>NC_140999.1:99757609-100466776 GCF_052327205.1 Somniosus microcephalus
TGGTTGCAGACATCTGCCAGCTGCTGCACAGAGATCTGCGTCCACAGCTGATGCGCAGGACGTCTCTGTCAGTGGCAGTGAAGGTGACGGTGGCTCTCAACTTCTATGCCACCGGCTCCTTCCAATCCGCTGCTGGGGACATCGCTAACATCTCCCAGTTCGCCGTGCATTGCTGCATCTGCCAGGTGACCAATGCCCTTTTCAGAAGGAGACGTCAATTCATCTCCTTCCCCATGACCCTGGACAAGCAGCAGCAGCGTGCAGTGGGATTTGCAAGAATAGCGGGCTTCCCCATGGTGCAGGGCGCCATTGACTGCACGCATGTGGCTTTGCGGGCACCTCTGGAGCATGCCGAGGATTACTGCAACCGGAAGGGCTACCATTCCCTCAACGTACAGCTGGTGTGTGACCACAGGCAGCGCATCCTAGCTGTCAATGCCCGCTTTCCAGGCAGCAGCCACGATGCCTTTATCCTGCGACAGACAACTGTGGCTGACATGTTCCAGGCACAGCCTCACCCAAGAGGATGGCTTATCGGGGACAAAGGCTATCCTTTGTGTACCTGGCTCATGACCCCGCGCCGCGCGCCCACGACCCCTGCTGAAGAGGCATACAACGAGAGCCATCAAGCGACTAGGAACATCATAGAACAAACAACCGGCGTCCTCAAGCAACGGTTCCGCTGTCTGGATCGCTCCAGGGGAGCCCTCCAGTATTCGCAGGAGCGAGTCTCCCAATTCGTCGTCGTTTGCTGCATGCTGCACAACCTGGCTATCCGCAGGACTCAGGCACTGCCACCTCACGTTGGACCACCACCTCAGGAGGAGGAGCAGGAGGAGGAGGAGGACGAGGAGTACCAGCCCAGGAGGGAGGCAGAAGGTCCAAGGGCCGCCCATCGGCGGCTTATTGACCGTCACTTCTAGGCCCCCTGTCAGGGAATGGCTTGTGCCAATGAAAGAACATGATTGCAGCCGCTCCGCAAGCCGTCAGCCGGTTAAGGCAACAAACACTTCAAAGATCAAACATGGACAATGTGAATAAATAAAATGGTTTATTGTACAAACTCAGGGCCCTTCCCACATGAAAACCAAAAACAGACGAAACCCCCAAAAAACACTCACGCACATGACTCACTCCCACAACCTGGGGAGCATTTACAAAAGATGTAAACAAAAATGGCCTTCATCCTCGGCCTTCACAAAACACACATTCCAGAAAACACAACATTTGGACACACCCTCTACTTAGTGGCCCGCGAGGGCGATGCCTTCTGCAAACTTTGGCGGCCCCGGCACGCCCTGCGGCTCCTCCTCAAAGTGAGGCCATTGGCTGCTGCAAGGCTGGGGGCAGGCTCCTGAAGGGCACATGTCGTGACGGCAGATGCCCTTGGGGGTCGGCCTAGACGAGGTCTGGCCGTCGAGTGGCCGGCTGGTGAATGCTGCAGCTGTGGCTGGCCAGCATCAGTCGCTGCAGCAGCTCCTGGCAGCTCCACTGCGGGAGTGGCAGTGGCGGCTGGAGGAATGGGGGCAAGCTGGCGGATGGCAGGCGCTCGCTGGTCGCCTGAGACACTGGCACTCGGTCGGGCCAGCACTGCAGCATGCGCACCAATCTGCTGAGGGACAGACCGCTGTGCTGCTGCAGCGCGCCGGGTGCCCTGGCGATGCCTGGCTGACACAGCGAGTGTGGCAGCAGTGAGTGCCCGTGTTGACCTGTTCAGTGACCGCATCAGAGCACCCAGTGACTGCACGGCACCACTGATCACCTGGCCACTCGCTGCCTGAGCTGCCCCGAATTCTGCCCGGCTGGTGGCCTGTGAGGCCCCGAACTCGGTCACACTCCGAGACAGGGACTCGATGGCCTCAGGCAACCGTGCCACTACCCCCATGAGCTCCGTGTGCCGGCGTTCCGAGTCCGCGGACAAGTCCTCGAGGCGGCGCATCGCCTCGGCGTTGGCCGTCTCCGGACTGGAGGCCGGACTCTCCCTCTGGGGAGAAGGCCGCCGAGCTGGCCGACCCTTCCTGCGTTGCTGGACGCCGCTGGGCCCAGCAATTGGACTCCCCTCCGACCCTTCCCCCCTCTGGGGAGAAGGCCGCTGAGCTTCCAACCCCCTCCCGCGTTTCTGCAGGCCGCTGGTCCCAGGAGCTACCCTCCCCTCCGACACTTCCCCCACACTCCCCTCCAGGGAAGACGTGTCCCCTACATTGGCATGGGTTGCCGCGGCTGAGGGTTCCCCTGATGGGCCGCCTTCCTCTTGCTCCTCCTCCTCCTCCTCTTCTGAGGGGCTGTCACTGGCAACTTCAGGGACCTCCTCCTCACCATCTGAAAGCAGGAAGGCACAAGAGTAGCTTTAGAGTGAGGAGAGGGCGTCAGCGAGGGATGCATGAGTGGTGGCATTCAGCGCATTGGTCGGACAGTGGCAAAGGATGTAGATCTGATGCGCAAGTGGGACGAGAGAGGTCCAAAAGGTGATATCCTTACCATTGGTGCCCAGAACAGGGTCGGCATCTCCAGATGCAACGGGGCCAATCACCCGGGCACCCATGATGCGCTCCACGCGATGTTGCAGCTCAGTGAGCGGCTGGATCTGGGGTCCGCCTCCCCCGGTCGCAGTCCGGCTCCTCTTATTATTGGCCAGCTTGGCCTGCAAGAGAAAGGACGGCCTCTAAGTACAGTGTGTAGCCCTGATCTTGTGTGCACTGCCTCCCATGGTCGAATAGCCTGGCCAGTGTGTAGCCCTGATCTTGTGTGCACTGCCTCCCATGGTCGAATAGCCTGGCCAGTGTGTTAAGTGCACAATGTGCAATTGATGTTCATGAGTGTCCCATAGCTGCTGCATGAGGGCTGGCCATTAGGGCTTTCAGGTCCCTTTGCCCATAATGTGAGGTGCACATGCAAGGATGAGGAGGACACCGGAAAGGGTACTCACCCTGACAATCCTGGTGAGGTCATTTAGCTTTTTGCGGCATTGGACACCGCTCCTGGGGACCTCGCTGTTGGATGACACCTTGGTGGCGACATGCCTCCAGGCTCTCCGGTAGATGCGGGCCGGCGGCTTCCTGCCATTGTCCGGAAACAAAATATGGCGTCTCTTCTCCACAGCACCAACCAGCACCCTCAGATCAAGCTCTGAGAAGCGCTGCGCTCGTTCACGGGCCTTCTCCATGGTTTCAGGCGCTATTTGGGTCCAGCAGCAGTGTTCAGGCCTAGCTGCAGGGCTCCACTATCCAGGGCGTGGCAGCAGACCAAGTCGACCCTTCCCCCTTAAGATCTGGCCAGCGCCAGGGTGTCTGCTGTCAATCAAGAAATGGCCGCACCTGCGCTGCGCCTGGCCTCGGCGCTCTCGCTCAGCACCTCCGGCTTAGCGCCTAAAGAGAGGCGTGCATCGCCAGTTTTAGCGCTCGAGCAAACTCTTAGGGCGAAGCTAATGAATATCGGAGAAGCGGCCTCGAATTTGCGCCGGGCGCAAACTTCAGCGGCCGCCCGACTTTACCGCCCCAAAAGTGGCTATAATGAATTTCTAGGCCATTGTCTTTACTGAACAAGCAGGCCTCAATTATACTGTGTTGAGGCCTGACTTATCTGACCGCCAATCGGCGGGCTCGTTAATTTTAATAGGTTTAAATTCTCATCAAGTTTCAGGGCTGGTCCCATCTATTTTTAATTGGCATTTAACTAGTTTTGGGATTGCTTCGAAAATCAGTTTAAGTGTGCAAAGTCGGTTTGGAAATCTTTTCTGAGTGGTTTAAACTGTTGTTTGATTGTCTACTCCTGCTGGGGGCAGGATCTCTTTTGTTGACTAGAGGCATGTATTGTATTATTCATGTCTTGATGGCCCTATAGATTTCGGCGGGAACAGTCCTTCCGTGGGCTAATTGTCTTTATGTAGAATGGCTGGGATGGCCCAGAACATTCTCAGACAATCTGGCCTTTCCAAAACTCAAACACTTTGCCCCACAATGTCCGACCCATTCCCCTTTGTTGCAGCTTTTCCACAGACCTGAACATGCCTTTTAAACATGCAGAAATCCTGGGGTTTTGATTTTAAGTCCCTTTTGGCCCAATATTTCCTTCAAACAGTCCAAAATCTTCCCTTTTCTTGGTTTGGGGGAATCCGTAGAATTTTGCGAGCCTTACACACCCCCCTGTGATACTTTATTACTATGGTATCATACTGAGTGAGCAAAATTTTCTGATCCCTGGAAGCCAAACTTCCCCTGTATTATCTAAACTAATATCAAAACAAAAACACTCTCCTGTTCCCCTTAAGGTGTAGGCCTAGAAATTCGGTGGGCTGCGCCACCAGTTAGCGCCTAAAGAGGGCACTCAGTGGCTTTAGCGCCACTGGCCACGCCTCCCGCGATATTTAGCTGGGGCGCTAATGGCGGCATTAGCCAGTTGCACTGCGCCGCCACCGATGACGTCATCGGTGTGCGCAGCGCCCCGCTACTGCCCCGATCTCGATATTCGGTAGCGCCCACCTCTGTAGCGCCATTCGCAAATCGCACCCGGTTCACGGGGCCTACCTGTGGCGGCAGTGGCGCAAATTAAGGTGGAGGTGCGGGGCGGCCATTTTTTCCGGCGGCCGCTTGCCAGAACCTCCGCCCCCGGCCTCCTGATCTCCCCCCACGACAGTGCCGGCTGTTTTCCGAGAGCCCGGCACTTCTCCTCGGTGCTGGGCTCTTTTGCCGGCACTCGCGATCTCCGATCGCGCTGGTGCAGGCCCCTCCCCCTTAAGAATGGGAGGAAGGCCTGCAGTACCGCAGCGTGCCGTGCTGCAGCGTGTGGCGCTGCGGCACGTTGCGCTGCGATATTCAGTTTCAGCGCCCTAAGTGAGCCACGGAGCACCTCGAGCCTCGCCCCGTGTCCCTCTTGGGGCATTCAAGCTGAATTTCCGGCGGTTGCAACTGCTCCGATCGCAGCGCTAATTCCGGCGCCCAGGCGAGCTTGGCGCCCCACTTGCGGCTCCACCGAATTTCTCCCCCGTAGTGTTTAAAATACATACAAGGTACGAAACTTTCAATTACATTCACACCCAAGCACGGAGGGGGTCCAACACCCCTGCACCACTTGGCAAAAATTACATACACATAGGAAAAATAATAATGACACACACACACTCATCAAACTTTATTTTTTAATAAAGGTCAAGGTTGGTTTTATACCTGGTCATAGACTTTATTTTTGTCCCATGCTCCCTCATGTTGAGGGCAGAGCATCCGATCCCTTTCCTTGCACTTTGTACACAACAGGTAGAAAACTATGCCGAGCTGGCAAACTACTAAATGATGTGAAGCCAGTAGAATCCAAGAAGGGATCACTATATTTTCAAAAATGTCCCACCAGGGTGGAACTACAATATCCAAGATCTTGGCCCCTATCTCGACTGTCTTCTGCTCTAACGTATAGAAATGTTTCTGTGAGATGACCACTGCTTTTAATAGGGCGGTAAGATGTTTGGGTAGAGGGGGAATTTCATAGCCGAAATGTGTTACATAATTTTGCAGGTTGGTAATGATTTCCCTGATAGTGAGGTGAACGGTTGAGGGTTCAGGGATGGGTACAATCCATTCCTGGGCCACTTGAACTTCTGCCTCGGGTTTAAAACAGAAACTGCTGTCACTCACCGGACACCAGATGTGCTGTCCATGCACAATATGTCCCACCCCCTATGAATGCTACCTGTGGGGAAACATGGCGTTGTGCCATTACCTCCATGGTACAGTTCACAGGTTGTGCGCCAGCAGCTTTGAACCCGCACTGTGGTCTCGAATAGGCATTCAAGTGCTGGGGACACAGTATTATGTGTGCCCCCCTGGCTCCAGCACCCGGAGAGGTCAGTACCTGTCATAGCGTGCTCCCACTTTATGACATAAGGTGGGACCTCTGCGAAACGGACATGTGCACCCACTTGAATGATCCCAATGTTCTCCACCCTGTATACCAGTGCGGGTCGGGCTGTCCCACCCATGACCGGTGTCCTCACTACTATCCCCATGATAGTGTGCTTGGAACCTCCAAAATCCACTAGGACAGGGTAGGCTTCAGAGGCTAGGCGGAGCTGACACGGGCTCAGCGAATTTCTAAACAGGTGGAGGGCTGCAAGGTGCTTGTTCCTAATCCAGGAGGGGACTAAACCTTATTTTAAATCCTCCAGGTTGCTGCGGCCCTCACCCAGCAACCATGCCCGTTATAGCATGCACACCTCATTCTGTGCAACTTGATCGGAAGCATTCCTGTTCTCCCGTATGAGTGCATTTACTGTTTTAGCGTGTCTTTCCAGCTCAGCTATTGTCTGTTTTAAATGGGCCATCATAGCTTGGTCCTCATGTAGCTCTGAGCCTACCACTGTTCTCCTCTGTTAAGATTTTTCCTAACTGGGTCTTTAAACCATTTATCTGAGTTTGTAATTCTATATCATCTAGGCTGTTTATCACTGAGGACCCTGTATTTTAAGCAGTGAAAATATAATTCCAGGTTCCCCTTCTTTGTCTCCCTGTGCCCATAGTATGCTCAGGATGTAAACTGTACAGTTTCACTTTGTCTACACTGGCAAAGTCGAATTCATAAAATTTATTAAACATTTCCTTCAGCAGGGCTTGGTACAACTGTTCTGTCTCCTTAGGGCACCACTCAGGTAAGTGCACCTCGGTCAGGTTCAGGATGGCTGAGGCCACTGCATAGTGTACCCCCTGGTACAGTAACTTATCGGTTGGCACTAGGACAAATCCATTCACTGGTCCCTTGGTGGTGGTAGGACACTCTACACTATAGTCCGTGATGTCGTGGTCGTGGGCAGGGGCTTCCGGAGGCGGGTTACGAGTTTGGTGGCATTGACTGGGATCGAGGAGTATGGGATCACGCACGCATGCAGGCTGGAATCCCACTCCATCCCCTCCCTGGCATCTTGCCATTGCCGGTGGAAAATGCTGGATATGCCTTTGGAGCAGGCTTTCTCTGACCCCCACATACAAACATAAATCCTCTGATCCGGCTCCCACCACTTGTCCCAACACACACTCAGTCCCCCTCGGGTCCCTGTAATCGTCCGATGCGTATTGTTCCCCAATCGTTCCCAATCGACTGTGGGGTTTCCTATATCCTTGCTCAGCTTTCTGAGCCACCACCACCTATCCAGGGGAATCTGTCCCTTACATATCAAACACACACGTTTCCCCTCGGTGACACTGACACTTGTGGCAATGACCTGTACCCTGGGGCACGGGATGGAGGCCTCCCCATACGTGAACCCGGTCTGGCTGGAGTATTGAGTCGAGTTAGACGCCAGCCACCCTGGCCACCTTCCCTCATGGAAATAGATGGCAAGCTCCTCCACACCCCATTCGCCTCCCCCTGTGGTATCGATCGGTGCTCTCTCTCCTGAGCACCCATAGATGTGGGAGTTCTCCACGTCTCCTTGGTCACCGATGCTCACCCCTACCAGGGCGAGCAGGTGCAGAACATTTCTCATCCCGATTTCCTTTCTGTAGGGACACACAAGCAAAATAGCCATATCCCGAGAAGGTTCTCTGGCCTGACACAGTTATCAAAATTTACCAAACTTAAACTTATACTAAATAAAATTAAACACTCTAAAAATTCCAAAACTTAAGAAACTGTAAAAACACTCTTAAACTAAAAACTATATACATCCACCGCCCGTCTCTGGGCGGCCAGGCAAATTCCTATTAGGCCTCTGCCTTTTGTGGAATCTGGGCAGCTTATACGCCTGGGCGTAAGGTGACCTGTGCCACCGGACTCAGAGAGTCCTTCTTAAAAGAACTGGGAGCTTCCCTGTATCCCAGTTAATCGGGGGAGTGTGCCCTCCTGTGCTGCAGCACACTACCCCTTTCTGTGTGGCTGCCGAGTCCCTATCCTGTCCTGTGGGTTCTGCGCAGCCTGATGCCGCAGGCTGGGGACCCTTCTCTCTCAATCTGCCCAACGCTACCTCTCCTGTGAGTCCCTCACCTTTGGAGGCGGCAGGTTGGTGATCTGTGTCCTTAGACTTGTCCCTGACCTTGGTTTTTCACTTTCTGTTAAGGGTTCTCCTGGGGCTGGACCGTTTAAAATGATACTCGGGTGACCATGGTAGTTTAGGCTGTGGTATGCGAGGAGACCTTCTTAAGGCACTGGCTAATGGGGGTGTACCTGTGTCCCACTTAATTGGTGGGAGGGCCTCTCCAGTCACACAATTCATTGCCCCCACCTTTGCGGTCTGTGAGTTTGTCACAGCGGCAGGCTGCTGTTCTCTAAATTGAACAGAGTTCGCCCTTGCTGGCCGTTCTCCACTCTCAGTTTTGAACAGCTTGCACTGATTAATGTGGAACCACTTTGTGCGGCGGGGCATCTTTATGGCATAGACCATGGGGCTTGCCTTGTCCACAGTGCTGTACGGCCCCATATACAACGGTTCGAAACTTCTCAACAGGGTAAAGTTCCTTAACATGACCTGATCCCCATCTCCCACTCGTGGTGCCTATTGGGTTCTAGCAGCAACCGGTTACTCCGATGCTGTTTTCCCATGTTGCTGGCAGCCCGCCAGTGAACCTGTTTAAGGTGTTCAAATAGATTCCTGACAAAGCTGTCCCGGTTCACCTCTCTGAGCTGGCCTTCCGTGAGCACCGGGGCTAGCATATGGGTGGGGGTCCCCATAACCCTGCTAGTCATCAGCTTGTGTGGGGAATACCCCGTGATTTTTGACTGGCTGGCTCGGATCCCCATTAGGACCAACGGTTTGACTGCCACCCACTTCTTGGGTGAGTCTCCCGTCTCCTTGCGCAGCTTTTCTTTTATGGTACAGTTTAAACGCTCTATAGGACCCGATGACTGGGTTGTAGGCAACGTGCCATTTCCCTTCAATGCCGAGTACCATGAGGGTCTCTTGCATGACCTGTCTGGTAAAGCGACTCCCTTGCTCAGACTCCACATACTGTGGTTGTCCCCATCGTGAGAACACTTCCCTGACCAGGAGCTTAGCTGTACCCAATGCGGTAGCTGTACGGCAGGGAAAAGCTTCTACCCACTTTGAGAACACATCCACCAGGACTAGGCAGTACTTGTAGCCTCCCTGGGCGGTGGGTAGGGGCCCGATGTAATCGATCTGCATCGACTGCCATGGTCTCTCTACCCTCCTTTTCTGGGGGTCAGGGTTATTGGCAGCACACACCAGACAGCTGGCACAGAACTCGCGGACATGCTCCCTCAGTCCTTGCCACCATCCTGCCTGTTCCACCCGCTGCCAGGTGGCCTCAGGCCCGGGATGCCCCGCTCCTGGACCCTCATGGGCCAGTTGGAGGAATTCCTTTTGGTGCTGCTGCGGCACTACCCATTGCTCCCCCCTGAACAGCATGCCTTCCTTGACAGTGATGGCTGCTGTACCGTACGGGCCCTCTACTTTCTCCCCTTTCGTGAGTGCATTCAAGATGGCTCTGAGGATGGAATCCCGTACCTGGGCCTGCTTTAGGTCTGGGATCAAGGCTACCCCTTGTGTACCTCCCTTGTCCTGGATTGCGGCTACTGAACCTGTCTGGTAGGGGTCCCAAAACTCTCCTTCCCTAGCTCCCTGCTTGGCCAATTCATCTGCCTTTTGGTTGCCCTCCCTCATGGGTTCTGTCTTCAAATGGGCCTTAACCTTATGGATGTAGACCTTCCCTTCCTTCCCTACGGCTGTGATGATTTTCCCCAGCAGAGGCTTGATTGCCAGGCGTCTCCTGTCGGTGGAGGTGTATCCCCGACAGGACCAGATGGCCAGGTATTCCGTACATGAATTGCATGTGAACATGCTGTCTGAGCAAATCGTGTCTGGGTGTGTAACCACGTACACTACCGCGGACAGTTCAGCCTGCTGGCTGCTCATGGTGCTGTTGAGTTTAATTGCCAGGCCAATGTCTACCCCTGGGCCATAAACTCCACACCCTGTGAGTCGTTTCCCAGCAGATACTGTGCTGGAACCGTCCACATAGATTTCGCGGCCTTTGGGATGTATCCCAGCCCGAAAACCTATGTTGACTTCCCATACTCCTTCAATGGAACACCGGTGGGACATCCCTGGATAAATCATGTTGGCTGCGAGCTTGGGCTCGCAGAGACCTTTCACCCTTAGGTCCATCTGGGAGAGAAGCAGGGTCCAGCGAGCAATGCGGGCACTGCTCACTGTCACATTCTTAATTCTCCCATCTAGGAGCATTTGATGGGCGTGTGATGGGTGAGGAGGGTGATGGGTGAGGTGCCTGTGAAGATCAATGATCTTTACACAGCCCAGTGAGTGGTGAGGAGGTACCTCTCACAGTTGGAATAGCCCTTTTCCACATCCGTGAGTATGCTGGAGGACTAAACCACCAGTCTCAGCTGACTGTGCCACTCCTGGAGCAGCACTGTACTCAGACTGTCCCCGCTGGCTGCTATCTCCAAGAAAATTTCTTCTTCCCCATCAATGGCCCCTAGAGCTGGCATGGTCTGCAGATTTTGTTTGAGTTTTACAAATGCTGGCTCGCAACCCTCATCCCAAAGCCACTCCACTCCCTTGTGTAGGAGTCAGAGCAGAGGAGCTGCTGTGGCTGCATAGTCCTCAATAAAATCTCTGCAGTACCCTGTTAGCCCCAGAAAATATCTCACTTCTGTCACTGTATTGGGGGCTGGTAACTCCTGCACTGCTTCCCTTCTGGCTTCATCTATGGCCCTTTCCCCTGACCGTACAGCCAGCCCTAGGAACTTTACTTCCTGTTGGCCGATCTGTACCTTTTTGGGGTTTACCTTAAAACCTTCCTGCCTGAGCAACACCAGCAGATCAGCCAGTAGTGGACTGTGTTACTCTCCTTCATCAGTGAATAGGAGCAGATCATCCACATACTGGACTAACTGTCTGTGATGAAATAACTCTGTGTTCTGGCATTTGTATTGTCTGTTGTTGTTGTACTTGCTAATGTCTGGAATGTTCTACTGATGTAACCACTAATGCTCCTCCCTAGCCCCGCCCCTCTGGATCCTCCGGATTGGTGTGAGTCTTACTCATAAGGGCAGGGCCGGTGATGAATGATGACTGCCTTGTGTTAACTTGATGCCATGTTCTTACTTAATAAAAGCCTTTAGTTTTAAGCTTTAACCTCTTGGATTCAGGCAGTTATTTGGCACATCAATTTTATTAAGTAACAACTTTTGGAAGATGGATCGATTTTTGAAACCAGAGCGTCTGGATATCGATCCCCATTCGGCAGATGCGTCGAAGAAATTTACGCATTGGCTTCGATGTTTTGAACACTTCATCGCATCGATCGATCCGACGGTTAACAAGTTGGGTCTTCTAACCAACTTGGTAAGTCATCAAACTTACTCTATAATTGAAGATATTACTACATATGAAGAGGCCCTCGCAGCTCTTAAGGCCCAGTACCTTAAGTTGGTTAATGAAGTATATGCCAGTCATCTTTTGTCTACTCGCAGGCAATTACCCGAGGAATCTCTGGATGATTTCCTGCAGGACCTTAAGGCTTTGGCTAAGGATTGCAACTACAAGGCTTTCTCTGCCATAGTGTATCAGGAAGAAGCCATCCGCGATTCTTTCATATCTGGCCTCCGATCTAATTATATTAGACAGAGACTCCTCGAGAACGATTCGTTAGTTTTAAAAACGGTCGTCACGACTGCTCGATCGTTAGATGTAGCCCAGAAGAATTTAGAAGTGTATGCATCAGCCCATGCGTCTCTCTCAGCCTCATGTGTTCCGAGTATGGAGGCATCCATAACACCAATGGAGTCTCCACTTAATCCTATTGTTGCGGCTGTACCCCATGGGTCTAAGTGTTATTTTTGTGGCCAATCTAAACACCCCAGGCAAAGATGCCCAGCCAGAGAGGGTACCTGTTTTACATGGAAGAAATGGGGACATTTTAGTAAAGTGTGTAAGGGTAATCCTGTACCCGATGTCTTCTATGCTGCCGCCTATCGTTTTACTCTAGCCTCGGCTATGGTTGACCAGACCATACCGTTTTCCTTGTCGAAATCTATGATGGACATCAAGATTAATGGTCGTCCTACTGGGTGTTTGATAGACTGTGGCAGTACTGAAAGTTTTATACACCCCAACCTTGTTAACTCCTGTTCATTGAAGGTGTATCCTCTTCGAAGTGAAATTGTGATGGCATCCAAGTCCCTTACTTCGGAGGTAACCGGATATTGTAAAGTCACATTGACCATTAAGGTACGGAGTATAAGGACTTTAAACTCCTCATATTACCTCAGTTGTGTGTGAACTTAATTTTAGGCTTTGACTTCCAGTGTCAGCATGAGAGCGTTACCCTTAAGTATGGTGGATCTCAGCCTCCACTCACAGTCTGCGGCCTTTCTACTTTAAAAGTAAGTCCGCCTTCTTTGTTCGTGAACCTTGCTCCTAATTGTAGACCTATAGCGACTAAGAGTCGACGGTATAGTTCAGAAGATAAAACATTTAAAGAAGAGGAAGTGGAAAGGCTTCAACGGGAGGGAATCATCGAACACAGTAATAGCCCGTGGCATGCCCAGGTGGTGGTGGTTAAAACTAATGAAAAGAAAAGACTTGTGGTCGATTATAGCCAGACTATAAACTTGTATACCCAATTAGACGCCTATCCTTTGCCTTGTATTTCTGAGATGGTGAGCCAGATAGCTCAGTATCGCGTGTTCTCCACCATTGATTTAAAGTCTGCCTACCATCAACTCCCCATCAAAATAGAAGACTGACCTTATACGGCCTTCGAAGCTAATGGGCGCCTGTACCAATTTCTTAGGGTGCCCTTTCGAGTGACGAATGGGGTATCCATCTTCCAATGGGAGATGGATCGTATGGTGGATGAATATGCGTTGGAAGCAACATTCCCGTACCTGGACAATGTTACTATCTGTGAGCACGACCAACGGGAGCATGATCAAAATCTCGCGAAAGTCCTAGAGACTGCAAAGAGGTTAAACCTGACCTACAACGAAAACAAGTGTACCTTCAATACTACACGTTTGTGTATTCTTGGTTGCATTGTGGAGAATGGGGTAATCGGGCCAGATCCTGAAAGATTACGCCCACTTAAGGAATTACCTTTACCTCACACTGTAAAAGCTTTAAGAAGGTGTCTGGGATTCTTCTCGTACTATGCCCAGTGGGTGGCTAGCTACTCAGATAAAGTCCGAACTCTTATTAAGTCGACGTCTTTTCCGCTATCGGCGGAAGCTCAGGAGGCTTTCTTTAATATCAAACGGGACATTGAGAAGGCAGTGGTATGTGCCGTGGGTGAGAAGATCCCTTTTCAAGTGGAAAGTGATGCATCTGATTTTGCGTTGGCAGCAACTCTTAACCAAGCTGGTAGACCAGTAGCTTTCTTCTCTCGTACATTGCAAGGACCAGAAGTTTGACATTCTTCAGTGGAAAAGGAGGCACAGGTGATTATCGAAGCAGTCAGGTATTGGAGACATTATCTCGCTGGCCAACGTTTTACGCTTATTACGGACCAGCGATCTGTGGCCTTTATGTTCAATACTAATCAGAGAGGCAAGATCAAAAATGATAAGATTTTAAGATGGCGAATAGAACTGTCAACATATGACTATGATATTCAGTACAGGCCTGGAGTATTTAATGAGCCATCGGATGCTTTGCCACGAGGAGTATGTGCTAGTCTAGGTATAGATAAGCTTCAAAATCTCCACGACGTACTCTGCCACCCTGGGGTTACCAGAATGAACCACTTCATTAAGTCCCACAATCTACCCTACTCTATTGAGGAGGTCCGGACAATGACCAGAACCTGTCGTGTTTGTGCTGAATGCAAACCCCGCTTCTATAAGCTGTCCGAGCCAGCTCATCTTATTAAAGCAACTCAACCATTTGAATGTTTGAGTCTCGATTTTAAAGGTCCCCTTCCATCGAGCGACCGTAATGTCTATTTTCTTAATATTATAGACGAGTACTCTCGGTTCCCTTTTGTTATCCGGATGTGACCAGTGCTGTTGTAATTAAATGCCTCTGCCAACTGTTTTCCTTGTTTGGCATGCCTAACTATATACATAGTGATCGGGGTTCTTCCTTTATGAGCGAAGAATTGCGACAGTTTTTGCTATCGAAGGGGATTGCAATGAGTAGAACTACCAGCTATAACCCTCGTGGTAATGGGCAGGTCGAGAAAGAAAATGCGACATTGTGGAAGGCTATCGTACTGTCTCTGAAGTCGCGAGGCCTGCCGACCTCTCGCTGGCAGGATGTCCTGCCAGACGTGCTGCATTCCATAAGGTCTCTTTTGTGTACAGCGACGAATGCCACCCCTCATGAAAGGATGTTTAGCTTTCCAAGAAAAGCTACTAATGGAGTATCGTTACCCACATGGTTGACGACCACTGGCCCTGTGCTGTTGCGCAGACATGTGAGAGGCCACAAGACTGATCCACTGGTGGAGGAAGTACAACTCCTCCATGCTAATCCCCAGTATGCGTACATTCAATATCCGGATGGGCGAGAGGATACGGTCTCTATTAAAGATCTTGCAACGGCTGGAGCTCGAAAAGAGTTCGACTCTGAGAGTAGCGCTTTCAATCGTGGTATTGGACCTTCAGAGACACAAATCCTCAGTGTGGAAAACACTGATGATTCTGGGAATTCGAATGAACCGGAGTTAGTGCTCCGGGAGGAGCCTCAGCAAGAGTTACGTCGTTCCCAGAGGACTATCAGGCCTCCTGACAGACTGAATCTATAGCAGGGGGTGAATGTGATGAAATAACTCTGTGTTCTGGCATTTGTATTGTCTGCTGTTGTTGTACTTGCTAATGTCTGGAATGTTCTACTGATGTAACCACTAATGCTCATCCCTAGCCCTGCCCCGCCCCTCTGGATCCTCTGGATTGGTGTGAGCCTTACTCATAAGGGCTGGGTCAGTGATGAATGATGGCTGCCTTGTGTTAACTCGATGCCATGTTCTTACTTAATAAAAGCCTTTAGTTTTACGCTTTAACCTCTTGGATTCAGGCAGTTATTTGGCACATCACTGTCGGGGTCGGTTGAAGCCTTTTAAGCACTCTGCCATACACTGCTGGAAGATGCTGGGGCTATTGTGGAACCCCTGTGGTAGGCAGTTCCAGGTGTATTGTTGGCCTTTGAACGTGAAGGTGAACTTGTACTGGTCCTCTCTCCGTAGAGGGATGGAACAAAACCCGTTGGAAATATCCAGTACCGTGAAGGTGATCGCAGAGGCTGGAATACTTCTAATGAGGTCAGTGACAGCTGCGACCGTGGGTGCACAGGCAGGGATGTTTCTATTGAGTACCCGATAGTTCACTGTGACTCTCTAGGAGTTGTCCGGTTTCCTAACCGGCCACAGTGGAGAGTTTACGTGGGTGGCTATCGGTCTCAATACCCCCTGTTTTACCAGAGAGGTCATGGCAGTTTCCATGTCGGCCTCCGCCTCTTTGGGGAAATTATACTGCTTTTGTGGTCGGGTCATGGGGTCCCCATCTACACTTACTTCGACCCCGTTCACCCTCCCACAATCATGCTTATGTGTGGCAAATGCGCCGAGGTGTGCTCGCACAAATGCCTGGTACTCCACTGGAGTGTTATTGACCATTTGCTCGAGGTCGTAACTCTCCTTGGGTTTTAGGGTACACAAGGTCCCCTTGCCCTGTTTCTCTGGGATGACTGCCACTTCACTTTCTTTGCCAGTGCATGCTCCCCACAGACAGTGGTTCCTAAGATCCACTAGATTCCTGTGGCCTATGATAAAATCAGCCCCCAGGATTCCTTTCCCTTCCTGCTCCCACTTCATTAAAACACAAGTCCACTTGGTGTGGAGTGCTCCTAAATGAATGGACAGCGGGATGGAGAACGAGCCAGCCTGTTCATTACCTGTGAACCCCACTAAGCTGTACGGGACCCCGTTAGACAGAGGCGAGGCGGCGGGGTTATCTGAGTAGACTATGGTTGTCGAAGCTCCCGTGTCCAAAAGATAGCACCCTTTCACCTTTTCCACCTCCATCTTAACAAGCGGTCATTTCCATACACCGTACTCAAGGGGACACAGATAGACAGGCTGCGCTGGCTCTAGTCATAAGTCTGTGTTAGCTGGGGCAGATGGCGTTAAAGTACCCGTGGCTGTGGCTACCCTCACTGGGCCAGCCAATGTAAGATTCGCAAAATTCCCACATTCCCCCAAGGTTATTAATAAAAGGGACGCTGCATGGACAATTAAAAAAAAAGGGTACCCAAAAAGATGGCGTCCGCACCTCGTGACCAAGAGCCTGTAAGATTTTACAAGCTTGGACTCTGCAGCACAGAACAGGCAGTTTTGGGAAATCGAAACTTAAAATGCATTTCTGTGAAAAGGACTTTGTGTTTGAAAAGCCAATCAGCTAGGCAAACACTGAATATGCATTGCGTCAGATCGGAACAGGTAAAAACCAGTTAGGCCTAAGCATAAGGCCATTAGTTTGTCTGCATAAATAATCGAAAACAGCTTAAGGAAGCCACCAAGGCTGGACAGGCCGATTAAAATGCATTAATGACAATACAACTCGGACATCAGGCCATCAGGTGCGATAAACAGCCATCTAAAGCCAGTTCGTTTAGATTGGTATAATCATTTAAAACAGCCTGCCAAAAGTTAAAAAATGGACTGACCTGATTTGGCGCACAGATAAGGGCCATCGGAAGGAGTATAATTGTAGGCCCATCAGTAGCAATCACTCTCTTGACTCTGACCTCTTGTCTGGCCTTGGGCTGCTGCCGCCCGTACTCGTGCCTTGGCCTCGTGTCGGGTTCTCTTCTCGCTCCCCGCATTGGGAAAACAACCAAGGACATCCATACCAATCGTGGGAGGGGAACAAGATCCGAGTCCAAAGTCACCCAGGACACATGGGCCACGAGACAAAACAAGACGAAGAACAAGGTAAATTCCCGACAAGAGCAGAGAAGGGCAGCAGAAGACGCATTGGTAAAGACCGAGCGCCTAGTTATAAGCTGGCACTTGGGAAAGTAAGTGTATGTATGGACAGTGAGAATATGCTGGCGTTTGACACTTGGGTAGTAAAATCAAACCAGCAGTGAAGACCGCCAACCGCCCCATCACCGGCGACAACCGCCCGAGGGAGAAGAAGAAGAGAACCCATCACGACGAGACAACGACGGTAGCTGAGGAGAGGAAAGGTGTGTCGCAGCCACAGCTCCAGCACCACGCCCTGAGACCACGTGGTGATGGAGTACCCCAAAGGACAGGAGACCAAACCTCAAAACTTGCAACTGTTAAAGCAACAGGCCTTGGACTGGTGAGCATGAATTCCTGGCCCCTGATAGCTTAATCTAGTTAGCTTTATGGGGTGGGGTAAGGATAAGGTGATTGTTAATGTCGTTGTTTTTCCCCTCAATGTGCCATGTGTTCCCCATTCCCTGTATAAGTATAATTATTTCTTTATGCCTGTAATTGTTTATCAGTAACTTCTCATCAGACTGTGTTGTTATTCTGTTTTAATAAAATCTTGGTTTCTTACACCAAACCACTTTTCTACTCGATTTTCTGTATCGCCGCCTGCACCTTAGTCCAGTGTCTAGAACCCAGGGGTGTGGGAGAAATCCGAACCACTCACAAGCAGTCAGGGGCAATACTGACTGGGCGCACATGCCACATGCCACCCCCTACAGAAAATGGCGACCGTGGCAGGAAACCGGCAGCAGGGTTGCGATACAGTAGACAATGGTTCGGATGAGCAAACCATGATGGAGGAAAGGATTTCTGATTATGTGTTTAGCAAGGTGAATATCACAAAGAAGTGGATCACCACTCTGTTAAGGGCTGGGCATCCGTTCGATGCAGCAGCTAAGTGGACAGAGGGAAAGGAACACAAGAAGTCCTTAGAGAAAGCAGTGTGGCTGATGTGTTTCAAAAAGCAGGTCCAGCTTTTGGACAGGCTCGTTGCAGCACAGGCAGCCGAGTTAAAGGAGTCAGCCCTGGAGATCCAGGATAAGGCTGTAGCAGGGGAAAAGTTATTGGTAGCATTGCAGGCCCTGAATCAGGAGAGAGTGTATTTAATGGGAGAACACAAGGCCCAGTTGGAATACCTACAGTGCCAAGTCACCGATGCCAAGGGAAATGAGTTCAGGTTGCGGGAAAAGAATGCCCGCTTGGCAAGGCAAGTTAGGGAACAGGATGAGAAAGTACAGGAGGTAAAGGCAGCTTACAAGCTAGCGAGCGAACGGGGGTTTGAGGAGGCAGGCCACGGCCCCTGCAAAGAGCAGATAGAAAATCTGAGCCTGGCCCTCAGGAAGGCAAAAGGCATGGTGTGCCTTATAAGCCCAAAGGCAGGTTAGGCGGATTTTATGGGGAATGAGGGGAGGACAGTTCCATCATCACCGGTAGTGCCCAGGGACAACCTGGTTGAGGGACAGGAGGTCTCACGACCACCACCTGTAGCGCCAAGCTTCAGCGAGGTCTGGCAGCAAGGGGGGGTGGAGCCAGAGGTGGGAGCGGAGGTAGGGCAACCCCCGCCAGAGAGTTCGGAGCCGGGACCGATGTGCCCAGCACGGCATCGGAGGTTCGGCCCACCCGTCAATGGCAACGTTGAGGGACCCCTCCAAAACCAGTTCATATTACCCTGCAGCCAACAGCTTAGGGCTATGGTGAACCATATCCCAAAGCTCTCCGAAAAGGGAGACCCTTCGATCCACTTCAGGGACATAGAGCAGGCAGCCAGCGTCAACGACTGCGATGGCGCTGAGCAGGCCAAGATGCTGCTACTCTCCCTGGAGAGTAGTCACCTCCAATCCCTTTCTGACGAGTGTAAGAGGGGGCAGAGCGGGTATGAGGCGCTCAGAGATGAAGTTCTGGAGGCCATGTGGATGAATGAGGGAAGTCGTTTCTCCCGTGTGGAGAAGACAGTCCAGCTCGCAGGGGAAATCCCACAGGCTTTCGCGGACCGGTTATGGCCAGTGTACCAGAGTGCCTGCCCGGGGACGCCGAAATGGGTGTTCCTGAATGGGGATCCCCTGGCCCATTGGCTCCATTGCCTGGTGGTGAACGGCTTGCCACAGGTCCGGGCCAAGGCAGAAGTCTGGTTCGACCCCAAGAACCCCCAGACCACCGAACCTACGGTGATCAGACAGTTGACTCCAGCCGATAAAAACGGTAGGGGAACCGATGCACACCTACCTAAGGGAAAGGTGCATGTGGTTAAACCCGGACAGGGTAGGAACGAGTGGCACCAGGAAGGGAATAACCCCCCAACACAAAGACGAATTGTTATGGGTGCGGGAAGGATGGTCACTGGCGGAAGGAGTGCAAGAACCCTTGGAAAGATAACAAGGGAAAGAATTCCACAGCCCCAGCCCAAAAAGGCGGAGGCAGGAATCACTCCCGCAGCGGTCGTGTCACTTTTGGACACCATGAGGTCCTTATTGACTGGCCAGGGGAGAGTAGCAGCTGCTAACGGTGCTCTGACCTGTCAGCCCCATCCAACCCGCAGCCCTGACTAGAGCCAGCACAGCCTGTTTATCTGTGTTCTCTCTGGTACGATGAATGGAAAAGACCCCTCTTGGAGATGGAGGTAGAAAAGGTGACGGGGACCTATCTGTTGGACACAGGGGCATCATGCACCGTGGTCTACTCAGCTAACCCCACCACCTCGCCTCTATCTAACGGGGTCCCATAAAGTTTGTCGGGGTTCACAGGCAAAGAACAGGCCGGCTCGTTTTCCATCCCGCTCGCCATTCGTTTAGGACCGCTCTGCGCTAAGTGGGCCTGTGTCCTGATGAAATGGGAAGTGGAGGGTGGAAGAGGTGTCCTGGGAGCCAACTTTATTGTAGGCCACGGGATCCTAGTGGATTTGAGAAATCATTGCCTATGGGGGGTGCGATATCCGAGTGCTAATGTCAGAAACTGAGAGAAGCGAGATATTAGGAACAAAACCCAAACTGTTTATTTACACGGTGTAGCAGAGAGACATAGCTCTTACAAGCTGGAGGCAAGGCACACAATTCTTACTGCACAAGCCAAGATGGAGGATCAACCTCTGAGCCATACCCATAATGCAATGCCACATTACCGTGTTAACTGGTGCACCAGGACATTGAATACATGACCCATTTCCTTAAATACTGGTGAATGTGAACCCTTAATATTTGGCTCCATCTGGTGGATAACTTAAACATTACATCCCAGATTACTATATCCCTCCCCTCTTAAGTTGAACATTAATTTCTTAACAACATTCTTAAAAAGTCCCATAAGAAAACTCCTTTAACGATAGTCCATACTGAATGAATCTAGCAGGTCATTATCAAGCTCTTTGGCGGCTTGTGAGCCCTTGGTGAACGTCTTACAGTCAAGTCCCTGCTTGGTTGTGGTATAGCCACCTGCTGCTCCTGAGCAGTACTCAGAGTATCTGACTCTGCTACGATGGTTTCCTCTTGACGAAGGGGTCCAGGTGGAACTGGCTCTGTTCGTGGTGGTGTACCACCAATGCATTTGGATAACTGGGGGCCAACTTGCCCTCCGACATCTCCTCTGGAACCTCCATTTCGATTTCCCCTTGTCTGGTCAGTATCTGATCTACATGTCTGCGTACTACCTGACCAGTTCCCACCATGACCATATATGATACTGGATCGGTCATTGAGTCTATGATGCCAGGAATCCATTTTGGACCATAACTGAAATTTCTGGTAAGGACCGCATCTCCTTCTCCAAAACTGCGGCTCTTTGTCCTTCTGTCATGGTTCTCCATTTGATTTGTCGGTTTTCCTTTTTAGATCTGGGTGAACCAGGTCAAGATTGGAGTGTAGTCGACATCCTAACAACAGCTCAGCAGGAGAGAGTCCTGTGGTGGCTTGAGGTGTTATTCTGTAGCCGAACAGAACTCGTGACACCTTGGCTGCCAAGCTCCCTTCCGCACTTTTTTTCATCATCTCCTTAAATGTTTGTACGGCTCTCTCCGCAAGTCCATTTGAAGATGGATGATATGGCGCTGAGGTCACGTCCACTATGCCATTGTTTCTCATGAACTCTTTTGTTACTGTACTCACAAAACAGGTGGCATTGTCACTTACTACGATCTCCGGTAGCCCTTGATTACTAAAACTCCTACGCAGGCAGTCTATAGTAACTGTAGATGAAGCAGAATTTACAGGATACACATCCATCCATTTGGAATGGGCATCAACGATTATGAGGAACATCTTTCCCATGAATGGACCCGCATAATCTACATGTAATCTTCTCCATGGTTTATCCGGCCACTCCCAGGGGTGGAGAGGAGCCGCTGCTGGTGCCTTCCTGTGTACTTGACAAGTGCTGCATATCTTGACTAGATTTTCTATCTCCTCATCTAGCTTTGGCCACCACAAGTAACTCCTTGCCAAGGCTTTCATACGCGAAACTCCAGGATGACACTGATGTAGTTGCCCTAGGATAGACTGTCGTGCTGGCTGTGGAATAATCACTCGTGCTTCCCACAACACGCAACCATCCTGCACACTCAGCTCTGTCTTCCTGACACTGTAAGGTATGAAATCAGTCCCTTCCGGATGCTGTGGCCAACCCCTCATCACATATTCTCGGACTCTAGACAGTACTGGATCTTTACCGGTCCATGTCCTTACTTGTTCTGCGGTCACAATTGCCGTGTCCATGACCTCCAACATCAAAACTCTGTCCTCTGGAGCTGCACGGATAGGTGTACCTGGTAGTGGAAGACGGCTCAAGGCATCTGCGTTCCCATGGTACTTGCCCTCCTTGTAAATGATGACATACTCATATGCCCTCAACGTCACTGCCCACCTCTGGATCCGGGGTGACACCATCTGTGGTACTGCTTTCATTTCATTAAAAAGAGATAGAAGAGGTTTATGATCGGTGCATATGGTGAATTTCCTGCCACATATGTACTTGTGAAACCCTCATAACCCAAACATACTGCTAGCCCCTCTTTATCTAACTGGGAATAGATTTTTTCCGCCGGTGTCAGAGTTCGAGACATAAACCCTATTGGTCTTTCTGTTCCATCTTCCAAGCTGTGTGAAAGAACCACCCCCACCTCATAAGGTGAAGCATCACAAGAGAGAAGGATGTCTTTCTCTGCATTGTAGTGAACCAGCACATCCGAGGACAGCATCAGTTTCTTGGACTGTTCAAATGAAACCCTCTGTTCCTCTTCCCACTGCCACTGTGTCTCCTTGCGCAGAAGTTTGTGAAGAGGTGCTAACACTGTTGCCAAGTTTGGTAAAAATCTGTTATAATAGTTTAGCAGTCCCAGGTAAGCTTTTAACTCAGTCACATTGGTAGGAGCTGGGGCGTCCTGCAGTGCTTGTACCTTCTCCTTGATTGGATGGAGCCCGGTGGCGTCCACTCTGTGTCCCAGGAACACAGCCTCATTCCTCAGGAAAGTGCACTTACTCCTCTTGAGCCATAACCCAGCCTTATCCAATCTTTGTAGTACCTCTCTCAGTGTGCTCAGATGCTCCTGGTCGGTTCTTCCCGTCACCAGAATGTCATCCAGATAGATTGAAACATGTGGGATCCCTTGCAGTACACCCTCGATAGTCCTCTGGAAAATAGCTGGGCTAGATGAGACACCGAATGGTAAGTGGTTATAGGTAAACAAACCCTTGTGTGAATTTATGGTTACATACTTCTTGGATTCCTCATCTAGTGTAATCTGCAAGTATGCATGGCTCATATCCAGCTTCATGAATTTCTTCCCTCCAGCCAGGTTTGCAAAGAGATCCTCTGTTTTGGGAATAGGATACTGTTCTAGTTTAGACACCCTATTTACTGTCAATTTATAATCTCCACAGAGTCTTACCGAATTGTCCGGTTTTAAAACAGGTACAATGGGAGCTGCCCATTCTGAACATTTCACGGGTTCCAGTATGCTCTCTCTTAAAAGACGGTCAAGCTCAGCCTCTACCTTCAGCTTCATGGCATAAGGCACAGGTCGTTGTTTAAAAAACCTTGGCAGTGCCTCCTTGTCTACATAAATCTTAGCTGGGGGGCCATTAAATGTGCCAAGTTCTTCCTTGAACACGTTCGCATGTTCAATCAACACTTCTTGCAAAGACAACTGTTTGCCTCCCTCTATTTGATTTGTTGCTCCCCAATCTAATTTAAGTTCTTGTATCCAGCCCCGACCTAACAGGTTTGGTCTGGAACCCGATACTACAACTACAGGTAGCTGTTCCACTGTGTCCCTGTGTTGCACAGTTACAGTAGCTGTACCCAATGTCACCACTCGTTCACCAGTATATGTTTTAAGCTGCATAGAGCAAGACTTTAACTCTGGAACTTTTGCACGGTTCCACAATTTTGAGTACTCCTCCCCCTTTTGGTTTGTATTCCTCCACGGTTGCTTTTGCCCTGCATGCACGTTTTACGTGCCCTTTTTTTCCCACACTTGTGGCACTTTTCCTCCAGAAACCTGCATTCCCTCACCAGGTGATCGCCATTGCATCTATAACATGCCTTTACATGCTCATGTTGTGGTTTCTGACGCATGTTTAACTTGTGCACAATAACCTGACCTGCAACTTGCTTTGTAGTAGCCCAGTCTGAACCTTGTATTTCTTTTACATCTCAGTTCGCTGTCTCCATGGCTTGAGCAAGTTCCAACACTTTTTCATACGTAAGCCTAGTCTCGGACAATAATCTCCGCTGCATTCGATCATCCATTATCCCGCAAACTAGCCTATCTCTCAGCATGTCTTTCAGGTTGTTGCCGTAATTGCAATCATGTGCCAATTTTCGCAACACCGCTACATAATCCAATACAGTCTCTCCCGGTTTTCTGTTCCGTGAATTAAATTTGAAACGCTGTACAATCTCACTCGGTCTGAGATTGAAATAGTCCTTTAGCAAGGCCACTAAGTCAGCAAATGATCTGTCTCCAGGCTTTGCAGGACTGCATAAGTTTCTCATTAAACTATAAGTCTGACTTCCCACAGAAGTGAGCAAAATAGCTCTCCTTTTTCCGACATCATCTATATCATTTGCTTCAAAGAAATGCATCAACACCTCGCAGTATTTGTCCCAGGTCTGCGTCTGAACATCAAAAGCATAGATCTTTCCTACCGTAGCAGCCATGATCCGTTATTCAGTCTTCCTTTTCTTTTTTTGCTTCGTCAAGATGTGATCTGCTTCTCCTCGTCACCAATATGTGATATCCGAGTGGTAAGGTCAGAAACTGAGAGAAGCGAGATATTAGGAACAAAACCCAACTGTTTATTTACACGGTGTAGCAGAGAGACATAGCTCTTACAAGCTGGAGGCAAGGCACACAATTCTTACTGCACGAGCCAAGATGGAGGATCAACCTCTGAGTCATACCCATAATGCAATGCCACATTACCATGTTAACTGGTGTACCAGGACATTGAATACATGATCCATTACCTTAAATACTGGTGAATGTGAACCCTTAATATTTAGCTCCATCTGGTGGATAGCTTAAACATTACATCCCAGATTACTATAGGGGGCAGGTAAAGGAAAGAATGGTGAGGTAGTAGTGATCCCAGGAAAGGAAGGGAAGGGGACCCTATGCACCATGAAGCCCAAAGAGGGTTATAACCTCGAGCTTATGGTCAGTAACACCCCACAGGAGTTCCAGGCATTTGTGCAGGCCCACCTGGCCACATTTGCCACACACAACCACGACTGCGGGAGGTTCAACGAGTTTGAGGTCAGCGTAGATGGGGACCCCATGGCCCGACCACAGAAACAGTATAACTTCCCCAGGGAAGCAGAGGTGGACATGGAAGCAGCCATGCCCTTGTTAGTACAGCAGGGATTTCTGAGACTGATAGCCACCCACGTGAACTCTCCATTGTGGCCGGTTAGAAAGCCGGATAATTCTGGGACGGCCACGGTGGACTATCGGGTGCTCAATAGTAACATCCCAGCCTGTGCAACCACAGTAGCAGCAGTTGCCGACCTGATAGGAAGTATTCCAGCATCCGCGACCACTTTCACGGTGCTGGATATTTCCAACGGGTTTTGGTCCAGTCCTTTAAGGAGGGAGGATCAGTACAAGTTTGCTTTTACGTTTAAAGGGCAACTGTACACGTGGAACTGCTTGCCTCAGGGCTTCCACAACAGCCCCAGCATTTTCCATCAGTGCATGGCAAACAGTTTAAACGAGTTCAGCCAGCCCAGACAGTTGGTACATAAGAACATAAGAACATAAGAACATAAGAAATAAGAGCAGGAGTAGGCCAATCGGCCCCTCGAGCCTGCTCCACCATTCAATAAGATCATGGTTGATCTGATCCTAACCTCAAATCTTCTATCACTCTCCATCCCACCCGAACCCATGTGATCTCCCGGGAGAGGCGAAAAACCAGGTAAAAAACCCAATGGCCAATTTGGGAGAAAAAATCTGGGAAATTCCTCTCCGACCCATCTAGGCGATCGAAACTCATCCAGGAGATCACTCTGTCCCTATATTTTCTACAGTACCTTCTGTAAAGGCGATCTCCACCCCAGCCAGGAACAGGAATAAAACCATCTCCTGAAATCTAACACAGAATTAGAACACAAGAGGTAGGAGCAGAACCAGGCTACACGGCCCCTGGGCCCGCTCCACTACCCACAGGGCCATGACCATTCCGAACCTAGACTCATGTCCAATTTCCTGCCCGCTCCCCGTAACCCTTAATTCCCTTTACCTCTAGGAAACTATCTATATCTGTTTTAAATTTATTTAATGATGTAGCTTCCACAGCTTTCTGGGGCAGCATATTCCACAAACCTACCACCCTCTGAGTGAAGAAGTTTCTCCTCATCTCAGTTTTAAAAGAGCAGCCCCTTATTCTAAGTTTATGCCCCCTAGTTCTAGTTTCACCCATCATTGGGAACATCCTCACCGCATCCACCCGATCAAGCCCCTTCACATTCTTATATGTTTCAATAAGATCGCCTCTCATTCTTCTGAACTCCAATGAGTAGAGTCCCAATCTACTCAACCTCTCCTCATATGACCACCCCCACATCCCCGGGATTAACCTAGTGAACCTTCTTTGTACTGACTCGAGACCAAGTATGTCTTTTCTTAAGTGTGGACACCAAAACTGTATGCAGTATTCCAGGTGCGGTCTCACCAATACCTTGTATAACTGCAGCAATACATCCCTGTTTTTATATTCTATCCCCCTAGCAATAAAAGCCAACATTCCATTGGCCTTCTTGATCACTTGCTGCACCTGCATACTAACTTTGAGTTTCGTGCACCAGGACCCCCAGATCCCTTTGTACTACAGTACTTTCCAGTTTCTTGCCATTAAGATAATAACTTGCTCTATGATTTTTCCTGCCAAAGTGCATAACCTCACACTTTCCAGTATTGTATTCCATCTGCCAAATCTCTGCCCACTTACTTAGCCTGTCTATGTCACTTTGCAGGTTTTTTATGTCCTCCTCCCTCACTACTTTCCCTCCCATCTTAGTATCATCTGCAAACTTTGATATGTTACACTCGGTCCCCTCCTCCAAATCGTTAATATAGATTGTAAAGAGTTGGGGGGCCAGCACTGACCCCTGCGGAACACCACTAGTTACTGATTGCCAGTCTGAGAACGAACCATTTATCCCAACTCTGCTTTCTGTTAGATAGCCAATCCTCCACCCACACCAGAATATTACCCCCAATCCCGTGATTTTTTATCTTGAGCAATAATCTTTTGTGCAGCACCTTGTCAAATGCCTTTTGGAAGTCTAAGTACACTACGTCCACTGGTTCTCCTTTATCCACCCTGTATGTTACTTCCTCAAAGAACTCAAGCAAATTTGTCAAACATGACTTCCCCTTCATGAAACCATGCTGAGTTTGTCCTATTAAATTATGTTTATCCAAATGTCCCGTTACTGTCTCCTTAATAATGGACTCTAACATTTTACCAACCACAGATGTTAGGCTAAGAGGTCTATAGTTTCCAGCCTTCTGCCTACTACCCTTTATAATAAGGGTGTTACACTAGCAGTTTTCCAATCTGCTGGGACCTTTGCTGAGTCCAGGGAGTTTTGGAAAATTATTACCAAAGCATCCACAATCCCTACCGCCACTTCCCTCAAGACCCCAGGATGTAAGCCACCAGGTCCAGGGGATTTATCCGGCTTGAGTCCCATTATTTTACCAAGTACCGCTTCCTTAGTAATTTTAATCATATTTAGCTCCTCTCCCCCTAGAGCCCCCTATTTGTCCAGTGTTGGGATATTCTTAGTGTCCTCTACTGTAAAGACTGATACAAAATATTTGTTCAGCGTTTTTGCCATCTCCATGTTTCCCACCATTAATTTCTCGGTCTCATCCTCTAAGGGACCAACATATACTTTAGCCACCCTTTTTCTTTTTATATAACTATAGAAACTTTTGCTATCTGTTTTTATATTTTTTGCTAATTTACTTTCATAATCTATCTTCTCTTTCTTAATCAATCTTTTTGTTATTTTTTGCTGTCTTTTAAAGACTTCCCAATCTTCCATCCTCCCACTAGATTTGGCTACCTTATATGCCCTTGTTTTTAGTTGGATACTATCCTTAATTACTTTACTTAGCCACGGATGGCTATCTTTGCTTTTACACCCTTTTTTCCTCAGTGGAATATATATTTTTTGGAAGTTGTAAAATAACTCCTTAAATGTACACCACTGATCATGTACCGTCTTACACTTTAATCTATTTTCCCAGTCCACTCTAATCAATTCCGCTCTCATACCTTCATAGTCTCCTTTATTCAAGCTCAGCACCCTTGTTTGAGATCCAACCTTCTCACCCTTTACTTGAATATGGAATTCAACCATGTTATGGTCACTCATTCCAAGGGGATCCTTTACTAGGACATTTTTAATTAATCCTGTCTCATTACACAGGAGCAAATCTAAGGTTGCTTGGCCCATGGTCGGTTCAGTTACATACTGCTCAAGAAATCCATCCCTAATGCACTCAATGAACTCATCCTCAAGGCTGCTCTGCCCAATTTGATTTGTCCAGTTAATATGATAGTTAAAATCCCCCATAATTATAGCTGTTCCCTTATTACAAGCCCCAACTATTTCCTGATTAATACTCCGTCCAACAGAGTTGCAACTGTTCGGAGGCCTATAGACTACGCCCACTAGTGTTTTTCCCCTTATTATTCCTTATCTCCACCCAAACTGTTTCACTATCCTGCTCCTTTGACCCAATGTCATTTCTCTGTATTATAGTGATTCCTTCCTTTATTAACATAGCCACCCCACCTCCCCTCCCTTCCTGCCTGTCCTTCCTGATTGTTAAATTACCTGGTATGTTTAATTCCCAGTCATGGTCACCCTGCAGCCATGTTTCTGTAATGGCCACAAGATCATACCCATATGTAGTTATTTGTGCCGTTAACTCATTAATTTTGTTATGAATGCTATGTGCATTCAGATAAAGAACTTTTAAATATGATTTGTGATGCTTAGTTCCTGTTTTTTCCCCTTTTACTACTGTACCTTTTACTCCATACTTTCTGTCTCTTCCTGACACGTTCTGTTTTTTAATTTCCCCACTGCTACCTAAGCCTATGACCGTCTCCATTGTCATTTCTGTTATTTGCTCTCTAGTAACCTCCCCCCCCAATCATTAGTTTAAAGCCCTCTCTACAGCCCTAGTTATATGATTTGCCAGGACTCTAGTCCCAGCACTGGCCAAGTGGAGTCCATCCCAATGGAACAGCTCCCTCCTGTCCCAGTACTGGTGCCAGTGTCCCAAGATGCAAAACCCATTTCTCCCAAACCAGTCTTTGAGCCACGCATTTAACTCTTTAATTTTATTTATCCTAGTCAAATTCGCTCGTGGCTCAGGTAATAATCCAGAGATTATTACCCTTGAGGTTCTGTTTTTTAATTTGACCCCTAGCTGCTCATACTCCTTTAACAGAACCTTCTTCCTTGTCCTATCTATGTCGTTTATACCAACATGGACCACGCCAACTGGATCCTCCCCCTCCCACTCCAAGTTTCTTTCCAGCCCAGAAGAGATGTCCTTAACCCTGGCACCGGGCAGGCAACACAGCCTTCGGGACTCCCGCTCTTGACTACAGAGAACCCTATCTATCCCCCTAATGATACTATCCCCTAACACTACAACATTTCTTTTTACTCCCTCCACTTGAATGGCCCCCTATACCACGGTGCTGTGGCCAGGTTGCTCATCCTCCCTGCAGTCCCCGCTCCCGCCCTCACAGGGAGTAAGAAGCTCGATCCTGCTTGACAAGAGCAAGGGCTGCGGCTCCTTCAACACTACATCCTGGATCCCTGTACCTTCCTCACTCGTAGTCACACTGTCCTGTCCCTGACCACGGACTACATCTGCAGTAATTAATTTCATAGGTGTGACCACCTCCTGAAAAATAGAGTCCAGGAAACTTCTCCCCCTCCCTGATGTGTCGCAGTGTCTGAAGCTCGGTCTCAAGCTCTTTAACATGGAGCTTGAGTTCCTCTAGCAGCAAACACTTATCACAAATGTAATCACCGTGAGCCTCAATGGGGTCCACCAGCTCCCAAATTTTGCAACAGTGACACATCACCTGTTCACCCATATCCATGTAATTAATTACATTTCTTATTATTAGTTATGAAGACCCTCTGCCCCGATATAGATGATAATATTACACCACTATTTAATAGAACTTACCAACTTAAAGGTATAGAAGAGAAGGAAGAGGACCTACCAACCAGCTGATCACCAACCTCCCTCATGAATGCTGTCTGGGGGACCTGTCCGGTTGAATTGTCTCGCTGCTCCGCTTCCGCAGTGTTGGATTAGCCTGAGAGAGGGAAGCAAAACAGAGCAAAAAGCACCCCGTCCCCTCCCACTTGCCCAAACTCTGCCACTTACCAAACTCTACTTACACTCAATGCGACCGCACTCAGCGCTACCACACTAAGCCCGCCCCTTTTTATACCCGGATTCTACTTCCGGTTTAAACTCCCCAACATCTTAACTTACTCTAAAAAATTTAACTTACTTCAAATAATTCACTTTTTTACTCACTAAATTTCAGTAAATGCACTTAAAAGACTTTTTCTGCCACTTACCAATGTCTGCTTAAACCTGGATGACCTGCTTCTCTTCACCGATTCGAGAGAGGAGCATGGCCCACTATTGGCCGAACTGCTGGAGCTACTTGGGCAGAAGGGTTTTAAGGTAAACCCCAAGAAAGCGCAGGTCGGCCAGGAGGAGATGAAATTCCTAGGCCTGACCGTGCGCGCTGGAGAAAGGGCCATAGATAAGGCTAAGAGAGAAGCGGTACAAGAGTTACCGGTCCCCAACACAGTGATGGGTGTGAGGTCGTTTCTAGGTCTAACCGGGTACTGCAGGGACTTTATTGAGGATTATGCAGCCACAGCGGCCCCTCTGCTCCGACTCCTACACAAGGGAGTGGAGTGGCTTTGGGGTGAGGGTTGCCAGGCAGCATTTGACAGGCTCTAAAAGGACTTGCAGACCGCACCAGCTCCAGGGGCTTTAGATGGGGGGAAAGAGTTTTTCCTGGAGGCAGCAGCCAGCGGGGATAGCCTGAGTGCTGTGCTGCTCCAGGAGGCGGCACGGCAGGCTGAGGCCAGTGGTCGACTCCTCCAGGATACTCACGGATGTGGAGAGGAGCTACTCCAACTGTGAGCGGCACCTCTTGGCCACACATTGGACTGTGAAAGGATCGTTGATCATCACAGGCACCTCTCCCATCACCCTCCTCACCCATCACACACCCACCCAGATGCTTCTGGATGGGAGGATCAAGGATGGAACAGTGAGCAGTGCCCGTATTGCTCGCTGGACCTTGCTCCTCTCACAGATGGATCTTAAGGTGAAGGGTCTCTGCGAGCCAAAGCTCGCAGCCAACCTGGTATATCCTGGAACAGCCCACCGGCGTTCCATAGAAGGGGTTTGGGAAGTGAACATAGGTTTACGGGCCGGGATATATCCCACGGACTGTGAGATCTATGTAGACGGTTTCAGCACGGTATCTGCTGGCGAGCGCCTCATGGGGTGTGGAGTTTATGACCCAGCGGCAAACATTGACCTGGCGATTAAGCTCCACAGCACCATGAGCGCCCAGCAGGCTGAACTGTCAGCAGTAGTGTACGGCGTTACACACCCCAAAATTTTCTCCACCCCCTACACGATTTGCTCGGACAGCATGTTCACGTGCAATTCATGCACTGAGTATCTGGCCATCTGGTCCCGCCGCGGATACACCTCCGTCGATGGGAGACCCCTCACAGTAAAACCCCTGCTGGAAAAGATCCTAGCTGCAGTGGGGGAGGAAGGGGAGGTTTTCATCCTCAAGGTGAAGGCCCATTCCTCCACAGAACGCCGCAGCCAGGGCAACCAGCAGTCTGACTTGCTCGCCAAGGAGGGTGTCAGCACAGGCACTTTCTGTGACCCATTTGGGTCCTGACCCATGGCGGCAGTCAAAGGTAGGGACGGGACCCAAGGGAATGCAGGGGTAGCGTTAGCCCTGGACCTGAAGACGGTCCAAGCCCAAGACCCCGTCCTCAAGGCAGTCCTCAGCACAGTGACTGAGCAAAAAGTGTAGAGGGTCTGTACGGCACAACGACCCTCTCCGTGAAAGAGGGCATGCTGTTCCGGGGGTAACAGTGGGTTGTGCCGCAGCAACACCAGAGGGAATTCCTTCAACTGGCCCATGAGGGCCCAGGAGCGGGACAGCCCGGGCCTGAGACCACCTGGCAGCGGCTGGAACAGGTGGGATGGTGGCCGGGACTCAGGGAACATGACCGCGAGTTCTGTGCAGGCTTTCTTGTGTGCGCTGCTAACGACCCTGACCCCCACAAAAGGAAGGTACCCATGGGACACGCAAGGATTGTAGAGGGACCGTGGCAGTTGATACAAGTTAACTACATCGGGCCCCTGCCCACCGCCCAGGGATGCTATAAGTACTGCTTAGCCCTGGTAGATGTGTTCACCAAATGGGTAGAGGCCTTCCCCTGTAGAAAGGCCACAGCTCTGGGTATTGCCAGGATCCTGGTCCAGGAAGTGTTCTCGCGGTGGGGACTACCACATTATGTGGAGTCTGACCAAGGGAATCATTTCACCGGATAGGTGATGCAGAATACCCTTATGCTGCTAGGCATCGAGGGGAAATGGCACATGGCCCACAACCCACAGTCATCAGGGGTTGTGGAGAGAATGAATATGACCCTAAAAAATGATTGAGGAAGGAAACGGTGGACTCGCCCCGTAATTGGGCCGAGGTCCTACCGTTGGTTCTAATGGGGATCCGGGCCAGCCAGTCTAAAAGCACCGGGTACTCCCCGCACGAGCTGATGTCTGGCAGGGTTATGCGGACCCCCACCCATGTACTAGCCCCGGTGCTCATGGAGGGTCAGCTCAGGGAGGTAAACCGGGACAGGTTCGCCCGAAACCTCTTTGAGCACCTTAAGCAGGTCCATGAGCAGACGGCTGGGAACATGGGAAAGCAGCATCGGAGTAACCGATTGTTGCTCGAACCCCGAAAACACCACGAGTGGGAGGTAGGATATCAGGTCATGGTGAGAAACTATGCCCGAGTAGGGAGTTTGGAACCATTATACATGTGGCCCTACAGCATTGTAGACAAGGCCAGCCCCATGGTATATGCCGTTAAGATGCCTCAGCGCACAAAATGGTTTCACATTAACCAGTGCAAACTGTTTAAACCTGAAAGGAGAAAACAGCCAGTTGGGGTAGGGTCTGAGGATAAAAATCCTCAGCCTGCAGCAGGAGCGAGTTCACAGACTGCACAGGCAGGTGCTGTGGCTTGCTTAAAGGGAGGGGCCATCCTGCCCACCAATTGGGACACTCCCCCACTCTTCTGGGATCCAGATGAGGAGGGACCCGAGGGCGAAAACCCCGCCCCTAACCCAGGTGTAGAGGAGGAGGGACCTTAGGTCGAAAACCCCGCCCCGGACCCAGATTTGGGACCTGGGGGTGGAGACTCTCAGCTTGCAGCAACAGGCTGCGAAGAGTTACCTGCCCCTAGCCCAGGTTCGGGAGAGGTCAAGCCTGAGGGAACAGCGGTTCGGGGTAAAGGCCCATCAGCGAGAATCGGCGGGAATCGCGGGCTGAGCGGCTGTATAAATGCTCCAGAGACCCAGGTAAGGCCTCAGTGCGAGAATCAGCGGGAATCGCGGGCTGAGCGGCTGTATAAAGGCTCCAGAGACCCAGGTAAGGCCTCAGTGCGAGGATCGGTGGGAATCGCAGGCTGAGCGGCTGTATAAAGGCCCCAGAGTCCCAGGTAAGGCCTCAGTGCGAGAATCGGCGGGAATCGCGGGCTGAGCGGCTGTATAAAGGCCCCAGAGCCCAGGTAAGGCCTCAGTGCGAGAATCGGCGGGAATCGCGGGCTGAGCGGCTGTATAAAGGCCCCAGAGCCCAGGTAAGGTGTACCAATCTCCAGTCTTGGAACTCGGAGGGAAGGAGAGAGGTAAAAAGTAACCCAAGTGTGACGTCACCAGAAAGCGGGTAAGTGATTGGTTGGTAAGTATTTCTCCCTTTTTAAGCTTATATCTCTTTGGTTTATAGTTTCTAAGGTGTGATATTCACCATCTAGAATTGGGGCAGGGGGTATTTAAGAATAATATTAATAAATTTAATTAATTACATAGAATGGGAGATCAGGTGATATGTTGCTGCTGCAATATGTGGGAGCTGGTGGACACCATTGATGCTCACGGTGATCACATTTGCAGTAAGTGTTGGCTGCTCGAGGAATTCCGGCTCCGTGTTGAAGAACTGGAGTCCGACCTTCAAACACTGAGACACATCAGGGAGGGGGAGAGTTACCTGGACTCTGTGTATCACGAGGTATTCACACCAATTAGATTAATTAATTCAGATGTAGTCCGTGGCCAGGGTCAGGATGGTGTGACTAGAAGTGAGGCAGGTACGGGGATCCAGGAGGTAGTGTTGGAGGAGCCGCAGCCCTTGCACTTGTCCAACAGGTTCGAGGCTCTTACTCCCTGTGAGGATGGGAACAGGGACTGCGGGGAAGATGAGCAACCTGGCCACAGCACAGTGGAGCGGGGGGCCATTTAAGTCGGGGGAGTTAAAAGAAATGTTGTAGTGGTAGGGGATAGTATAATTAGGGGGATAGATAGAGTTCTTTGCAGCCGAGAGCGAGAGTCCTGAAGGCTGTGTTGCCTGCCCGGTGCCAGGGATAAGGACATCTCCTCTGGACTGGAGAGAAACTTGGAGTTGGAGGGGGAGGATCCAGTTGTCGTGGTCCATGTTGGTACCAACGACACAGATAGGACAAGGAAGGAGGTTCTGCTGAGGGAGTTTGAGCAGCTAGGGGCCAAATTAAAAAGCAGAACCGCAAGGGTAATAATCTCTGGATTATTACCTGAGCCACGAGCGAATTTGGCTAGGACAAATAAAATTAGAGAGTTAAATGCGTGGCTCAAAGACTGGTGTGGGAGAAATGGGTTTTGCTTCCTGGGACACTGGCACCAGTACTGGTGCAGGAGGGAGCTGTTCCGTTGGGACGGGCTTCACTTGGCCAGTGCTGGGACGGGAGTCCTGGCGGATCATATAACTAGGGCGGTCGAGAGGGCTTTAAACTAACTAGTGGGGGGGAGGTTCCTAGAGAGCAAATAATAAAAATGACAACAGAGAAGGTCATAGACTTAGGTAGCAGTGGGGAAATTAAAAACCAGAGTGTGTCAGGAAGGGGCAGATGGTATGGAGTAAAAGGTAAAGTAATAAAAAGGGTAAAAGCAGGAACTAAGTGTCACAAAACACCTTTGAAAGTTCTCTATCTGAATGCACGTAGCATTCGTAACAAAATAGACGAGTTAATGGCACAAATAACGACATATGGGTATGATCTTGTGGCCATTACAGAAGCATGGCTGCAGGGTGACAATGCCTGGGAATTAAACATACAAGGTTATTTAACGATCAGGAAGGACAGGCAGGAAGGAAGGGGAGGTGGGGTGGCTATGTTAATAAATGAAGGAATCACTGTAATACAGAGAAATGATATTGGGACAAAAGATCAGGATAATGAAACAGTTTGGGTGGAGGTAAGGAATAATAAGGGGAAAAAACACTAGTGGGCGTAGTCTATAGGCTTCTGAAAAGTGGCAACTCTGTTGGACGGAGTATCAATCAGGAAATAGTTGAGGCTTGTAATAACGAACATCTATAATTATGGGGGATTTTAACTACAGGTAGACTATCCTTTATCCGAAAACCTCGGGACCAGCCGTGTTTCAGTTTTTAGAAAATTTCGGATTTCGGAAGGTGGGTTGGCGGGGGTCCGCGGGGGGGGTCGGCGGGGGTCCGCGAGGGATCGGCGGGGGTCGGGTCGGCGGGGGTCCACGGGGGTATCGGCGGGGGTCGGGGTCGGCGGAGGTCTGGGGGGGGGTCGGCGTCCGCGGGGGTCCGCGGGGGGGTCCGCGGGGGGTTCGGCAGGGGTCGGGGTCGGCGGGGGGCCGCGGAGGGGTCAGCGGGGGTCGGGGTCGGCGGGGGTCCGCGGCGGGGTCCGTGGGGGGGTCAGCGGGGGTCGGGGTCGGCGGGGGTCGGCGGGGGGCCGCGGGTGGGTCCGCAGTCGTGGCTTGTCCGTCGCTGCTAGCCTGGAATGCAATGAAGTTCCGCATTTCCACCAACAGTTCGTCATGCTCGGTCGGAACATGGGCCGGCACCGCCGCGGGCTCAGAGCTCTCGTTGCTTTTGAGCCTTTGGAAGAGAGTCAGGTGGTTCCGCGGGGGGGTCGGCGGGGGGTCGTGCGCACGACTTAGGCTGACACTCTGCTCAGCGTAAGTCGGCGGGGGTCGGGCTCGGCGGGGGTCCGCGGGGATCGGGGTCAGCGAGGGTCCGCGGGTGGGTCCGCGGGGGGGTCGGCGGGGGTCGGGGTTGGCGGGGGGTTCCGCGGGGGTCCGCGGAGGGGTCCGCGGGGGGTTGTGCGCACGACTTACGCTGACCCTCTGCTCAGCGTAAGTCGTGCGCCACTCTGGTCATGTCGTGCGCACGACTTACGCTGAACGAAAAAACCTTCGGTTTTTAGAGGGTTTCGGTTTTTGGAAGTTCGGATAAAGGGTAGTCTACCTGTATCATATTAATTGGACAAATCAAATTGGGCAGGGCTGCCTTGAGGATGAGTTCATTGAGTGTATTAGGGATGGGTTTCTTGAGCAGTATGTAACTGAACCGACCAGGGGGCAAGCAACCTTAGACCTGGTCCTGTGTAACGAGACAGGATTAATTAAAAATGTCCTAGTGACCATAACATGGTTGAATTCCATATTCAATTAGAGGGTGAGAAGGTTGGATCTCAAACAAGCGTGCTAAGCTTGAATAAAGGAGACTATGAAGGTATGAGAGCAGAATTGAGTAGAGTGGATTGGGAAAATAGATTAAAGGGTAAGACGATACATGATCAGTGGTGCACATTTAAGGAGTTATTTTACAACTTCCAAAAAATATATATTCCACTGAGAAGAAAAGGGTGTAAAAGAAAAGACAGCCATCCATGGCTAAGTAAAGGAATTAAGGATAGTGTTCGACTAAAAGCAAGGGCATATAAGGTAGCCAAATCTAGTGGGAGGATAGAGGATTGGGAAAACTTTAAAAGACAGCAAAAAATTACAATAAGATTGATTAAGAAAGGGAAGATAGATTATGAAAGTAAATTAGCAAAAAATATAAAAACAGATAGTAAGAGTATTTATAGTTATATAAAAAGAAAAGGGGTGGCTAAAGTAAATGTTGGTCCCTTAGAGGATGAGGCCGGGAAATTAATGGTGGGAAATATGGAGATGGCAAAAATACTGAATGAATATTTTATATCAGTCTTTACAGTCGAAGACACTAAGAATATCCCAACACTGGACAAACAGGGGGCTAAAGGGGGGGAGGTGCTAAACACGATCAAAATCACTAAGGAAGTGGTACTCGGTAAAATAATGGGATTCAAGGCGGATAAATCACCTGGACCTGATGGCTTACATCCTAGGGTCTTGAGGGAAGTGGCGGTAGGGATTGTGGATGCATTGGTAATAATTTTCCAAAACTCCCTGGACTCGGCAAAGGTCCCGGCAGACTGGAAAACTGCTTATGTAACACCTTTATTTAAAAAGGGCAGTAGACAGAAGGCTGGAAACTATAGACCGGTTAGCCTAACATCTGTGGTTGGTAAAATGTTGGAGTCCATTATTAAGGAGACAGTAACAGGACATTTGGATAATCATAATTTAATAGGACAAAGTCAGCATGGTTTTATGAAGGGGAAGTAATGTTTGACAAATTTGCTGGAGTTCTTTGAGGAAGTAACATATTGGGTGGATAAATGGGAACCAGTGGACATAGTGTATTTAGACTCCCAAAAGGCATTTGACAAGGTGCCACACAAAAGATTATTGCTCAAGATAAAAAATCACGGGATTGGGGGTAATATTCTGGCATGGATAGAGGATTGGCTATCTAACAGAAGGCAGAGAGTTGGGATAAATGGTTCATTCTCAGACTGGCAATCAGTAACTAGTGGTGTTCCGCAGGGGTCAGTGCTGGGTCCCCAACTCTTTACAATCTATATTAATGATTTGGAGGAGGGGACCGAGTGTAACATATCAAAGTTTGCAGATGATACTCTGATGGGAGGGGAAAGTAGTGAGTGAGGAGGACATAAAAAACCTTCAAGGGGACATAGAAAGGCTAAGTAAGTGGGCAGAGATTTGGCAGATGGAATACAATACTGGAAAGTGTGAGGTTATGCACTTTGGCAGGAAAAATCATAGAGCAAGTTATTATCTTAATGGCAAGAAACTGGAAAGTACTGAAGTACCAAGGGACCTGGGGGTCCTGGTGCACGAAACTCAAAAGGTTAGTATGCAGGTGCAGCAAGTGATTAAGAAGACCAATGGAATGTTGGCTTTCATTGCTAGGGGGGTAGAATATAAAAATAGGGAGGTATTGCTTCAGTTGTACAAGTTATTGGTGAGACCGCACCTGGAATACTGCGTACAGTTTTGGTGTCCATACTTAAGAAAGGACATACTTGCTCTCGAGTCAGTACAAAGAAGGTTCACTCGGTTAATCCCGGGGATGAGGGGATGGACATATGAGGAGAGGTTGAGTAGATTGGGGCTCTACTCATTGGAGTTCAGAAGAATGAGAGACGATCTTATTGAAACATATAAGATTGTGAAGGGGTTGGATCGGGTGGATGCGGGGAAGATGTTCCCAATGATGGGTGAAACTAGAACTAGGGGGCATAGTCTTAGAATAAGGGGCTGCTCTTTCAAAACTGAGATGAGGAGGAACTACTTCATTCAGAGGGTGGTTTGTCCATGGAATATGCTGCCCCAAAAAGCTGTAAAAGCTACATCATTACATAAATTTAAAACAGAAATAGACATTTTCCAAAAGTAAAGGGAATTAAGGGTTACGGGGAGCGGGCAGGAATTTGGACATGAGTCTAGGTTCGGATCGGTCATGGCCCTATGGGTAGCGGAGTGGGCCCAGGGGCCGTGTAGCCTGATCCTGCTCCTATTTCGTGTGTCTAATTCTGTTAGATTCAGGAGATGGTTCTGTGATAGTGGATTGGCGGTTAGGATCAGATCAGCCGATTGGCCTACTCCTGCTCCTATTTCTTATGTTCTTATGTTCTTATGTTCAGCCAAGAAAACCCCACCCGCCAAAGCCCCTAGAAGGTCCCCACGGACGACCCAGCCAAGGAAACCATGGTCACCAGCTCCCCAGTTTAAAGGGATAGCCTCCCGAGTCAGGGGGAGGTCCAAGGACACAGGTCGTCCCCAGCCAGCAGCCACGGGCAGCGAGGGACCAAAAGTGCCGGACGGTGCGGCCACGTCGGAGGAAGCGGTGTGCCGCAGTCCAACCAGGGATTAGCCTGGCTGCCCGGAGACGGGCGGCGGATGTATGTAGTTTAGGTAAGGTAAGTTTATATTTTAAGTTAGGTATTCAGCTTAAGTTTGGGTGTTTTAGCCTAAGTTACGTAAGGTGATGGGTAGTTTTAAATAAGTAGTAATCTGCTAAGAGTCTGTGTATTCGAGCCGAGGCTGCAAGGCTCGACTATGCTTCACCCAAGCCAAAGAATCTCTTGGGGACCTGGCTGCATCTCTTTGTATCTGTTGCAGAAAGACTTTCAGAATGAAGGGGTTCATAATCCTACTCGCCCTGATGCGACTGAGCCTGGGAAAGAGGGGCGACGTAGAGGACTCCCACATCTATGGGTGCTCCGGAGATAGAGCGCCGATAGCAACCGACGGAAGCGGCTAACGGGATGCAGAGGAGACCGCATTCTATGTCCACGAGGGAAGGTGGCCAGGGTGTCTGGGGTCCAATTCATCTCAATCTCCAGCCAGGCCGGGTTCACGTACGGGGAGGCCTCCCTCCTGTGCCCCAGGGTACGGGCCGTTACCACAAGGGTCAGCGTCACCGTAGGGAAGCATGTATGTTTAACGTGCAAGGGACACATTCCTCTGGAGAGGTGGTGGCTCAGAAAGCTGAGCAAAGATATGAGAAACTCCGCAGTCGAGTGGGAACGGTTGGGGAACAATACCCACCGGATGATTACAGGGACTCACGGGGGATTAAGCGTGTGTTGGGACAAATGGTGGGAAGCGGATCAAGGGATTTACATCTGTATGTGGGGATCAGAGAGGGTCTGCCCCTCAGGCATATCCATTATTTTGCACCGACAGTGGCAAGACACCGGGGAGGGGATGAAGTGGGATGCCAGCCTGAAGGCGCGCACGGCCCTATACTCCCCGATCCCAGTTAATGCCACTGAGCTTGTTACCCGCCCCCGAAAGCCCCTGCCCACAGCGCAGGCAGTGAGTTTACCCAGGGAAGGGTGCCCCACCACCACCAAGGGATCAGAGAATGGGTTGGTACTAGTGCCTACCGACCAGATGCTGTACCAGGGGGTACACTACGCGGTAGCCTCCGTGATTTTAAATCTCACCGAGGTACATTTACCGGAGTGGTGCCCTAAAGAAACAGAGCACCTTTACCAGGCCCTATTAAAGGACATGTTCAAGAAGTTTTATGAGTTTGATTTCGCCAATGTTGACAAAACCGAACTGTACACCACACACCGCGAGTTTTTGTGTAATGCAGGGAGACAAAGAAGGGGTGTATGGAATGATGTTTTTACTGCGTTTAATACTGGGTCCTCTGTCATCAACAGTCTGGATGACATAGAGCTGCAGACCCAGATAAACGGTTTAAAAACACAGTTAAGGAAGATATTAATGGATGAGAACAAGGTGCTGGGCTCGGAGTTGCATGACGACCAGGCCATGACGGTCCATTTAAAGGAGATTATAGCGGAGTTGGAGAAGCACGCAAAGACGGTAAATGCCCTCATAAGGGAGGACATAAATGCTTCTGACCAAACTGCGCAGAACGAGGTGTGCGTGCTGTATGGGGTGTGGTTTCTGGACGAAGGCCGCAGTAATCTGGAGGATTTAAACAAGGTTTAGTCCCCTCCTGGATCAGCAACAAACACCTCGCAGCCCTCCACCCACTTGAGAACGCATTAAGCCCATGCCAACTCCGGCTAGCTTCCGAAGCCTACCCAGACCCAATGGATTGTGGACGGTCCAACCACACGATCATGGGAGTAGTAGTCAGGATGCCGGTCATGGGTAGGACAGCCCGACCCGCACCAGTATACTGGGTTGAGAACATTGGAGTCATTCAGGGGGGTGCACACATTCATTTCACAGCGGTCCCGCCTTACGTCATAAAGTGGGAGCACGCTATGACAGTTACTGACCTCTCAGGGTGCCGGAGCCGGTGAGCAGACATAATCCTTTGTCCCCAGCACTTGAATGCCTATTCAAAACCGCAGTGCGGGTTCAGTGCTGCTGTCGCGAAACCTATAAATTGTACCATGGGGGCAATGGCACAAAGCCATGTTCCCCCGTAGGTAGCATATATAGGAGGTGGGACATATTGTGTTACCACAGGTGCGTCCCACGACCAGCATGGACAGCATAGCTGGTGTCCGGTAAGTGACTGTAGTTTCTGCTTTAAACCCAAGGCAGAAGTTCAAGTGGCCCAGCAATGAATTGTCCCCATTCCTGAACCCTCCACTGTTCACCTCAGTGTGAAGGAGAATTTTACCAATTTACAGAAGTACGTAGCGCTCTTCGGCTATGAAATTCCCCCTCTCCCGGAACACCTTACCAAAATACTCAAAGCCATTATAGTTTTGCAGAAACATTTTTACACTCTAGAGCAGAAAACAGTAGAGATAGGGGCTAATATATTGGATATTGTGATTCCACCCTGGTGGAAAATTTTCAATAATATAGAGGTCCATTTGTGGATCAGACTGGCTTCCCACATTCTCGTGGTTTGCCAGTTAGGGATAGTGTTGTATCTAGTCTGCATTCAGTGCAAGGGAAAAGGTCAGATGCTAGAATTCCAAAATCAGAGGTTCTGGAAGGAACATTATGTGAAGGTGGAGGAAGATACACCTGTTTGAGTTTTTGTATTTTTGATTAAAGATTGTTGCTGTTTTGTGTTTGTTGTTTTTAATAAAGATTTTGCAACGCGTTGTTAATAAAGATGTATTTATACCAAGTGGTGCAGGGGTGTTGGACCCCCTCAATATTTGGATGTGTGTAAATGACTGTAGTTATTCTATGTATGCTTATGTACACTACATTTTCACGGAAGTGCATGTGTCGTGGGTATATTAGATAGGTAATTGCAGGGGGAGGTTGACAATGGAGGGTCAGAAATTTTGCTCATCTTGTAAGGATGATACTTCAAGCAAGTTTTAGTATCACAAGGAGGAGTGTAAGATTCGCAAAATTCCCACATTCCCCCAATTTATTAATAAAAGGGGCCCTGCATGGACAATTTTTTTAAATGGGTACCCAAAAAGATGGCGTCCGCACCTCGTGACCAAAAGCCTGTAAGATTTTACAAGCTTGAACTCTACAGCACAGAACAGGCAGTTTTGGGAAATCGAAACTTAAAATGCATTTCTGTGAAAAGGACTTTGTGTTTGAAAAGCCAGACAGCTAGGCAAACACTGAGTATGCATTGCATCAGATCGGAACAGATCAAACCCAGTTAGGCCTAAGCATAAGGCCATTAGTTTGTCCGCATAAATAATCAGAAACAGCTTAAGGAAGCCACCAAGGCTGGACAGGCCGATTAAAATGCATTAATGACAATACAACTCGGACATCAAGCCATCAGGTGCGATAAACGGCCATCTAAAGCCAGTTAGTTTAGATTGGTATAATCATTTAAAACAGCCCGCCAAAAGTTAAACAATGGACTGACCTGATTTGGCGCGCAGATAAGGGCCATTGGAAGGAGTATAATTGCAGGCCCATCAGTAGCAATCGCTCTCTTGACTCTGACCTCTTGTCTGGCCTTGGGCTGCTGCCGCCCGTACTCGTGCCCTGGCCTCGTAGCGGGTTCTCTTCTCGCTCCCCGCATTGGGAAAACAACTAGACATCCATACCAATCACGGGAGAGCAACGAGACCCGAGTCCAAAGTCACCCAGGACACACGGGCCATGAAATGAAACGAGACGAAGAACAAGGTAAAGACCCGACAAGAGCAGAGAAGGGCAGCAGAAGACGCATTGGTAAAGACCGAGCACCTAGTTATAAGCTGGCGCTTGGGGAAGAAAGTATATATCTGGACAGTGAGAATACGCTGGCGTTTGACGCTTGGGTAGTAAAATCAAACCAGCAGTGAAGACCGCCAACCGCCCCGTCACTGCCGACGACCACCCGAGGGAGAAGAAGAAGAGAACCCATCGTGACGAGACGATGACGGTAGCTGAGGAGAGGAAAGGTGTGTTGCAGCAACAGCTCCAACACCGCGCCCTGAGACCACGTGGCGACGGACTACCCAAAAGACAGGAGACCAAACCTCAAAGCTCGCAACTGTTAAAGCAACAGGCCTTGGATTGGTAAGCATGAATTCCTGGCCCCTCATAGTTTAATCTAGTTAGGTATAGGGGATGGGATAAGGATAAGGGGATTGTTAATGTAGTTGTTTTTCCCTCGATGTGCCATGTGTTCCCCATTCCCTGTATAAGAATAATTATTTGTTTATGTCTGTAATTGTTTATCAGTAACTGTTTTAATAAAATCTTGGTTTTCTTACACCAAACCGCTTGTCTACTCGATGTTCTGTATCGCCGCCTGCACCTAAGTCCGGTGTCTAGAACCCAGGGTTGTGGGAGCGATTCCAATCGCTCACAGGCAGTCAGGGGCATAACTGACTGGACGCACGCACCACACGCTACCCCCTACACCAATAAAACTCGAAGTGCAGCCACTAACAAATCAACTGTGGGGGGAGAGGTCGGTGTTTCTGTCTTTGGGGCATGAGCTGGGGAATTCTTCCTACATTATCCTTCCAAGTATTTCGACAGTCCCTTCTCCAATGCCCACTTTTCCTGCACCCGAAGCAGTTACACCTCGTATCAGAAGGGTTACCCCCTTCCTGGTGCCATTCCATCTTACTTTGGCTGGGTGTTAACTCATGAACCTTTCCTTTAGTTTGTGGTTCTTCCACCCCTCTATCCTTGCGGTAAGCCAGGGTCAGTTGTCTGACCACTGTCTCCTCGGTGACTTGGGGGCCCTTTGGGTCGAACCACAGCTTGGCCTTGGCTCTGATCCACGGCGAGCTTTTTGCCACCAGACTTCGGAGCCAGTGGGCCAGCTAATCCTGGTTCAAGTTAGTCCGGTCGAGATCCCCATTACAGGCACTCCTATACACAGGCCACAGCCTGTCTGCGAAAGCCTGTGGGGTCTCCCCTGCTAACTGTGTAGTCTTCTCCAGCCTGGAGAATGGACTACCATCGTTCATTTCCATCCCCTCCAGAACTTGATCCTGGATGGCAGCGTACCCTCCCTGTCCCTTCTTGCAGTTGGCAGAGAAGGACTGGTACAGCTTGCCATCTAAGGTGAACAGAAGCACCTTGGCCATTTCTGAGTCATCGCACTCATTAATGCCTGCTGCTTGTTCCACTTTTGGGTGAGCTTACTCAGGTGGCTTACCATAGCCCTAAGCTGTTGGGTCCCATGGGGAATCATAAATTGGCTTTCAAGGGGCCCCAGGCCCCCGCCACCCCCGGGTTGGTCAAACTTTTGCTGTCGAGCCGGGCACATCGGCCCCGGCCCCGACCTTTCCTGCATTGGTTTGACCACTTCACCCTGCTGCCAAACCGAGTCAAAACCCAGCGCCACAGGTGGTGGTGGTGTGCACTCCTCCCTGTCTTCCCTACAGATTGCTTGTCCCTCCTGCTGCCCAACCTAGTTGTCCCCCGGCGCCACAGGTGACACCTGAGCAGTTCCTACTTCTACTTCCAGGTCTACCCAGGCCGCACCCAGGCTTACTAGGCATACCATGCCTTTTGCCCTGGACAGAGCAAGTTTTAAACTGTCGATCTGCTTTTGACAGGGGCTGTGATCTCTCGGTTCAAAATCCCTAATGCTTGCTACTTTATAAGCTGCCTTCACATCTCTGAACTTTTCCTCCTGTTCTTTTAACTGTCTGGTTAGGCGAGCATTCTCCTCTTTCAGTACTAGCTCAATGCTTTTTGCTTTGGTGACTTGACACCGAAAATACCCATGCCTGTTCCTGTGTTTCTCTACCAGCTCTAACTTCTCCTGACTTTGGGCCTGTAATTCCTGCAATAATCCTTCCCCTGCTATAGCTCTTGTGTGGGAGAGTTTGGCTGCCTCCTGCAGCTCTTCTTTCAATGCTTTAACATGCTGATCTAAAAGCTGGATCTGTCATAGGGCGCGGACCAACCAGATGGCCTTCTCCACCAACTTCTTATGATCCTTGCTCTCAGTCCATTTGGCTGCAGCGTCCATGGGACGCTCAGCATGCAACAGACTGGTCACCCATTTCTTGGTGACATTCACCTTCTCAAAAACATAAGCGGAAATCCTCTCTTCCATCTTTGTTCTTTCATCAAACACAGGGTCTATTGCATTACGTCCCTTTTGCCAAAGTCCTGCCATGGTCGCCATTTTCTATAAGGGGTGGTGTGTGGTCAGCTTCCCCTCTGACTCCCTGAGTGGTTCGAATCGCTCCCACTCCCTTGGTTCTAGACTTTGGACTTATTTAGGGGTTGTAATGAAATTGCAACAGACACCTGAGTTGGTGAAAAGAATTTAGATTTTATTTTTGAGACAGGAAAAATATACAATACAATAAAACTTATACTCTAAAAGGGGGCACACTTTGGAAGCTGCGAGGGAGAATGACAATAGACAAAAATACCTTACCCTCCCAATCCCACTATCCTAACTAGGTTGAATTCCAGAGGACCAGGAAATGCTCACCAAACGACTTTCTTGACAGATTGTAGAGGTTCACGATTTTGGGGTTCTCTTTAGTTGTGGTGGTTGGGGCCTGCCGTACCCGGACGTGGTGGAAGACTGCACCTGCATTGGGTTTTCAGTCTTCGCCTGTCCGTTGATGCGGTTGGATTTATCGGGTAAGCACCCAATTTCCTTTGGTTAGGTATAGTTTTTAGAGTCTTCTGTGTCAAATCTTACCCAGGGGTAAGTCAGACTAACTTGTAGAGTGGAAACAAACTTGTGAATTTTCGACTTCTTGTTGGTTGGTTTCTTGTTGGTTGCGGTGTCCCAATATTAGCTGGTTGGTGGTAATATTGTTAGTTGTTGGTTTCTTGAGGCCTTTGGTTGCCGCGATTCCTTTTTCCTTTTGTTTCGTTCTTCTTTCCTCAAGTCTCCGATCCTCCGACTATGTACGGTGATGAAGATAAAGAGTAGTACTCTTTCTGAACCGTACTTTATCTCTCCTGTACTGAACTTGAACCTTCTTGAGCTGTGTCCTCAACTGACTCTCCGTTGAACTGTCTGTCTTTACTGAACAAGCAGGCCTCAATTATACCGTGTTGAGGCCTGGCTTATCTGACTGCCAAATCTCCTCTGGGCCATTGTCAATTTTGGTGGGCTCCTTAATTTTAATAAGTTTAAATTCTCATCGAGTTCCGGGGCTGGTCCCATCTATTTTTAATTGGCTTTTAACTAGTTTCGGGATTGCTTCGAAAATCAGTTTAAGTGTGCAAAGTGGGTTTGGAAATCTTTCTGAGTGGTTTAAACTGTTGTTTGCTTGTCTACTCCTGCTGGGGCCATGGTATCTTTTGTTGACCAGTGGCATGTATTGTATTATTCATGTTCTTGATGTCCCTGTAGGTTTCGGCAGGAATAGTCATTCCCTGGGCGAATTGTCTTTATATAGATTGGCTGGGATGGCCCAGAACATTCTCAGACAATCTGGCCTTTCCAAAACTCAAACTCTTTGCCCCACAATGTCCGACCCATTCCCCTTTGTTGCAGCTTGTCCACAGACCTGAACGTGCCTTTTAAACATGCAGAAATCTTGGGGTTTTGATTTTAAGTCCCTTTTGGCCCAATATTTCCTTCAAACAGTCCAAAATCTTCCCTTTCCTTGGTTTGGGTGAATCTGTAGAATTTTGCGAGACTTACAGAGTCCGTGAGAGCGGAAACAGTCTGAGGGGAAACAGTGTGAGAGTCAGTGAGAGAAAGAGAGAGTGTGTCTGAGGGGAAACATTGTGAGAGTCAGTGAGAGTGAGAGAGAGAGAGAGAGTTTCAGGGGATACAGTGTGAGAGACAGTGAGAGCGGAGTGAGAGAGTCTGAGGGGAAATGGTGAGAGAGTCAGTGAGAGTCGAGGGAGAGAGTCTGAGGGGAAATGTTGTGAAAGTCAGTGAGTGAAAGAGAGAGAGAATCTGAGGGGAAACAGTGTCAGAGACAGTGAGAGAGAGAGAGAGAGCCTGAGGGGAAACAGTGTCAGAGTCAGTGAGAGAGAGAGAGAGAGAGCCTTAGAGGAAACAGTGTGAGAGTCAGTGAGAGCGCAGAGAGTGTCTGATCGTAAACAGTGTGAGAGCCAATGAGAGAGAGAGAGAGAGAGAGAGAGTTTCAGGGGAAACACTGTGAATGTCAGTGAGAGCGGAGAGAGAGAGTCAGAGGGGAAACAGTGTGATAGTCAGTGAGAGAGAGAGAGAGCCTGAGGGGAAACTTTGTCAGAGAGAGTGCGAGAGAGAGAGAGATATTCTCAGGGGAAACAGTGTGAATGTCAGTGAGAGCGGAGAGAGAGAGTCGGAGGGGAAAAAGTGTGAGAGTCAGTGAGAGAGAGAGAGAGTCTGAGGGGAAACATTGTCAGAGAGAGTGAGAGAGAGAGAGAGCTTGAGGGGAAACAGTGTGAGAGTCAGTGAGAGAGAGAGAGAGAGAGAGAGAGAGAGCCTGAGGGGAAACAACGTGAGAGTCTGAGAGCGGAGTGAGAGATTCTGAGAAGAAACAGTATAAGAGTCAGTGAGAGTGGAGAGAGAGTGTCTGAGGGGAAACAGTGTGAGAGTCAGTGAGAGGTGCGAGAGAGAGTCTGAGGCGTAACAATGTGAGAGTAAGTGAGAGAGAGAGAGAGAGAGAGAACCTGAGTGGAAACAGTGTGAGAGTGAGAGAGTCTGAGGGGAAACAGTGGGAGAGTCAGTGAGAGAGAGAGAGAGAGCCTGAGGGGAAACAGTGTGAGAGTCAATGAGAGAGAGAGAGAGAGTCTGAGGGGAAACAGTGTGAGAGTCAATGAGAGAGAGAGAGAGAGCCTGAGGGGAAACAGTGTGAGAGTCAATGAGAGAGAGAGAGAGAGTCTGAGGGGAAACAGTGTGAGAGTCAGTGAGAGAGTTTCCTCCTAAAATGCGAAAAATTCAACACATCAAGAAACATATTATTCAACAAGCTAAGCCAAACAACCCCTGATTTCAAGGAATTGGATGATCTGTCAAAATTGAGATTAGTCCTAGGAGAAGGAGACAGACCATACCTTGGGGCTAAATATGTAACAACATGTCACAACCTGAGGACTGTTTAAAAGTAAGACTGTTTAAAATTAATATTGAACGTACCAAATGAAGTAGAAAGACTGTTTAAAATTAATATTGTTTAAAAGTAATATTGTATGTACCCAACAAATGTCAAATCGATTGACACCTACAGAATGTTGGAAAACTTTTTGCTATGTAAGCTTTGGCAATATGGTTCTCTGTAAACTTTCATGCCAATAAAGCATTTGAACTGAACTGAGTGAGAGAGTCTGAGGGGAAACAGTGTGAGAGTCAGTGAGAGTGGAGGGAGAGCCTGAGGGGAAACAACGTGAGAGTCAACGAGCGCGAAGTGAGAGAGCTTGAGGGGAAACAGTGTGAGAGTCAGTGAGAGAGAGAGAGGGGTCGATTTTAACTCAGGTGCGGGTAATTGGCAGGTTCCCCAAATTTAGTGTTTCCTCCATGAATCTAAAAGGGTCTGTGAGATTGATGCTATTTTAACTCAATTGGCCAATTGATTTCCAACGTGTGGGAAGTCTTGGCAATTGAGTATTTCCAGTCAGAAAGTCGCAGAGTATGACGTCATCATTGCTGCAGCTTTTAAGGTCCACAGCAAGCTTTGCTTCTTCTGCAGGCTTCCAAACTTTACCATTAAGATGGCACAGGAGCCTGCAGGAACAACGGCCAGCGGGAGGGCAAGAGCTGCCCCCAAATTTGATGAGGCTTCACTCCAGGCATTGCTGGATGGTGCTAGGGTCCACAGGGAGGTTCTGTTCCCTTCTTCAAGGAGGAAGAGGCCTCCCAGTCAGACCAAGGCTGTGTGGCTACAGGTGGCTGGTCAAGTCAACTCCTTGGGGCTTACACGAAGAACGTGGTTTCAAGTGCAGGAAAAGATTCCATGACCTTATTCACACTGGAAAAGTAAGTGCTGCATGTTGTTTCCATCACCCTCAATCTGATCCCCATTGCCTTTCCTCACCAGCACTCAGCTTTAGCAATCTCTTCCTCCGCATTCCACTTGACACTCAAATCCATGCACCCTTACCCATTCCCTCTCTCTCTATGCTCACATTCACAGAGCTATGCCACCATGCAGCCCTCACACTCCCTCTCACTCTGAAGCTTTGAACACAACTGGCAACACACAGGGAGGGCCCTTGGTCTTGCAACCTCACTCCATCTTTTTCTCCTTCTAAATATCTGTGCTATGCAATCTCTGCACTCACTCCTTCATTCTCACTCAACCTCCACTTGTCTCCCTCATTGCAGGAAAAGAGAGCTCACAAGAGAGAGTGAGCCAGGACAGTAGGAGGGCAGCCCTCATTAGCCCAGCTCACCCCCTGGGAGGAAGGCATCCTGGAGATTGCCGGGGCTGACCGAGATGCCGAAGTTGGGGAAGGACAGACAGGTGCATCCCCGCAAGCATGTGACAGAATAGTTTTCCATCTCTCTCATTGGCATTGCATGAGTCGCTGATAATGATTCTGAAGCTACATCATATGGACTTATGATCATCTGCAAAATGCAATGTGCATGTAACCTTGGCATCACATCTCTAACTTGTTCCTTGACTCCCCCACAGGACCATCGAGAGCCCCTGTCCCCATTGTGCAGGAGGAAGAGCCTGAGATGCCAGACTCCTCAGAGGAATCTGCAACATCTGAGGGCACAGCATCAGCAGAAATAAGCACTCTGTAGGGGGGCATCCTTTACCTGGTTTACGTTAATTTACCTGGTCAGGCAGCCTTTTGCCACTGCACTGTGACCAATTCCAATCAGCGGTTTCGAATCGCTAAACCCCCTTCCAGTTCTGACTGGAGGAACTTATAATTAATGATATATTAAAAACAGACAAATGGTCTGGATGCAAGAAAGTCAAATTTTATTAAAACTAAAGAAACTACACCACACGATCAAAGTATTCACGGTAAAATTGCTTAACAGGGGAAGGCAGATGGCAAAAATGAGGGATAAATGGCTACAATGTTAATCTTACAATCTTAGCAACATTTCCCTTAAATTACCACCCCTTTACTTCACAGAATCACAGAAACCCCACAGTGCAGATAGAGGCCATTTCGGCCCATCGAGCCTGCACCGACACATATCCCACCCGATCCCCATAACCCCTACACCAACACATATCCCACCCTATCCCCGTAACCCCACGTATTTAATCCCCCTTACACTAAGGGTCAATTTTATCATAGCCAATCAACCTAACCCGCACATCTTTGGACTGTGGGAGGAAACCGGAGCACCCGGAGAAAACCCATGCAAACACGGGGAGAATGTGCAAACTCCACACAGACAGTCGCCCGAGGCTGGATTCGAACCCGGGTCCCTGGCGCTGTGAGGCAACAGTGCTAACCACTATGCCACCGTGCTGCCCACTTCTCACTAGATTGTCTTGCTAGTGGGTCAGAAGCCTTTCTCACCTGCAGTCCAAAGAGTAAAAGAGAAGAGAGAGAGAGGACTTCCTGGGCTTAATCTTTATACCCTGGGAGTCCCTGCTGTTTTCGCGCCGAAAAGGTCCGTGCGCAATTTCGCGCCGAAAAGTCCGAATACACAAGAGAAGGGCTTTTAACTTCCTCCATTCATACATGGAGACATCACGTAGTAGAGTCAATTTCAGTGAATGGATGTGTGTAAACAACCCATTGTGCTTGCTGTCCGATGATTGGCTGATTCAAACGGGCTACTCCCAGTGTAAACAAGCAGCTTGTAGGTTACCGGACCCGCCCAATACCACAGGGTGACTGACAGCTCGGGCTCCATTCAAACTTACTACAGGGCAGCGCTGAGCTTTTCATATGCTAACAGCCTGTCTGTCCTGTTCTGCTAGCCTTTTGAAATTCTGTTTCCATGAGGTCTGTTCAGCCATGTTTATGCCCTGGGCAATTTAAACAGTCCAAAACTTAAGAGTACATCTTTTAATAAAATGTACAATCTTAAAGTGTGCGATTTTCACAAAGTTCTTTGATTCCAGTGTCCAAGTGCTGCCTAGCTTACGAGCTTTTTAACGCAGCCTTTTGCGGTTCTGGGTATGTTTTAAAACATTGTCCAACCCAGAGACAATTTAAATCACACAAGTCTTCGTCCACGATGTGGATTAATATTTCCCGATCTTTGGGGGCTGAGGGGATTTTGCGACCCCTACAGCACCCAGCACCAGCACAGACACTCACAACTCGGTGGGACCTTCGGGACCTAGAGCAGAGTTGTCACCTGGTATCTCACAGCTTACAAGTGAGCATCAGCAGATTGTGGGGACAGAGACAGCAGTGGAGAGTCCTCGTCGGAGGGCGCAGGACTCTGCCAGCTCGGCTCAGCTGCATGTCGACCCTCTGCCTCTGGGTTCATCCATAAGATCAGAGATGATGGAACTCCAGGCACAGATGCAGGAGTCTCTGGCAGGTTTTGTCTCTCGAGTCACTGTGAGTGTGAAGAGAATGGAGGAGTCCATAGCGAACATGAGCAGAGCCTTTGTGGAGTCATTGGCGCATGAACGCATCAACACGGAAATGATTGCTGCCTCCGTGGTAAGGCTGGCTACCGTAGAGGAGAGGATGGCTACAGTAGAGGAGAGGAGGGCTACGGTAGAGGAGAGAAGGGCTACAGCCATAGAGGAAGTTAGTCGCCAGGGTATGGAAAACATGGTGAGTGTTCAGAATAGAATGACATCTCTTGAGGAGCGATGGGCATCTATTGAACAGAGAAACCAGACCTTCATGGAGGTCCTTCTGAGGAGGACTGCCATTGTATATACGGGTCCCCATGGCCCCCCTGATGTGCAACAAGTTGCTTTCAAGCCTCTTGCAGGCACTGAGGGGGACCTGACCCATGAGAGGGAGGTTGGTGGTAGAGCTCAAGGAAGTGGGCACTCCCCTCCAAGCGCTCACACTTCCATGCCACTGCAGAGCCCTCGGTCAGAGCCCCGCTGGAGTCCACACCCAGCGGAGATAGAGGTCTCAGCCCCTGCACAGCCGCAGGAGCAGCAGACTGCTGGCAAACCCTCACAGGCTCACCATCCCAGAGGACACCCGCCAAAGGTGTCGAGACAGGAGCAGCAGGAAAGTGAGCAACGGGCCTCCACATCTGCTGAAGCCATGGGGAACCACTACGTAGGTGCACACGTAAGAGGAAAATAAAGCACAAATAGTCACAAGGGTAGTCACTTGGGTGAAATGCTGTGTATTTTGTAAAAATGCAATCAGTTGTTTGTTTTTCATAAAAATTCTGATGGCAACTTCTGCAGTTGTGGCGTGTGTCATTTTGCGAATGGGGCTGGAGGTCCTCTAATGCCAGAGGGGAAGGAAAAAAAGGCCTCCCATGCTTCTGGTATTTGCCTCAGTTGAGGAAGCGCTGAGTGAGGGTGGCGAGAGGGGTCTCCCAGGAGGTCAAACTGGAGAAGTGTGTGAGGCTCCAAACTTCCACAGGTGTGGTTAAGCCTGGTAAAATTGCCCTAGACCTGAGACAACAAAGTCCTGCCACCTGCAAATGATGACTGATCAAATATCCTCTTTAATGTTGGACCTGCAGCTGATAGTTATAAAGCCAACAGTGTTCACGCGCGTGATACCCACCAGGCGTGTTTTAAGTGGGAAAAGGGTTAAACAGGCAAGGGCCTGTTAAAATGGGATTATAAAGGCCAATCAGTGCTGTTTAAGGGCCCTAAAGACCAGTCCCGCCTGTTGAAGGCAGGACTGATTCGGGTCAATCAGACACGCCTAGGTTAAAATGGCGTGGAGGCGGGAACCAGGCGGGGGGGGGTCGTGACCCTCATCTTTTACGATTTTAACCCCCCGCACGCCTAAAAGCCCGCCTCACGGCGCAATGAAAATCAAGGCCAAAGAGTCTGAGGGGAAACAGTGTGAGAGTCAGTGAGAGCGGTGAGAGAGAGTCTGAGAGGAAACAGTGTGAGAGTCAGTAAGGGTGGTGTTAAGTCTGTGAGTTGTTCAAGTAATTAATACTCAGACTTAATCAGTAACAATAAAACAGGTCTTTACTGGTTGGAGGTAGGGACTATTCTGAATACAAGATTACTGCACAGTGCTTATATACCGGTGTGTTCACCCCCGGTATTACGTCTACAGCAGCCTGAGAAAGTAGTACATCTCTTAAGGTGGAACAGGCTTAAGCTCTCTTAAGGTGGAACAGGTTACATACACAACACTCCTCCCTTCTTAGCTTTATAGTCATCCCCCCCATTTAACATAACTTAATAACATATATACATATATAACTTCATGTTTAACGTGACATATCACAGATTCAGTCTCTGCGGAAAACAGTTCACAGATTCAATCTCTGTGGTGTAGTCGGTTCACGTTACTCATTCAATAGTCCTTTCATGGATTTAACAGCTTGAACTTCCGAACTGATTTGGCTCCGTTCGGAGGGACCACGTGTGTGATCTGGTAGAGGTGATAATGGTTCAGATGGGTCATCTTCTGTTTTTACTTTTCCTTTTCTGCTTCTTGGAGACTCTCTGGGCTCCATTGTCAGCTGCCACAGCTGCCAGCTGCATGCGCAGTTCCTCCTTCTCTTCCTCCTTTTTTTGTAGTAGAGCCACCTTCTCCCGATGTTCCGTAGACTTTCGGTGCTCCTCCATGATTTCTGTATGGTGGGAGTCGAAGTTACAAGTTGGGCAGGACAGGACATAGTAATATTCGGAGTCGTCCGACAGGTCAGCGAGAGGGTCGTCTATTTCCTCCATACCCAGCTGGACGTTAGCCAGCTCTTGTTCCAAATCCAGACATCTTTCCTGAAGAGACTTCTTCATGTGTACCTCTGCCTCCAGCTTTTTCTGGGCTTTCAGCAAGTCGTTTACTAGTGACCTCATTTGTGATTTTAATACTTCAACTTCCTTTGGAGATTGATTGATCGGACTATGCAATCCCTCTACCGGAGCAGCTGTTTCAGCGGTCTGTTGTTCTACATTGACGTGAGTCAGCGTACTTTTGGCATCCAATGGCTGCTCTGTTGCAGTCGTTTCAGTCTGTGTCGTCACATCAGCCATCTCAATGACTTTTGAGAGCTCCGAACCCTTTTCCTTTGAAGATCGCAGCTCGTGTTCAAGTTTTTCCCATTTCAGAGTCTTGTCCCTCAGCATATGAAGGAGTTGGCTGACCGTTAACTCTTCTGACACCAGATTATGGCACGCACCTTCAGAACCTGAATCAGCTTTGATTCGTTCGGCCTCCTCGCGCAGATGGTTGGTGTGCTCCTGCTCCATTTTCTCCATCAGTTGCTTCTGTTGCCTTTCCAGATTCTCCCACTCTGTAACAAAGAACTTTTTTATTTCATTCATCTCTTGCTCAAAACGGCGAATCATTTGTTCTAATTGCTGTTGTAGTTTGAAATGGAGTTGAGTTCGAGCCCAGTGTCCCTCAAAAATGTGCATATCAGTAGACTTGACAGACTCAGAATTCTCTGTTAAACTATGTTGTTGTTGCTCAGTGGAATTCTGTGCTGAAACTTTGTCTTTTGCACATGGGTTGGTCTTACCATCATCAGTTCTAGAGTCTGGGCTGATTATCTGCACCGAGTTCTCACTCTTTATGGCTTTTAGCGAATGCCAGTCCATATTTATGTTTCTAAACCACTCCCGGCCTAGTAGTGGTGGACCTCCCTCCGGTAGCACATATAAGTCCATTATTTGACTTCCTTCGCCCTTGTTGGCCACTGCAACCTTGATTGTCCCGATGGGGCACACTCTCTGCCCCGTGTAGGTTGTCAATATAATCTCCGTATCCTGTAGGGGAATATGTTGGAATAACCTTCTGTAATCTTTCTTATTCATGACCGACAATGCCGATCCAGTGTCCAATTCCATTTTTACTTGGACTCCTTCTATCTGAAGAGTAACCCAAATTGTCTGGAGGTCTGCACCCTTACCAACGTTGAGTACCCTTAAGCTAGCTAGTTCAATACTGCTTAAGCCAGCCAGTTCATTACTGCTAGCGTCTGAATCGGACTCCTGTTCGGCCACCTTGTGTACTTTTGCGTATTTTCCTTGCGGTGACTTCTTGTTGCTGGTCTTCTTCCCTGACCTGCATACTCTAGCTATATGTCCAAGCCTACCACAAGTTCTACATTCTTGGTTTTTAAACCAACACTGGTTCTGATCATGCGTTGTCTTTCCACAACGATAACATTTGCCAGAACTCACACCCAATTTGTGTGCACTGAGCTCCGGTGACTGTAGCTGCATTACTGCCGTGCCTCTCGCTGCGGCTTCGTGTGCTGCTGCCATAGTGACCGCCTTCTCAAGCGTCAGCTCATTCTCCTCGAGCAGTCGCTTTTGTGTATCCTGTTTAAATAAACCACACACAAATTTGTCTCGTAGTGCATCTGTCAGTCCCGTTCCAAACTGGCAATATTTCGCTAATTTACGCAATTCCAGCAAATATCCAGCATTGCTTTCATGCTGTAGCTGCCTTCTGTCGTAAAATTTAAATCGTTCCGCTAGCATCAGCGGCGTGGGGTTTAGATGATCTTTCAGGACAGTAACAATCTCATCGAACGTCTTATCCGCCGGTTCATCTGGTGATAACAGGTGTTTGAATTGCCCGTATGTCTTCGCACCCATTAAATTTAATAATGTTAGTGCTTTATCAGCCTCACGAATTTTATTGGCCTTACAATAATTTTTAACTCGTTCAACATATATGGCCCAATCTTCGATGTCACTATCAAAGTTGCTAATATTCCCGTGTTTAGGCATTGTAGTACTTTATCAGATTTGCAATTTCTCAGATTTTTTTTTTTTTTACTGCTATCCAAGATGGCTGCTTCCCGCTCTTGCCGTCGTCCTCCGCCCACAAAATGGCGGTTTTCCCGCGCTTGGCGGTCTTCACCCGTCCCCCGACACCGTCTCCCTTCAGCCCCCGAGTGCGGCCCTTATCTTCGCCGTGATCGCCCGAGTGCGGCCCTTATCAGGAAATGCGATCGCTCTCGCGGCTCTCGGCCCTTATCAGGAGATGCGATCGCTCTGTTGAAACGCCTCCCGCTCGAAGCGGCTCTCGTACCCTATTCCTCCGGCTCCCCCAGCCCCGTTCGTGCGGCCAACGCGGTCGACTGCCTGTCGTGTCGCTGCCCGGCTCAGACAACGGCTTACCCACCACCAAGCTGGAAAAGAAGCTGACGGTCGCCGATGGAGGCTCTGAGGTCAGGATGTCTTCCAGTGGGGTGGAGAGGGTGGAAACCTCTCTGCAACGTCCTGGCTGTGGACGAAGCTGCCGTGGAGTGACTGCCGCAGGGTCCGAATCAGACTCGTCGCCAGTGTTAAGTCTGTGAGTTGTTCAAGTAATTAATACTCAGACTTAATCAGTAACAATAAAACAGGTCTTTACTGTTTGGAGGTAGGGACTATTCTGAATACAAGATTACTGCACAGTGCTTATATACCGGTGTGTTCACCCCCGGTATTACATCTACAGCAGCCTGAGAAAGTAGTACATCTCTTAAGGTGGAACAGGCTTAAGCTCTCTTAAGGTGGAACAGGTTACATACACAACAGGTGGAGAGAGAGATTCTGAGTGGAAACAGTGTGTAAGACAGTGATGTTATATCTCAAGAGTTTAATAACCTTGCTTGTATAACAATTAAAAGAGTATGCAGGAGACAGATTTCAGTTAACAGCCATCTTTACTTCCAGAAGAATCTCTCACTTAATGCACTCTATTTCCCATAGTACATTGCACATCACAACTACGGTAAGCTTTGTGGGACAATTCAAATACAACATTCAAAATACACAACATCTCCTCCCCTCTTACATTAGATGTCCCAATAGAACCACAACATTTTTAAAACACAATAACCTGTTATACCCATGGGGATTATTCTGCCCCAGATAAAGGGTAAGTCTCTGAACTATAAGTTCAAACGTATAGGGGCCTGCCACTCTCTGGTAGGATACCGGCGGTCAACCTGGCTCTTCATTTCATTTTCTCTCACAGGTGACCTCACCACAGGTGTAGGCAGCTGGGGTGCCTGTATACAGGTCTCCCTTGCTGATGAGATAGGGGTTGAAGCGGCTGCTTCCTCAGAAGGTGAGCCTCTCGGTGTAGAAGGCGGATGACCCACAGCATCACCCAATGGCAGATAAACTGCTGTTGGTGGTTCAGTGGGTGTTGCTGCACTTCGTAGAAGCTGATCGGTGTGTCTCTTCCAGACAATGTCATGGGTGTCTGTACAGTGTAGGATACTGGACCAGTCTGTGCAATGACAGTAGCAGGAACCCACTTAGGTCCACCACTGTAGTTCCGTGCCAACACATGTTCACCTGGACTAAAGACTCTGTCTTTGGAGCGTTGTTCACGTCGCTTGATCTGCTTGTCCTGCTGATACTGTACCACGTCTTTCACCTTTGGCGGTTTCAGCAGGTCGAAGTTGGTTCGTAGCTCTCTTTTCAGCAGTAGAGTGGCAGGTGATGCTTTTGTGGTCGCATGTGGTGTGCTCCTGTAACTCAACAGGAAACTATTCAGGCGCTGATGAAGCATTCCCTGGCCTTGCAATGCCTTTAGTGAGTGTTTCATGGTCTGAACAGACCTCTCAGCTAGACTATTGGTTGCAGGGTAGTATGGTGCAGCCCTGATATGTTGTACGCCATTCACCTGCAGGAATGTAGCCATTTCTTGTGACACCCACTGTGGACCGTTGTCTGAGACAAGTTGCATCGGAGATCCAAATCAGCTGAACACCTCACCTAACTTCTCGATGGTCTTCTCAGCAGTGGTGGACCTCATTACAACAACCTCTGGCCACTTACTGTGCACGTCAACAGCCACCAGGAACATTCTCTCCTCGAATGGACCTGCAAAGTCTACATGAATGCGGTGCCATGCTTCCTCCGGAAAGTCACAGGGGTGAAGAGGTGCAAGCTGTGGCACATTACGAACTCTCTGACATGAGGAACAGGTTTTAGCTTTGTCCTCAATCTGCCCATCCATACCCGGCCACCAGAAGTAGCTCCTCGCTATTTCTTTCATACGAACCATTCCGCAGTGTAGTTGCTGTAACACTGGTTTCCGTAGCGATGGTGGAATAACTACTCTCCTCCCCCACAGCAAACATCCAGACTGCACCGACAGTTCATTTCTCCTTAAGAGATATGGTTTCAGGTTTGGGTCATCGCTGTCAAGCTTGCCCCTGACGATAATGTCCAGCACTGCAGACAACACTGGGTCATTTCTGGTGTTTCATCGGACCTGTGTCGAAGTAACAGGCGTGTTCTCCACCTGCCTAAAATAGCAGATGTCCATGCTACTCGTCATAGGCTTGGTGACAGGCAACGGCAACCTGGAAAGACCGTCGACGTTGCCGTGCAGCTCAGACTTGCGATATCTAATGTCAAAGGTGTGTGCAGACAACAGCAGCGCCCACCTTTGCATTCTGCTCGCAGCAAGTGACGGAATCCCTGTATGTGGCCCGAAGATGGTCGTGAGAGGGCGGTGATCTGTTAGTAGGGTGAACTGTCTCCCGTACAAATATTGGTGAAACTTGCGAATGCCAAAAACGATGCTCAGTGCTTCTCGTTCTATTTGGGCGTAGTTAGTTTCAGCTCTGTTCAAAGTCCTAGATGCGAATGCTAGCTTCTCTTCTCCGTTTGGCATGATATGAGGAACGACCGCTCCCATACCATATGACGATGCATCACAAGCTAACTGTATTGGTAATGAAGGGTTAAAATGCGTCAAAGTCTCTGACTGCAGGAGCATGTCCTTTGCTGTCATGAATGCCTCCTGGCACTTGTTAGTCCATTCCCACTTCTTGTCTTTACATAGCAACCAATGCAGCGGCCTCAGCATCGAGGCTAGGTTACGGTATGAACCGTCCATAGTAGTTCAGTAAACCTAGAAAAGAACGCAGCTTGCTGACATTTTCAGGTGCTGGGGCATCCACGATTGCCTTGGTCTTGGATGGTGCCTTGTGAAGGCCGGTGGCATCGATCACATGACCGAGGTACTCAACTGATGCTTGAAAAAAATCACACTTATCCCTGCGAACTATGAGTCCATAATCCCTCAGTCTCTGTAGCGTTGCGACCAAGTTACGCAGATGGTCTTGGTCATCACATCCAGTAACTAAGATATCATCTAAGTAGCACTGGACTCCAGGCAATCCACTAAGGATCTGGTCCATAGTACGTTGGAAAAGCGCTGGAGCTGATGTAATTCCGAAAGGAAGTCGATGATACCTAAGTAGGCCCTTGTGCGTCACAATAGTCAGCATTTCTCGTGACTGTTCATCCACATGCATTTGCAGGTAGGCTTGACAGAGGTCGATTGTGCTAAACTTCTGCCCCCAGCAAGTCCCGCAAACAAATCATCAATATGGGGAAGTGGATATTGCTCCACTGACAATACAGGGTTAACAGTGTGATGAAATATGCCATCCATCAGGCACTGTATTCCCTGTGTTCAGTTTAGTTTCAGTTTCATTTCCTTACCTGTATTGTATTGTGTGTAGGGCTCCGCCCATACCTGGCCCCTACTTAAGCAAGCCCCAGCGTGTCTCACAGCAGTACAGCAGATCTCTGGATGAGAGACACTTCTCCAATGTGTATTACTTTCTGAGTTAATAAAAGCCTTGCTTTGCTCCGTTAACGTCGAGTCTCGGATTCATTGAGGCACATCAATTTTATTAACTCAATTTTCAACGCAATGGACCAACTCTTGAAACCCGAACGTTTGGATTTGGACCCGCATGCTTCGGACGCATCGGCACGATTCGGACACTGGTTTAAGTGTATGGAATTCTTCCTGGACAATTCCGCAGCCATCACAGGCGCTACGGACGCTGAGAGTATGAAACTCGGAATCCTGCGGAATTTGGTAAGCCACCGGGTATACCCCCTCATCCAAGACGCCGACACGTACACGGCCGCCTGCGACATCCTAAAGGCGCATTACCAGCAGTCTGCGAACGAGGTGTACGCTAGGCATCTGCTCGCTACTCGCACACAGCGACCTGGGGAATCGCTGGATGAGTTCCTAGTCACCCTGAAAACGCTTGGCAAAGACTGCAAGTGCCAAGATGTAAAAGCCGTGTACACTGACGAGCTTGCTCGTGATGCCTTTATCGCAGGCCTCAGCTCCACTTACATCCGGCAGAGACTACTGGAAAAAACGGGATTGGACCTGAAACAGGCTGTGGACACAGCGCGATCCCTGGATGTGGCCCAGAGGAACTCGGACGCCTACTCTTCGGCCCGCGCCGCCCACGCCGCCATGTGTGCACCAAGGGCACCGCCATCTTGGAAGGCATCTTCCCCGCCTGGCAGCCAGACACCGTCAGGGCCCCACTCTCCCCCCAGAAGCCCTACGACAGCCGCGACGCGTCGGGGCCCCAACTGCTACTTCTGCGGGCAGCCAAAGCACATCAGAAACCTGTGCCCGGCGAAAGGCACCACCTGCTTTAAGTGCGGTAAGAAGGGGCAATTCGGGAAGGTGTGCAGAGGGAACCCCGCTGGAAAACCTGCCACCACCGCATGTGTGCCGTGGGAGCGGCCATCTTGGACGCCATCTTGCCCGACCTCGTGGGGTACGCCATCTTGTGAGCAGACAGCGTGGACGCCGCCTTGTCTCGATCAGGGCCCTACAGTGGCATCGGTCACAGTGGACCAGACCAGACCACACCCGCTTTCCAAATCAATGGTGGACATCGAGGTAAACGGGTGCGGGGTTAAATGTTTAATTGACAGTGGAAGCACGGAGAGTTTTATCCACCCTGAACTAGCACAACAACTCTCTCTAACGGTGGTCCCTGCTCGGGGCACCATCTCTATGGCTGATAAAACCCAGACATCGACCATTATGGGTTACTGCGCGGTACAATTGTCCGTTAACGGAACTGTATACGATAATTTTAAATTACTAATCATGAAGAATCTATGTGCGAGCGTGATCTTGGGCCTGGATTTCCAGTGCCACCACCAAAGCATCACGCTGAATTACGGTGGGTCCCAGCCGCCCCTCACAGTGTGCAGTCTGGCTACCCTGAAGGTAAAGCCGCCTTCGCTATTCGCGAACCTTACTCCCAACTGCCGGCCAATAGCGACCAAAAGCAGGAGGCACAGCTGGGAGGACAGGTGGTTTATCGCGACCGAGGTAGACAGGCTCCTGAAGGAGCACATTATCGAACGCAGCAACAGCCCATGGCGCGCCCAAGTGGTGGTGGTGAGGGGTAGCGAGAAGAAGCAGATGGTGATACATTATAGCCAGACAGTTAATCTATACACCCAGCTAGACGCCTACCCGCTACCCCGCATATCCGAGATGGTGAACCAAATCGCCCAATACCGGGTGTTCTCCACCATCGACCTCAAGTCAGCGTACCACCAGCTCCCTATCAGACCAGAGGACCGTCCGTACACCACCTTCGAGGCGAACGGACGCCTCTACCAATTCCTCAGAGTCCCCTTTGGGGTGACGAATGGGGTCTCGGTCTTCCAGAGGGAGATGGACCGCATGGTCGATGACCACCACTTGCAGGCAACCTTCCCCTACCTCAACAACGTCACCATCTGCGGTCACAACCAGCAGGATCACGACTCGAACCTCGAGAGGTTCCTGAAAACCGCACAAAAACTCAACCTCACTTACAACGAGGACAAGTGCGTTTTCAACACCACGCGCCTCTGCATACTAGGCAGCGTGGTGGAGAATGGGGAAATCGGACCAGACCCCGACCGATTGTGCCCCCTACGGGAGCTGCCCCTGCCCAACACTCCCAAAGCCCTGAAAAGGTGCCTGGGATTATTTTCTTATTATGCCCAATGGGTCCCCAACTACTCTGACAAAGCCCGTCCCCTCTTGAAAGCATCCTCTTTTCCGCTCTCTGCTGAGGCCCACGCCGCCTTCAAAAGCATTAAGTGGGATATTGAGCGGGCCACGCTGCAGGCAGTGGACGAGAACACTCCCTTTCAAGTGGAAAGTGATGCGTCTGACTTTGCCTTGGCGGCCACCCTCAACCAGGCGGGGCGGCCCGTAGCTTTCTTCTCAAGGACCCTCCAAGGGCCCGAGATCAGACACTCCTCCGTGGAAAAGGAGACCCAAGCCATCGTGGAGGCAGTGCGCCACTGGCGGCACTACCTAGCCGGTAAACGCTTCACCCTACTTACCGACCAGCGGTCGGTAGCGTTTATGTTCAATAATAAACAGAGGGCGAAGATTAAAAATGATAAGATTCTTAGGTGGCGGATCGAGCTCTCCACCTTCGAGTATGACATCATTTACCGGCCAGGGGCCCTTAACGAATCCCCCGACGCCCTCTCACGAGGGATGTGTGCCAGCGCCACCGGGGATCGGCTACAGACCCTCCACAACGACCTCTGCCACCCAGGGGTCACACGGCTGTTCCACTTCATAAAGTCCCGCAACTTACCTACTCGATTGAGGAAGTTCGGTCTCTGACCAGGAACTGCCGCACTTGCGCTGAGTGCAAGCCTCGGTTCTACCGCCCAGATAGAGCCCACTTAATCAAAGCTACACGGCCCTTTGAGTGGCTCAGCTTAGATTTCAAGGGCCCCCTCCCATCAGTCGACCGCAATGTTTACTTCCTGAACATTGTGGACGAATACTCCCATTTCCCATTCGCCTTCCCCTGCCCAGACATGACCAGCGCCACGGTCATTAAATGCCTCAACGGCCTGTTCTGCCTGTTCGGTATGCCGAGCTACATCCATACGGATAGGGGGGCGTCCTTCATGAGTGAAGAGCTACGCCAGTACATGCTGTCCAGGGGGATCGCCACGAGCCGTACCACCAGCTACAACCCCCAGGGTAATGGCCAGGTGGAGCGAGAGAACGGGACAGTATGGAAAGCAGTCACTCTAGCTCTAAGGACCAAGGGCCTCCCTATCTCCCGCTGGCAGGAAGTCCTCCCAGATGTGCTCCATTCGATACGGTCGCTATTGTGTACTGCCACTAATGCCACGCCTCATGAACGAATGTTTGTCTTTCCCCGGAAATCCACCTCAGGCGTATCCATGCCGTCATGGCTCTCCACCCCAGGTCTGGTATTTGTACGAAGGCATGTGAGGGGCCACAAGACGGACCCCCTCGTGGAGTCAGTGCACCTACTCCACGCCAACCCCCAATACGCGTATGTCCGGCACGCCGACGGAAGGGAGGACACCGTGTCCATAAAAGACGTCGCCCCAGCCGGTAACGACAACAACCACGACAACAACAGCAACAACGATCAAAGCAATTCTTACCCACCCACTATCCTTTCACCACCCCCGGAAGAACATCGACCAATGGTGCCCCCACCAACTACCCCTTCAACAACCCTGGCGGTGCCCCCGGCAGAGACCCAGGAGGCCACCGGGGACACCCAGCCGACACCCGCGGCACCACAACAGCTACGTCAGTCACAGAGGACTATCAAACCCCCGAACAGACTAAATCTGTAGAAGGGGTGAATGTGATGAAATATGCCAGTCATCAGGCACTGCATTCCCTGTGTTTAGTTTAGTTTCAGTTTCATTTCCTTACCTGTATTGTATTGTGTGTAGGGCTCCGCCCATACCTGGCCCCTACTTAAGCAAGCCCCAGCGTGTCTCACAGCAGTACAGCAGATCTCTGGATGAGAGACACTTCTCCAATGTGTATTACTTTCTGAGTTAATAAAAACCTTGCTTTGCTCCGTTAACGTCGAGTCTCGGATTCATTGAGGCACATCAAACAGTTACTTTAAAATCTCCACATATCCTAACTCCACCCCCTTTCTTGAGCACTGGTACGATGGGTGTTGCCCATTCACTCACGCTGACTGTTTCTAGTACTCCGCTTTCAACTAGGGCTTCTAAGTCAGCCTCGACTTTTGGTCTGATGGCATAAGGTACGGGTCGTGCCTTCATGAACTTGGGTTTGCTATCCTGCTTCATACGAAGCTTCACAGTAATATCTTTCATGCTACCCAGTTCTCCATTAAAGACTTCTGCATGTTTCTTTAAGATGCTGGGTAAGCCTGGATCATTGTGTGACATCATGTAGACTGATGACCAGTCTAATTTTATTCTCTCCATCCACGAACGTCCCAGTAGGGAGGGGTAGTCTCGTTTAACCATGTAGAGTGGTAACTTCCTAGTTTGTCCATTCAACTGAACCGTGACCTCAGTGATACCTCTCACGGCTACTCTTTCACTGGTATATGTCTTTAATGCTAGGTTAGCTGGCTGAAGTAGAAGGTGCTTTAATGTCTTTTTGTAGACTGTCTCTGACATAAGAGATACTGCTGCCCCGGTATCGATCTGCATTCACACAGGCTGCCCCTCTAGCAAGGGTGAGACCCAGTAGCCATGCGAATCCCCAGCTACAGTCAGCACGTACAGTGATAGTTCCTCCTCTGAAGTGTCACTTGCCTCTGTTTTGTCCTGTTCTACAGAGCGGACATGCTTCTTTGTCTTTTGTCTGAATGTTTTTTTTCTTCCTTCCGTCTTTGACGTTTTCTCTGTGTCCTTTTTATTTCTGCATGCGCACTGAATATGTCCCTTTTTACCATAGCTGTGGCAATCCATGTCCACACACCAGCATGCAGACGCAAGATGCCCAGTTTTGCCACAACGGAAGCATGGCCCTTGGCTCTCTGTTCTTACTTTGTGCACTTTTTCTGTTCCACCCAATTGTTGAGCTTCCTTAGCTGCCAATTCCATGGAAATACTGATTTCAATGGCCTTTTGTAGAGTCAGATTACTCTCCGTTAATAGTCTCTTCTGTATGGCTTCAGTTCTCATACCACACACTAGCCTGTCTCTTATAGTATCATTTAGCACGTCATTAAACTCACAGTGCTCTGATAGTCTTTTTAGTGCAGCTACAAACATGGTCACTGTTTCTCCTTCTTCCTGGTTACGCCTGTGGAACCTAAACCGCTCAGCTATGACTAGGGATTTGGGTGAAAAATGCCCTTTTAGTATCTCCACAATTTCACTATATTGTTTAGTCCCTGGTTTATCTGGATACAATAAAGTACGCAAAAGATTGAAAGTCTTTGGTCCCATCACACTTAATAATGTAGGTACTACTTTGTTCCCTCCAATGTCATTTGCTTGTGTGAAGTATTCTAATCGTTCTGTGTATGAGCTCCATTGTTCGACATTCTCATCAAACGGTCCAATGTTACCGACAATTCCAGCCATTTGCCTTGTCTCAGGCTCCAAATTATCATTCACTAAGGACCCTTCCAATGTTGAACTCAACTAAAATCACTATCAGTTATTTTGTGCTTCAATTCACAGATCGTTTCACAGTTGAATAAATGTCCTTCCCGATTTACTCACTGCTTTTCCTCCCCTTCCTCAAGTCCACGTAAGTTCAGACGTCCTCATCACCACTTTTGTTATATCTCAAGAGTTTAATAACCTTGCTTGTATAACAATTAAAAGAGTACGCAGGAGACAGATTTCAGTTAACAGCCATCTTGACTTCCAGAAGAATCTCTCACTTAATGCACTCTATATCCCATAGAGCATTGCACATCAAAACTACGGTAAGCTATGTGGGACAATTCAAATACAACATTCAAAATACACAAGTGAGAGCGGAGAGAGGGAGTCTGAGGTGAAACAGTGTGAGGGTCAGTGGGAGAGAGAGAGAGCCTGAGGGGAAACAGTGTGAGAGTCAGTGAGAGTGGAGGGAGAGCATAGGGGAAACAATGTGAGAGTCAGTGAGACTGCAGTGAGAGCCTGAGTGGAAACAATGTGAGAGTCAGTGAGAGAGAGAGAGAGTCTGATGGGAAACAGTGTGCGAGTCAGTGAGAGAGAGAGAGAGTCTGAGAGGAAACAGTGTGCGAGTCAGTGAGAGAGAGAGAGTGTCTGAGAGGAAACAGTGTGAGAGTCAGTGAGAGAGAGAGAGAGTCAGAGGGGAAAAAAATGTGACAGTAAGTGAGAGAGAGAGAGAGAGTCTGAGGGGAAACAGTGTGAGAGTCAGTGAGAGAGAGAGAGAGTCAGAGGGGAAAAAATGTGACAGTAAGTGAGAGAGAGAGAGAGTCTGAGGGGGAACAGTGTGAGAGTCAGTGAGAGAGAGAGGGAGAGATTCTGAGGGGAAACAGTGTGAGAGTCAGTGAGAGAGAGAGAGAAACTGAGGGGAAACAGTGTGAGAGTCAGCGAGAGAGAGAGAGAGAGTCTGAGGGGAAACAGTGTGAGAGTCAGTGAGAGAGAGAGTCTGAGAGGAAATAGGGTGAGAGTCAGTGAGAGAGAGAGCGAGTCTGAGGGGACACTGTGTGAGAGTCAGCGAGAGAGAGAGAGAGAGTCTGAGAGGAAATAGGGTGAGAGTCAGTGAGAGAAAGATAGAGTCTGAGGGGACACATTGTGAGAGTCAGTGAGAGAGAGAGCGAGTCTGAGGGGAAGCACTGTGAGAGTCAGTGAGAGTGGAGGGAGAGAGTCTGAGGGGAAACAATGTGAGAGGCAGTGAGAGAGTGAGAGACTGAGGGGAAACAGTGTGAGAGTCAGCGAGAGAGATAGAGTCTGAGGGGAAACAGTGTGAGAGTCAGTGAGAGAGAGAGTCTGAGAGGAAATAGGGTGAGAGTCAGTGAGAGAGAGAGCGAGTCTGAGGGGACACTGTGTGAGAGTCAGCGAGAGAGAGAGAGAGAGAGTCTGAGGGGAAACCGTGTGAGAGTCAGTGAGACTGGAGGGTGAGAGACTGAGGGGAAAAAGTGTGAGAGTCAGCGAGAGAGAGAGGCCTGGAAATTCGCTGGAACCCCAAACGGGGCGCCATGCTCGCCTGGGCACCGGAATTACCGCTGCGAACAGTGCCGTTGCGCCCGCCGGAAATTCAGTTGCTGCTCGAGGCGCCCCGCGTCCCTTTTGGGGCGCTGAAACTGAATATCGCAGCACAACGTGCCGCAACGCCACATGCTGCGGTACGGTGCGCTGCGTACTGCAGGCCTTCCTCCCCTTCTTAAGGGGGAGGGGCCTGCACCAGCGCGATCACCGATCGCGAGTGCCGGCAAAAGAGCCCGGCACCGAGGAGAAGTGCTGGGCCCTCGGGTCACAGCCGGCACTGCCCGGGGGGGGATCAGGAGGCCGGGGAGGGAGGTGCTGGCAGGCGGCCACCGAAAAAAATGGCCGCACCGCACCTCCACATTAATTTGCGCCACTAGCGCCAAAGGTAGGCCCCGTGAACCGGGCGCGATTTGCGACCGGCAATAAAGAGGCGGGCGCGACCAAATATCGTGATCAGGGCGGTAGCGGGGCGCTGCGCACACCGATGGCATCATCGGTGGCGGCGCAGCACTGCAGGCTAACGCCGCTTTTATCGCCCCGCTAAATATCGCGGGAGGCGTGGTCAGTGGCGCTAAAGCCCCTGAGTGCCCTCTTTAGGCGCTAACTGGTGGTGCAGCCCTCCGAATTTCTAGGCCAGAGATTCTGAGGGGAAACAATGTGAGAGTCAGTGAGAGAGAGAGTCTGAGGGGAAAAAGTGTGACAGTCAATGAGAGAGAGAGAGAGTCTGAGGGGAAACAGTGTGCGAGTCAGTGAGAGAGAGAGGGAGAGATTCTGAGGGGAAACAGTGTGAGAGTCAGTGAGAGCGGAGAGAGAGAGTCTGAGGGGAAACAGTGTGAGAGTCAGTGAGAGAGAGAGAGAGAGTCTGAGGGGAAACAATGTGAGAGTCAGTGAGAGAGAGAGAGAGAGAGCATCTGAGGGGGAACAGTGTGAGAGTCAGTGAGAAAGAGAGAGTCTGAGGGGAAACAGTGTGAGAGTCAGTGAGAGCGGAGAGAGAGAGACTGAGGGGAAACAGTGTGAGAGTCAGTGAGAGAGCGAGAGAGAGTCTGAGTGGAAACAGTGTGAGAGTCAGTGAGAGAGAGAGAGAGAGTCTGAGGGGAAACAGTGTGAGAGTCAGTGAGAGAGAGAGAGACAGAACCGGAGGGGAAACAGTGAGAGTCAGTGAGAGAGGGAGAGAGAGAGAGAGAGTCTGATGAGAAACAGTGTGAGAGTCAGTGAGAGAGAGAGAGTCTGAGGGGAACAGTGTGAGTGTCAGTGAGAGAGAGACAGAGAGAGATTCTGAGGGGAAACAGTATGAGAGTCAGTGAGAGAGAAAGTCTGAGGGGAAACAGTGAGAGATTCAGAGGGAAAGAGAGATAGCCTAAGGGGAAACAGTGTGAGAGTCAGCGAGAGAGATAGAGTCTGAGGGGAAACAGTTTGTATGTCAGTGAGGGCGGAGAGAGAGAGTCTGAGGGGAAACAGTGCGAGAGTCAGTGAGAGAGAGAGTCTGAGAGGGAAAAGTGTGAGAGTCAGTGGGACAAAAAGAGCATCTGAGGGGAAACAGTGTGACAGCCAGCGAGATAGAGAGGCCTAGAAATTCGGTGGAGCCCCAAATTGCGCGCCAAGCTTGCCTGGGCGCCAGAATTACCGCTGCGAACGGAGCCGTTGCGCCCGCCGGAATTCAGTTGGAGCGCCCCAAGAGGGACGCGGGGCGCTGCTCGAGGCACCCCGGACCCTCTTGGGGCCCTGAAACTGAATATCACAGTTCAACGTGCCGCAGCGCCACACGCTGCGGCACGGCACGCTGTGGTAGTGCAGGCCTTCCTCACCTTCTTAAGGGGGAGGGGCCTGCACCAGCACGAACACGAATCGCGAGTGCCGGCAAAAGAGCCCGGCACCGAGGAGAAGTGCTGGGCACTTGGGACACAGCCGGCACTGCCCGGGGGGTTATCTGGAGGCCGGGTCGGAGGTGCTGGCAGGCGGCCACCGAAAAATATTGCCGCACCGCACCTCCACATTAATTTGCGCCACTGCTGCCACAGGTAGGCCCCGTGAACCGGGCGCGATTTGCGACCGGTGTTACACAGGCGGGCGCGACCAAACACCGATGACGTCATCGGTGGCGGCGCAGCGCTACAGGCTAATCCCGCCATTAGTGCCCCGCTAAATATTGCGGGAGGCATGGCCAGTGGCGCTGAGGCCACTGAGTGCCCTCTTTAGGCGCTAACTGGTGGCGCAGCCTGTAGTGTCCGAGGATCAATAATACTCAGACTGCAGGAGAACAATAAAACAGGTATTTACTGAACAGAGAGTAACTCAAGACTGACGTACAGAAGCCTGCTATGGCTTTATATACAGGGGTGGTCACTGCCGGTACTGCAGTATAGAATCAGTTCTTCTCTTAAAGGTGCATACACAACAATTCCTCCCCTTTTAAATTAACAGTACATAACATTCATTTAACAACTAAATAATAACTAATTACAATTACAATTTTCTCTGTACTATAGACATCAACTGAAATAATCATTTATAAGTTCAGTCTTTGAGGAGGCTTCCTGATCCTGACTGGATAGCGCCTTTCTTGAGCATCCTGTTCTTACGGCGGAGTTGATTCTGGTTCATTGTCATTGGTTGGTTCGTCAGCTTCCAATACCACTGCTTCTGAGGTCGACGCAATCTGTACTTCGGGTTGATTACCAGGTGCCCCTGCTCGTGGTATGGGTTTGGCTTGTTCCTGTGACTCTAGAATCTGGTCAGCATGGTGTCTCATGATGCTCTCTCCAATGTCCACTGTGTACATTAGTGGTCCCTGCTGTGTGCACATCGTTCCTGGCTGCCATTTTTCTGTTCGGTAGTCGCGGGCCAAGACTGGTTGCCCTATCTTGAAGCTCCTGGTTGGCTTCTCATTTATTTGCTGGAATTGCTTATCCTCAACATCTCGTCTTATGTTTGGTTTGAGCAAATCCAGGCGACATCTTAACCTTCGGTTGAAGAACATTATGGCTGGAGCTTGGTTGGTGACTGCATGTGTCACATTCCGGTAAGCGAACAAGAAATTATCCACCTTGTGTTGTAGTGGTATGTCGTCATTATGCATTGCCTTTATTGCCTTTTTAAAGGTCTGAATAAACCTCTCAGCCAATCCATTTGTGGCTGGATGATATGGGGCAGATGTGTAATGCTTCACCCCATTATTCCTCAGAAACCTCCGGAAAGCCTCTGACACAAACTGTGGCCAATTGTCGGAGCAAATCTGTTCTGGCAAGCCACTCCTGGTGAAGATGGTCCGTAGGACTGCAATAGTTTTCTCCGTGGTGGTAGAGGACATTTTGATGACCTCTGGCCATTTCGAATGGGCGTCCACAGCGATTAGGAACATTGAGTCCGTAAATGGACCAGCAAAATCAATGTGTACCCGTTGCCATGGAGATGAGGGCCACTTCCATGGATGTAGCGGGGCCTGTGGTGGAGCGTTTTGGACCTTCTGGCATCCTGTGCATCTCTTGGTCATATCCTCGATTTCTTTATCGATTCCCGGCCACCACACAAATGCCTTGGCTAGGCTCTTCATTTTTACCCCGCCCAGATGACCCTCATGAAGCTCATTGAGTACTCAATCTCTCAACTTGGGTGGAATTACCACTCGGGATCCACACATCAAGGTCCCCCGGCACACTGACAGCTGTTCTCTCCTTGGCGAGAATGCTGGCAACAGTGAGTCGCCATGTGCTGGCCATCCCTTCACCGTCAAATCATAGACCCGAGAGAGTGTTGGGTCATTTCGGGTTTCCTTCTCTATACTTGAGTTTGTAACAGGTAGACATTCGACTATGGTCGCATGGAATATCTCAACAGGTCCACTGCAGGTGCTTCCTCTACCGTAGGCAACGGTAGGCGCGACAGCCCATCAGCGTTTCCATGCTGTTTCGTACCCTTGTACTCTATGTCATACTGATGTGCCCCTAGAAAAAGTGACCATCTTTGCAGCCGTTGCGCCGTCATCACCGGAACGCCCTTCTTTGGGTTACAAATGGAGACCAGGGGCTGATGATCAGTCAGTAGGGTGAATTTCTGCCCGTGCAGATCGTGATTGAACTTCTTCACCCCCCACACCAGGCTGAGGGCCTCCCTGTCAATCTGGGCATAGTTACGCTCGGCTGAGGTTAACGAGCGCAACGCAAAGGCTATTGGCCTCTCTGAACCATCAAGGAATTTGTGTGACAGCACCGCTCTGATGCCATAGGGAGACGCATCACATGCTAACCGAATCGGTAGTGTTGGATTGTAGTGGGCCAATACTTCTTTTGAAGTGATTAGGCATTTACATTTCTGAAAGGCACGCTTACACTCATCACTCCATTTCCATGTTACTCCAGTTTGCAGCAGGGCGTTCAATGGGTGCAGAATTGTAGATAAATTCGGCAAGAACTTATGGTAGTAGTTCACCAACCCGAGGAACGACCTCAGTTGCGACACATTTTCCGGTGCTGGAGCCTTGACTACAGCCTCAATCTTGTCCGGCGACTTATGCAACCTTTCCTCATCAATCATGTGGCCACAATACGAGATTTGTCTCCTGAAGAACTCGCATTTGGGGCGGTTTGCTCGTAGCCCATATTCCTGTAATCTCGTGAGCACCTGCTCCAGGTTGGCAAGGTGTTCACTTTCATTTTCGCCCGTAACCAGGATGTCGTCCAAATAACACTGGGTCCCCGGGATCCCTTGCAGGACCTGTTCCATCGCCCTCTGCCAAATAGCCGGGGCTGATGCTACCCCGAATACCAGTCGATTGTACTGGTAAAGGCCTTTGTGAGTGTTTATCGTGAGGTATTTCGGCAGCACGGTGGCATAGTGGTTAGCACTGTTGCCTCACAGCGCCAGGGACCCGGGTTTGAATCCGGCCTCGGGTGGCTGTCTGTGTGGAGTTTGCACATTCTCCCGTGATTGCGTGGGTTTCCTCCGGGTGCTCCGGTTTCCTCCCACAGTCCAAAGGTGTGCGGGTTAGGTTGATTGGCTATGATAAATTGACCCTTAGTGTTAGGGGGATTAAATACATGGGGTTACGGGGATAGGGTGGGCTATGTGTTGGTGTAGGGGTTACGGGGATTGGGTGGGATATGTGTCAGTGCAGGCTCGATGGGCCGAAATGGCCTCTATCTGCACTGTGGGGTTTCTGTGATTCTGTGTATTTCCTAGATGCTTCTTCCACCTCCATTTGTAGATACGCTTGGGCCAGATCAATCTTTGTAAAGCGTTTCCCTCCAGATAGTGAGGCGAAAATATCTTCTATCCGTGGAAGTGGATATTGTACTGTGTGCAGGACTGGGTTCACAGTTACCTTGAAGTCCCCACAGATGCAAACCTTCTTCGGTTCCCCAGGCGTGCTGCTCAATGATTTCTTCATTACAGGAACGATGGGTGTGGCCCACTCGCCCCAGTCCACCTTGGACAGCACACCCGAACGCTCCAGACTCTCCAGCTCTGCATCAACGGCTGGGCGGATCGCGTAAGGACTGAAAAAAATTTGGGTTTGCGTTATCTTCGATTTTTATCATTGCCGTTACTCCTTTTAGAGTCCCAAGTCCTTGTTGGAACACCTCTTTCGCGTCAGTTAGAATCTTTGACAGTCGTCCAAGTGTGACGTCATAATCCTTTTTATCAGTCACAGTTAGCGCCTGAATGGAATGCCAGTCCAATTGTATTTTTCGGATCCATTCATGTCCCAATAATGGTGGTCCTCCATCTGGTAGTATATATAAATACAGTTTCTGTGTTTCCTTGCCGTTGTATTCAACTGGCACCCTTATTTTTCCTCTGGGGTAGACTTTTTGCCCCGTGTATGTCTTCAATATAATGGACGTGTCCTTCAAGGGTATGTGTGAGAATAGCCGCTCATAGTCTCGTTGATTCATGACAGTTAGGGCTGATTCTGTATCCAATTCCATCTTTACTGGGGACCCTGCTATCATGAGGGTGACCCAAATGGTTCGGTGATCCTCCTTTGCGATCACGTTGTGTAACTTTAGACAACTTAGTCGCCTGCTCCCAGAGTCATTATCACTCTCCTGATCTTCCAAACTACTGTCTGTCATTTTTTTTACTTTCTTGTACTTTTCCTTAGTAGTTCTTGTAGTGTTGGTTTTCTTTCCCGACCTGCAGACTCTTGCTATATGTCCCATTTTCCCGCATTGCCTGCATACTTTGTCCTTAAACCAGCAGTCCTTCTGATCATGGGTTGTTCTGCCGCAGCGATAGCACTTTTCTGCTCCATGCGCCATTTCGTTAGCGCTGTATTCTTGTGGTTTCTGTTGTATTTCCGCAGCTCCCCGTGCTGCTGCTTCGTAGGATACTGCCACGCTGAAAGCCTGTTCTAGCGTCAGGTCCTTTTCCGAAAGTAGTCGTTTCTGGGTTCCTTCACTCTGGAGCCTGCAGACAAACTTATCCCGTAAGGTATCTGCCAGTCCTGCTCTGAACTGGCTGTGCTTCGATAACTTGCGTAGTTCCGTAAGATAGTCAGCATTGTTCTCATCTTTGTGCTGGTTTCTTTTATGGAACTTGAATCATTCTGCTATCAGCAGCGGTGTAGGGTTTAGGTGTTCCTGTAAGATATTAACAATTTCTTCAAAACTTTTCTCCATTGGTTTAGCTGGGGTAATTAAATTCCGCAATAGGCCGTATGTTCTCGCGCCAATCAAATTTAAAAATACCGACGCCTTCTTTCCATTGGCCACCTCATTGGCATTGCAGTACACTTCAATTTTTTCCACATATGTGGTCCAGTCTTCTACCTCGTTGTCGAAAGCAGTGATACTGCCACTCTTCGGCATCTTGGGTGATTTAAAATGGCGTCTCCCGTGCTTTTTCTTCTTCCCCAATGTAATAAAATGGCGCCTCCCGCGCTTTTCCTTCATCCCCAATGGAATAAAATGGCGCCTCCCGCGCTTTTCCTTCTTCCCCTTGGTTCCACGCTGCTCCTAGCGTTGTACAGGGTAATGGCGGCGACCCGCGGCTTCGGCGCGTCTCACTTTTCCTTCCCCGCATTCTATCCTCTCCACGCTGCCCTGTTCTTGAGCACCGACCGTGCCCTGTGCGCTCCACCCTCTCTCTCTCTCTTTTCCTCCCGACGACGCTGCACGGCCCCTTTGCAGAGCTGCTCGATCGAGCCCGAGCCCGCCGCAGTCCGGAAGGGTCAACGCACTACCTGCTACTAGCACGACTTGCTGGAACACCTCGACTGGGGAGCCAGGCGCAGCTCTCCACAGCCTCCCCTGCAACTCTCCGATGGATCCCTGGGCGGTTGCCCGCGGTCGACGCCCGCCGTTCTGACTTCGACCTCCAAGAAGCTTCTCTTCAGGGAAAAGATCCCCGTGAGCTGATGCAGTACTGCAGGTGAGTTCGAACCTGCCCGTCGCCAGCGTAGTGTCCGAGGATCAATAATACTCAGACTGCAGGAGAACAAATAAACGAGTATTTACTGAACAGAGAGTAATTCAAGACTGACGTACAGAAGCCTGCTATGGCTTTATATACAAGGGTGGTCACTGCTGGTACTGCAGTATAGAATCAGTTCTTCTCTTAAAGGTACATACACAACACAGCCCACCGAATTTCTAGGCCAGAGAGTCTGAGGGGAAACAATGTGAGAGTCAGTGAGATAGAGAGTCTGAGGGGAAACAGTGTGAGAGTCAGTGAGAGAGAGACAGAGAGTCTGAGGGGAAACAGTGTTAGAGTCAGTGAGAGAGAGAGAGTGAGATTCTGAGGGGAAACAGTGAGAGAGTCAGTGAGAGAGAGAGAGAACCTGAGGGGAAACAGTGAGAGTCAGTGAGAGATGGAGAGAGTCTGATGAGAAACATTGTGAGAGTCAGTGAGAGAGAGAGAGAGTCTGATGGGAAACAGTGTGAGAGTCAGTGAGAGAGAGAGAGAGAGAGAGAGAGAGTCTGAGGGGAAACACTGTGAGAGTCAGTGAGAGAGAGAGTCTGAGGGAAAAAATTAAGAATTTCAGAGAGAAAGAGAGTGATGTGCCTCAATAATTCCGAGACTCGAAGTTAGCAGAACAAAACAAGGCTTTTATTAACTTAGAACGTAACACGTAAGAGAGAGAGATGTCTTCCTTCTGGAGACTGAGGCCAGACTGAGCCAGCCTACAAACGGGGCCAGGTATGGGCGGAGCCCTACACACAGCACATTCCAGCACATTCCAGTATACAATACAGCACATTCCAGTACACAATACAATGAGGTCTGGGGGAAGGGAAATGACACTGAAACCGATCCCAGTCACAGGCAGTGACGATGATGAATATTTCATCACATTCACCCCTTCTATTGATTTAGTCTGTTCGGGGGTTTGATAGTCCTCTGCGACCGACGTGGCTGTTGCGGTGCCGCGGGTGTTGGCTGGGTGTCCCCGGTAGCCTCCTGGGTCTCTGCCGGGGGTGCCACCAGGGTTGTTGAAGGGGTAGTTGGTGGGGGTGCCGTTGGTCGGTGTTCTTCCGGGGGTGATGAAAGAGTAGTGGGTGGGTAAGAGTTGCTGTGATCGTCGTTGCTGCTATTGCCATGGTTGTTGTCGATGCCGGCTGGGGCGACGTCTTTTATGGACACGGTGTCCTCCCTTCCGTCGGCGTGCCGGACATATGCGTATTGGGGGTTGGCGTGGAGTAGGTGTACTGGCTCCACGAGAGGGTCCGTCTTGTGGCCCCTCACATGCCTTCGCACGAGTACTGGACCTGGGGTGGAGAGCCATGACGGCATGGATAAGCCTGAGGTGGATTTCCGGGGAAAGACAAACATTCGTTCATGAGGCGTGGCATTAGTGGCCGTACACAATAGCGACCGTATCGAATGGAGCACATCCGAGAGGACTTCCTGCCAGCGGGAGATAGGGAGGCCCTTGGTCCTTAGAGCTAGAGTGACTGCTTTCCATACTGTCCCATTCTCTCGCTCCACCTGGCCGTTACCCCGGGGGTTGTAGCTGGTGGTACGGCTCGTGGCGATCCCCCTGGACAGCATGTACTGGCGTAGCTCTTCACTCATGAAGGACGCCCCCCTATCCGTATGGATGTAGCTCGGCATACCGAACAGGCAGAACAGGCTGTTGAGGCATTTAATGACCGTGGCGCTGGTCATGTCTGGGCAGGGGAAGGCGAATGGGAAATGGGAGTATTCGTCCACAATGTTCAGGAAGTAAACATTGCGGTCGACGGACGGGAGGGGGCCCTTGAAATCTAAGCTGAGCCGCTCAAAGGGCCGTGTAGATTTGATTAAGTGGGCTCTATCTGGGCGGTAGAACTGAGGCTTGCACTCAGCGCAAGTGCGGCAGTTCCTGGTCAGGGACCGAACTTCCTCAATCGAGTAGGGTAAGCTATGGGACTTTATGAAGTGGAACAGCCGCATGACCCCTGGGTGGCAGAGGTCGTTGTGGAGGGTCTGTAGCCGATCCCCGGTGGCGCTGGCACACATCCCTCGTGAGAGGGCGTCAGGGGATTCGTTAATGATGTCGTACTCGAAGGTGGCGAGCTCGATCCGCCACCTAAGAATCTTATCATTTTTAATCTTCCCCCTCTGTTTATTATTGAACATAAACGCTACCGACCGCTGGTCGGTAAGTAGGGTGAAGCGTTTGCCGGCTAGGTAGTGGCGCCAGTGGCGCACTGCCTCCACGATGGCTTGGGCCTCCTTTTCCACGGAGGAGTGTCTGATCTCGGGCCCTTGGAGGGTCCTCGAGAAGAAAGCTACGGGCCGCCCCGCCTGGTTGAGGGTGGCCGCCAAGGCGAAGTCAGACGCATCACTTTCCACTTGAAATGGAGTGTTCTCGTCCACTGCCTGTAGCGTGGCCCGCTCAATATCCTGCTTAATGCTTTTGAAGGCGGCGTGGGCCTCAGCAGAGAGCAGAAAAGAGGATGCTTTCAAGAGGGGGCGGGCTTTGTCGGAGTAGTTGGGGACCCATTGGGAATAATAGGAAAATAACCCCAGGCACCTTTTCAGGGCTTTGGGAGTGTTGGGCAGGGGCAGCTCCCGTAGGGGGCGCAATCGGTCGGGGTCTGGTCTGATTTCCCCATTCTCCACCACGCTGCCTAGTATGCAGAGGCGCGTGGTGTTGAAAACACACTTGTCCTCGTTGTAGGTGAGGTTGAGTTTTTGTGCGGTTTCCAGGAACCTCTCGAGGTTCGAGTCGTGATCCTGCTGGTTGTGACCGCAGATGGTGACGTTGTCGAGGTAGGGGAAGGTTGCCTGCAAGTGGTGGTCATCGACCATGCGGTCCATCTCCCTCTAGAAGACCGAGACCCCATTCGTCACCCCAAAGGGGACTCTGAGGAATTGGTAGAGGCGTCCGTTCGCCTCAAAGGCGGTGTACGGGTGGTCCTCTGTTCTGATAGGGAGCTGGTGGTACGCTGACTTAAGGTCGATGGTGGAGAACACCCGGTATTGGGCGAGTTGGTTCACCATTTCTGATATGCGAGGTAGCGGGTAGGCGTCTAGTTGGGTGTACCTGTTGATCGTTTGGCTATAGTCGATCACCATCCATTTCTTCTCGCTACCCCTTACCACTACCACTTGGGCGCGCCACGGGCTGTTGCTGCGTTCAATAATGCGCTCTTTCAGGAGCCTGTCTACCTCGGTCGCGATAAACCGCCTGTCCTCCCAGCTGTACCTCCTGCTTTTGGTCGCTATTGGCCGGCAGTTAGGGGTAAGGTTCGCGAATAGCGAAGGCGGCTTTACCTTCAGGGTAGCCAGACCGCACACTGTGAGGGGCGGCTGGGACCCACCGTACTTGAGCGTGATGCTTTGGTGGTTGCACTGGAAATCCAGGCCCAAGATCACACTCGCACATAGGTTCTTCATGATTAATACTTTAAAATTATCATATACAGTTCCGTTAACGCACAATTGTACCGTGCAGTAACCCAGAATGGTCGATGTCTGGGTTTTGTCAGCCATCGAGATGGTACCCTGAGTAGGGACCACCTTTAGGGAGAGTTGTTGTGCCAGTTCTGGGTGGATAAAGCTCTCCCTGCTTCCACTGTCAATTAAGCATTTAACCCGGCACCCGTTTACCTCGATGTCCACCATTGATCTGGATAGCGGGTGCGGCCTGGTCTGGTCCACTGTGACCGATGCCACTGTAGGGCCCTGATTGATACAAGATGGCGTCCACGCTGTCTGCTCACAAGATGGCGGACCCCACGAGGCCGGGCAAGATGGCGTCCAAGATGGCCGCTCCCACGGCGCACACGCGTCGCTGGCGGGTTTTCAGGCGGTTGGTTTTCCGGCGGGGTTCCCTCTGCACACCTTCCCGAAGTGCCCCTTCTTACCGCACTTAAAGCAGGTGGTGCCTTTCGCCGGGCACAGGTTTCTGGTGTGCTTTGGCTGCCCGCAGAAGTAGCAGTTGGGTCCCTGACGCGTCGCGGCTGTCGTAGGGCTTCTGGGGGGTGAGCGGGGCCCAGCCGGTGTCGGGCTGTCGGGCGGGGAAGATGCCTTCCAAGATGGCGGCGCCCTCGGTGCACACGTGACGGCGTGGACGGCGCGGGCTGAAGAGTAGGCGTCCGAGTTTCTCTGGGCCACATCCAGGGATCGCGCGGTGTCCGCAGCCTGTTTCAGGTCCAACCCCGTTTTTTCCAGCAGTCTTTGCCGGATGTAAGTGGAGCTGAGGCCTGTGATGAAGGCATCGTGAACAAGCTCATCGGTGTACACTGCGGCTTTTACATCTCGGCACTTGCAGTCTTTGCCAAGCATTTTCAGGGTGCTTAGGAACTCCTCCACCGATTCCCCAGGTCGCTGTGCGCGGGTAGCGAGCAGGTGCCTAGCATACACCTCATTCGTAGGCTGCTGGTAATGCACCTTTAAGATGTCGCAGGCGGCCAGGTACGTCTCGGCGTCTTGGATGAGGGGGTAAACCCGGTGGCTTACCCAATTCCGCAGAATTCCGAGTCTCATCCTCGCAGCGTCCGTAGCGTCTTTGACGGCTGCGGAATTGTCCAGGAAGAATTCCATACACTCAAACCAGTGTCCGAAGCGTGCTGATGCGTCCGGAGCATGTTGATCCAAATCCAAACGTTCGGGTTTCAGGAGTTGATCCATAGTGTTGAAAAATAAGTTAATAAAATTGATGTGCCTCAATAATTCCGAGACTCGAAGTTAGCAGAACAAAACAAGGCTTTTATTAACTTAGAACGTAACACGTAAGAGAGAGAGATGTCTTCCTTCTGGAGACTGAGGCCAGACTGAGCCAGCCTACAAATGGGGCCAGGTATGGGCGGAGCCCTACACACAGCACATTCCAGCACATTCCAGTATACAATACAGCACATTCCAGTACACAATACAATGAGGTCTGGGGGAAGGGAAATGACACTGAAACCGATCCCAGTCACAGGCAGTGATGATGATGAATATTTCATCACAGAGAGATAGCCTGAGGGGAAACAGTGTGAGAGTCAGTGAGAGAGCGAGAGAGAGTCTGAGGGGAAACAATGTGAGAGTCTGCGAGAGAGATAGAGTCTGAGGGGAAACAGTGTGAGAGTCAGCGAGAGAGAGAGAGAGAGTCTGAGGGGAAACAGTGTGAGAGTCAATGAGAGCGGAGAGAGAGAGTCTGAGGGGAAACAGTGTGAGAGTCAATGAGAGCGGAGAGAGAGAGAGTCTGAGGGGAAACAGTGTGAGAGTCAATGAGAGCGGAGAGAGAGAGAGTCTGAGGGGAAACAGTGTGAGAGTCAGTGAGAGAGAGAGAGTCTGAGGGGAAACAGTGTGAGAGTCAGTGAGAGAGAGAGAGTCTGAGGGGAAACAGTGTGAGAATCAGTGAGAGCGGAGAGAGAGAGAGTCTGAGGGGAAAGAGTGTGAGAGTCAGTGAGAGAGAGAGAGATAGTCTGAGGGGAAACAGTGTGAGAGTCACTGAGAGTGGAGAGAGAGAGAGAGAGTCTGAGGGGAAACACTGTGAGAGTCAGTGAGAGTGGAGAGAGAGAGTCTGAGGGGAAACACTGAGAGTCAGTGAGAGTGGAGAGAAAGTCTGAGGGGAAACAGTGTGAGAATCAGTGAGAGCGGAGAGTGAGAGTCTGAGGGGAACTTGTGTGAGAGTCAGTGAGAGAGAGAGATATTCTGAGGGGAAACTGTGTGTGAGTCAGTGAGAGAGAGAGAGAGAGAGAGCCTGAGGGGAAACAATGTGAGAGTCAGTGAGAGAGAGAGAGAGTCTGAGGGGAAAATGTGTGAGAGTCAGTGAGAAAGAGAATCTGAGAGGAAAAAGTGTGAGAGTCAGTGGGAGAGAGAGAGCATCTGAGGGGAAACAGTGTGAGAGTCACTGAGAGTGGGTAATTGATTGGTGGATAAGTATTTCTCTCTTTTTAAGCTTAAACTCTGTGGTTTATAGTTTCTAAGGTGCGATATTCATCATCTAGAATCGTGGCAGAGGGTATTTAAAAATAATATTAATAAATTTAATTAATTACATAGAATGGAAGATCAGGTGATGTGTTGCTACTGCAATATGTGGGAGCTGGTGGACACCATTGATGCTCACGGAGATCACATTTGCAGTAAGTGTTGGCTGCTCAAGGAATTCCGGCTCCATGTTGAAGAGCTGGAGTCAGAGCTTCAAACACTGAGACACATCAGGGAGGGGGAGAGTTACCTGGACTCTGTGTATCGGGAGGTAGTCACACCAATTAGATTAATTAATTCAGATGTAGTCTCTGGCCAGAGTCAGGATGGTGTGACTAGAAGTGAGGCAGGTACGGGGATCCAGGAGGTAGTGTTGGAGGAGCCGCAGCCCTGTGGGGATGGGAACAGGGACTGCGGGAAGGATGAGCAACCTGGCCACAGCACTGTGGAACGGGGGGCCATTCAAGTGGGGGGAGTTAAAAGAAATATTGTAGTGGTAGGGGATAGTATCATTAGGGGGATAGATAGAGTTCTTTGCAGCCGAGAGCGAGAGTCCCGAAGGCTGTGTTGCCTGCCCGGTGCCAGGGTTAAGGACATCTCCTCTGGGCTGAAGAGAATCTTGGAGTGGGAGTGGAAGGATCCAGTTGTCGTGGTCCATGTTGGTACCAACGACATAGATAGGACAAGGAAGGAGGTTCTGCTGAGGGAGTTTGAGCAGCTAGGGGCCAAATTAAAAAGCAGAACCACAAAGGTAATAATTTCTGGATATCTACCTGAGCCACGTGCAAATTTGGCTAGGGTAAATAAAATTAGAGAGTTAAATGCGTGGCTCAAAGACTGGTGTGGGAGAAATGGGTTTTGCTTCCTGGGACACTGGTATCAGTACTGGGACAGGCGAGAGCTGTTCCGTTGGGACGGACTTCACTTGGCCAGTGCTGGGACTAGAATCCTGGCGAATCGAATAACTAGGGCTGTAGAGAGGGCTTTAAACTAATTAATGGGGGGAGGTTTTAAGAGAGCGAAAAATAAAAATGACAGCGGAGAAGGCAATAGAGCAAGGTAGCAGTGGGGGAATTAAATACCAGAGCGTGGGGGGAGTTAAAAGAAATGTTGTAGTGGTAGGGGATAGTATCGTTAGGGGGATAGATAGGGTTCTTTGCAGCTGAGAGCGAGAGTCCCGAAGGCTGTGTTGCCTGCCCGGTGCCAGGGTTAAGGACATCTCCTCTGGGCTGGAGAGAAACTTGGGGTGGGAGGGGGAGGATCCACTTGTCGTGGTCCATGTTGGTATCAACGACATAGATAGGACAAGGAAGGAGGTTCTGCTGAGGGAGTTTGAGCAGCTAGGGGCCAAATTTAAAAGCAGAACCACAAGGGTAATAATCTCTGGATTACTACCGGAGCCACGTGCAAATTTGGCTAGGGTAAATAAAATTAGAGAGTTAAATGCGTGGCTCAAAGACTGGTGTGGGAGAAATGGGCTTTGCTTCCTGGGACACTGGCATCAGTACTGGGACAGGCGAGAGCTGTTCCGTTGGGATGGACTTCACTTGGCCAGTGCTGGGACTAGAGTCCTGGCGAATCGAATAACTAGGGCTGTGGGGGGGAGGTTTAAGAGAGCGAAAAATAAAAATGACAGCGGAGAAGGCAATAGAGCAAGGTAGCAGTGGGGGAATTAAAAACCACAGCGTGTCAGGAAGGGACAGAATGTATAATGATAAAGGTAAAGTAGTAAAAGGGGTAAAAGCAGGAATAAATTGTCAGAAAACATATTTGAAAGTTCTTTATCTGAATGCACGCAGCATTCGTAACAAAATTGATGAGTTGATGGTGCAAATAACTACACATGGGTATGATCTGGTGGCCATTACAGAAACATGGCTGCAAGATAATCATGAATGGGAACTAAACATACAAGGGTATTTGACAATTAGGAAGGACAGACAGGAAGGAAAGGGAAGTTGGGTTGCTATGTTAATCAAGGATGGAATCACTGCAATAGTCAGAAATGATATTGGGTCAAAGGATCAGGATGGTGAAACAGTTTGGGTGGAGATAAAGATAAATAAGGGGACAAAGTCACTAGTGGGCATAGTCTATAGGCCTCCTAACAGTTGCAACTCTGTTGGTTGGAGTATAAATCAGGAAATAGTTGGGGCTTGTAATAAGGGAACAGCTATAATCATGGGGGATTTTAACTTTCATATTGACTAGACTAATCAAATTGGGCATGGCAGCATTGAGGAAGAGTTCATAGAGTGTATTAGGGACGGGTTCCTTGAGCAGTATGTAACTGAACCAACCAGGGGGCAGGCAATCTTAGATCTGGTCCTGTGTAATGAGACATGATTAATAAAAAGTGTACAAGTAAAGGATCCCCTTGGAATGAGTGACCATAATATGGTTGAATTCCAAATTCAGTTTGAGGGTGAGAGAGTTGGATCTCAAACCAACGTACTAAGCTTAAATAAAGGAGATTATGAAGGTATGAGAGTAGAATTGACTAAAGTGGACTGGGAAAACAGATTAAAGTGTAAGATGGTACAAGAGCAGTGGTCTACATTCAAGGAGACATTTCACATCTTTCAAGATAAATATATTCCACTGAGGAAAAAGGGGAGTAAAAGAAAAGACAGCCATCCGTGGCTTAGTAAAGTAATAAAGGATAGTATTCGACTGAAAACAAGGGCATATAAATTAGCCAAATCTAGTGGGAGGATAGAAGATTGGGAAGCGTTTAAAAGCCAGCAAACAATAATTAAAAGATTAATTAAGAAAGGGAAGATAGATTATGAAAGTAAACTAGCAAAAAATATAAAAACAGATAGCAAGAGTTTCTACAGCTATATAAAAAGAAAAAGGGTGGCTAAAGTGAACATTGGTCCCTTAGAGGATGGGACTGGGAAACTAGTGGTGGGGAACATGGAGATGGCAAAGACACTGAACAAATATTTTGTATCAGTCTTTACAGTAGAGGACACTAAAAATATCCCAACACTGGACAAACAGGGGGCAATGGGGGGGAGGAGCTAAACACGATTAAAATCACTAAGGAGATGGTACTCAGTAAAATAATGGGACTTAAGGCGGATAAATCCCCTGGACCTGATGGCCTACATCCTAGGGTCTTGAGAGAAGTGGCGGAGGGATTGTGGATGCATTGGTGATCAATTTCCAGAACTCCCTGGACTCAGGAAAGGTCCCGGCAGATTGGAAAACTGCTAATGTAACACCCTTACTTAAGAAGGGAAGTAGACAAAAAGCTGGAAACTATAGGCCAGTTAGCCTAACATCTGTGGTTGGCAAAATTTTGGAGTCCATTATTAAGGATACAGTAACAGAGCATTTGGATAAACATAATTTAATAGGACAGAGTCAGCATGGTTTTACGAAGGGGAAGTCATGTTTGACAAATTTGCTCGAATTCTTTGAGGATGTAACATACAGGGTGGATAAAGGGGAACCAGTGGATGTAGTGTATTTGGACTTCCAAAAGGCATTTGACAAGGTTCCACACAAAAGATTACTGATCAAGATAAAAAATCACAGGATTGGGGGTAATATACTGGCATGGGTGGAAGATTGGCTATCTAACAGAAAACAAAGAGTTGGGATAAATGGTTCGTTCTCGGGCTGGCAATCAATAACTAGTGGTGTTCCGCAGGGGTCAGTGCTGGGACCCCAACTCTTTACAATCTATATTAACAATTTGGAGGAAGGGGCCGAGTGCAACATATCCAAGTTTGCCGACGATACAAAGATGGGAGGGAAAGCAGTGAGTGAGGAGGACATAAAAAACCTGCAAAAGGACATAGACAGGCTAAGTGAGTGGGCAGAGATTTGGCAGATGCAATATAATGTTGGAAAGTGTGAGGTTATGCACTTTGGCAGAAAAAATCAAAGAGCAAGTTATTATCTAAATGGAGAGAAGCTGCAAAGTGCTACAGTACAAAGGGATCTGGGGGTCCTGGTGCATGAAACACAACAAGTTAGTATGCAGGTACAGCAGGTGATCAGGAAGGCCAATGGAATCTTGGCTTTTATTGCAAGGGGGATGGAATATAAAAACAGGGAAGTCTTGCTGCAGTTATACAGGGTATTGGTGAGGCCACACCTGGAATACTGCGTGCAGTTTTGGTTTCCATATTTAAGAAAAGATATACTTGCTCTCGAGGCAGATCAGAGAAGGTACACTCGGTTGATTCCAGAGATCAGGGGGTTGACGTATGAGGAAAGGTTGAGTAGGTTGGGACTCTACTCATTGGAGTTCAGAAGAATGAGAGGCGATCTTATCGAAACATATAAGATTGTGAGGGGGCTTGACCGGGTGGATGCGGTGAGGATGTTTCCACTGATGGGTGAGATTAGAACTAGGGGACATAATCTTAGAATAAGGGGCTGCCCTTTCAAAACTGAGATGAGGAGAAACTTCTTCACTCAGAGGGTAGTAAATCTATGGAATTTGCTACCCCAGAGAGCTGTGGAAGCTGCAACATTAAATAAATTTAAAATGGAGATAGACAGTTTCCTAGCAGATAAGGGAATTAGGGGTTACGGGGAGAGGGCAGGGAAGTGGACGTGAGTCTAGATTCAGATCAGCCATGATCCTATTGAATGGCGGAGCAGGCCCGAGGGGCCATAGGGCCTACTCCTGCTCCTATTTCTTATGTTCTTATGCTCTTATGTTCTTAGTGTGACAGTCAGCGAGAAAGAGAGGCCTAGAAATTCGGTGGATCCCCAAATGGCGCGCCAAGCTCGCCTGGTCGCCGGAATTACCGCTGCGAACGGAGCCGTTGCGCCCGCTGGAAATTCAGTTGGAGCGCCCCAAGAGGGAAGCGGGGCGCTGCTCGAGGCGCCCCGCGTCCCTCTTGGGGCCCTGAAACTGAATATCACAGCGCAACGTGCTGCAGCGCCACACGCGGCGGCACGGCACGCTGCGGTACTGCAGGCCTTCCTCCCCTTCTTAAGTGGGAGGGGACTGCACCAGCGCGAACACGAATCGCGAATGCAGGCAAAAGAGCCCAGCACCGAGGAGAAGTGCCGGGCTTTCGGGACACAGCCGGCACTGCCCGGGGGGGGATCAGGAGGCCTGGTCAGAGGTGCTGGCAGGCAGCCACCGAAAAATATGGCCGCACCACACCTCCACTTTAATTTGCGCCACTACCGCCTCAGGTAGGCCCCGTGAACCGGGCGCAATTTGCGACCGGCATTACACAGGCGGGCGCGACCAAATTTCGCGATCGGGGTGGTAGCGGGGCGCTGTGCACACCGATGACGACATCGGTGGCGGCGCAGCACTACAGGCTAACGCCGCCATTAGATCCCCACGAAATATCGCGGGAGGCGTGGCCAGTGGTGCTGAGGCCACTGAGTGCCCTCTTCAGGCGCTAACTGGTGGCGCAGCCCACCTAATTTCTAGGCCAGAGAGTCTGAGGGGAAACAGTGTGAGAGTCAGTGAGATAGAGAGTCTGAGGGGAAAAAGTATGAGAGTCAGTGAGAGAGAGACAGAGAGTCTGAGGGGAAACAGTGTGAGAGTCAGTGAGAGAGAGAGAGTGAGATTCTGAGGGGAAACAGTGTGAGAGTCAGTGAGAGAGAGAGAGAACCAGAGGGGAAACAGTGAGAGTCAGTGAGAGAGGGAGAGAGTCTGATGAGAAACAGTGTGAGATTCAGTGAGAGAGAGCGAGAGAGTCTGATGGGAAACAGTGTGAGAGTCAGTGAGAGAGAGAGAGAGAGAGAGTCTGAGGGGAAACAGTGTGAGAGTCAGCGAGAGAGATAGAGTGAGTCTGAGGGGAAACAGTTTGAGAGTCAGTGAGAGTGGAGGGAGAGAGTCTGAGTGGAAACAGTTTGAGAGTCAGTGAGAGAGAGAGAGAGAGTCTGAGGGGAAACAGTGTGAGAGTCAGTGAGAGAGAGAGAGAGAGTCTGAGGGGAAACAGTGTGAGAGTCAATGAGAGAGAGAGAGAGAGTCTGAGGGGAAACAATGTGAGAGTCAATGAGAGAGAGAGAGAGAGTCGGAGGGGAAACATTGTGAGAGTCAGTGAGAGTGGAGAGAGAGAGAGATTCTGAGGGGAAACAGTGTGAGAGTCAGCGAGAGAGATAGAGAGAGTCTGAGGGGAAACAGTGTGAGAGTCAGTGAGAGAGAGAGAGAGAGTCTGAGGGGAAACAGTGTGAGAGTCGGTGAGAGAGAGAGAGAGTCTGAGGAGAAACAGTGTGAGAGTCAGTGAGAGAGAGAGAGAGAGTCTGAGGAGAAACAATGTGCGAGTCAGTGAGAGAGTGAGAGAGAGTCTGAGGGGAAACTGTGTGAGTCAGTGTGTGTGGAGGGAGAGAGTCTGAGTGGAAACAGTGTGAGAGTCAGCGAGAGAGATAGAGAGAGTCTGAGGGGAAACAGTGTGAGAGTCAGTGAGTGTGGAGGGAGAGAGTCTGAGTGGAAACAGTGTGAGAGTCAGTGAGAGAGAGAGAGAGTCTGAGGGGAAACAGTGTGAGAGTCAATGAGAGCGGAGTGAGAGAGTCTGAGTGGAAGCAGTGTGAGAGTCAGTGAGAGAGAGAGAGAGTCTGAGGGGAAACAGTGTGAGAGTCAGTGAGAGAGAGAGAGAGTCTGAGGGGAAACAGTGTGAGAGTCAGTGAGAGAGAGAGAGAGTCTGAGGGGAAACAGTGAGAGAGTTGTATTGATTTCTTTGTGAGTTCAATGACGAGACATTTATGAAAGAGAATGAGTTTTTATCTAAAGTATGTTCAACTCTTGTTAACAGCATTTACATGAGACATCAGGCTAGTGATGCATCTAGAACGAAACTGAAACCAAACTCAACTGCCTTGCTTGTCTCGGTCACAAGCCCTCTGCTGGTCAGGCACAAGCAATCAATCAGGCAACTATGCTGGTAAGACATGATAATCAAACAGGCAAATAACATCATTATTTGCTGATATCATTACATCTCCTTTTCTTAAAACAAAAGTATTTTACTTTTAACTAACAACATGTTTTCTTTGTATTAATCTGCATTTTTACTGTAACACTTAATGAACTTACATTATCATTATCATGATCAAGGTTTTTCAACCTTGCTTTGTGTGTTCACATGAAATATGTCAATACACTAGAACTTGAAGAAAGAATAAGATAACATTACTTCCTTCTATAACAATAGTCCTTAAATTTGCTCAATGAGTCTCTCAGGAGGCTTCATGTGTCTTGAGGATTTTCTGATTGATTGTCCTTGAATCTGAGTTGTTGCCTCAGATGATTGGTTCTCAGGTGTGTGATCAGGTTGTTCAACAGTATCAGTCTCTTGACCTGCTGTGGCTGGTCCCATGAGAAGATCTCGATGATTTCTTCTCAGAACAGCACCCTCATCTGTCTGAATGGTGTATGATCTTGGTTGAACTTCACTCAGGACAGTTCCCTTCTGAGTCCATGTGTTTGTTTTGTCTTTCAACCTTACTTGGTCACCAGTGTGGAGTTCAGGTAGGTTTTGTGTTCCTCTGTCATAGTAGTACTTTTGCTTTTCTTTCTGTTGTTCTTTGAACTTCCTCACTTTCTCCCCCTCTTGTGTTTTCAGGAGGTTCTCCGGGATGGGTAGGTTTGACCTTAGCCGACGTCCCAGCAGGAGTTGGGCTGGTGACTTACCACACTCGAGCGGCGTTGTGCGGTATACAAGCATGCTTTGGTAGAAGTCAGTTCCACTGTCTTTTGCCTTGTACATCAGTCTTTTCACTGTCTGGACCGATTTTTCCACTAGTCCATTGGACTGTGGATAGTGAGGACTTGACGTTGTGTGGACAAAGTCCCACTCTTTGGCAAAGTGTCGGAAACTTGCATTGTAAAACTGGGGTCCGTTGTCTGTGAAGACCTTGCTTGCCACGCCATGTCTGGAGAATATGGCTTTCATACATGTTATCACAGCATCTGCAGTGATGGTGTGCAGTCTACAAACCTCTGGATACAGGGAGCAATAGTCTGTGACTACAAGACAGTCCTTCCCTTGACATACGAATAGGTCAGCGCCTACCTTCTGGTAAGGTCTGTCTGGCGCTGGGTGTGGCTTTAGTGGTTCTATCGGATTGCTTGCTCGATATTTCAGGCATATTGTGCAGTTTGACACCTCATTTGTCACATCTTGGTTGATTCGTGGCCAGTACATCACCTCTCGTGCTCTTTTCTTACTCTTTTCGATTCCCAGATGTCCTCCATGAATCTTTTTTAACATCTCTTTTCTCAGACTCTTTGGGATAACTATTTTACTTCCTTTGTAGATGATGTCTTCGACCACTGATAGTTCTGCCCTGCATTTCCAGTACTCTGCCATGTCAGGTGAGCAGTCTTGCTTCATGTTGGGCCATCCATCCAAGATGCTTTTCCTCAGTCGTCTCATTGTTTCATCTTTGTTTGTCTCATTCTTTATGAGCTCCATTTTTGCATCTGCTATGGGCAGTGCACTTGTGATCATGTCCACGTAGGCGTTCACTTTTTCATCCATTGTGGTGTTTGCGGGCTCACTTGGGTCTACAGCTCTGGACAACGTGTCTGCTGTATACATCAGCTTACCCAGTGTGTACACAACATTCAGTGTATAGCATTGCAGCCTGATCATCATTCTTTGTATTCTAAGCAGACAGCTATATAGTGGCATTTGGAACAATGCAATCAAGGGCTTATGGTCAGTCTCTACACTGATTGCTTGTCCTGACACAAACTGGTGAAATCTTTCACAGGCGTATGTGATGCTGAGCAGCTCCTTTTCTATTTGAGCATATCGCGTCTCCGCGTCTGTCATTGAGCGCGATGCATATGCAATAGGTTGCCAGTAGTCATATTGTTGCAGAAGAACGGCACCGAGCCCACTCTGTGATGCATCTGATGATATCTTGATGGGTCTCGCTGGGTCATAAAACCTCAGAACTGGTTCCTCTGTGAGCAGTTTCTTTAGATCGCTCCATGACTTCTCATGCTCATGATTCCATTCCCATTCTATGTTCTTTTCAGTTAGTCTTCTCAGTGGCGCCATCTTTTCTGAGAGGTTGGATATGAATTTCCCCATGTAGTTGATCATTCCATTAAACATCTGCATGTCCTTTTTGCATTGTGGCTTTGGCATATTCTCAATGGCGGACACCTTTCTGGGATCTGGTCTGATGCCCTCACTGCTAAGGATATCTCCCACGAATGTCAGTTCTGTCACCCCGAGCTGGCATTTCTCTCTATTCAGCTTCAGGTTTGTTTTCCTTGTTGCTTCCAGCACTTTTTTCAGCCTCTCGTCATGCTCAGTTCTCGTGCTTCCCCATACTATGATGTCATCCATTGATGTATCAACTCCCTCCAGGTGCTCAAAGATCATATGGATAGTTTTGTGATACACTTCAGGAGCTGAGGCAATGCCAAATGGTAACCTTAGGAATCTGTATCTGCCAAATGGACTGTTGAACGTGCACAGTCTTGAACTTGCTTCGTCCAATTTCATCTGCCAAAATCCTGATGATGCATCTATCTTGCTGAAATACTTTGCATTTGCAAACTGTGCCATGATTTCCTCACATGTAGGAAGCTTGAAGCGCTCTCTCTTTATTGCTCTTTTTAGATCTCTTTGATCCAGGCAAATTCTGAGCTTTCCATTCTTTTTGTCCACTACGACGAGGGAACTCACCCACTCAGTTGGCTCATCTATCTTCTGAATCACGTTCAGGCTTTCCATCCTGTCCAACTCTGCCTTCAGTTGCTTTTGAAGAGCAAACGGAACTTTTCTGCATGGATGTATGACCGGTGTCTTACTTTTATCTACTCTGATCATGTGTTCTCCTGGAATGCAGCCTAGACCCTTAAATAGGTCGTTGTACTCTTTCATGAGTTCATCATAGACTGTCTCTCCTTCGCTTTCCGCAACGAGGACTCTCTTTACCAGGTTCAGTCTCTCACAGGCTTTTAAACCTAGTATGGCTTGCAGATCCTTTGGCACCACGATTAATGCTAGTGTGTGCTCTCTGTCCTTGTGTGTTACTTTGACAATGCATCTTCCTTTCACTGGTATATCAGTACCTGAGTATCCTGTCACTTTCACTTTTATTCCATGTATCTTTGGTCTGGGTCTAATTTTCTTAAAATCAGTCTCTGATATCACATTAACTTGTGCTCCAGTATCCAATTTAAATGGAATGTGTATGTCATTCACTTTTAGTGTCAACATCCAGTCTCTTTCATCTTTTTTTGTTTTCAGACACAACATCTGCATAGAACTCCTCTATGTCGCTTTCATCTACTGCATGGACCTTGCTTTGTTGCATTTGGTTCTTACAGCAACGGGCATAATGGTTGTTCTTGTTGCAACTATTGCATGTTTTACCATATGCTGGACACTTTCTTGGTGGATGCTGTGTACCGCATCGACTACATGACTTTCGATTGTCCCTTTCATTTTTGTTCACTGGCCACGCCTCTATTTTCACATTGGCGCTCTTTTTGTTAAACGGTTTGTGTCCGTTCTTACTCACTGCATCCACGTTGCAGCTATTGTCACTGAACAGCTCCTTTGCCTGCAACTTCACAGTCTCTGTAGCCCTACATCGTGCTATGGCTTTTCCCAGGTCTAGATCTTGCTCTCTTAGCAGTCTTTCTCTTAGACCATTATCTGGAATACCACACACCAGTCTGTCTTTTATCAGCGAGTCTGTCAGTCCCCCAAATTCACATGTTTTGCTTCGGTTTCTCAGTTCAGTCACATACTGATCAATAGTCTCTCCCGTTTTCTGTACACATGTGAAAAATCTGTGCCTCTCAAATGTCATGTTATGTTTAGGTATGCAGTAGGCCTCAAACTGTTCCATTATTTTATCTAGCTTCATTTTGTCTCCATTAGCAGCGAATGTGAAGTTATTATACACCTCCAGCGCTTCATCACCCACGACATGTAAGAACAGTGACGCTTTCATTTTATCACCTTTCTCGTCAGCTCTGATTGCTGATAAATACAACCCCAAACGTTGTTTGAACCTCCTCCAATTTTCAGCCACATTACCTGTCAACTGAAGCGTCGCCGGTGGGAGTAAACCTTCCATTTTTCACTTTGTTAGCTATTCTCTAATGGTAAGTAACGATGTTCTCTTTTGGCTTGCTAATCTGTGGAGAGCTGATTTAAATTCAGGTTTTTTCTCTTCATCTCTTTCAATCACTTCTGACACCATGTATTGATTTCTTTGTGAGTTCAATGACGAGACATTTATGAAAGAGAATGAGTTTTTATCTAAAGTATGTTCAACTCTTGTTAACAGCATTTACAGGAGACATCAGGCTAGTGATGCATCTAGAACAAAACTGAAACCAAACTCAACTGCCTTGCTTGTCTCGGTCACATGCCCTCTGCTGGTCAGGCACAAGCAATCAATCAGGCAACTATGCTGGTAAGACATGATAATCAAACAGGCAAATAACATCACTATTTGCTGATATCATTACAAGAGTCAGTGAGAGAGAGAGAGAGTCTGAGGGGAAACAGTGTGAGATTCAGAGAGAAAGAGAGATAGCCTGAGTGTAAACAGTGTGAGAGTCAGTGAGAGAGTCTCTGAGGAAACAGTGTGAGAGTCAGTGAGAGAGAGACTCTGAGGGGAAACAGTGTGAGAGTCAGAGAGAGAGAGTCTGAGGGGAAACAGTGTGAGAGTCAGAGAGAGAGAGAGACAGAGAGAGAGAGAATGTTGGAGGGGAAACAGTGTGAGAGTCCATGAGAGAGAGAGAGAGAGTGTCTGAGGGGAAACAGTGCGAGAGTCAGTGAGAGCGGAGAGAGAGACTCTGAGGGGAAACATTGTGAGAGACAGTGAGAGAGTGAAAGGGAGTCTGAGGGGAAACTGTGTGAGAGTCAGTGAGAGCGGAGAGAGAGAGTCTGAGGGGAACCTGTGTGAGAGTCTGTGAGAGAGAGAGAGAGATTCTGAGGGGAAACTGTGTGAGAGCCTGTGAGAGAGAGAAAGAGAAAGAGCCTGAGGGGAAACAGTGTGAGAGTCAGTGAGAGAGAGAGTGAGAGTCTGAGGGGAAACAGTGTGAGAGTCAGCGAGAGAGAGATGCCTAGAAATTTGGTGGAGCCCCAAAGGGGCGCCAAGCTCGCCTGGGCGCCGGAATTACCGCTGCAAACGGAGCCGTAGCGCCAGCTGGAAATTCAGTTTGAGCGCCCCAAGAGGGGCGCGGGGCGCTGCTTGAGGCGCCCCGTGTTCCTCTTGGGGCGCTGGAGCTGAATATTGCAGCGCAACGTGCCACGGTACTGCAGGCCTTCCTCCCCTTCTTAAGGGTGAGGGGCCTGCACCAGCGTGATCACCGATCGCGAGTGCTGGCAAAAGAGCCCGGCACCGAGGGGAAGTGCCGAGCGCTCTGGACACAGCCGGCACTGCCCGGGGGGGTATCAGGAGGCTGGGGATGGAGGTGCTGGCAGGCGGCTGTATTGATTTGTATGTGGGTTCAATGACGACACATTCATGAAAGAGAATGACTTTTTATCTAAAGTATGTTCAACTCAGTTAACAGCATTACAGGAGACACCATCTTAGAGATCCATCTAAAACGAAACTAAAACTAAACTGCTTGTCTCTCACATGCCCTCTGCTGGTCAGGCATAAATAATCAATCAGGCAAATATGTTGGTAAGGCATAAATAATCAAACAGGCAAATACCATCACTGTTTGCTGATATCATTACATCTCCCTTTCTTAAAACAAAAGTATTATACTTTTATCTAACTACATGTTTTCTTTGTATTACTCTGCATTTTAACTGTAACACTTAATGAACTTACATTATCATTATCATGATCAAGGTTTTTTAACCTTGTTTTGTGTGTTCACATGAAATATGTAAATACCTAGAACTTGAAGAGAGAATAAGATAACATTACTTCCTTCTATAACAAGAGTCCTTAAATTTGCTCAATGAGTCTCTCAGGAGGCTTCACGTGTCTTGAGGATTTTCTGATTGATTGTCCTTGAATCTGAGTTGTTGCCTCAGATGATGGATTCTCAGCTGTGTGAACAGGTTGTCCAACAGTATCAGTCTTTTGACCTGATGTGTGATCAGGTTGTTCAACAGTATCAGTCTTTTGACTTGCTGTGGCTGGTCCCATGAGAAGATCCCGACAATTTCTTCTCAGAACAGCACCCTCATCTGTCTGAATGGTGTATGATCTTGGTTGTATTTCACTCAGGAGAGTTCCCTTCTGAGTCCATATGTTTGTTTTGTCTTTGAACCTTACTTGGTCACCAGTGTGGAGTTCAGGTAGGTTTTGTGTTCCTCTGCCATAGTAGTACTTTTGCTTTTCTTTCTGTTGTTCTTTGAACTTCCTCACTTTCTCCCCCTCTTTTGTTTTCAGGAGGTTCTCCGGGATGGGTAGGTTTGACCTTAGCAGACGTCCCATAAGGAGTTGGGCTGGTGACATACCACACTCGAGCGGCGTTGTGCGGTATACAAGGATGCACTGGTAGAAGTCAGTTCCACTGTCTTTTACCTTGTACATCAGTCTTTTCACTGTCTGGACCGATTTTTCCACTAGTCCATTGGACTGTGGAAAGTGAGGACTTGAAGTTGTGTGGACAAAGTCCCACTCTTTGGCAAAGTGTCGGAAACTTGCATTGTAAAACTGGGGTCCGTTGTCTGTGAAGGCCTCGCTTGCCACGCCATGTCTGGAGATTATGGCTTTCATACATGTTATCACAGCATCTGCAGTGGTGGTGCACAGTCTACACACCTCTGGATACAGGGAGTAATAGTCTGTGACTACAAGATAGTCCTTCCCTTGACATACGAATAGGTCAGCGCCTACCTTCTGGTAAGGTCTGTCTGGCACTGGGTGTGGCTTTAGTGGTTCTACCGGATTGCTTGCTCGATATTTCAGGCATATTGTGCAGTTTGACACCTCATTTGTCACATCTTGGTTGATTCGTGGCCAGTACATCACCTCTCGTGCTCTTTTCTTACACTTTTCGATTCCCAGATGTCCTCCATGGATCCTTTTTAGCATCTCTTTTCTCAGACTCTTTGGGATAGCTATTTTACTTCCTTTGTAGATGATGTCTTCGACCACTGATAGTTCTGCCCTGCAGTTCCAGTACTCTGCCATGTCAGGTGAGCAGTCTTGCTTCATGTTGGGCCATCCATCCAAGATGCTTTTCCTCAGTCGTCTCATTGTTTCATCTTTGTTTGTCTCAGCCTTTATGAGCTCCATTTTAGCATCTGCTATCGGCAGTGCACTTGTGATCATGTCCACGTAGGCGTTCACTTTTTCATCCATTTTGGTGTTTGCGGGCTCACTTGGGTCTACAGCTCTGGACAACGTGTCTGCTGTATACATCAGCTTACCCGGTATGTACGCAACATTCAGTGTATAGCGTTGCAGCCTGATCATCATTCTTTATATTCTAAGCGGACAGCTATTTAGTGGCTTTTGGAACAAAGCAATCAAGGGCTTATGGTCAGTCTCTACACTGATTGCTTGTCCTGACACAAACTGGTGAAATCTTTCACAGGCGTATGTGATGCTGAGCAGCTCCTTTTCTATTTGAGCATATCGCGTCTCCGCCTCTGTCATTGAGCGCGATGCATATGCAATAGGTTGCCAGTAGTCATATTGTTGCAGAAGAACGGCACCGAGCCCACTCTGTGATGCATCTGATGATATCTTGATGGGTCTCGCTGGGTCATAAAACCTCAGAACTGGTTCCTCTGTGAGCAGTTTCTTTAGATCGCTCCATGACTTCTCATGCTCATGATTCCATTCCCATTCTATGTTCTTTTCAGTTAGTCTTTTCAGTGGCGCTATTTTTCTGAGAGGTTGGATATGAATTTACCCATGTAGTTGATCATTCCATTAAACCTCTGCACGTCCTTTTTGCATTGTGGCCTTGGCATATTCTCAATGGCGGACACCTTTCTGGGATCTGGTCTGATGCCCTCACTGCTGAGGATATCTCCCACGAATGTCAGTTCTGTCACCCCGAGCTGGCATTTCTCTCTATTCAGCTTCAGGTTTGTTTTCCTTGTTGCTTCCAGCACTTTTTTCAGCCTCTCGTCATGCTCAGTTCTCGTGGTTCCCCATACAATGATGTCATCCATTGATGTATCAACTCCTTCCAAGTGCTCATAGATCATATGGATAGTTTTATGATACACTTCCGGAGCTGAGGCAATGCCAAATGGTAACCTTAGGAATCTGTATCTGCCAAATGGACTGTTGAACATGCACAGTCTTGAACTTGCTTCATCCAGTTTCATCTGCCAAAATCCTGATGATGCATCTAACTTGCTGAAATACTTTGCATTTGCAAACTGTGACATAATTTCCTCACGTGTAGGAAGCTTGAAGTGCTCTCGCTTTATTGCTCTGTTTAGATCTCTTGGATCCAGGGAAATTCTGAGCTTTCCATTCTTTTTGTCCACAACGACGAGGGAACTCACCCACTCAGTTGGCTCATCTATCTTCTGAATCACGTTCAGGCTTTCCATCCTGTCCAACCCTGCCTTCAGTTGCTTTTGAAGAGCAAACAGAACTTTTCTGCATGGATGTATGACCGTCGGCATACTTTTATCTACTCTGATCATGTGTTCTCCTGGAAGGCAGCCTAGACCCTGAAATAGGTCATTGTACTCTTTCATGAGTTCATCATAGACTGTCTCTCCTTCGCTTTCCACAACGAGGACTCTCTTTACCAGGTTCAGTCTCTCACAGGCTTTTAAACCTAGTATGGCTTGCACATTCTTTGGCACCACGATTAATGCTAGCGTGTGCTCTCTGTCCTTGTGTGTCACTTTGACAATGCATTTTCCTTTCACTGGTATATCAGTACCTGAGTATCCTGTCACTTTCACTTTTATTCCATGTATCTTTGGCCTGGGTCTAATTTTCTTAAAATCAGTCTCTGATATCACATTAACTTGTGCTCCAGTATCCAATTTAAATGGAATGTGTATGTCATTCACTTTTAGTGTCAACATCCAGTCTCTTATTTCTTTCTTGTCTTCAGACACAACATCTACATAGAACTCCTCTATCCCGCTTTCATCTATTGCATGGACCTTGCTTTGTTGCGCTTGGTTCTTACAGCAACGGGCATAATGGTTGTTTTTGTTGCAACTATTGCATTTTTTACCATATGCTGGACACTTTCTTGGTGTATGCTGTGTACCGCATCGACTACATGACTTTCGATTGCCCCTTTCATTTTTGTTCGCTGGCCATGCCTCTTTTTTCACATTGGCGCTCTTTTTGTTCAACGGTTTGTGTCCATTCATTCTCACTGCATCCACGTTGCAGCTACTGTCACTGAACAGCTCTTTTGCCTGTGACTTCACAGTCTCTGTAGACCTACACAGTGCTATGGCTTTTCCCAGGTCTAAATTTTGCTCTCTTAGCAGTCTTTCCCTTAGACCATTATCTGGAATACCACACACCAGTCTGTCTTTTATCAGCGAGTCTGTCAGTCCCCCAAATTCACATGTTTTGCTTCGGTTTCTCAGTTCAGTCACATACTGATAAATAGTCTCTCCCGTTCTCTGTACACATGTGAAAAATCTGTGCCTCTCAAATGTCACATTACGTTTAGGTATGCAGTAGGCCTCAAACTGTTCCATTATTTTATCCAGCTTCATTTTGTCTCCATCAGCAGCAAATGTGAAGTTATTATACACCTCCAGCGCTTCATCACCCACGACATGTAAGAACACTGACCCTTTCATTTTATCACTTTTCTCGTTAACTCCGATTGCCGCTAAATACAACTCCAAACGTTGTTTGAACCTTCTCCAATTTTCAGCCACATTACCTGTCAACTGAAGCTTCGCCGGTGGGTGTAATCCTTCCATTTTTTCACTTCGTTAGCTATTCTCCAAAGGTAAGTAACGATGTTCTCTTTTGGATTGCTAATATGTGGAGAGCTGATTTAACTTCAGATTTTTCCTCTTCATCTCTTTCAATCACTTCTGACACCATGTATTGATTTGTATGTGGGTTCAATGACGACACATTCATGAAAGAGAATGACTTTTTATCTAAAGTATGTTCAACTCAGTTAACAGCATTACAGGAGACACCCTCTTAGAGATCCATCTAAAACAAAACTAAAACTAAACTGCTTGTCTCTCACATGCCCTCTGCTGGTCAGGCATAAATAATCAATCAGGCAAATATGCTGTTAAGGCATAAATAATCAAACAGGCAAATACCATCACTATTTGCTGATATCATTACAGCGGCCACCGAAAAAAATGGCCGCACTGCACATCCACAATAATTTGCGCCACTACCATGACAGGTAGGCCCCGTGAACCGGGCGGGATTTGCGACCGGCGTTACAGAGGCGGGCGCGACCAAATATCGCGATCAGGGCGGTAGCGGGATGCTGCGCACACCAAAGACGTCATCGGTGGTGGCGCAGTTCTAAAGGCTAACACCGCCATTAGTGCCCCGCTAATATCGTGGGAGGCATGGCCAGTGGCGCTAAGGCCACTGAGTGCCCTCTTCAGGCGCTGACTGGTGGCACAGCCCACAGAATTTCTGGGCCAGAGATTCTGAGGGGAAGCAATGTGAGAGTCAGTGAGAGATGGAGTCTGAGAGGAAAAAGTGTGAGAGTCAGTGAGAGAGAGAGACAGTCTGAGGGGAAACAGTGTGAGAGTCAGTGAGAGAGAGACAGAGAGTCTGAGGGGAAACAGGGTGAGAGTCAGTGAGAGAGAGAGAGTGAGATTCTGAGGGGAAACAGCATGAGAGTCAGTGAGAGAGAATGAGGGAGGACCTGAGGGGAAACAGTGAGAGTCAGTGAGAGAGAGAGTCTGAGGGGAAAAAGTGTGAGAGTCAGTGAGAGAGAGAGTCTGAGGGGAAACAGTGAGAGATTCAGAGAAAAGAGAGATAGCCTGAGCGGAAACAGTGTGAGAGTCAGTGAGAGAGCGAGAGAGAGTCTGAGGGGAAACAGTGCGAGAGTCAGTGAGAGTGGAGCGAGAGAGTCTGAGTGGAAACAGTGTGAGAGTCAGTGAGAGAGAGTGAGATTCTGAGGGAAAACTGTGTGAGAGTCAGTGAGAGAGAGAGAGAGTCTGAGGGGAAACAGTGTGAGAGTCAGTGAGAGAGAAAGAGTGAGATTCTGAGGGAAAACTGTGTGAGAGTTGTTAAATCTGTGAGTTGTTCAAGTAATTAATACTCAGACTTAATCAGTAACAATAAAACAGGTCTTTACTGGTTAGAGGTAGGGACTATACATAGGTCTTTACTTCATGCCCACAGGCGGGAACTGAGGGGAGATCAGTACCCACAGTACTATTTATACCCCTATGGCCAGGAGTGGTACTGCGTATCACTACGCCCAACAAGTAGTGCAGTCCTGTCCATAGGTTCAAAGTAGCACACATATTACATACACAACATTCCTCCCTTCCTAGCTTTACAGTCATCTCCCCATTTAACATAACGTAATAACATATATACATATATAACTTCAGGTTTACATAACAGAATAACATAGATACATAGATAACTTCATGTCAAAACAGATCACAGATTCAGTCTCTGCGGAAAACAGTTCACAGATTCAATCTCTGTGGTGGAGTCGATTCACGTTGCTGGAGTGACTCATTCAATAGTCCTTCCATGGATTTAACAGTTTGAACTTCCGAACTGAATTGGCTCCGTTCGGAGGGACCACGTGTGTGATCTGGTAGAGGTGATAATGGTTCAGATGGGTCATCTTCTGTTTTTACTTTTCCTTTTCTGCTTCTTGGAGACTCTCTGGGCTCCATTGTCAGCTGCCACAGCTGCCAGCTGCATGCGCAGTTCCTCCTTCTCTTCCTCCTGTTTCCGTCATAGAGCCAGCTTCTCCCGATGTTCCGTAGACTTTTGGTGCTCCTCCATGATTTCTGCACTTTGGGAGTCGAAGTTACAAGTTGGGCAGGACAGGACACAGTAATATTCGGTGTCGTCCTGATCTAGGCCAGCGAGAGGGTCTTCTATTTCCTCCATACCCAGCTGGGCGTTAGCCAGCTTTTGTTCCAAGTCCAGACATCTTTCCTGAAGAGACCTCTTCATGCGTACCTCTTCATCCAGCTTTTTCTGGCCTTTCAGCAAGTCGTTTACTAATGACCTCATTTGAGATTTTACTACTTCAACTTCTTTTGGAGATTGATTGATCGGACTATTCAATCCCTCTACCGGAGCAGCTGTTTCAGCGGTCTGTTGTTCTACGTTGACGTGAGTCAGCGTACTTTTGGCATCCAAGGGCTGCTCTGTTGCAGTCATCTCAGTCTGTGTTGCCACCTCAGCTCTTCCAATAACCTTTGAGAGCTCCGAACCCCTTTCGTTTGAATATTGAAGTTCGTGTTCAAGTTTTTCCCATTTCAGAGTCCTGTCCTTCAGCATATGCAGGAGTTGGCTGACCGTTAACTCCTCTGACATCAGACGTTTTGTGTGCTCCTGCTCCATTTTCTCCATCAGCTGCTTCTGTTGTCTTTCCAGATTCTCCAACTCTATATCAAAGAACTCTTTCGTTGCATTCAACTCTTGCTCACAACGGCGAAGCATTTGTTCTAATTGCTGTTGTAGTTTGAAATGGAGTTGAGTTCGAGCCCGGTGTCCCTCAGAAATGGGCACATCAGTAGACTTGCCAGACTCAGAATCCACAGTTAAACTATGTTGTTGTTGCTCAGTGGAATTCTGTGCTGAAACTTTGTCTTTTGCACCTGAGTTGGGCTTACCATCATCCGTTCCAGAGTCTGGGCCGACTATCTTCACCGAGTTCTCACTCGTTATTGTTTGTAGGAAATGCCAGTCCATATTCATTTTCCTAATCCACTCCCGTCCTAGTAGTGGAGAACCTCCTTCAGATATCACATATAAGTCCATTATTTGACTGTCTTCGCCCTTGTGGACCACTGCAACCTCTATTTTCCTGATGGGGTACACTCTTTGCCCCGTGTATGTTTTCAATATAATCCCCGTATCCTGTAGGGGAATATGTTGGAATAACTTTCCGTAATCTTTCTTATTTATGACCGTCAATGCCGATCCAGTGTCCAATTCCAGTTTTACTTGGACTCCTTCTATCTGAAGAGTGACCCAAATTGTCTGGAGGTCTGCACCCTTACCAGCATTGAGTACTCCTAAGCTAGCCAGTTCATTACAGCTTAAGCTAGCCAGTTCATTACTGCTAGCGTCTGAATCGGACTCCTGTTCGGTCACCTTGTGTACCTTTGCGTATTTTCCTTGCGGTGACTTCTTGTTGCTGGTCTTCTTCCCTGACCTGCATACTCTAGCTATATGTCCAAGCCTACCACAAGTTCTACATTCTTGGTTTTTAAACCAACACTGGTTCTGATCATGCGTTGTCTTTCCACAACGATAACATTTGCCAGAACTCACACCCAATTTGTGTGCACTGAGCTCCGGTGACCGTAGCTGCATTACTGCCGTGCCTCTCGCTGCGGCTTCGTGTGCTGCTGCCATAGTGACCGCCTTCTCAAGCGTCAGCTCATTCTCCTCGAGCAGTCGCTTTTGTGTATCCTGTTTAAATAAACCACACACAAATTTGTCTCGAAGTGCCTCTGTCAGTCCCGTTCCAAACTGGCAATATTTCGCTAATTTACGCAATTCCAGCAAATAATCAGCATTGCTTTCATGCTGTAGCTGCCTTCTGTTGTAAAATTTAAATCGTTCCGCTAGCATCAGCGGCGTGGGGTTTAGATGATCTTTCAGGACAGTAACAATCTCATCGAACGTCTTATCCGCCGGTTCATCTGGTGATAACAGGTGTTTCAATTGCCCGTATGTCTTCGCACCCATTAAATTTAATAATGTTAGAGCTTTATCTTGGTCACGAATTTTATTGGCCTTACAATAATTTTTTACTCTTTCAACATATATGGCCCAATCTTCGAGGTCACTATCAAAGGTGCTAATATTCCCGTGTTTAGGCATTGTAGATTTGCAATTTCTCAGATTTTTTTTTTTTTTTTACTGCTATCCAAGATGGCGGCTTCCCGCTCTTGCCGTCATCCTCTGCCCACAAAATGGCGGTTTTCCCGTGCTTGGCGGTCTTCACCCGTCCCCCAACGCCGTCTCCCTTCAGCCCCCGAGTGCGGCCCTTATCTTCGCCGCGATCGCCCGAGTGCGGCCCTTATCAGCGGATGCGATCGCTGGATCGCGAAGCGGCTCTCGGCTCTTATCAGGAGCTGCGATCGCTCTGTTGAAATGCCTCCCGCTCGAAGCGGCTCTCGCGCCCTATTCCTCCAGCTCCCCCAGCCCCGTTCGTGCGGCCAACGCGGTCGACTGCCTGTCGCGTCACTGCCCGGCTCAAACAACGGCTTACCCACCACCAAGCTGGAGAAGAAGCTGACGGTCGCCGATGGAGGCTCCGAGGTCAGGATGTCTTCCAGTGGGGTGGAGAGGGTGGAAACCTCTCTGCAACGTCCTGGCTGTGGACGAAGCTGCCGTGGAGTGACTGCCGCAGGGTCCGAATCAGACTCGTCGCCAGTGTTAAATCTGTGAGTTGTTCAAGTAATTAATACTCAGACTTAATCAGTAACAATAAAACAGGTCTTTACTGGTTGGAGGTAGGGACTATACGTAGGTCTTTACTTCATGCCCACAGGCGGGAACTGAGGGGAGATCAGTACCCACAGTACTATTTATACCACTATGGCCAGGAGTGGTACTGCGTATCACTACGCCCAACAAGTAGTGCAGTCCTGTCCATAGGTTCAAAGTAGCACACATATTACATACACAACAGGGATGATATCCCTGATCAGCCCAAAGGCAGGTCAGTCGGATTTTACTGGCAATCCAAGTAAAACCGTCCCACTGGCAACACCCAGGGAAAGGTTGTTCAGGGAATCAGAGGTCCCACGACCGCCACCCATGGCTCCAAGCTTTCGGGTGCTCTGGCAGCAAAGGGGGGTGGAGGATGGGAAGGTAGAGGAAGCACAGCAGGCCCCGCTAGATAGGCCGGGACCAGGACCAGTGTACACCCGCCGACAATGGAGGTACGGCCCGCCCGTTGATGAAGATGACCCAGGGGATATCCAGAATCAGTTTCTGGTGCTGTATGGCACCCACCAGCTCAGGGACATGGTTAGCCATGTCCCCAAGCTCACTGAAAAGGGAGACCCCTCTCTGCACTTCAGGGAGATAGAGCAAGCAGCTTGTGTAAATGACTGCGATGAGGCAGAGCAAGCAAAAATGCTGCTGTTTTCCCTGGCAGGTGATCTCCTCCAGTCCCTATCTGGCGAGTGCAAAAGGGGGCAGAGGGATTATGTGGGTCTCAAGAATGAAGTATTGGAGGCCATGGGACTCAATGATGGTAGCCCGTTCGCTCGGGTGGAAAGAACAGTGCAGCTCTCAGGGGAGTCCTTGCAGACGTTCGCAGACAAGCTGTGGCCAGTCTACCAGAGCGCATGCCCAGGAATGTCTGGGTGGGCAGCACTGGACCCAGTCCAATTGATTCACTGGCTCTGGTGTCTCATGACAAACAGCCTACCCCAGATCCAAGCCCAGGTCATGGCTTGGTTAGACCCCCAAGACCCCCAGACCACCGAAGAAGCGGTGATCCGCCGGCTCACAGTAGCCTTCAGGAACATGAGGGGCATCGAGGCTCCGCAACCCAAGGGAAGAGTCCATGAGGTTAAACCTGGGAGCCAGAGTAAGAAAGAGTGGCACTAGGAGGGGAACCGTCCCTCCCAGGCTAGGTTAAATTGCTATGGGTGCAGGAAAGACGGTCACTGGAGAAAAGACTGTAAAAATCCTTGGAAGGACAAGGGAAAGGATCCCACAGCCCCAGCCCAAAAGGCAGGGCCAGACCTCCCTCCTGCAGCAATTGAGTCATTTTTGCAGTCCCTACGGTCTCTTCTGACTGGCCAGGGGAGAGTAGGAGCCACCACCGGTGTTTTAACCCCTTCTGCCCCACCTCACTCCCAGCAATGACTAGAGCCAGCGCAGCCTGTTGACCTGTGTCCCCGCGAAAATGCTGAGGGGAGCAGGCCCTATGTTAAGATGGGGGAGGAGATGGTGCAGGGGAGATATTCGGTGGACACTGGAGCCTCCAGCATGGTGGTCCATTCGGAGGACCTGACCCACTCACCCCGGCCTAACAAGGTCCCATTTAGCTTAATGGGACCCACAGGGAAACAGGCATCTGGGAGTGAACCTGAGAATAGTAATCCCCAGCCCACAGCAGGTCCAAGTTCACAGGCTGCACAGGCAGGCACTGTGGATTGTGTTAGGGGAGGAGCTATACATGATTTTGAACAGGATTACTGGCAGGCAGCCAGCTATATCAAACAATGCGGTTTGTTTAAGCAAGGGGCAGGGGAACAGGCAGCTGGGATTATAGAAGCTCCCTAGCACTTGGCCCGAGCAATTCCCCCTCTCTTGTGGGACTCGGGGAGGAGCCTGAACCAGGTTTTAGCCCTGAAGGGGAAGGCTCTCAGCCACCGGCAGCCGGTGGCAAGGGATTGCCTGTCCCCAGCCCAGGTTTGGGAAGGGAGGGGCCCGAAGGAGGAGGTCCCCAGCCAGCAGGGAGTGTGACCTGAGCTGAGGGCCTGCTCGCCAGGGTAGCCCCACCGGCGACACTCCCTAGGAGATCTCTTTGGGTACTCCAGCCCAAGGAAGTATGGTCACCCACTTTTCAGTGGAGTAAGGCGGTGTCCCGAGTCAGGGAGAGGCCAAAGAGCAGAGGTTCCCAACCAGCAGCCATAAGCTGCGAGGCACCAGAAGCTGGAATCAGGCCAGCCATGCCACAGGGAGCAGCCTGTGGCAGCCCAACCAGGGATTAAGCTGGCCACCCGGAGATGGGCGGCGCTTGTATATAGCTTTGTTAAGGTAGAACGTGTATTAAGGTAGAACGTGTTAAGTTTTGTTTTATATTGAAATTAATATTAGTGTATAAGTTTTGAGTGTGGTACGGTTCCAGAATTGTACTGTGGATCAAGGTCACGGGACCTGATTACACTTCCCCGAGCCAGGGGACCTGGCGAGATGTTTTCTTTTGTTTTTTCAGAGTTCCAGAAGGCACCAAAGACCTGCGTGTCGTGAGACCTGAGGAAGAAAGCAGTCCCAGCTCGCGAAGAAAAGGGGACCACGGGAGGTGGATGCCCACAACTTTTAAACTGTTGCTGAAAACACAATTTACAGAATTTTTACTGCTTGTTTGGAGTTAAGGGAACGGATTGAATATGCCTAGGAATTGTTGTGCCTGCAGTTCCATGAATATTTAAAATACATTTCTGGCTTAAGAACAGTGCCATTTAATAAAGTGCCTCATTGTAATAAAAAAAAAAGGAAGCTCATTGTCTTCCATCTGTTTTTTTGCAGATATGTTGGCTGAGTGACAATCCCTTTAAAGATGTTAAAATTATGTTACAAGCGGTGCAGGGGCGTAGGACCCAAACCATGCTTGACTTATTATGAATATAAGCGGTGCAGGGGCGAAGGACACCCTCCATGCTTTGATTATTTAATTAATTTTGTGTTTTCTGTCAATAGATGCCTGCCGTACTGCGATTATCTCTGGGCAGGGGAGATGGAGGTGTCGGGGGATCAAAGATAGATTTAGTTAAGTATAAGGGAAGGTTGTTTGTGGGGGGTCAGAAATTATTGCTCACTTTTGGCAAGGATACTACAAGCAAGTTTTAGTATCCGAGGGGGGACTATAGGATTTTGCAATAATTTCAAAATTTCCTACAGCTCCAAAGATTAATTTTGATTATAGAATCCCTGGGTGATATGCTTTTAAAATTCCAGAGATCAAAATGGCCGTCAGACCGCATCGCCGAAGACAAAAGGACTTGGAAAAAGCAGCTTGTGTCTGTGAGAAAAGGACAATGGAGAAGTCAAAACTGCCAATCAAAGGGGAGTTTCCCCCCCCTCCCAGCAGAGACAATCGATGTGTTTACAGAAACTGCCACTTTGTGTACACAAAGGAGTAACCACTTGAGACTGCATTTGACCACGGGACAATGACTTTCTGTTTACAATACCTTCAAGGCTATTTACTCAAGCAATCAAGGATATAGCTTTATTCGATGGCCCATCACACACAATGAAGACACATTCAAACCACTGCAGCTTTATTCACAGACAATGAAGACACATTCAAACCACTGCAGCTTTATTTGAAAGCCCATTCACAGACCACGGGGACACATTTAAACTGAAAAGGAACAGTTTAAACGAATGGGTAATTCATCCAAAACCCATCCCACACAAGTGGACAGTTTGGATTTCTTTTGTTTAGCCAAGATACATCCGTATCTGGGCGGGCTCCAATTGGGGTATAAAAAGATAGCTTCTCCGAAGCCATCTCTCTCTCTGTGGCCTCACCTCCATGCTCTCTACAATGTGGGAGTCTGCCTGAAGAAGTGAAACACCAGCAGTTTACTTTTAAAATACTGGGGTGTTTTTACTTCGGGGCAGTGAAGATCAAAGATCGCAGGGCACGGAGGAGGCATTTTCATTGGTGAGCATATATTTTTCTGGCCTTTCACAAGGCAACTTAGAATAGGTATAGGGGTGGGAATTAAGTGGGAATTTTGTCAGAACTGTGATTTTAGTCGATCTTCCCTCATTGTGTCCATTTCTCCCCCTCCTATTTAAGTAAGACGGTGTTGCACTAGCAGAAAAGTGCTTCAGTGAACACCGAAAGTAGCTGTATTAAAGTGCTTTTTTAAGTTAACGCCATTAAGCAAAGGTGCTGTAGTGAGCAAGGTGTTTCTGTATTTAAAACTGTATTAAAGGGGTATTGTACCAAGCAGAGAAGTGCTGTGTTAAACACTGTGCAGCTGTTTTTAAAGTGCTGTATTTAAAGGAGTGTTGCACTGAGCAAGGAGCACTCTAGTGGACACTGAGTGTATTGCATTAAGCAGAAGTGCTGTACCAGGCACAAGCTGTGCTATATCGATTTTTAAGTTGTTTCTTTCTTTTGTTTCAATAAATACTGATCTGTTTTGCACCCAAACCACGAGTCACGTTTTTCTGTCTACATCGCTACCGAATAAGTCCGGCGGTCAGAACCAGGAGGAATAGGGGAGCGCTTCAAAACCACAAGGAGGTCCCTGGAGCAGCTCAGAGGCTTCTGATGGCCAGAGACAAAAAACCCAACCCCGCTAGCATGTGCTAATTCCTTACAAGAGAGAGAGAAAGAGTGTGCCAGGGGAACCAGTGTGAGAGTCAGTGAGAGGCAGAGATGGGGAGTCGCAGGGGAAACAGTGTGAGAGTCAGTGAGAGTGGAGGGAGAGCCTGAGTGGAAACAGTGTGAGAGTCAGTGAGAGAGAGAGAGAATCTGAGGGGATACAGTGTGGGATTCAGTGAGAGAGAGAGTCTGAGGGGAAAACGTGTGAGAGTCAGTGAGAGCGGAGGGAGAGCTTGTGAGGGGAAACAGTGTGAGAGTTAGTGTGAGTGGAGAGAGAATCGGAGGGGAAACAGTGTGAGAGTAAATGAGAGAGAGATTCTGAGGGTAAACAGTGTGAGAGTCAATGAAAGAGAGAGAGAGAGTCTGAGGGGAAACAGTGTGAGAGTCAGTGAGAGAGAGAGAGAGAGTCTGAGGGGAAACAGTGTGAGAGTCAGTGAGAGAGAGAGAGAGAGCCTGAGGGGAAACAGTGTGAGAGTCAATGAAAGAGAGAGAGAGAGTCTGAGGGGAAACAGTGTGAGAGTCAGTGAGAGAGAGAGAGAGAGTCTGAGGGGAAACAGTGTGAGAGTCAGTGAGAGAGAGAGAGAGAGAGTCTGAGGGGAAACTGTGTGAGAGTCAGTGAGAGAGAGAGAGAGAGAGCCTGAGGGGAAACAGTGTGAGAGTCAGTGAGAGAGAGAGAGAGTCTGAGGGGAAACAGTGTGAGAGTCAGTGAGAGAGAGAGAGAGAGAGTCTGAGGGGAAAAAGTGTGAGAGTCAGTGAGAGAGAGAGAGAGTCTGAGGGGAAACAGTGTGAGAGTCAGTGAGAGAGAGAGAGAGAGTGTGAGGGGAAACAGTGTGAGAGTCAGTGAGAGAGAGAGAGAGAGTCTGAGGGGAAAAAGTGTGAGAGTCAGTGAGAGAGAGAGAGAGTCTGAGGGGAAACAATGTGAGAGTCAGTGAGAGAGAGAGAGAGTGTGAGGGGAAACAGTGTGAGAGTCAGTGAGAGAGAGAGAGAGAGTCTGAGGGGAAAAAGTGTGAGAGTCAGTGAGAGAGAGAGAGAGAGCCTGAGGGGAAACAGTGTGAGAGTCAGTGAGAGAGAGAGAGAGAGCCTGAGGGGAAACAATGTGAGAGTCAGTGAGAGAGAGAGAGAGTGTCTGAGGGGAAACAGTGTGAGAGTCAGTGAGAGAGAGAGAGAGAGCCTGAGGGGAAACAGTGTGAGAGTCAGTGAGAGAGAGAGAGAGAGTCTGAGGGGAAACAGTGTGAGAGTCAGTGAGAGAGAGAGAGAGAGTCTGAGCGGAAACAGTGTGAGAGTCAATGAGAGAGAGATTCTAAGGGTAAAAAGTGTGAGAGTCAATGAGAGAGAGAGTCTGAGTGGAAACCGTGTAAGATTCAGTGAGAGAGAGAGAGAGAGAGAGTCTGAGGGGAAACAATGTGAGAGTCAGTGCGAGTGGAGGGAGGGTCTGAGGGGAAACAATGAGTGAGTCAGTGAGAGCGGAGAGAGTGTGTGTGAGCGGAAAAATTGTGAGAGTCTGTGAGAGAGGGAGAGAGTCTGAGGGGAAACAGTGTGACAGTCAGTGAGAGCGGAGAGAGAGAGTCTGAGGGGAAATAGTTGAGAATCAGTGTGGGAGGGAGAGAGAGTCTGAGGTGTAACAGTGTGAGAGTCAGTGAGAGAGAGAGTTAGAGTCTGAGGGGTAACAGTGTGAGAGTCAGTGAGAGAGAGAGAGTCTGAGGGGAAACAGTGTGAGAGTCAGTGAGAGAGAGAGAGAGAGAGAGAGCCTTAGGGGAAATAGTGTGAGAGTCAGTGAGTGTGGAGTGAGATATTCTGAGGGGAAACTGTTGTGTATGTACCTTTAAGAGAATAACTGGTCTCAGACTGCAATACCGGCAGTGACCACCCCTGTATAAAAGGCACTAGAGAGCCTCTGTTGGTTAGTTTCTTTTATGCCTTTCACCAGTAAAAACTTGTTTGTTTCTCTCCTGCTAGTCCGTGTCTCAATCATTCACGGACTTAACACTGGCGACGAGTTAGAAAGAACTTACCTGCAACTCAGCAGCAGCTCCGACGACGTTGAAAGTTGGAAGAAATAGAGTCCATTGAAACTCGAGAAACGGGCGTCGACCGCCAATCATCGGGTTCAAGGCTTTGCAGGAGCGACGTTCCAGAGCCAGGCTGGGTTCCTCGGTCCGTGGTTTCCCAGCTAATCGGGCTGGTGGCAGGTAGTGCTCTGATCCTTCCTGGGCTGCAACGGGGCCGGGCAGCGAGTCGGGAGTCAAGGAGAGGGAGAGAGGGTGGAGCATACAGGGCGCGGCCGGTGTTTCGAAGCTGGGCAGCGTTCGGACCGCAGAAGAGGGAGGGAAGTGTTCCAGAGGGTCCGCTCCACGACGGGAAAATAATAAAAGAAAAAGAATACGCGCAAGAAACCGTGGAAAGCAGCGCTAACAACAGCGGGGAAGAAGGAAAAGCGCGGGAGGCGCCATTTTGTTAAATCAGAGAAGAAGGCAAAGCGCAGGAGGCGCCATTTTAGATTTGCAAGATGCCGAAGACTGGCTGTATCACTGCTTTTGATAATATATTAGAGGACTGGACCACGTATGTGGAAAGAGTCGAGGTATATTTCGAGGCAAATGAAATAGCGGAGGGGACAAAGGCATCAATATTGCTAAACGTAATGGGCGCTAGAATGTACGGCCTATTGCGGGATCTGATTACTCCAGCCAAACCGAAGGCGAAGAGTTTTAACGAAATTGTTGCTGTTCTACAGGAGCACTTAAACCCTGCACCGCTGTTGATAGCAGAAAGATTTAAATTCCACAGGAGAACTCAGCACAAAGATGAGAGCAATGCTGAGTATCTTACGGAACTACGCAAGCTATCAAAGCACTGCCAGTTCGGAGCAGGACTGGCAGATACCCTACGGGACAAATTTGTCTGTGGACTCCTGAGTGAAGGAACACAGAAGAAGTTACTCGCAGAAAAAGAGCTGACGCTAGATAAGGCTTTCAGCGTGGCAGTATCGTATGAAGCAGCAGCCAGGGGAGCTGCAGAAATTCAACAAAAACCACAGGAATACGGCACCCACGAAATGACACGGGGATTTGCAAAATGTTATCGCTGCGGCAGAACTACCCATGACCAGAAGGACTGCTGGTCCAAAGACAAAATTTGCAGACAATGCGGGAAGATTGGACACATTGCACGAGTTTGCAGGTCTGGGAAGAAGACCAGCGACAACAAAAAGGCTACTAGGGAACCGTACAAGAAAGTACAAAAGATGACGGACAGTAGTTCCGAAGACCAAATGAGCGATAGTGAATCCGAGAACAGGAGATTAAGCTGTCTCAAACTTCACAATGTAATCGCAAAAGAGGATCACTGAACCATTTGGGTCACCCTCACGATAGCAGGGTCCCAAGTTAAAATGGAATTGGATACAGGATCAGCGCTAACCGTCATGAATCGACGAGACTATGAGCGGCTATTTTCACACATACCCTTGAGAGAGACACCCATCGTCTTGATGATGTATACGGGGCAAAAAGTATACCCCAGAGGAAAAATAAGGGTGCCTGTCGAATACAATGGCAAGAAAATACGGAAATTGTATCTCTACATACTGCCAAATGGTGGACCACCGTTATTGGGACGGGAATGGATCAGGAAGATAAACTTAGATTGGCATTCCATTCATGCAATGACGGTGGATGGTAAAAAAGATGAAGACGTCACTCGTGGACGATTGTCAACAATCTTAGCTAACGTCAAAGAGCTATTTCAACAAGAACTGGGCACACTTAAAGGCATAACCGCCTCATTAAAAATAGAAGAGAATGCAGTTCCCAAGTTTTCAAAGCGAGAAGGGTACCATATGCAATTCGTCCAGCCGTCGAGGCAGAGCTGGAGAATCTGGAGAAGGCGGGCGTGTTGTCTAAGGTCGACTGGAGCGAGTGGGCGACACCCATCATTCCTGTCATGAAAAAAACGTTAAGCAATAAGTCCGGAGAGCCAAGGAAGATTCGCATCTGTGGGGATTTCAAGGTGACGGTGAACCCTGTCCTTCACACAGTACAATATCTTCTTCCAAGGATAGAAGACATCTTCGCCTCACTGTCTGGAGGGAAGCGTTTAACAAAAATTGACCTAGCACAAGCATATTTGCAGATGGAGGTTGAAGAGTCCTCTAGGAAGTATCTCACGATAAACACTCACAAAGGTCTTCACCAATATCATCGATTGGTATTCAGAGTAGCATCGGCTCCGGCGATATGGCAAAGAGCGATGGAACAAGTCCTGCAAGGGATTCCAGGGACTCAGTGTTACTTGGACGACATCCTTGTAACAGGTGAAGATGACAGTGAACACCTTAACAACCTAGAACAGGTGCTCACTAGACTACGGGAACATGGGCTGCGAGCCAACCGCCCCAAGTGCAAATTTTTTAAGAAACAGATATCGTATTGTGGCCACGTGATTGATGAAGAGGGGTTACATAAGTCCCCTGACAAAATTGAAGCGGTTGTTAAGGCCCCAGCGCCTGAAAATGTGTCGCAACTGAGGTCATTCCTCGGGTTGGTGAATTACTATCATAAGTTTTTGCCAAATTTGTCGAAAATTCTGCATCCACTGAACGCCCTGCTATGAACGGGGGTAGCATGGAAATGGAGTGATGATTGTAAACGTGCTTGTCAGAAGAGTAAGGACTTAATCACTTCGAAGGAAGTATTGGCTCACTACAACCCAGCACTGCCAATCAGGCTGGCGTGTGATGCGTCTCCCTACGGCAGTGGGGCGGTACTGTCACATAAATTCCTTGATGGTTTGGAGAGGCCGATAGCTTTTGCGTCACGCTCGTTAACTTCTGCCGAGCGTAACTACGCCCAGGTTGACAGAGAGGCCCTCAGCCTAGTGTGGGGGGTGAAGAAGTTCAATCACTATCTGCACAGTCAAAAATTTACTCTACTAACCAATCATCAACCTCTTGTCTCCATTTTCAACCCTCAGAAGGGCGTACCGATAATGACAGCACAACGGCTGCAGAGATGGTCCCTTTACCTAGGGGCACACCAATATGACATCAAGTACAGGGGAACTAAACAGCATGGAAATGCTGATGGATTGTCACGTCTACCGTTGCCGACGGTGGAAGAAGAAGACCATGCAGTGGATCCAATGGAGTTATTCCACTCGACCATAGTCGAATGTCTCCCTGTCACGAATGCAAACATAGAAAAGGAAACATGGAATGACCCGACACTATCACGGGTCTATGATTTAACAGTGAAGGGATGGCCAGCACATGGCGAACCACTGCTGCCAGCATTTTCGCCAAGAATAGAACAGCTGTCAGTGTGCAGAGGAACCTTGATGTGTGGATCCAGAGTAGTAATTCCACCTAAGTTGACGGATAGAGTGCTCAATGAGCTTCATGAGGGTCATCTGGGTGGGGTAAAAATGAAGAGCTTAGCCAGAGCGTTTGTGTGGTGGCCGGGAATCGATAGAGAAATCGAAGAGATGACCAAGAGCTGTGCAGGATGCCAGAAGGTCCAAAATGCCCCACCACAAGCTCCTCTGCATCCATGGGAGTGGCCCTTGTTAAGTCTGTGTGTTCTAGTTGTAATTACTAACACAGACTACAAGATTAAAGTTCAACAGGTCTTTACTGGTTGGAGGTCAGGACTATACTAAAATACAATATTACTACACCGTGCTTATATACCGGTGGTCACCACCGGTATTACGTATACAGCAGCCAGAGAAAGTAGTACATCTCTTAAGGTGGAACAGGCTTAAGTTCTCTTAAGGTGGAACAGGTTACATACACCACAATCCTCCCTTTTTAGCTTAACAGTCATATCCCCATTTAACATAACATAATAACATATATAACTTCAGGTATAAACAGTTCAAAGGTTCAGTCTCTCAGGAGGCCCTCTGATTCGGTTTGGATAACGCCTTTCAGTGGTCTCTGATTCCTGTTGCTGAGGTGACTCCTCTAGTTGGTCTCCCATGCATTGGGTGTTATCATCATCAGGTACATTCCCTGCCGAGGTAGATGCTTCAGGTTCATTAACATCTTCCACAGTTGTCTCTGTCGCAACCATGGGTTCGACCCTTGCTCTCGATTCTACCAGTTGATCCGCATGATGCCTTATCACATTGTTACCAATATCTACTGTGTACATTAGAGGTCCTTGTCTGGCCCGAATTGTTCCGGACTGCCATTTTTCGTTTCCATAGCCCCTTGCCAACACTGGTTGCACTATGTCGAAACTTCGAGTGGTCTTGTTATTAATATGCCAGAACTGTTTGTTTTCCACTTCACTCCGCACATTTGGTTTTAACAAGTCCAACCTGGACCGCAACCTCCTGTTATAAAACATCATGGCAGGACTTTGGTTAGTCACTGCATGAGCGGCGTTTCGATATGCCATTAGGAAATTGTCCACCTTGTGCTGTAGCGGAATCTGATCATCGTTCATGGCCTTTATTGCCTTTTTGAATGTTTGGACAAATCTCTCGGCCAACCCGTTTGTCGCCGGATGATATGGGGCAGAGGTATAATGTTTCACCCCATTCATCTTTAAAAATTTTTGGAATTCTTCCGACACGAACTGTGGTCCGTTGTCCGAACAGATCTGTTCTGGCAATCCGTTCCTTGCGAATATTGTTCTTAACACCGCAATTGTCTTTTCTGAAGTAGTGGTATTCATCTTGATCACTTCTGGCCATTTGGAATGTGCGTCCACCGCAATTAGGAACATGGAGTCCATGAATGGACCAGCAAAGTCAATATGTATGCGTTGCCATGGGGCTGAAGGCCATTCCCATGGGTGTAGTGGTGCGATCGGAGGTGCATGTTGCACTTTTTGGCACCCAGCGCAGCTTTTCGTCAACTCCTCTATCTGTTGGTCAATACCCGGCCACCATACATAAGTCCTAGCAAGACTTTTCATCTTAACTCCCCCCAGATGACCTTCATGCAGTTCTTTTAGAACTCTTTCCCTTAACTTGGGAGGAATAATCACTCTTGTCCCGTACATCAAAGTACCATGGCAGACGGACAGCTGGTCTCGCCTTGCCGAGAATGCCGGTAACAGAGGATCACCACGTGTTGGCCATCCTTTCACTGCCACCTCGTAGACTCTGGACAGTGTCGGGTCGTTCCTGGTTTCTCTTTCAATACTTGCATTGGTGACTGGTAAACACTCGATGATGGTCGAATGAAATAACTCAACAGGGTCAACTTTCGTCGTTTCTTCTTCTTCAGGTAGTGGCAGGCACGACAGCCCATCAGCATTGCCATGCTGCTTCGTACCTTCGAATTCTATTTGATATTGATGTGCCCCTAGGAAAAGGGACCATCTCTGGAGACGCTGTGCTGTCATCACTGAAACACCCTTCTTAGGGTTAAAAATGGATACCAATGGTTGATGGTCTGTCAGAAGTGTGAATTTTTGGCCCTGCAGGTAATGATTAAACTTCTTCACTCCCCATACAAGGCTGAGAGCCTCCCTATCGATCTGCGCATAGTTGCGCTCAGCGGAGGTCAATGATCTGGATGCAAACGCGACTGGCCTTTCCGTGCCATTTGGCAACTTGTGTGAGAGTACTGCCCCAATACCATATGGAGAAGCATCACAAGCCAACCGAATAGGCAGTGTCGGGCTGAAGTGAGCCAACACTTCCTCTGAGGTGATCAATTTTTTGCTTTTGTGAAATGCCTTCTTACAGTTTTCGCTCCATTCCCATGGTACCCCCTTCTGTAAAAGAGTGTTTAGCGGGTGCAGTACCGTGGATAGATTTGGTAGAAATTTATGGTAATAGTTAATCAATCCTAGAAACGACCTCAACTGAGAGACATTATCCAGAGCGGGAGCCTTTACAACTGCCTCTATCTTGTCAGGAGACTTATGAAGCCCCTCCCGGTCAATGACATGACCACAGTACGAGATCCACTTCTGGAAGAACTCACATTTCTGCCGATTAACTCTAAGTCCATACTCTTTCAGTCTGTTGAGCACCAGTTCCAAGTTTGCGAGGTGTTCTTCATCACCATCACCTGTAATCAGAATATCGTCCAGGTAACATTGTGTGCCTGGAATTCCCTGTAATACCTGCTCCATGGCCCTCTGCCAAATTGCTGGAGCCGATGCCACTCCAAATACCAGCCTATTGTACCGGTACAAACCTCGATGCGTGTTGATCGTGAGGTATTGGCGTGACTCTTCTTCAACCTCCATCTGCAAGTACGCCTGCGCCAGGTCTATCTTGGTGAAGTGTTTCCCGCCAGACAACGAAGCAAAAATATCCTCAATCCGCGGAAGCGGATACTGCACCATGTGAAGCATCGGATTAACGGTGATTTTGAAATCTCCACAGATGCGAACCTTCCCTGGTTCTCCTGGCTTGTTGCTCGAAGGACGTTTCATAACGGGAACAATGGGCGTAGCCCACTCACTCCAATCTACCTTAGACAGTACACCTGAACGTTCTAGCGCTTCCAGTTCCGCTTCTACAGTAGGTCGTATTGCACAGGGTACCGGTCTGGCTTTAAAAAGTTTTGGCTGTGCATGTTCATCAATCTTGATGTTTGCCGTAATTCCTCTCAGTGTTCCCAGTCCCTGCTGGAACACCTCTTTAGCATCATCCAATATTTTGGACAATCGTTTAGGTTTGACATCTGTTTCCCCGGAATCTACCGTTAGTGCCTTCAAGGAGTGCCAGTCCATATTCATTTTCCTAATCCACTCCCGTCCCAGTAGTGGTGGACCTCCTTCAGGTAGCACATATAAGTCCATTACTTGGCTTTCTTCGCCCTTGTGGACCACTTTTACCTCTATCTTTCCGATGGGGTACACTCTTTGCCCCGTGTATGTTTTCAATATAATCTCCGTATCCCGTAAGGGGATATGTTGGAATAACCTTTTGTAATCTTTCTTATTCATGACCGTCAATGCCGATCCAGTGTCCAATTCCATCTTTACTTGGACTCCTGCTATCTGAAGGGTGACCCAAATTGTCTGGAGATCTGCATCCTTACCAACGTTGTGTACTCTTAAGCTACCCAGTTCATTACTGCTAGCATCTGAATCTGACTTCTGTTCGGTCGAACTGTTCTTTGTCACCTTGTGTACCTTTATGTATTTTCCTTGCGGTGACTTTTTGTTGCTGGTCTTCTTTCCTGACCGGCATACTTTAACTATGTGGCCAAGTCTGCCACACGTTCTGCATTCTTGGTTTTTAAACCAACACTGGTTCTGATCGTGCGTTGTCTTTCCACAACGATAACATTTTACAGTACTCAAACCCAATTTATTTGTACTGAGTTCTGGTGACCATAGCTGCATTACTGCCGTGCCTCTCGCTGCGGCTTCGTGTGCTGCTGCCATAGTGACCGCTTTCTCAAGCGTCAGCTCATTCTCCTCGAGCAGTCGCTTTTGTGTATCTTCTTTTAATAAACCACACACAAATTTATCTTGTAGCGCCTCTGTCAGTCTTGTTCCAAACTGACAGTACTTTGCTAGCTTATGCAATTCCATTAAATATTCAGCATTGCTTTCATCCTTCAGCTGCCTTCTGCTGTAAAATTTAAATCGTTCCGCTAGCATCAGCGGCGTGGGGTTTAGATGATTTTTCAGGACAGTAACAATCTCCTCGAACGTCTTATCTGCCGGTTCATCTGGTAATAAAAGGTGTTTCAATTGCCCGGATGTCTTCGCACCCATTAAGTTTAATAATGTTAGTGCTTTCTCTTCATCTGGAATTTTATTTGCTTTACAATAATTTTGTATGCGTTCTACATACATGGCCCAATCTTCGATGTCGCTATCAAAGGTATTAATGTTCCCATGTTTAGGCATCATTGCAATTTAATTTATTTTTATTTTTATCCAAGACAAAATGGCGGTTTTCCCGCGCTTGGCGGTCTTCACCCGTCCCCCGACGCTGTCTCCGCTTCACCGCGGCTCTCGCGCCTTCAGTTGCCCCAGACGCTGCGCCTTTTTAGCCCGAATGCGGCCCGGCCCTTATCACCAGCCGCGATCGATGTCCCCGCGCTGCGCCTTTCGGCCCGAATGCGGCCCGGCCCTTATCTCCGGTCGCGATCGATCTCACCGCCCTTATTCCTCCGTCTTCCCTCCCCGCCTGTACAGCCAACGCGGCCGACTTTCTGGTCGCGTCGCTGCCCGGCTTACCCACCACCGAGTAAGAAAGAAGATAGCTGACAGCCGCTGATGGAGGCTTCGAGTTCAGGATGTCTTCTGCACTCTGGTTTCTCGATGTCTGCCGCGCGCCGTGTATCCCAGCAGGGTGATGAGGGTGGAAGCCTCTCTTCGACGTCCATTCTGTGGACGAAGCATCCGTGGATATAAACTGCCGCAGGGTAAGAATCGAACTCGTCGCCACTGTTAAGTCTGTGTGTTCTAGTTGTAATTACTAACACAGACTACAAGATTAAAGTTCAACAGGTCTTTACTGGTTGGAGGTCAGGACTATACTAAAATACAATATTACTACACCGTGCTTATATACCGGTGGTCACCACCGGTATTACGTATACAGCAGCCAGAGAAAGTAGTACATCTCTTAAGGTGGAACAGGCTTAAGTTCTCTTAAGGTGGAACAGGTTACATACACCACAGCCCTCATCTCCATGGCAAAGGGTGCACATTGATTTTGCTGGTCCCTTCATGGACTCGATGTTTTTAATTGCGGTGGATGCACATTCAAAGTGGCCAGAGGTAATAAAAATGTCCTCAACCACCACGGAAAAAACTATCGCAGTTTTACGAACCATATTCGTCAGGAATGGGCTGCCTGAGCAGATTTGCTCTGACAATGGACCACAGTTTGTGTCTGAAGAGATCCGGATGTTCTTAAAGAACAATGGTGTTAAGCATTACACATCTGCCCCATATCATCCAGCCACTAATGGATTGGCCGAGAGGTTTGTCCAAATATTCAAGAAGGCTATCAAGGCAATGTGTAATGAAGATATACCCCTACAACACAAGGTGGACAACTTCTTGTTTGCCTACCGGAATGCGACACATGCGGTTACCAACCAAACTCCAGCCATGATGTTCTTCAATCAAAGACTACAATGCCGCTTGGATTTGGTTAAGCCAAACGTCCGAAGAGATGTGGAGAACAGGCAGTTTCAGAATATGAATGAAAGGCCGACCAGGCGTTTTAAGATAGGTCAACCAGTTTTGGCCCGGGACCACCGCACTGAGAAATGGCAGCCAGGAACGATTTGTACACAAGGACCTCTCATGTATACCGTGGACGTTGGGGAGAGCATTGTAAGACGCCATGCTGACCAGATCCTAGAGTCACTGGAAAATGTCAACTCCACACCACGATCTGATACACCTGATAATGAAATCGACGTTCCAATTGCAGCTACCGCAGAACCGGTAATATTGGAAGCAGATGAACCAAACAACGACATTGATTCCGACTCAACATTGCCAGAAGAACCTGATACTCCAAAGAGGCGTTATCCAGACAGAATCAGGAAGCCTCCTCAAAGACTGAACTTATAATTGCTTAAACTTAACCAATGTATCTAGCAACAGTAATTGTGATTGTAATTCGTTATCATTAGTGTTAAATGAATGTTATGTACTGTTTATGTAAAAGGGGAGGAATTATTGTGTATGTACCTTTAAGAGAATAACTGGTCTCAGACTGCAATACCGGCAGTGGCCACCCCTGTATAAAAGGCGCTAGAGAGCCTCTGTTGGTTAGTTTTGTTTATGCCTTTCACCAGTAAAGACTTGTTTGTTTCTCTCCTGCTAGTCCGTGTCTCAATCATCAACGGACTTAACAGAAACAGTGTGAGAGTCAGTGAGAGAGAGAGAGAGAGATTCCGAGGGAATCAGTGTGAGAGTCAGTGAGAGAGACAGAGAGAACCTGAGGGGAAACAGTGTGAGAGTCAGTGCGAGCGGAGAGCGAGTGAAATTCTGAGGGGAAACAGTGTGAGAGTCAGTGAGAGCGGAGAGAGAGATAGATTATGAGGGGAAACAGTGTGAGAGACAGTGAGAGTGGAGGGAGCTAGTCGGAGGGGAAACAGCATGAGAGTTGGTGAGAGAGAGAGAGAGAGTCTCAGAGGAAACAGTGTGAGAGTCAGTGAGAGAGAGAAAGAGAGAGAGTCTGAGGGGAAACAGTGTGAGAGTCAGTGAGAGCAGAGGGAGAGAGTCTGAGAAGAAACAGTGTGAGAGTCAATAAGAGAGAGATTCTGAGGGTAAACAGTGTGAGAGTCAGTGAGAGCGGAGGGAGAGAGTCTGAGAAGAAACTGTGTGAGAGTCAGTGAGAGAGAGAGAGTTGGAGGGGAAACATTGTGAGAGTCAGTGAGAGAGAAAGAGAGATTCTGAGGGAAACAGCTTGAGAGTCAGTGAGAGAGAGAGAGAGAGAGTCTGAGGGGAAACAGTTTGAGAGTCAGTGAGAGCGGAGAGAGATAGATTCTGAGGGGAAACTGTGTGAGCGTCAGTGAGAGAGAGAGAGAGACTCTGAGGGGAAAAAGTGTGAGAGTCAGTGAGAGCGGAGGGAGAGATAGATTCTGAGGGGTAACAGTGTGAGTGTCAGTGAGAGAGAGAGAGGGAGAGTCGCAGGGGAAACAGTGTGAGAGTCAGTGAGAGTGGAGGGAGCGAGTCGGAGGGGAAACAGTGTAAGAGTCGGTGAGAGAGAGAGAAAGACTCTGAGGGGAAAAAGTGTGAGAGTCAGTGAGAGAGAGAGAGAGAGAGAGGGAGTCTGAGGGGAAACAGTGTGAGAGTCAGTGAGAGTGGAGGGAGCGGGTCGGACGGCAAACAGTGTGAGAGTCGGTGAGAGAGAAAGAGAGAGTCTGAGTGGAAACAGTGTGAGAGTCACTGAGAAGAGGGAGAGAGTCTGAGGGGAAACAGTGTGAGTGTCAGTGAGAGAGAGCGGGAGAGAAAGCATGAGGGGAAACAATGTGAGAGTCAGTGAGAGAGAGAGTCTGAGGTTAAACAGTGTGAGAGTCAATGAGAGAGAGAGACTGAGCGGAAACAGTGTGAGAGTCAGTGAGAGCGGAGGGAGAGAGTCTGAGTGGAAATAGTGTGAGAGTCTGTGAGAGAGAGAGAGAGCCTTTGGGGAAATAGTGTGAGAGTCAGTGAGTGTGGAGTGAGATATTCTGAGGGGAAACAGTGTGAGAGTCAGTGAGAGCGGAGAGAGAGATAGATTATGAGGGGAAACAATGTGAGAGTTGGTGAGAGAGAGAGAGAGAGAGAGAGTCTGAGAGGAAACAGTGTGAGAGTCAGTGAGAGAGAGAGAGTCGGAGGGGAAACAGTGTGAGAGTCGGTGAGAGAGAAAGAGAGAGTCTGAGTGGAAACAGTGTGAGAGTCACTGAGAAGAGGGAGAGAGTCTGAGGGGAAACAGTGTGAGTGTCAGTGAGAGAGAGCGGGAGAGAAAGCATGAGGGGAAACAATGTGAGAGTCAGTGAGAGAGAGAGTCTGAGGTTAAACAGTGTGAGAGTCAATGAGAGAGAGAGACTGAGCGGAAACAGTGTGAGAGTCAGTGAGAGCGGAGGGAGAGAGTCTGAGTGGAAATAGTGTGAGAGTCTGTGAGAGAGAGAGAGAGCCTTTGGGGAAATAGTGTGAGAGTCAGTGAGTGTGGAGTGAGATATTCTGAGGGGAAACAGTGTGAGAGTCAGTGAGAGCGGAGAGAGAGATAGATTATGAGGGGAAACAATGTGAGAGTTGGTGAGAAAGAGAGAGAGAGAGAGAGTCTGAGAGGAAAGAGTGTGAGAGTCAGTGAGAGAGAGAGAGTCGGAGGGGAAACAGTGTGAGAGTCAGTGAGAGAGAGAGAGAGATAGATTCTGAGGGGAAAGAGTATGAGAGTCAGTGAGAGTTAGAGAGAGAGTCTGAGTGGAAAAAGTGTGAGAGTCAATAAGAGAGAGATTCTGAGGGTAAACAGTGTGAGAGTCAGTGAGAGAGAGAGTCGGAGGGGAAACATTGTGAGAGTCAGTGAGAGAGAAAGAGAGATTCTGAGGGAAACAGTTTGAGAGTCAGTGAGAGAGAGAGAGAGAGAGATAGATTCTGAGGGGAAACAGTGTGAGAGTCAGTGAGAGAGAATAAGAGAGAGAGAGTCTGAGGGAAAACAGTGTGAGAGTCAGTGAGAGAGAGAGAGGGAGAGTCGCAGGGGAAACAGTGTGAGAGTCAGTGAGAGAGAATAAGAGAGAGAGAGTCTGAGGGAAAACAGTGTGAGAGTCAGAGTGAGAGAGTCTGAGGGGAAACAGTGTGAGAGTCAGTGAGAGAGAGAGGGAGAGTCGCAGGGGAAACAGTGTGAGAGTCAGTGAGAGTGGAGGGAGCGAGTCGGAGGGGAAACAGGGTAAGAGTCGGTGAGAGAGTCTGAGGGGAAAAAGTGTGAGAGTCAGTGAGAGCGGAGAGAGAGATAGATTCTCAGGGGTAACAGTGTGAGAGTCAGTGAGAGAGAGGGAGTGTCTGATGGGAAACAGTGTGAGAGTCAGTGAGAGATAGCGAGAGAGTGTCGCAGGGGAAACAGTGTGAGAGTCAGTGAGAGTGGAGGGAGAGCCTGAGTGGAAACAGTGTGAGAGTCAGTGAGAGAGAGAGAGTCTGAGGGGAAACAGTGTGAGAGTCAGTGAGAGAGCGAGAGTGAGTCTGAGGGGAAACAGTGCGAGAGTCAGTGAGAGAGAGAGAGAGAGAGAGAGAGAGAGTCTGAGTGGAAACAGTGTGAGAGTCAGTGAGAGAGAGAGAGAGAGAGAGTCTGAGTGGAAACAGTGTGAGAGTCAGTGAGAGTGGAGGGAGTGAGTCGGAGGGGAATAGTGTGAGAGTCAGTGAGAGAGAGAGAGGGAGAGTCGCAGGGGAAACAGTGTGAGAGTCAGTGAGAGAGAGAGAGTCGGAGGTGAAGCAGTGTGAGAGTCAGTGAGAGAGAGAGAGAGAGAGAGAGTCTGAGAAGAAACAGTGTGAGAGTCAGTGAGAGAGAGAGAGTCGGAGGTGAAGCAGTGTGAGAGTCAGTGAGAGAGAGAGAGAGATTCTGAGGGAAACAGTTTGAGAGTCAGTGAGAGAGAGAGAGGGAGAGGCGCAGGGGAAACAGTGTGAGAGTCAGTGAGAGTGGAGGGAGCGAGTCGGAGGGGAAACAGTGTGAGAGTCAGTGAGAGCGGAGAGAGAGAGAGTCTGAGGGGAAACAGTGTGAGAGTCAGTGAGAGCGGAGAGAGAGAGAGAGGGAGTCTGAGGGGAAACAATGTGAGAGTCAATGAGAGAGAGTAAGAGAGAGAGAGTCTGAGGGGAAACAGTGTGAAAGTCAGTGAGAGCGGAGAGAGAGAGAGAGGGAGTCTGAGGGGAAACAATGTGAGAGTCAGTGAGAGTGGAGGGAGCGGGTCGGACGGCAAACAGTGTGAGAGTCGGTGAGAGAGAAAGAGAGAGTCTGAGGGGAAAAAGTGTGAGAGTCAGTGAGAGAGAGAGAGAGATAGAGAGAGAGAGTCTGAAGGGAAACAGTGTGAGAGTCAGTGAGAGAGAGGGAGAGAGGGTCTGAGGGGAAAAAGTATGAGATTCAGTGATAGAGAGAGAGAGAGCCTGAGGAGAAACAGTGTGATAGTCAGTGATAGAGAGAGAGAGCCTGAGGGGAAACAGTGTGAGAGTCAGTGAGAGAGAGATTCTGAGGGTAAACAGTGTGAGAGTCAATGAGAGAGAGATTCTGAGGGTAAACAGTGTGAGAGTCAGTGAGAGCGGAGGGAGAGAGTCTGAGAAGAAACTGTGTGAGAGTCAGTGAGAGAGAGAGAGTCGGAGGGGAAACATTGTGTAGTGGCGCTTCTTAGTTTCCAAACAGGCAGCCACTGAGCTGTGGGGCTTTTAGCAATGAGTAGACGCGTGTCGAAATAAAACGTTCCCAAACGTAGCTTTGTCTTTTAAACTGTTTACTATAACACTTTACGAACAGAATTACAAAGCAAACACGTATAAACAAACACGGTCAAAAACTGTATTGCTCCAGCCCTCACAACTTCTGCCTCCTTCAGCCACGTGGAGTTTAAACTGTAAAATGGCTGCTGGCTATGTGACGATCTTAAGGACTGTACCATTGTGGCAAGAATGAAGGGGGTATCTCGGACTATACTACTGGAGCAAGAAAATAGGGGGTTTCTTAATACAATAAGTCAGTCAGGTAAATTAACTGTATTATGCTATTTAACCAATATTTTTAAGTATTTTCTTAAACTTTCATGGCTCTTACATTCCGGCCCCTAATTGACTAGGCACATGAAGCATATCAATTCCTCAAACATTAAGAGTCATAAACTAATGAGTTCAACATATTTACAATATAAGTGTCCACTTTTTTCGTTCAGGAACTTTTCACGCTGCTTCTTGTAGCAGGCAGAGCTTTGTGATCGGTCTTTCCAGGGTACTGGTCTTGGTTTGCAAACAAACGCGACGAATGATGCCTCTGGAGTCTGGCATGGTCTTAATTATTTTTCCCATCAACGAAGAATTTCTAGGGGCTGAATCATCCACGATTAAGACAATGTCACCGACAATGAAGTTCCTCTTTATTTTGGACCATTTTTGACGCTCCTGTAGCAGAGGTAAGTATTCTCTTGTCCATCTGGTCCAGAAAAGGTCCGACATATACTGAACTTGCCTCCACTTCCAACGGGCATACAGATCTTCCTTTTTGAAGACTCCCGGGGGCATGGCTGGCTGTGTTTTCAACAACAACAGGTGGTTCGGAGTCAGGGCTTCGAGGTCATTGGGATCATCTGATGTCTTAGTTATCAGTCGGTTATTAATGATGGCTTCGACCTCACACAGAACGGTTTGGAGTCCCTCGTCGTCAAGCGCTTGCTGCTTCAGTACAGAACTGAGTAGTTTTCTTACAGTGCGTATCTGTCTTTCCCAGACACCTCCATGGTGGGATGCAGCCGGAGGATTGAAGATCCACTTAATTCCTGTTTACATCATGGCTTCCTGCATTTTAAGCTGATTCCAACCTTCAATAGCTTCCCGTAGTTCTCTCTCCGCTCCGACGAAATTAGTGCCATTATCAGAACGCATAATGGACACCTGTCCTCTTCTACAGACAAAGCGCTGCAAGGCGTTAATACAGGAATCAGTGTCAAGCGTGTGTGCCACCTCAATATGAACTGCTCTGATGGTCAAACAAGTGAAAAGCACACCATACCTCTTGACAAGGCTCCGTCCTCGCTTTACCTCGAAAGGCCCGAAATAGTCCACCCCTACGTTTGTAAATGGGGGCTTGTCTGGTAACAAACGGTCTTCAGGCAGGTCTGCCATTTTCTGCTCCCCAGCTCTAGCGTGTAACCGTCTGCAAACAATGCATTCAGAGAGTATTTTTCTTATTACAGAATTAGCTCTTGGAATCCAGTGTCTTTGTCTTAGCTTCGCAAGCACGTGATTCCTCCCACTGTGTCCAATACTCTGGTGTATATGCTGAAGAATGAGAGTAGCAACCCGGAGGTCCTTAGAAAGGATAGCAGGATGCTTGGCCTCCTCTGGCATAGCAGATTTGTTTAGTCTCCCTCCCACCCTCAGTACTCCATCTTGCAGTGTAGGGTCCAGCTTGTAGATATGACTACCTTTCTTGATTGGAGTATTTCGCTGTAAAGCTTCGATTTCTTCTGGGTATCTTTGTCTTTGACTGAAGCAAACTATCTCCCTCTCAGCCTTGGCCAAATCCTCCACGGTCAATGAATTCTTACCCAATGTGGTCTCGTGCTGATGCATATACTGCTGTAGAAGCATTCTCTGCTTATCAGGGTTACTTTCAGACTGACTGATAGTGGCTCGGTACTCTTTTCTCTTACCGCTCAGGTGTAGCAGCAACTCTTTCAACCTTAGAAACCATGCAACTGCTTTCCTCAACTGGTGCCATCCTGAGAAATGGTTAACAAGCTTGTTCACTGTGTCAAAGTTCTCTTTCGTAGTTATAAGATTTACTGTGACTGATCTCTTGACTTCGACGTCGTCTTCAGCAATCTGACTTGGCATATCTGGTCTTTCTGGCCATGATCTCTCTGTTTCCAGCAGATAACTTGGGCCTTGTATCCAAGTTTCACTCCTCATGAAGTTTTCAGCCTTCAATCCCCGTGAGGCTTGATCTGCTGGGTTTAATGAGGTGTTTACATACCTCCATTGAGATGGTTGTGTAGCTTCTCTAATGGATGAGATTCTGTTTGCTACGAAGGTCTTGAAGCGTATCTTCTCATTCTCTATATACTTCAGCACCGTCGTGCTATCCGTCCAGAAGACAGATTCTTCTAGTGGGAGCTGTAACTCTTTCCGCATCACCTGGTCAACTTTAACTGCAACAACCGCTGCCGTCAACTCCAGTCTCGGGATGGTGACCTGCTTCAGCGGGGCCACCCTGGATTTCCCCATGAGGAAGGCACAATGTTTCTGGCCCTGTTGATTTGTCAGCAAGAGGTAAGTAGCCGTGCCATAGCCGTCCTCACTGGCGTCCGAGAAATGATGTAGTTGAGCCATCTTTGTAACTCCAAAACTCACAGGCTTGATGCATCTACTGACATTGAAGCTAGAAAGTTGTTGCAAATCTGTCAACCATCTGAGCCATCTCTGAGCTTGACCTTCTGGGATATCTTCATCCCATCCTCTCTTGTCTCTACACAGCTCTCGTAGCATCAGCTTCACCAGCAGAATGAGTGGTGCCAGGAATCCAAGAGGGTCGTAGATGGAACTGACCACGGAGAGAATCCCTCGTCTTGTGGATGGTCTTTCGTTCACCATTGTTCTGAAGTTGAACGTATCTGACTCAATGCACCATTGTACACCAAGAGCTCTCTCGATAGGAAGGACATCGTGGCTCAGGTCCAGATCTTTGACTTCAGTGGCTCTTTCCTTTTCTGGGATAGAAGCTAGAACTGCTCTGCTGTTGCTTATCCACTTAGTCAGATGGAATCCTCCATTCGAACACAGAGTTCTAAGGTCTCTTGACAGTGCGATGGCATCGTCTTCTGTTGACATGGACTTCAGACAGTCATCGACATAAAAGTTTCTGAAGATTGTCTCCACAGCCTCTGATGGTGCTTTGCCTTTGCCATCTTCTGCAGTTTTTCTGAGAGCGTAGCTTGCACAGCTGGGAGATGATGTGGCTCCGAACAAGTGTACAGCCATTCTACATTCCACCATCGCTTGACTAACGTCGCCATCTGGCCACCAAAGGAAACGCAGGAGATCAGCATCTTCATCAGGGATTCTGACTTGGTAGAACATTGATTCTATGTCTGCCATCATGGCAACGAGCTCTTGTCTAAACCTAGTCAAGACGCCAATGAGGGTATTAGTAAGATCAGGACCTTGAAGCAGCTGGTCGTTCAGTGAAGTTCCTCTGAATGAGGCAGCGCAGTCAAACACTACACGGATCTTTTTCTTCTTTGGGTGATACACACTGTGATGAGGAATGTACCAGACCCTTCCATCGTCTCTGTTCAACTGTTCCTCGGGCACTTTTACAGCATAGCCTTTCGCTATGATGTTTCTCATGAAGCCTTTGTAGTCTTCGTGAAAGTCGGGGTTCTTGTTCAGCTTTCTCTTTAGACTGATGGCGCGTTGCTCTGCTATGCAGCGATTGTTCGGCATCTTCGCGGTCTGTCTTCTCAGTGGCAAACCAATGTGATAGTGGCCATCGATGAACTGTGTAGACCTTGTCACCAGATCCATGAACTGATGGTCTTCTTGTGACATCTCTGTCTTTTCCTCGCAGCTGCGTTCTGAAAAGTCTGCGTTGAACTGCTGTATCAACAGCTCTTCAATGCTTGCGATAGAGATGTGATTAACTGTGACATTTTGTCGTTCCTCCTTGTTCGACTTGTTGCCATCATCTCTCCTTAACGGTCCATTGACTACCCATCCAAGGGCTGTCCTGACGGCGTAGGGTCCGTCATCCTGGCTGTTTATCACCTGCCATGGCTCCATAGTTTTGTAGGCATTGGTTCCAATTAATAGGCCAATTTCTGCTTCAATGTATGGGAGACGCACCTTTTCTAGGTAAGGCCATCTATCCACATCCTTCTGCAGGGCTAAGTTCCCTATTCTAACAGGAATCTCCCTCTGTGTGAAAACATTAGGCAGGTCTATGAAGTCCTTCTCTTCAAGTCCACACACTTCTAGGTCTGACAGGATATAACTTTGCATTGACTTCTCATGACCCATGGTGCGTAATAGGATTTCTGTTCTTCTGCCTCTAACGTTCAGCTGTCGCATGAGTGATTCTGTGCAGAACGTTGCTGAACTACCTGGATCCATGAAGGCGTAAGTCGCCACGAACTTCTCACTCCTCTTAGACTTGATCTTTACTGGTACGATGGCAAGAATACAATCACTGTCACCGGCCCCAGTGAATCCACAAGTCTCTAGTTCTAGCGACACCAGAGCACTTGAAACAACCTTCTCGTCGGTATTGTTTTCTTCACTCTTCTTAGAGACTTGTTCTTCTTTATGGATATGCAGCAGACTGGGATGTTTCTGAGTGCACTCTCTGCATGTCGTTCTTTGCTTACAGTTTCTACTCAGGTGCCCTTGAGAGAGACATCCAAAACATAGGCCATTGTACTTCAGGAATTCGATTCTGTCCTTATGTGGCTGTGCTTTGATGTCACTGCAGAAATCCAATGTATGATCCTTCTGGCAGAATAAACATGGCTTCTGAAAGGCATTAGCAGGCGTCACTCTGCTGCTCTTTTTGGGAGATGAGTTCTGAGACCTTTCTTCCCCAGCCTGAGTGACGATAGTTGCAAAGCTGCTTCCCCTGGAACCACCTTTCCTGAGAGTCTTTGATTCAACAGGCTTGGCTTTCACTCTTCCATCAGTAGTCGGGCTGACATCCTGGATGTTTCCAAACAATGGGTCCCTAGCAATTATAGCCTGTTTGTCTATGAAATTCACTAAGTCTGCAAACCTGGCTCTACTTTTCCGTCTCTCCATTATCTCAAAGGCTGTTCTTCTCCATTGTTCTCTCATCCTGTAAGGAAGCTTAGAGATGATGATTCGCATAGTCGTAGGATTGTCCATCTCTTCCATGAATTCAACATCCTCCATGGTGTTGCGACATCCTATGAGGAAAAGAACATGTGCGTTCAAAGCCTCTCCGTCCTCCGATCTGATCTGTGGCCACTTGGTAGCCTTTTCAATATATGCAGTGGCTATCTTCAGCTCGTTACCATAGTGCTCCTGCAGCAACTTCCTGGCTTCTATGTATCCCCGGTCCGGTCTCATGTGTTCACAGCTTCTGACCAGGTCTTGTGGTTTACCACTGGTGTACTGTCCCAGGTAGTACAACTTATCACTGCTGCTCTCTGTTTTGGAGTCAATGGCTTGTTCGAAGGATCTGATGAAGGGCTTATACTTGAGTGGGTCGCCTTGGAACACTGGTATGTCTCTTTGAGGGAGTCAAAACAGATTCTGTTGTTTTACAAGCATCTCTGTAATTTCGTTCTGACGTTGCATCACTCGGTATAGGCTTCTCCCTGTGTCTTCAGGCCTCTGGTGGTCATCAGCAGGGTCTAGTCTAGACCGTCTGACATCTGGGGTAGCATCACGTGCTCCTGTTAGTGGAGAGGCCACTCTTCCATGCTGTAATGCCAGGAGATGGCCTTCGGACTCTCTTGTAACTCTTGAAGGTGCCCTGGATCCAACTCTATGTGACAACATTGACTGGCAGTATTCGCTCACGCCATCCCGTGAGCCTTTTTAATCTTCATACACACTCAACCTGGCATCTGAGACCGCAATAGCTGTTTTTATCTCCAGCTGTTCTTTCTTTGCCTGCACTTGGGCCTGTTGGGCCTGCAGTTGGGCCTGCAGTTGGGCCTCTTGGGCCTGCAGTTGGGCCTCTTCCCGTTCAAGAGCTTGCTTCTCCGCTAAAGATGCTGCACGCCATCAACGCCGCCCGTTCAACCTCCTCTCTCATGCGTCGCGACGAGCATGTGGTAGAAGCGACTGACCTGCGTCCAGAAACAGAGCTACCTTCTTTTCGATTTTTGCTCAGTCTGGCTGAAGTCTCTGAAATGCTATCATCTGGTCCGACTTCATCGTCAACTTTATCTTTCTCTGCTGTATCAGCATCTTGACGAATCCTTAACATCCACTGTTCTGTGGCCTTGACATAGTCCTTAATGCTGGATGATTTAAGATCAAACCAGTTGTGCTGATCGGCTTTTCCCGCTTCTTCAGACAAAAGTGCTAATACATCTTCATTGAATACATTAAATTCTTCATGCAGATTGGAGAAATCGTAATGCATTATGTCTTCAGCTTTCTTAATATTAGCATTATCTTCCATGAGACAATCAATTATCTTCATTTTTCCAGTTATCTGAGCTAATTTAGCCTTCCTTGCACCTATGCTTCTATGTAACTTCTCTTCCATTGCCTTTGGGGTGAGCTTTATTTCCCTCTTTTGGCCAGCAATCCTTCTGGCTGGGGGAAGCTCCTGGCTCCGTAAGGCCTCGGCCATTTTACCCGCAGCTCTTATTTAGCTTCTCAATAGAATGAACAAAGCAAGTAACAGTCACTGTACCTTCGCTTTCTTATATTGTCGTCTGGCTCCGTGACCATTCATGTATACGTTCGCCGACAATTCCGTCCTTTCCTTCTTAGGGAGCTAGTTTTTGACTAATGTAGTGGCGCTTCTTAGTTTCCAAACAGGCAGCCACTGAGCTGTGGGGCTTTTAACAACGAGTAGATGCGTGTCGAAATAAAACATTCCCAAACGTAGCTTTGTCTTTTAAACTGTTTACTATAACACTTTACGAACAGAATTACAAAGCAAACACGTATAAACGAACACGGTCAAAAACTGTATTGCTCCAGCCCTCACAACTTCTGCCTCCTTCAGCCACGTGGAGTTTAAACTGTAAAATGGCTGCTGGCTATGTGACGATCTTAAGGACTGTACCATTGTGGCAAGAATGAAGGGGGTATCTCGGACTATACTACTGGAGCAAGAAAATAGGGGGTTTCTTAATACAATAAGTCAGTCAGGTAAATTAACTGTATTATGCTATTTAACCAATATTTTAAAGTATTTTCTTAAACTTTCATGGCTCTTACACATTGTGAGAGTCAGTGAGAGAGAGAGAGATTCTGAGGGAAACAGTTTGAGAGTCAGTGAGAGCGGAGAGAGGGAGTCTGAGGGGAAACAGTGTGAGAGTCATTGAGAGCGGAGAGAGATAGTCTGAGGGGAAACAGTGTGAGAGTCAGTGAGAGAGAGAGAGAGAGTCTGAGGGGAAACAGTGTGAGAGTCAGTGAGAGAGAGAGAGTCTGAGGGGAAACAGTGTGAGAGTCAGTGAGAGAGAGAGAGTCTGAGGGGAAACAGTGTGAGAGTCAGTGAGAGAGAGAGAGTCTGAGGGGAAACAGTGTGAGAGTTGGTGAGAGAGAGAGAGAGAGTCTGAGAGGAAACAGTGTGAGAGTCAGTGAGAGAGAGAGAGTCTGAGGGGAAACAGTGTGAGAGTCAGTGAGAGAGAGAAAGAGAGAGTCTGAGGGGAAACAGTGTGAGAGTCAGTGAGAGGGGAGAGAGAGAGAGTCTGAGGGGAAACTGTGTGAGAGTCAGTAAGAGAGAAAGAGAGATTCTGAGGGAATCAGTAAGAGATTCAGTGAGAGAGAGATATAGAGAGTCTGAGGGGAAACAGCTTGAGAGTCAGTGAGAGCAGAGAGAGAGATAGGTTCTGAGGGGAAACTGTGTGAGAGTCAGTGAGAGTGGAGGGAGCGAGTCGGAGGGGAAACAGTGTAAGAGTCGGTGAGAGATAGAGAGAGAGTCTGAGGGGAAAAAGTGTGAGAGTTAGTGAGAGTGGAGGGAGCGGGTCGGACGGCAAACAGTGTGAGAGTCGGTGAGAGAGAAAGAGAGAGTCTGAGGGGAAAAAGTGTGAGAGTCAGTGAGAGAGAGAGAGAGAGCCTGAGGGGAAACAGTGTGAGTGTCAGTGAGAGAGAGCGGGAGAGAAAGCCTGAGGGGAAACAGTGTGAGAGTCAGTGAGTGCTGGGAGAGAGGGAAATACTGAGGGGAAACAGTGTGAGATTCAGTGAGAGCGGAGAGAGAGAGAGATTCTGAGGGGAAACAGTGTGAGAGTCAGAGTGAGAGAGTCTGAGGGAAAAAAGTGTGAGAGTCAGAGAGAGAGAGAGAGGGAGAGTCGCAGGGGAAACAGTGTGAGAGTCAGTGAGAGTGGAGGGAGCGAGTCAGAGGGGAAACAGGGTAAGAGTCGGTGAGAGAGTCTGAGGGGAAAAAGTGTGAGAGTCAGTGAGAGCGGAGAGAGAGATAGATTCTCAGGGGTAACAGTGTGAGAGTCAGTGAGAGAGAGGGAGTGTCTGATGGGAAACAGTGTGAGAGTCAGTGAGAGTGGAGGGAGCGAGTCAGAGGGGAAACAGGGTAAGAGTCGGTGAGAGAGTCTGAGGGGAAAAAGTGTGAGAGTCAGTGAGAGCGGAGAGAGAGATAGATTCTCAGGGGTAACAGTGTGAGAGTCAGTGAGAGAGAGGGAGTGTCTGATGGGAAACAGTGTGAGAGTCAGTGAGAGCGGAGAGAGATATAGATTCTGAGGGGAAACTGTGTGAGAGTCAGTGAGAGAGAGAGAGGGAGAGTCGGAGGGGAAAAAGTGTGAGGGTCAGTGAGAGCGGAGAGAGAGAGAGGGAGTCTGAGGGGAAACAGTGTGAGAGTCAGTGTGAGTGGAGGGAGCGGGTCGGAGGGGAAACAGTGTGAGAGTCAGTGAGAGAGAGAGAGGGAGAGTCGGAGGGGAAAAAGTGTGAGGGTCAGTGAGAGCGGAGAGAGAGCGAGAGAGTCTGAGGGGAAAAAGTGTGAGAGTCAGTGAGAGAGAGAGAGAGGGAGAGGGAGTCTGAGGGGAAACAATGTGAGAGTCAGTGAGAGAGAGAGAGAGGGAGAGGGAGTCTGAGGGGAAACAATGTGAGAGTCAGTGAGAGAGAGAGTCTGATGGGAAACAGTGTGAGAGTCAGTGAGAGAGAGGGAGATTCTGAGGGGAAACAATGTGATAGTCAGTGAGTGTGGAGAGAGAGAGCCTGAGGGGAAACATTGTGAGGGTTAGTGAGAGAGAGAGAGAGAGAGAGAGAGAGTCTGAGGGGAAACAGTGTGAAAGTTAGTGAGAGCGGAGGGAGAGCCTGAGGGGTAACAGTGTGAGAGTCAGTGAGAGTGGAGGGAGAGCCTGAGGGGTAACAGTGTGAGAGTCAGTGAGAGTGGAGGGAGAGCCTGAGGGGTAACAGTGTGAGAGTCAGTGAGAGTGGAGGGAGAGCCTGAGGGGAAACAGTGTGAGAGTCAGTGAGAGCGGAGAGTGAGAGTCTGAGGGGAAACTGTGTGAGAGTCAGTGAGAGTGGAGAGAGAGTGTCTGAGGGGTAACAGTGTTGCGTTTGCAAAGATAATCCAGAGACCATCAGTGAGTTCAGTTCATGCTGCTTTTAATATGGTTGCCACACACACACACTTCCAGGCATAAGCCATCGAATACCTATACACAATACAATGATCACAGCACTATCAAACTCCATGTGCTCAGGCCAAGGGAATCGAGTACCTATCACCAAATGTCAGACGTAACATTTCCTCCCCCCTCACAGAATTTCAAACATGAAATGTAGTGACAAATTCCTGTAGGTGGCCAGGGCGAGAACGTGTACGAACAGGCCGAGGTGTGGACTGGTGAGGAGCAGGCTGAGGCACAACATCTGCTTGAGGGTTGGCTGGCTGAGTCACATGTGCATCCCGCCACTCTGGGGGTAAGGCTTGGGGGTTAGTTCCGTATAGTCCCACATCAGGGGGTGCTGGCACCTTCCGAAGGCGGCTGGCATGCCACCGAGAGCCGTCAGTGAGGCAGAAAGTGGCTGGTCCAAGTTGGCGGCTGATTTGGAGAGGGGAGGACCAGAATGACGCCATCTTATTATTGCGGTGAGGCCTGCGGACTCTGATCAATCGGAGACTGAGATGTTGGGCGCCTTGGCCCTCTTCGACTGGCCGAAGCGGAGTTTCATCTTCTCCTGCTGTCTAGCGACTGTGGCTTGAGCCGGTGGAGCAGGGCTCTGAGCTAGCGAGGAGCAGAGCCTGCCAAGGGGCAGCATGAGCTCACGGCCTAGCATGAGGGATGCGGGTGAGACCCCTGTAGTGGAATGCTGGGAGGCTCTGTAGTGCAGCAGTGTGTGGGGGAGGGCCTTGTCAAACGCACACACCTGGGATAGGTGTGCTCTGAGGCCATTTTTCAGTGTCTGGTTAAAACGCTCCATCCCCCCATTTGACTCGGGGTGGTAGTACGCTGTGCGAATGTGACGGATGCCCTTGCTCTCAAGGTAAGAGGAGAGTTCCAAAGAGACCATTTGGGGGCCATTGTCTGTGGTGATGGCCTTTGGATGCCCCCAGCGGGAGAAGAGGGACTCAAGGATATCAATGATGACCCGAGAGGTGACGGAGCCCAGGGCAGTGACCTCTGGCCATTTTGAGTGCAGGTCATAGGTCACCACTAGGAACCGTTGATGGTGGGGGACACCATAGATCTCCCCGCAGACGTCCAGCTGCAGGTGCTCCCAGGGCTGAGAGGGCCAGGCAAGGGGTTGCAGGGGTGGGGGAGCTTGGTGGCCAGTCTTGCCACTTACAAGGCAGGCTGCACAGTCCTTGACCAAGGCCTCGATTTCCCTGTCGATACCCGACCACCACACTAGGTCTCGGCATCGTTGTTTGAGCTTCACTATGACCAAGTGGCCCTCATGCGCCCTGGATAAAACACGCGCACGAAGGGCACTTGGGACCACAGTGCAGAGCCCACATGCAACACAGGAGTCATTCCAGCAGGAGAGCTCCTCTTTAACTCTGGAGTAGGCAGACAGTTCCTCAGGCACCTTGCGAGGCCAGCCATCTCTGATGAAGGTGCAGAGCTGGGAGAGGGCCGGATCCTGTTCAGAGGCCTTTTTGAGCTCCTGGAGAGAGACTGTGGTTTGGAGAGACGTGTGCAGAATCTGGACGATATCCTGTTCCACTTGTTCAGACCCGACGAGTGGAGCTGGGGCAGAGACAGTGCGGGAGAGCAAATCTGCAACAATATTGTCACGTCCTGGTGTGAACTGGAGACTGAAATTGTATTGGCAGAGGCGGTCAGACCAGCGGTGTAGACGCAGTGGTCTGTGGCCCGTGCCGGATGTCGACAGCAGGGCAGTGAGAGCCTGGTGATCAGTTCGCAGGGTGAAGGCACGGCCATACGTGAACAGGTGCCACCGCTCACAGGTCCAGAGGCACGCCAGCGCCTCACGCTCGCCGACTGAGTACTTCTGTTCGGTGGGGCTAAGGGCTCGGGAGGCAAAGGCGATTGGTTTCTCCACTCCATTCTGTATCTGCGATAACACCGCCCCCCACAGCTGCAGCGGATGCGTCGAAGGTGACGAGCGTGGTGCTGGCGACGTCAAAGTGAGCCAACACTGGAGGCGACGTGAGCTGCGATTTGAGGAGGCGAACAGCTTCCGTACAGGCTTGTGACCACACCCAGGGCTCATCCTTTCGCAGGAGCTGGCGCAGTGGGTCTGTGGTGGCTGAGTACTGGGGCAAAAACTTCAGGTAGTACCCAGTCATGCCAAGGAAGGAGGCAACCTGTGCTGCAGAGCTGGGTTCTGGGATGCTGTGAATGGCATCCACGTTTGACTGGAGTGGGGATATACCGTCAGCCGACAACCGAAACCCCACAAACTCGATCTCTGAAACAGCAAAGACACACTTTTCGCCATTCAGTGTGAGCTTGTGTTTTGCTAGAGCTGTGAAAACTCTGTGAAGGCATTCATCGTGAGTCGAGGTCGAGGGCCCATGCACGACGATGTCATCCAGGTAGATGGCCACCCCAGGAATGCCCACGAGCACAGAGGCCATCACCTTTTGGAAGCAGCTGGGTGCAGAGCTAAGTCCAAATGGCATCCTGGTGTACCGAAAGACGCCAGCATGTGTCACAAAAGCAGTGAGGTCCCTGCTGCTGGGGTGGCGGGGAACCTGTAGATAGCCCTGTTGAAGGTCCAGTTTCGAGAACAGGATGGAACCATAGAACTGCGCTGTGAGTTCCTCTGACGTGGGCAGTGGATACTTTTCAGGGATTACGGCCTTATTCATTGCTCGAAGATCGACACAGACACGTAGACCACCTGACTTTTTCGTTGCGACCACCAGGTTGGAGACCCATGGGGAGGCATCAACTGATTCGATGATGCTGGCTTCCAGTAGCTGCTTTAGTTCAGCTGTGACCCCGTCACGGAGAGCAAGCGGGATGCGGCACAGTGGCTGAATGACAGGGGTAATGGTGGAGTCAACCATGGGCTGGTGGGTGAAGGCAGTCAGGCAGCCCAGACCCTCGAAGAGTGCTGGCCATGTTTGGCGCCACGGTGAGGCGACGTGCAGAATCGCAGACCCGCCAGTGTCCAAGAGAGAAAAACCCAGGTCAGTGAAAAGATCCAGTCCCAGCAGGTTAGCTCCTTGGCATGCCACATGAAAACAAAAATCTGGCAAAACTTTTGTTCCATAGCGTACTGTGAGGTTGACTGAGCCCACTAGTCCAATTTTCGAATTACCATACCCGCAAAGGGTAGTGGAGGGTGCAGAGAGTGGCAGGGAGCTGAAAAAGCGTTTGAATGTGTCCACATTCAGCAGTGAGACGCTGGCACCGGTATCCAACAACAGCGGGATGCACACATCATTCAGGTTAATTGTGCATGATTTGAAAGCCACTACTGGCCCAGAGCTCACGTTGTGAATTATAGTGCTTGAGGACTGAGAGTGTTCATTTGTAGCAACTGGGGCAGAGCGGCAGACATTGGCAAAGTGATTTTGTTTTCCACAATTGCGACAGGCTTGGCCGCGCGCGGGGCAATTCTGCGCTCTGGTAGCATGTGAGCGAGATCCGCAGTTTCCACACTGTTGCCGCGGTAGCGCGCGTTGCTGCCATCGCGCGAGCATTACCGTGTCAGAGCTGTCGGGGCCGAGGGCGCTGTCACTGGGTGTGTGTGCTAGTTTCGCTGCACATTCAGCTGCAGACTCCACTTGAAAGGCAATGTTGACTGCCTGTGACAACGACAGATCGTCGGACTCGAGTAACAGTCTTTCACGCACTCTCACGTTGTTGGTGTGCTCTATTAGTTGATCACGCACCATCTCATCTTGTAATGCACCGAACTTGCACGAGCTAGCTAACCCCCTCAAATTAGCCACGTATTGATGCACAGACTCGCCGAGGAGTTGGTGACGCTGTCTAAAAATGAATCACCACAGGAGGGCACTTTGTGGGGCAGAGAAGTGTGTGCTTAACAGAGCCACAGCCTCATCATATGTTTGGACTGAGTCTGCTGTGCATAATGTCACAAGAACACGCTGGCCCTCCGCTCCCAAACAATGGGATAACAGTGCCTTTTTCCGAGCCGTACTCACAGTTTCTAGTCCAAGAGCAATGAGGTAGGTTTCAAAGGACTGTAACCAGCAAACCCATGGGATTGGGGCTCACCGGGTAGTGCAAGGAAGGGAGGAGGTGGTGGAAGAGAGATTTCAGCCATCCTTGTCGCCAAATGTTGCGTTTGCAAAGATAATCCAGAGACCGTCAGTGAGTTCAGTTCATGCTGCTTTTAATATGGCTGCCACGCACACACACTTCCAGGCACAAGCCATCGAATACCAATGCACAATACAATGATCACAGCACTATCAAACTCCATGTGCTCAGGCCAAGGCAATCGAGTACCTATCACCAAATGTCAGACATAACAAACAGTCTGAGAGTCAGTGAGTTCGGAGACAGCCGAGGGGAAACAGCGTGAGAGTCAGTGAGAGGGGAGAGTGAGAATCTGAGGGAAAACAGTGTGAGAGTCATTGAGAGAGAGAGTCTGAGGGGAAACAGTGTGAGAGTCAGTGAGAGAGAGAGAGTGAGAGTCTGAGGGGAAACAGTGTGAGAGTCAGTGAGAGAGAGAGAGAGAGTCTGAGGGGAAACAGTGTGAGAGTCAGTGAGAGAGAGAGAGAGAGTCTGAGGGGAAACAGTGTGAGAGTCAGTGAGAGAGAGAGAGAGAGTCTGAGGGGAAACAGTGTGAGAGTCAGTGAGAGAGAGAGAGAGAGTCTGAGGGGAAACAGTGTGAGAGTCAGTGAGAGAGAGAGAGAGTCTGAGGGGAAACAGTGTGAGAGTCAGTGAGAGAGAGAGAGAGAGTCTGAGGGGAAACAGTGTGAGAGTCAGTGAGAGAGAGAGAGAGAGTCTGAGGGGAAACAGTGTGAGAGCCAGTTAGTTCGGAGACAGCCTAGGTGAAACAGTTTGAGAGTCAGTGAGAGAGTGGGAGAGATAATCTGAGGGGAAACAGTGTGAGATTCAGTGAGAGAGACAGAGTCTGAGGGGAAACAGTGTGAGAGTCAGTGAGAGAGAGAGAGAGTCTGAGGAGAGACAGTGTGAGATTCAATGAGAGAGAGAGAGAGAGAGTCTGAGGGGAAACAGTGTGAGACTTAGTGAGAGAGAGAGAGATTGTCTGAGGGGAAGCAGTGTGTGAGTCAATGAGAAAGATACCTGTTTATACACTGTATGAATGGAACCGCGTTTATGTGTTCAACCATAAATGTATTTTGATGCTTTGGCAACATAAGATGTACCTTATCATGCCAATAAAGCGATTTGTATTGTATTGTATATTGAGAGGGGTCGATTTTAGTTCAGCTGCGGGGTATTGGCGGGTTCCCCGAATTTAGTGATTCCGACACGATTGTAAATGGGTCTGTGAGATTGATGCAAATTTAACACAATTGTTCAATTGATTTCCAGCGTGTGGAATGCCTTGGCAATTGACTATTTCCAGTCAGAAAGTTGCAGTGTATGACGTCATCATTGCTGCTGCTTTTAAGGTCCACAGCAAGCCTTGCTTCCTCTGCAGGCTTCCAACCTTCAACATTAAGATTGCACAGGAGCCTGCAGGAGGAACGGCCAGTGGGAGGGCCAGATCTGCACCCAAATTTGATGAGGCTTCACTACAGGCATCATTGGATGTTGCTAGGGCCCACAGGGAGGTCCTCTTCCCTTCTTCAGGGAGGAAGAGGCCTCCCAGCCATACCAAGGCTGTGTGGCTACAGGTGGCAGGTCAAGTCAACTGCTTGGGACTGACATGAAGAACGTGGTTGCAGTGCAGGAAAAGATTCCATGACCTTCTTCGCACTGGAAAAGTTAGTACTGTATGATGTTTCCATCACCCTCAATCTGATCCCCATTGCCTTTCCTCACCAGCACTCAGCTTTAGCAATCTCTTCCTGCACATCCCAGTAGACACTCACATCCATACACCCTTACCCATTCCCTCTCCCTCTATGCTCACATTCACAAAACTATGCCACCATGCAGCCCTCACACTCCCTCTCACTCTGATGCTTTGAACACAACTGACAACACACAGGGAGGGCCCTTGGTATTGCAACCTCACTCCATCTTTGTCTCCTTCTAAGTATCTATGCTATGCAATCTCTGCACTCACTCCTTCATTCTCACTCAACCTCCACTTGTCTGCCTCATTGCAGGAAAAGAGAGCTCACAACAGGAGAAAGCGAGCCAGGACAGGAGGAGGGCCGCCCTGATTAGACCAGCTCACCCCCTGGGATGAAGGCGTCCTGGAGATTGCCGGGGCTGACCGAGATGCAGATGTTGGGGAAGGACAGGCAGGACCATCCCCGCAAGCTGGTAACAGAATAGTTTTCCATCTCTCTCATTGGCATTGCATGAGTCGTTGATAATGATTCTGAAGCTGCATCATATGGACTTATGATCATCTGCCAAATGCAATGTGCATGTAAACTTTCTTATGTTCATTAATAAATAGACATTCTTATTATAAACACAGCTTGCTTTTGCTAGTTACTTTATTGAGCACATGTGGACTAGGTACAGTATCTGCAGAGGCTTCCATTTTGACTGCTGCCTTGTGGGTAGCCTAGTGCCTCATGGGTAATGTAGTCTTAATATCATACAGCTGGGTAGTGTAGTCTTATATATGTATATAGCTCTACACAGCTCTACGGCTCCACCTAGTGTCCACTATAGAATGACATGTTATTGATAATTACATCCTCCTTTCTTTGAGGTTTAACAAAATCAATATCAATCAACTTTCAAGAAAACAATAAAGATAATATCAGTAACACTTTTGTTAGTGCTCTATAAACAAACATTTTCAAAACAGTCAACACATTTTCAAAGCTTTACATTGTACTCAAAGATTAAGTCTATCAGGCTTTTTTACTTCACGTGTGGATCTTCTCAACACAGGTAAGTCTGATGTGTCTTCATGAGATTGTGCTGGTGGTGAATGACAAGATGCAGTTGCGGCATTGTCATCGATCTGCTCTTGTATAGATCGAGGTCTCCTTGCGATCTTTGCTTGGAGAGGGTTTCAGTGTTTCCTTCACTCTTCATGCCATAACTCTCAATGTAGTCAATGCACTCTCGAAAAACTGCTGGCAGCTGGATCCCATCATACAGCATAGTCCTCTCAGCAGCCTCAGCTAATGGAACACCAAAGATTGGCCTGAGGGAAGAAGGAGAATCCACCGGAACTGCTTCCTGCTCTGGTGCAGGCTTCTTCTTTTTCTTTTTCTCTTTCCACTGCTTAACAACATCTGCTGCGGTTATATCTTTGGACTTTTTCTCCTTGTGTTTTTCCTCTTTGTGTTTTTCTTCCTTTGGCTTCTCTTTGACCTTAAAGTCTTTTTCTTTCTTCTTGGAGAAACAAAGCTTTTTGAAGACATGGATACCCTTTGGCCTTTTCATCCGTGATGGGCTCTCTGCTTCATCACCTGAGTCATCTGGTATGCTTATGGCACAGTTTATATGGTAGACTCTCTTGACCAGTTCTAAGTCTTCACAAGCTTTGTCACCTAATATCGAATCAAGTCTTTCAGCCACAACAGAAAACATGAGATGATGCACTTTGTCTTTGACTGTCACTTTAAGTCTGCATACACCTAAGCTATCTACTTTCTGTCCATTATAGCTCTTCAGTAGTACTGACTTTTTCTGCATTTTGGGCTTTTCTTTCATATTTTTTATGTCACTCATACTGATCAAATTTGCTTTTGCCCCAGTGTCCAGTTTCAATGTAACTAATGCTCCATTTATCTGCAGTGGGATCATCCATTTGTTCACTTTTACTGCATTGACTTTATGTTCAGCATTCTCCATTTCTGAGGGCTGCACATTTTCTGTATCTTTTTTGATATCGTCACATGACACCATTCCTACAAAAAATGTCTCACTTAAATCAGTGTCCTCAATCACATTAACTTGTTGCCCTTTCGTTGTTTTTACTTTCGAAAAGCATTGTTTGGCAAAGTGATTCTTTCCATTACACTTTGTGCACATTTTTCCAAATGCTGGGCATTGTCTTAACTGGTGTTTGTAACCACAGCATTTACAATTAAAAATTTCATCCTCCGATTGCTTTTCATTTCTGTTCTGCCCACGTTTCTTCCCCTTGTAGGACACAGCACCGACAGCAGCATTATCACTCATTACAATCGCATCATTATTGATTTCACTAAAAGTCTTCGCGTGCTTTCGAGCTAGCTCGCTGGCTTGGCATATTTTCACTGCATTTTCCAAATTTAGTTCGGTTTCTCTCAACAGACGTTCCCTGACTTTTTTATCATGAATACCAAACACAATCTGGTCACGAATCATGGATGATTTCAGCTCAGAGAAATTACATGTCTGTGCTTTCAGTTTCAGATCAGTTATAAAGCTATCAAAAGTCTCATTTTGTTGCTGTGTCCGAGGACAAAAGATGTATCTTTCATACGTCTCATTCTTTTTGGGAGAGCAATGTGCATCAAATTTTTTTAGCACATCTTCTAATTTTTCTCTGTTCTCCACTGGATTAAATACAAATGTATTAAATACCTCTATCACCTGTGGGCCTGCAACCGTAAGCAGCAACGCTATTTTCCTTGCGTCTGGCTTCATACCAAATCCGATGGCAGCAATGTAGAGTTCGAATTGTTGTTTAAAAATCCGCCAATTGTAGTCGACATTTCCCTCAAGATTCAAACGCTCTGGTGGCTTCAAATTCTCCATGTCGCTTTTCACAATTTTTTAGCAGATATTTACAACTCTTGGTATCCTGGTACCATCTTATGTTCATTAATATGTAGACATTCTTATTATGAACACAGCTAGCTTTTGCTAGACTTTTTATTGAGCACATGTGGACTAGGTACAGTATCTGTAGAGGCTTCCATCTTGACTGCTGCCTTGTGGGTAGCCTAGTGCCTCATGGGTAATGTAGTCTTAATATACATACAGCTGGGTAGTGTAGTCTTATACATACAGCTATATACAGCTCTACACAGCTCTACTGCTCCACCTAGTGTCCACTATAGAATGACATGTTATTGATCATTACACACAATGTTCCTGGTGGCCTGATGGCTGTTGTTGTAATGCTCTTCTGCCGGGGTGCTGGGCAAACGAAGTGGGGTCATGAGCCATGGGCAGAGAGGATAGCCCTTGTCACCCAGAATCCAGCCTCGTGGGTGAGCCAGGGCCTCATAAAGGTCAGCCACTGAGATCTGCTGCAGGATGAACGCATCATGGCTGCTGCCAGGGAATTGTGCATTCACCGCCATGATCATCTGCCGGTGATCACAGACCAGCTGCACATTAAGGGAGTGGAACCCCTTTTGGTTACGGAACTCCTCCGGATTCTGTAATGGCACCCGCAAAGCCACGTGTGTGCAATCAATGGCCCCCTGCACCATGGGGAAGTCCGCAATAGCCGCGAAGCCCTGTGCGCGCTCCCCCTGCTTCTCTAGGGTCACAGGGAAGGTGATTAATTCACACCTCCTTTTGTAGAGGGCACCTGTCACTTGCTGGATGCAGCAATGCACTGCAAGTTGAGAGATATTTGATATGTCCCCAGCTGCTGCCTGAAATGATCCGCTGGCGTAAAAGTTGAGCACAACAGTGACTTTCACGGCCACTGACAGAGAGGTCCTGCATCATATCCGTGGCTCCAGATCCCCAGCAAGCAGGTGGCACAGCTCAGTGACAACATCCTTACCAAATCTGAGCCTTCGCAGACACTGCTCCTCCAACATGGTAAGGTAGGAGACCTGCTGCCTGAAAACCCTGGCAGCGTATGGTCAGATTTGGCGATGTCCATTGGCCCTCCTCCTTCTGGCCAATCCCGGCCCTCTCTCCCTCCGTCTCTGTGCCCTTGCCAGTTGTTCAGCCAGGATGACGTTCCCCTCCAAAGCAGCTCCAATTATTCTGGCCGACGAGTAAGACGCAGTCAGCTTTCTGGATCCAACTGTTCTGGACAGGGCTGAAGGTCCCAAGGCTCCTCTGGCTCAATAAGAACAAGTGTGTGTAACTGAAGGTCTGCAACTCTCTCCAGCAGCGAGCAGTATGGCCAGGCCAAATGGCTGCCGGTTTTATACTAGTGCTGTCCCCTTTAAAGAGCGCCCCCCGAGTCCGAGAATGACCTGGTAACGTTCCATCCAACTGTCACTAATAGCGCCAAACGGAATGGAGGGGGGCGCCACTGAATTTCCGGTACGGGGCGCCAAAAAGGTGTTGCACAATGAAATGATGTCATTATCTGGCTGCGCCCGCGAGCGGACGCAAAGACTTAGCGCTGGCGCTAATAGGCTACTCAATATGGCAGGAAGCACTAGGATCACTGCGCACGTCCGAAAATTGGGTAACGCCCCAAATCTCGGGCTCTTTAGGCACTAATCGCTGGCGCAACCAACCGAATTTCTAGGCCCAAGCATTTCTTTGAGCAGTGAGCATGAATTTTATGTGCAGTCTAAAGCATTAGCGCCTGGCGCTAATTCTCCAACTTTTCTAATTTTACAGCCCATTCCTGGGCTATAATGAATTTCTAGCCATTAGTATTTTATAAGTCAGTTTCTCAGTGTCTTCGATGCCAGTTTCTTAGATATTCAGAGTTCAGTGCTAAGTGTTTTAGTGGTCAGGGTCTCAGTGATTCCGAGGTCAGTGGATTAACTACCATGACAGGCCAGTGGGGACCCATTGCCTGCACAGCCTGTTCTATTTGGGAAGTCCAGGACACTTCATGCGTTCTGGATAACCATGTGTGCTGGAAGTGCCACCAGTTGCTCGAGCTCAAACTCCGAGTTTCAGAGCTTAAGGAGAGGCTGGAGTCACGGCAGTGCATCTGGGAGTCTAAGGGCTGGATTTTCACAATGGGAAGCTTTTGGAGGCGGGAAAGCGGCTTTTCGGCTTTCAACCGTGCCTCCATCAGCTTCTGGCCAACCAGTGGGGTTTTACACTGATTGACCATGTTAAGCCCACCTGGCTTTAATACCCAACTCACCCTCGTCAATTTCCATTAAAACCCAACTCATCCTCGTCACTTCCCATTAATACCCAACCCACCGTCGTCACTATCCATTAATACCCAACTCACCCTCGTCATATTCCATTAATACCCAACCCACCCTCGTAACATTCCAATAATACCCAACCCACCCTCGTCACTTCCCATTAGTACTCAACCGAACCTCATCACTTCCCCTTAATACCAACCCACCCTCGACACTTACAATTAAAATCCATCCCAACCTCGTCACTTCCCATTAATACCCAACCCACCCTCGTCATTATCATTAATACTCAACCCACTCTGGTCACCTCCCGTTAATATCCAACCCAGCCTCGTCATTTCCCATTAATACCCAAACCACCCTCGGCACATCCCATTAATATCCAACCCTCCATCGTCACTTCCCATTAATACCCAACCCACTCTCGTCACTTCCTATTAATACCCAACCCACCCTCCTCACTTCCCATTAATACCCAACCCACCCTCGTCACTTCCCATTAATACACAACCCACTCTCGTCACTTCCCATTAACACACAACCCAACCTCATCAGTTCCCATTAATACCCAACTCACCCTCGTCACTTTCCCTTTATACCCAACTCACCGTCGTCACTTCCAATTAATAGCTAACCCACCCTTGTCACTTCCCATTAATAAACAATCCATCCTCGTCATTTCCCATTAATACGCAACCCAGCCTTGTCACTTCCCATTAATACCCAACCTACCCTCACCACATCCCATTAATATCGAACTCATCCTCCTCATTTCCCATTAATACACAACCCACCCTTGTAACTTCCCATTAATACCCAACCCACCCTCGTCACTTCCGATAAATACCTGAACCATCCACGTCACTTCCCATTAATATCCAACTGAACCTCGTCACTTCCCGTTAATAGCCAACCCAACATCATCACTTCCCATTAATACCCAATCCACCCTCGTCACTTCCCATTAATACCCAGCTCTCCCTCATCACTGCCCATTAAAACCCAAACCACCCTTGTCAATTCCCATTAATAGCCAACTCCCCCTCGTCACTTCCCATTAATAGCCACCCCAATCTTGTCACTTCCCATTAATTCCCAACTCACGCTCGTCACTTCCAATTAATACCCAACCCACCCTCGTCACTTCCCATTAATACCCAACCCAATCTCATCTGTTCCCAATAATACCCAACTCACCCTCGTCACTTCCCATTAATACCCAACCGAATCTCATCATTTCACATTAATATCCAACCCTCCCTCATCACTTCCCATTAATACACAACTCACCCTTGTCACTACCCATTAATATCCAACACAACCTCATCACTTCCCATTAATAACCAACTCAGACTCGTCACTTCCAATTAATAACAACTGATCCTCGTCACTTCCCGTTAATACCCAACCCAACTACATCACTTCCCATTAATACCAACTCCACCCTCATCAGTTCCCATTAATACCCAACCCACCCTCATCACTTCCCATTAATACACAACAAATCCTCCTCATTTCCCATTAATACACAACCCACCCTTGTCACTTCCCATTAATATCCAACCCACCCTTATCGCTTCCAATTAATATCCATCTTATCCTCGTCACTTCCCAATAATACCCAACTCATCTTCGTCACTGCCCATAAATACACAACTCACCATCGTCACATCCCCTTAATATCCAAGCCTCCCTCGTCAGTTCCCGTTAATACCCAACCGACCTACATCACTTCCCATTAATGCTCAACTCACCCTCGTCACTTCCCATTAAAACCCAAACCATCCCTGACAATTCCAATTAATATCCAACCCTTCCCTCATCACTTCCGATTAATACCCAACCCAATCTCGTCACTTCGCATTAACATCCAACGCACCCTCATCACTTCCCATTAATAGCCAACTCCCCCTCGTCACTTCCCATTAATAGCCACCCCAATCTCATCACTTCCCATTAATACCCAATCCACGCTCGTCCTTTCCCATTAATATCCAACTCACCCTCGTCACTTCCAATTAATACCCAAACCATACTCGTCACTTCCCATTAATACCCAAACCACCATCGTCACTTCCCATTAATACCAAACCCAACTTCGTCATTTCCCACTAATATCCAAGCCAACCTCATCACTTCCCATTAATACCCAACTCATCCTCGTCACTTTCCATTAATACCCAACTCACCCTCGTCAGTTCCCATTAATACCCAACCCAATCTCGTCTTTTCCCATTAATATCCAACCCTCCCTCATCACTACCCATTAATACCCAACTCACCCTCGTCACTTCCCTTAATACCCAACCCTACCTCGTCACTTCCCATCAATCCCAAACCCACCCTTGTAACTTCCCATTAATATCCAACCCAACCTCATCACATCCCATTAATAACCAACTCAGCCTCGTCACTTCCCATTAATAACCAACTCAGCCTCGTCACTTCCAATTAATAACAACTGATCCTCATCACTTCCCGTTAAAACCCAACCCAACTACATCACTTCCCATTAATACCCAATCCACCCTCATCAGTTCCCATTAATACCTAACCCACCCTGGACACTTCCCATTAATACACAACTCATCCTCCTCATTTGCCATTAATAGCCAACCCACCCTTGTCACTTCCCATTAGTATCCAACCCAACCTCATCACTTCCAATTAATATCCAACTGATCCTCATCACTTCCCAATAATACCCAACTCATCCTCGTCACTGCCCATGAATACACAACTCACCCTCATCACGTCCCCTTAATATCCAAGCCTCCCTCATCACTTCCCGTTAATACCCAACCCACCTACATCACTTCCCATTAATGCCCAACTCACCCTCATCACTTCCCATTAAAATGCCAAATACCCTTGACAATTCCAATTAATATCCAACCCTTCCCTCGTCACTTCTGATGAATACCCAACCCAATCTCGTCACTTCCCATTAAAATCCAACCCAATCTCGTCACTTCCCATTAATACCCAATCCACCCTCGTAATTTCCCACTAATATCCAAACCACCATCGTCACTTCCCATTAATACCAAACCCACCCTCGTCATTACCCACTAATATCCAAGCCAACCTCATCATTTCCCATTAATACCCAACTCATCCTCGTCAATTCCCATTAATACCCAACTCACCCTCGTCAATTCCCATTAAAACCCAACTCACCCTTGTCACTTCCCATTAATACCCAACCCACACTCGTCACTTCCCATTAAAAGCTAACCCACCCTCGTCTCTTCCCATTAATACACAACTCACCCTCGTCACTTCCCATTTATACCCAACTCACCCTCATCACGTCCCATTAATACCCAACCCACCCTCGTCACTTCCCATTAATACCCAACACACCCTCGGCACTTCCTATTTATAAACAATTCATCCTCGTCACTTCCCATTAATAGCGAACCCAACCTCATCACTTCCAATTAATACTCAATCCATCCTCATCTGTTCCCATTAATATCCAACTCACCCTCGTCACTTCGCATTAATAAGCAACCCTTCCCTCGTCACTTCCCATTAATACACAACCCAACCTCGTCACTTCCCAATAATAGCCAGCTCCCCCTCATCACTTACCATTAATAACTACCCCAATCTTGTCAATTCCCATTAATTCTCAACTCAAGCTCATCAATTCCAATTAATACACAACCCACTCTCGTCAATTCCCATTAATATCCAAGCCAACCTCGTCCCTTCACATTAATACACAACCCACCCATTCACTTCCCATTAATACCCAACCCACCCTCATCACTTCCCATTAATTTCCAACTCAAGCTCGCCATTTCCCATTAATATCCAACCCACCATCGACATTTCCCATTAATAGTTAACCAACCGTTGTCATTTCCCATTAATACCCAAACCACCCTCGTCAATTCCCATTAATATCCAACCCACCCTCGTCACTTCCCACTAATAGTTAACTCATTCTTGTCACCTCCCATTAATATCCAATCCACCCACATCACTTCCCATTAATATGCAACTCATCCTATTCACTTCCCATTAATACCCAACACACCCTTACACTTCCCATTAATACCCAACTCATCTCGTCACTTCCCATTAACACCCAACCCAACCTCGTCACTTCCCATTAATATCCACGCCAACTCCACCACTTCCCATTAATACCCAACTCATCCTCGTCACTTCCCATTAATACACAACCCAACCTCATCACTTCCCATTAATACCCAACCAACCCTCATCACTTCCCATTAATAGTTAACTCACTCTCGTCACTTCCCATTAATATCCAATCCACCCTCATCACTTCCCATTAATACCCAACTCATCCTTGTCACTTCCCATTCATACCCAACACACCCTTACACTTCCCATTAATACCCAACTCACCTCGTCACTTCCCATTAATACCCAACCCAACCTTGTCACTTCCCATTAATATCCACGCCAACTCCGCCACTTCCCATTAATACCCAACTCATTCTCATCACTTCCCATTATTACCCAACCCAACATCGTCACTTCCCATTAATATCCAAGCCAACTCCGTCACTTCCCATTAATACCCAACCCAACCTCGTCACTTCCCATTAATATCCAAGCCAACTCCGTCACTTCCCATTAATGCCCAACCCAACATCGTCACTTCCCATTAATATCCAAGCCAACTCCGTCACTTCCCATTAATACCCAACCCAGCCTCACCACTTCCCATCAATACCAAACCGACCCTTGTCACTTCCCATTAATAACCAACTCAGCCTCGTCACTACCATTAATATCCAAACCAACCTCGTCACTTCCCATTAATAACCAACACAGCCTCGTCACTTCCAATTAATAACAACTGATCCTCGTCACTTCCCGTTAATACCCAACCCAACTACATCACTTCCCATTAATGCCAAATCCACCCTCATCAGTTCCCATTAATACCCAACCCACCCTCATCACTTCCCATTAATACCCAACTCATCCCCCTCATTTCCCATTAATAACCAACCCACCCTTTTCACTTCCCATTAATATCCAACACACCCTCGTCAATTCCAATTAATATCCAACTGATCCTCGTCACTTCCCAATAATACACAACTCATCCTCGTCACTGCCCATGACTACACAACTCACCCTCGTCATGTGCCCTTAATATCAAAGCCTCCCTTGTCACTTCCCGTTAATACCCAACCCACCTACATCACTTCTCATTAATGCCCAACTCATCCTCGTCACTTCCCATTAAAACCCAAACCAACCTTGTCAATTCCAATGAATATCCAACCCTTCCCTCGTCACTTCCAATTAATACCCAACCCAATCTCGTCACATCCCATTAAAACCCAACTCACCCTTGTCAGTTCCCATAAATACCCAACCTACACTTGTCACTTCCCATTAATATCCAACCCACCCTCGTCACTTCCAATTAATATCCAACTGGTCCTCGTCACTTCCCAAAAATACACAACTCATCCTCGTCACTGCCCATAAATACACAACTCAACCTCGTCATGTGCCGTTAATATCCAAGCCTCCCTCATCACTTCCCGTTAATACCCAACCCAACTACATCACTTCCCATTAATGCCCAACTCACCATCGTCACTTCCCATTAAAACCCAAACCACCCTTGTCAATTCCAATTAATATCCAACCCTTCCCTCGTCACTTCCAATTAATACCCAACCCAATCTCGTCTCATCCCTTTAAAACCCAACTCACCTTTGTCAGTTCCCATTAATACCAAACCCACACTCGTCACTTCCCATTAATAGCTAACCCACCCTCGTCTCTTCCCATTAATACCCAACTCACCCTCGTCACTTCCCATTTATACCCAAATCATTCTCGTCACTTCCTATTAATATCCAACTCACCCTCGTCACTTCCCATTAATACCCAACTCATCCTCGTCATTTCACATTAATACCCAATTCACCATCATCACTTCCCATTTATACCAAACTCACCCTCGTCACTTCCCATTTAAACCCAACCCACGCTCGTCTCTTCCCATTATTACACAATCCACCCTCATCACTTCCCATTAATACACAACCCACCCGCGTCACTTCCCATTAATACCCAACCCACCCTCGTCACTTCCCATTAATATCCAAGCCAACTCCGTCACTTCCCATTAATACCCAACCCAGCCTCATCACTTCCCATCAATACCAAACCCACCCTTGTCACTTCCCATTAATAACCAACTCAGCCTCGTCACTACCCATTAATATCCAAACCAACCTCGTCACTTCCCATTAATAACCAACTCAGCCTCGTCACTTCCCATAATAGCCAACACAGCCTTGTCACTTCCAATTAATAACAACTGATCCTCGTCACTTCCCATTAATATCCAACCCAACCTCATCACTTCCAATTAATATCCAACTGATCCTCGTCACTTCCCAATAATACCCAACTCATCCTCGTCACTGCCCATGAATACACAACTCACCCTCGTCATGTCCCCTTAATATCCAAGCCTCCCTTGTCACTTCCCTTTAATACCCAACCCACCTACATCGCTTCCCATTAATGCCCAACTCACCCTCATCACTTCCCATTAAAATCCCAAATACCCTTGACAATTCCAATTAATATCCAACCCTTCCCTCGTCACTTCTGATGAATACCCAACCCAATCTCGTCACTTCCCATTAATATCCAACCCAATCTCGTCACTTCCCATTAATACCCAATCCACCCTCGTAATTTCCCACTAATATCCAGCTCACCCTCGTCACTTCCAATTAATACCCAAACCACACTCGTCACTTCCCATTAATACCAAAACCACCATCGTCACTTCCCATTAATACCAAACCCACCCTCATCATTACCCGCTAATATCCAAGCCAACCTCACCACTTCCCATTAATACCCAACTCATCCTCGTCAATTCCCATTAATACCCAACTCATCCTCGTCAATTCCCATTAAAACCCAACTCACCCTCGTCACTTCCCATTAATACCCAACCCACACTCGTCACTTCCCATTAAAAGCTAACCCACCCTCGTCTCTTCCCATTAATACACAACTCACCCTCGTCACTTCCCATTTATACCCAACTCACCCTCATCACTTCCCATTAATACCCAACCCACCCTCGTCACTTCCCATTAATACCCAACACACGCTCGGCACTTCCTATTTGTAAACAATTCATCCTCGTCACTTCCCATTAATAGCTAACCCAACCTCGTCATTTCCAATTAATACTCAATCCATCCTCATCTGTTCCCATTAATATCCAACTCACCCTCGTCACTTCCCATTAATATCCAACCCTTCCCTCGTCACTTCCAATTAATACACAAACCAACCTCGTCACTTCCCAATAATAGCCAACTCCCCCTCATCACTTACCATTAATATCTACCCCAATCTTGTCAATTCCCATTAATTCCCAACTCAAGCTCGTCAATTCCAATTAATACACAACCCACCCTCATCACTTCCCATTAATATCCAAGCCAACCTCGTCACTTCACATTAATACACAACCCACCCATTCACTTCCCATTAATACCCAACCCACCCGCGTCACTTCCCATTAATTTCCAACTCAAGCTCGCCATTTCCCATTAATATCCAACCCACCATCGACATTTCCCATTAATAGTTAACCAACCCTTGTCATTTCCCATTAATACCCAAACCACCCTCGTCAATTCCCATTAATATCCAACCCACCCTCGTCACTTCCCATTAATAGTTAACTCACTCTTGTCACTTCCCATTAATATCCAATCCACCCGCATCACTTCCCATTAATACGCAACTCATCCTATTCACTTCCCATTAATACCCAACACACCCTTACACTTCCCATTAATACCCAACTCATCTCGTCACTTCCCATTAACACCCAACCCAACCTCGTCACTTCCCATTAATATCCACGCCAACTCCACCACTTCCCATTAATACCCAACTCATCCTCGTCACTTCCCATTAATACACAACCCAACCTCATCACTTCCCATTAATACCCAACCCCCCCTCGTCACTTCCCATTAATAGTTAACTCACTCTCGTCACTTCACATTAATATCCAATCCACCCTCATCACTTCCCATTAATACCCAACTCATCCTTGTCACTTCCCATTCATACCCAACACACCCTTACACTTCCCATTAATACCCAACTCACCTCGTCACTTCCCATTAATACCCAACCCAACCTTGTCGCTTCCCATTAATATCCACGCCAACTCCGCCACTTCCCATTAATACCCAACTCATTCTCGTCACTTCCCAGTATTACCCAACCCAACATCGTCACTTCCCATTAATATCCAAGCCAACTCCGTCACTTCCCATTAATACCCAACCCAACCTCGTCACTTCCCATTAATATCCAAGCCAACTCCGTCACTTCCCATTAATACACAACCCAACATCGTCACTTCCCATTAATATCCAAGCCAACTCCGTCACTTCCCATTAATACCCAACCCAGCCTCATCACTTCCCATCAATACCAAACCCACCCTTGTCACTTCCCATTAATAACCAACTCAGCCTCGTCACTACCCATTAATATCCAAACCAACCTCGTCACTTCCCATTAATAACCAACACAGCCTCGTCACTTCCAATTAATAACAACTGATCCTCGTCACTTCCCGTTAATACCCAACCCAACTACATCACTTCCCATTAATACCAAATCCATCCTCATCAGTTCCCATTAATACCCAACCCACCCTCATCACTTCCAATTAATACCCAACTCATCCCCCTCATTTCCCATTAATAACCAACCCACCCTTTTCACTTCCCATTAATATCCAACCCACCCTCGTCAATTCCAATTAATATCCAACTGATCCTCGTCACTTCCCAATAATACACAACTCATCCTCGTCACTGCCCATGACTACACAACTCACCCTCGTCATGTGCCCTTAATATCAAAGCCTCCCTTGTCACTTCCCGTTAATACCCAACCCACCTGCATCACTTCCCATTAATGCCCAACTCACCCTCATCACTTCCAATTAAAACCCAAACCACCCTTGTCAATTCCAATTAATATCCAATCCTTCCCTCGTCACTTCCAATTAATACCCAACCCAATCTCGTCACATCCCATTAAAACCCAAATCACCCTTGTCAGTTCCCATAAATGCCCAACCCACACTTGTCACTTCCCATTAATATCCAACCCACCCTCGTCACTTCCAATTAATATCCAACTGATCCTCGTCCCTTCCCAAAAATACACAACTCATCCTCGTCACTGCCCATAAATACACAACTCAACCTCGTCATGTGCCCTTAATATCCAAGCCTCCCTCGTCACTTCCCGTTAATACCCAAACCAATTACATCACTTCCCATTAATGCCCAACTCACCCTCGTCACTTCCCATTAAAACCCAAACCACCCTTGTCAATTCCAATTAATATCCAACCCTTCCCTCGTCACTTCCAATTAATACCCAACCCAATCTCGTCTCATCCCTTTAAAACCCAACTCACCTTTGTCAGTTCCCATTAATACCAAACCCACACTCGTCACTTCCCATTAATAGCTAACCCACCCTCGTCTCTTCCCATTAATACCCAACTCACCCTCGTCACTTCCCATTTATACCCAAATCATTCTCGTCACTTCCTATTAATATACAACTCACCCTCGTCACTTCCCATTAATACCCAACTCATCCTCGTCATTTCACATTAATACCCAATTCACCATCATCACTTCCCATTTATACCAAACTCACCCTCGTCACTTCCCATTTAAACCCAACCCACGCTCGCCTCTTCCCATTATTACACAATCCACCCTCATCACTTCCCATTAATACACAACCCACCCGCGTCACTTCCCATTAATACCCAACCCACCCTCGTCACTTCCCATTAATATCCAAGCCAACTCCCTCACTTCCCATTAATACCCAACCCAACATCGTCACATCCCATTAATATCCAAGCCAACTCCGTCACTTCCCATTAATACCCAACCCAGCCTCATCACTTCCCATCAATACCAAACCCACCCTTGTCACTTCCCATTAATAACCAACTCAGCCTCGTCACTACCCATTAATATCCAAACCAACCTCGTCACTTCCCATTAATAACCAACTCAGCCTCGCCACTACACATTAATATCCAAACCAACCTCGTCACTTCCCATTAATAACCAACTCAGCCTCGTCACTTCCCATAATAGCCAACACAGCCTCGTCACTTCCAATTAATATCCAACTGATCCTCGTCACTTCCCAATAATACCCAACTCATCCTCGTCACTGCCCATGAATACACAACTCACCCTCATCACGTCCCCTTAATATCCAAGCCTCCCTCGTCACTTCCCATTAATACCCAACCCACCCTCGTCACTTCCCATTAATATCCAAGCCAACTCCGTCACTTCCCATTAATACCCAACCCAACATCGTCACATCCCATTAATATCCAAGCCAACTTCGTCACTTCCCATTAATACCCAACCCAGCCTCATCACTTCCCATCAATACCAAACCCACCCTTGTCACTTCCCATTAATTACCAACTCAGCCTCGTCACTTCCCATTAATATCAAAACCAACCTCGTCACTTCCCATTAACAACCAACTCAGCCTCGTCACTTCCCATAATAGCCAACACAGCCTCGTCACTTCCAATTAATATCCAACTGATCCTCGTCACTTCCCAATAATACCCAACTCATCCTCGTCACTGCCCATGAATACACAACTCACCCTCATCACGTCCCCTTAATATCCAAGCCTCCCTCGTCACTTCCCGTTAATACCCAACCCACCTACATCACTTCCCATTAATGCCCAACTCACCCTCATCACTTCCCATTAAAATCCCAAATACCCTTGTCAATTCCAATTAATATCCAACCCTTCCCTCGTCACTTCTGATGAATACCCAACCCAATCTCGTCACTTCCCATTAATATCCAACCCAATCTCGTCACTTCCCATTAATACCCAATCCACCCTCGTAATTTCCCACTAATATCCAGCTCACCCTCGTCACTTCCAATTAATACCCAAACCACACTCGTCACTTCCCATTAATACACAAACCACCATCGTCACTTCCCATTAATACCAAACCCACCCTCGTCATTACCCACTAATATCCAAGCCAACCTCATCACTTCCCATTAATACCCAACTCATCCTCCTCAATTCCCATTAATACCCAACTCATCCTCGTCAATTCCCATTAAAACCCAACTCACCCTCGTCACTTCCCATTAATACCCAACCCACACTCGTCACTTCCCATTAAAAGCTAACCCACCCTCGTCTCTTCCCATTAATACACAACTCACCCTCGTCACTTCCCATTTATACCCAACTCACCCTCATCACTTCCCATTAATACCCAACCCACCCTCGTCACTTCCCATTAATACCCAACACACGCTCGGCACTTCCTATTTATAAACAATTCATCCTCGTCACTTCCCATTAATAGCTAACCCAACCTCGTCACTTCCAATTAATATTCAATCCATCCTCATCTGTTCCCATTAATATCCAACTCACCCTCGTCACTTCCCATTAATATCCAACCCTTCCCTCGTCACTTCCCATTAATACACAACCCAACCTCGTCACTTCCCAATAATAGCCAAATCCCCCTCATCACTTACCATTAATAACTAACCCAATCTTGTCAATTCCCTTTAATTCCCAACTCAAGCTCGTCAATTCCAATTAATACACAACCCACCCTCGTCACTTCCCATTAATATCCAAGCCAACCTCGTCACTTCACATTAATACACAACCCACCCATTCACTTCCCATTAATACCCAACCCACCCTCGTCACTTCCCATTAATTTCCAACTCAAGCTCGCCATGTCCCATTAATATCCAACCCACCATCGACATTTCCCATTAATAGTTAACCAACCCTTGTCATTTCCCATTAATATTCAAACCACCCTCGTCAATTCCCATGAATACACAACTCACCCTCATCACGTCCCCTTAATATCCAAGCCTCCCTCGTCACTTCCCATTAATACCCAACCCACCCTCGTCACTTCCCATTAATATCCAAGCCAACTCCGTCACTTCCCATTAATACCCAACCCAACATCGTCACATCCCATTAATATCCAAGCCAACTCCGTCACTTCCCATTAATACCCAACCCAGCCTCATCACTTCCCATCAATACCAAACCCACCCTTGTCACTTCCCATTAATTACCAACTCAGCTTCGTCACTTCCCATTAATATCAAAACCAACCTCGTCACTTCCCATTAACAACCAACTCAGCCTCGTCACTTCCCATAATAGCCAACACAGCCTCGTCACTTCCAATTAATATCCAACTGATCCTCGTCACTTCCCAATAATACCCAACTCATCCTCGTCACTGCCCATGAATACACAACTCACCCTCATCACGTCCCCTTAATATCCAAGCCTCCCTCGTCACTTCCCGTTAATACCCAACCCACCTACATCACTTCCCATTAATGCCCAACTCACCCTCATCACTTCCCATTAAAATCCCAAATACCCTTGTCAATTCCAATTAATATCCAACCCTTCCCTCGTCACTTCTGATGAATACCCAACCCAATCTCGTCACTTCCCATTAATATCCAACCCAATCTCGTCACTTCCCATTAATACCCAATCCACCCTCGTAATTTCCCACTAATATCCAGCTCACCCTCGTCACTTCCAATTAATACCCAAACCACACTCGTCACTTCCCATTAATACCCAAACCACCATCGTCACTTCCCATTAATACCAAACCCACCCTCGTCATTACCCACTAATATCCAAGCCAACCTCATCACTTCCCATTAATACCCAACTCATCCTCCTCAATTCCCATTAATACCCAACTCATCCTCGTCAATTCCCATTAAAACCCAACTCACCCTCGTCACTTCCCATTAATACCCAACCCACACTCGTCATTTCCCATTAAAAGCTAACCCACCCTCGTCTCTTCCCATTAATACACAACTCACCCTCGTCACTTCCCATTTATACCCAACTCACCCTCATCACTTCCCATTAATACCCAACCCACCCTCGTCACTTCCCATTAATACCCAACACACGCTCGGCACTTCCTATTTATAAACAATTCATCCTCGTCACTTCCCATTAATAGCTAACCCAACCTCGTCACTTCCAATTAATATTCAATCCATCCTCATCTGTTCCCATTAATATCCAACTCACCCTCGTCACTTCCCATTAATATCCAACCCTTCCCTCGTCACTTCCCATTAATACACAACCCAACCTCGTCACTTCCCAATAATAGCCAAATCCCCCTCATCACTTACCATTAATAACTAACCCAATCTTGTCAATTCCCTTTAATTCCCAACTCAAGCTCGTCAATTCCAATTAATACACAACCCACCCTCGTCACTTCCCATTAATATCCAAGCCAACCTCGTCACTTCACATTAATACACAACCCACCCATTCACTTCCCATTAATACCCAACCCACCCTCGTCACTTCCCATTAATTTCCAACTCAAGCTCGCCATGTCCCATTAATATCCAACCCACCATCGACATTTCCCATTAATAGTTAACCAACCCTTGTCATTTCCCATTAATATTCAAACCACCCTCGTCAATTCCCATTAATATCCAACTCACCCTCGTCACTTCCCATTAATAGTTAACTCACTCTTGTCACTTCCAATTAATATCCAATCCACCCACATCACTTCCCATTAATACGCAACTCATCCTTTTCACTTCCCATTAATACCCAACACACCCTTACACTTCCCATTAATACCCAACTCATCTCGTCACTTCCCATTAATACCCAACCCAACCTCGTCACTTCCCATTAATATACACGCCAACTCCACCACTTCCCATTAATACCCAACTCATCCTCATCACTTCCCATTAATACACAACCCAACCTCATCACTTCCCATTAAAACCCAACCCACCCTCGTCACTTCCCATTAATAGTTAACTCACTCTCGTTACTTCCCATTAATATCCAATCCACCCTCATCACTTCACATCAATACCCAACTCATCCTTGTCACTTCCCATTCATACCCAACACACCCTTACACTTCCCATTAATACCCAACTCACATCGTCACTTCCCATTAATACACAACCCAACCTTGTCACTTCCCATTAATATCCACGCCAACTCCGCCACTTCCCATTAATACCCAACTCATTCTCGTCACTTCCCATTATTACCCAACCCAACATCGTCACTTCCCATTAATATCCAAGCCAACTCCGTCACTTCCCATTAATACCCAACCCAACCTCGTCACTTCCCATTAATATCCAAGCCAACTCCGTCACTTCCCATTAATACCCAACCCAACATCGTCACTTCCCATTAATATCCAAGCCAACTCCGTCACTTCCCATTAATACCCAACCCAGCCTCATCACTTCCCATCAATACCAAACCCACCCTTGTCACTTCCCATTAATATCCAACTCAGCCTCGTCACTACCCATTAATATCCAAACCAACCTCGTCACTTCCCATTAATAACCAACACAGCCTCGTCACTTCCAATTAATAACAACTGATCCTCGTCACTTCCCGTTAATACCCAACCCAACTAGATCACTTCCCATTAATACCAAATCCACCCTCATCAGTTCCCATTAATACCCAACCCACCCTCATCATTTCCCATTAATACCCAACTCATCCCCCTCATTTCCCATTAATAACCATCCCACCATTTTCACTTCCCATTAATATCCAACCCACCCTCGTCAATTACAATTAATATCCAACTGATCCTCGTCACTTCCCAATAATACACAACTCATCCTCGTCACTGCCCATGACTACACAACTCACCCTCGTCATGTGCCCTTAATATCAAAGCCTCCCTTGTCACTTCCCGTTAATACCCAACCCACCTACATCACTTCCCATTAATGCCCAACTCACCCTCGTCACTTCCCATTAAAACCCAAACCACCCTTGTCAATTCCAATTAATATCCAACCCTTCCCTCGTCACTTCCAATTAATACCCAACCCAATCTCGTCACATCCCATTAAAACCCAACTCACCCTTGTCAGTTCCCATAAATACCCAACCCACACTTGTCACTTCCCATTAATATCCAACCCACCCTCGTCACTTCCAATTAATATCCAACTGATCCTCGTCACTTCCCAAAAATACACAACTCATCCTCGTCACTGCCCATAAATACACAACTCAACCTCGTCATGTGCCCTTAATATCCAAGCCTTCCTCGTCACTTCCCGTTAATACCCAACCCAACTACATCACTTCCCATTAATGCCCAACTCACCCTCATCACTTCCCATTAAAACCCAAACCACCCTTGTCAATTCCAATTAATATCCAACCCTTCCCTCGTCACTTCCAATTAATACTCAACCCAATCTTGTCTCATCCCTTTAAAACCCAACTCACCTTTGTCAGTTCCCATTAATACCAAACCCACACTCGTCACTTCCCATTAATAGCTAACCCATCCTCGTCTCTTCCCATTAATACCCAACTCACCCTCGTCACTTCCCATTTATACCCAAATCATTCTCGTCACTTCCTATTAATATCCAACTCACCCTCGTCACTTCCCATGAATACCCAACTCATCCTCGTCATTTCACATTAATACCCAATTCACCATCATCACTTCCCATTTATACCAAACTCACACTCGTCACTTCCCATTTAAAACCAACCCACGCTCGTCTCTTCCCATTATTACACAATCCACCCTCATCTCTTCCCATTATTACACAATCCACCCTCATCACTTCCCATTAATGCACAACCCACCTGCGTCACTTCCCATTAATACCCAACCCACCCTCGTCACTTCCCATTAATTACCAAGCCAACTCCCTCACTTCCCATTAATACCCAACCCAACATCGTCACATCCCATTAATATCCAAGCCAACTCCGTCACTTCCCATTAATACCCAACCCAGCCTCATCACTTCCCATCAATACCAAACCCACCCTTGTCACTTCCCATTAATAACCAACTCAGCCTCGTCACTACCCATTAATATCCAAACCAACCTCGTCACTTCCCATTAATAACCAACTCAGCCTCGTCACTACCCATTAATATCCAAACCAACCTCGTCACTTCCCATTAATAACCAACTCAGCCTCGTCACTTCCCATAATAGCCAACACAGCCTCGTCTCTTCCAATTAATAACAACTGATGCTCGTCACTTCCCATTAATATCCAACCCAACCTCATCACTTCCAATTAATATCCAACTGATCCTCGTCACTTCCCAATAATACCCAACTCATCCTCGTCACTGCCCATGAATACACAACTCACCATCGTCACGTCCCCTTAATATCCAAGCCTCCCTCGTCACTTCCCGTTAATACCCAACCCACCTTCATCACTTCCCATTAATGCCCAACTCACCCTCATCACTTCCCATTAAAATCCCAAATACCCTTGATAATTCCAATTGATATCCAACCCTTCCCTCGTCACTTCTGATGAATACCCAACCCAATCTCGTCACTTCCCATTAATATCCAACCCAATCTCGTCACTTCCCATTAATACCCAATCCACCCTCGTAATTTCCCACTAATATCCAGCTCACCCTCTTCACTTCCAATTAATACCCAAACCACACTCGTCACTTCCCATTAATACCCAAACCACCATCGTCACTTCCCATTAATACCAAACCCACCCTCGTCATTACCCACTAATATCCAAGCCAACCTCATCACTTCCCATTAATACCCAACTCATCCTCGTCAATTCCCATTAATACCCAACTCATCCTCAACAATTCCCATTAAAACCCAGCTCACCCTCGTCACTTCCCATTAATACCCAACCCACACTCGTCACTTCCCATTTAAAGCTAACCTACCCTCGTCTCTTCCCATTAATACACAACTCACCCTCGTCACTTCCCATTTATACCCAACTCACCCTCATCACTTCCCATTAATACCCAACCCACCCTCGTCACTTCCCATTAATACCCAACACACGCTCGGCACTTCCTATTTATAAACAATTCGTCCTCGTCACTTCCCATTAATAGCTAACCCAACCTCGTCACTTCCAATTAATACTCAATCCATCCTCATCTGTTCCCATTAATATCCAACTCATCCTCGTCACTTCCCATTAATATCCAACCCATCCCTCATCACTTCCCATTAATACACAACCCAACCTCGTCACTTCCCAATAATAGCCAACTCCCCCTCATCACTTACCATTAATAACTGCCCCAATCTTGTCAATTCCCATTAATTCCCAACTCATGCTCGTCAATTCCAATTAATACACAACCCACCCTCGTCACTTCCCATTAATATCCAAGCCAACCTCGTCACTTCACATTAATACACAACCCACCCATTCACTTCCCATTAATACCCAACCCACCCTCGTCACTTCCCATTAATTTCCAACTCAAGCTCGCCATTTCCCATTAATATCCAACCCACCATCGACATTTCCCATTAATAGTTAACCAACCCTTGTCATTTCCCATTAATACCCAAACCACCTTCGTCAATTCCCATTAATATCCAACCCACCCTCGTCACTTCCCATTAATAGTTAACTCACTCTTGTCACTTCCCATTAATATCCAATCCACCCACATCACTTCCCATTAATACGCAACTCATCCTATTCACTTCCCATTAATACCCAACACACCCTTACACCTCCCATTAATACCCAACTCATCTCGTCACTTCCAATTAATACCCAACCCAACCTCGTCACTTCCCATTAATATCCACGCCAACTCCACCACTTCCCATTAATACCCAACTCATCCTCATCACTTCCCATTAATACACAACCCAACCTCATCACTTCCCATTAATACCCAACCCACCTTCGTCACTTCCCATTAATAGTTAACTCACTCTCGTCACTTCCCATTAATATCCAATCCACCCTCATCACTTCCCATTAATGCCCAACTCATCCTTGTCACTTCCCATTCATACCCAACACACCCTTACACTTCCCATTAATACCCATCTCACCTCGTCACTTCCCATTAATACCCAACCCAACCTTATCACTTACCATTAATATCCACGCCATCTCCGCCACTTCCCATTAATACCCAACTCATTCTCGTCACTTCCCATTATTACCCAACCCAACATCATCACATCCCATTAATATCCAAGCCAACTCCGTCACTTCCCATTAATACCCAACGCAACCTCATCACTTCCCATTAATACCCAACTCATCCTCGTAAATTCCCATTAATACCCAACTCATCCTCATCAATTCCCATTAAAACCCAGCTCACCCTCGTCACTTCCCATTAATACCCAACCCACACTCGTCACTTCCCATTTAAAGCTAACCCACCCTCGTCTCTTCCCATTAATACACAACTCACCCTCGTCACTTCCCATTTATACCCAACTCACCCTCATCACTTCCCATTAATACCCAACCCACCCTCGTCACTTCCCATTAATACCCAACTCATTCTCGTCACTTCCCATTATTACCCAACCCAACATCGTCACTTCCCATTAATATCCAAGCCAACTCCGTCACTTCCCATTAATACCCAACCCAACCTCGTCACTTCCCATTAATATCCAAGCCAACTCCGTCACTTCCCATTAATACCCAACCCAGCCTCATCACTTCCCATCAATAACAAACCCACCCTTGTCAATTCCCATTAATAAACAACTCAGCCTCGTCACTACCCATTAATATCCAAACCAACCTCGTCACTTCCCATTAATAACCAACACAGCCTCGTCACTTCCAATTAATAACAACTGATCCTGGTCACTTCCCGTTAATACCCAACCCAACTACATCACTTCCCATTAATACCAACTCCACCCTCATCAGTTCTCATTAATACCCAACCCACCCTCATCACTTCCCATTAATACCCAACTCATCCCCCTCATTTCCCATTAATAACCAACCCACCCTTTTCACTTCCCATTAATATCCAACCCACCCTCGTCAATTCCAATTAATATCCAACTGATCCTCGTCACTTCCCAATAATACACAACTCATCCTCGTCACTGCCCATGAATACACAACTCAACCTCGTCATGTGCCCTTAATATCCAAGCCTCCCTCGTCACTTCCCGTTAATACCTAACCCACCTACATCACTTCCCTTTAATGCCCAACTCACCCTCGTCACTTCCCATTAAACACAAACCACCCTTGTCAATTCCAATTAATATCCAACCCTTCCCTCGTCACTTCCAATTAATACCCAACCCAATCTCATCACATCCCATTAAAACCCAACTCACCCTTGTCACTTCCCATTAATAGCTAACCCACCCTCGTCTCTTCCCATTAATACCCAACTCACCCTCGTCACTTCCCATTTATACCCAAATCACTCTCGTCACTTCCTATTAATATCCAACTCACCCTCGTCACTTCCCATTAATACCCAACTCATCCTCGTCATTTCACATTAATACCCAATTCACCATCATCACTTCCCATTTATAACAAACTCACCCTCGTCACTTCCCATTTATACCCAACCCACACTCGTCTCTTCCCATTATTACACAATCCACCCTCATCACTTCCCATTAATACACAACCCATCCGCGTCACTTCCCATTAATACCCAAACCACCCTCGTCACTTCCCATTAATATTCAACCCACCCTCGTCACTTCCCATTAATATCCAACTGTTCCTCGTCAATTCCTGTTAATACCAAACCCACCTACATCACTTCCCATTAATACCCAATCCACCCTCGTCATTTCCCATTAATACGCAACCCACCCTCGTCTCTTCCCATTATTACTCAATCCAACCTCGTCACTTCCCATTAATACCCAACTCACCCTCGTCCCATCCCATTAATATTCAACCCACCCTCGTCACTTCCCATTAATATCCAACTTATCCTCGTCAATTCCTTTAATACCCAACCCACCTACATCACTTCCCATTAATACCCAATCCACCCTCGTCACTTCCCATTAAAACATAAACCACCCTTGTCAAGTCCCATTAATATCCAACCCTTCCCTTGCCACTTCCCATTAATACCCAACCCACTCTCGTCACTTCCAATTAATACCCAACCCAATCTCATTACTTCCCATTAATATCCAACCCATCCTCGTCACTTCTGATTAATATCCAACTCATCCTCATCACTTCCCATTAATACCCAACCCACCTACATCACTTCCCATTATTACCCAAACCACACTCATCACTTCCCATTAATAGCCAACCCACCCTCGTCACTTCCCATTAATACCCAACTCATCCTCGTCACTTCCCAATAATATCCAAACCAACCTCGTCACTTCCCATTAATACCCAGTCCAACCTCGTTACTTCCCATTAATACCCAACCCATCCTCGCCACTTCCCATTAATATCCAAACCAACCTCGTCACTTCCCATTAATACCCAACTCACCCTCGTCACTTCCCATTAATAGTTAACCCACTGTCATCAGTTCCCATTAATACCAAACCCACCCTCGTCACTTCCCATTAATATCCAATCCAGCCTCGTCATTTCCCATTAATACTCAACTCACCCTCGTCACTTCCAATTAATACCAAACCCAACCTTGTCACTTCCTATTAATATCCAACTCAACCTCGACACTTCCCGTAAATACCCAACCCATCCTCGTCACTTCCCATTAAAATCCAATTCACCATCGTTACTTCCCATTAATACCCAACCCACCCTCGTCACCTCCCATTAATACCCAACTCAAGCTCGTCATTTCCCATTAATACCCAAACCACCCTCGTCACTTCCCATTAATATCCAACCCACCCTCGTCACTTCCCATTAACAGTTAACTCACTCTCGACACTTCCCATTAATATCCAATCCACCCTCATCGCTTCCCATTAATACCCAACTCATGCTTGTCACTTCCCATTAACAGTTAACTCACTCTCGTTACTTCCCATTAATATCCAATCCACCCTCATCGCTTCCCATTAATACACAACTCATCCTTGTCACTTCCTATTAATAGCGAACCCACTCTTACGCTTCCCATTAATACCCAACTCACCTCGTCACTTCCCAATCATACCCAACCCAACCTCGTCACTTCCCATTAATATCCAAGCCAACTCTGTCACTTCCCATTACTACCCAACTCATCCTCGTCACTTCCCATTAATACCCAACCCAACCTCGTCACTTCCCATTAATATCCAAACCAACTCTGTCACTTCCCATTAATACCCAACCCAACCTCGTCACTTCCCATTAATATCCAACCCACCCTCGTCACTTCCCATTAACAGTTAACTCACTCTCGACACTTCCCATTAATATCCAATCCACCCTCATCGCTTCCCATTAATACCCAACTCATGCTTGTCACTTCCCATTAACAGTTAACTCACTCTCGTTACTTCCCATTAATATCCAATCCACCCTCATCGCTTCCCATTAATACACAACTCATCCTTGTCACTTCCCATTAATAGCGAACCCACTCTTACGCTTCCCATTAATACCCAACTCACCTCGTCACTTCCCAATCATACCCAACCCAACCTCGTCACTTCCCATTAATATCCAAGCCAACTCTGTCACTTCCCATTACTACCCAACTCATCCTCGTCTCTTCCCATTAATACCCAACCCAACCTCGTCACTTCCCATTAATATCCAAACCAACTCTGTCACTTCCCATTAATACCCAACCCAACCTCGTCACTTCCCATTAATATCCAAGCCAACTCTGTCACTTCCCATTAATACCCAACTACTCCTCCTCACTTCCCATTAATACCAAACCCAACCTCGTCACTTCCCATTGATACCAAACCCACCCTCGTCACTTCCCATTATTACCCAACCCACCCTCGTCACTTCCCATTAATACCCAACCCACCCTCATCACTTCCCATTAATACGCAACCCACCCTCGTCTCTTCCCATTATTACTCAATCCAACCTCGTCACTTCCCATTAATACGCAACTCACCCTCGTCCCATACCATTAATATCTATGGCACCCTCGTCACTACCTATTAATATCCAACGCATCCTCGTCACTTCCCATTATTACCCAACCCAACATCATCACTTCCCATTAATACCTAATTCACCCTCGTCACTTCCCATTAATGCCCAACTGACCCTCGTCACTTCCCATTAAAACGCAAACCACCCTTGTCAAATCCCATTAATATCCAACCCTTCCCTCGCCACTTCCCATTAATACCCAACCCACTGTTGTCACTTCCAATTAATACCCAACCCAATCTCATCACTTCCCATTAATATCCAACCCATCCTCGTCACTTCCCATTAATACCCAACTCACCCTCATTACTTCCCATTAATACCAATCCAGTCTCGTCACTTCCCGTTAATACCCAACCCTCCTAAATCTCTTCCCATTATTACCCAACCCACCCTCGTCACTTCCATTAATACCAAACTCACCCTCGCCACTTCCCATTAATATCCAATCCAGCCTCGTCATTTCCCATTAATACTCAACTCACCCTCGTCACTTCCAATTAATACCAAACCCAACCTTGTCACTTCCTATTAATATCCAACTCAAACTCGTCACATCCCGTTAATACCCAACCCATCCTCGTCACTTCCCATTAAAATCAAATTCACCCTCGTCACTTCCCATTTATATCAAACCCACCCTCGTCACTTCCCATTAATACCTAACTCAAGCTCATCATTTCCCATTAATACCCAACCCACCCTCATCACTTCCCATTAATATCCAACCCACCCTCGTCACTTCCCATTAATACACAATTTATCCTTGTCACTTCCCATTAATAATTAACCCACCCTCGTCACTTCCCATTAATACCCAAACCACCCTCGTCACTTCCCATTAACAGTTAACTCACTCTCGTCACTTCCCATTAATGTCCAATCCACCCTCATCACTTCCCATTAATACCCAACTCATCCTTGTCACTTCCCATTAATACCGAACCCACCCTTACGCTTCCCATTAATACCCAACTCACCTCGTCACTTCCCATTCATACCCAACCCAAACTCGTCTCTTCCCATTAATATCCAAGCCAACTCTGTCACTTCTCATTACTACCCAACTCATCCTCGTCACTTCCCATTAATACCCAACCTAACCTCGTCACTTCCCATTAATATCCAAGCCAACTCCGTCACTTCCCATAAATACCCAACCCAGCCTCGTCACTTCTCATTAATACCAAACCCAACCTCGTCACTTCCCATTAATACCAAACCCACCCTCGTCACTTCCCATTATTACCCAACCCACCCTCGTCACTTCCCATTAATACCCAACCCACCCTCGTCACTTCCCATTAATACGCAACCCACCCTCGTCTCTTCCCATTATTACTCAATCCAACCTCATCACTTCCCATTAATACGCAACTCACCCTCGTCCCATACCATTAATATCTATGCCACCGTCGTCACTACCTATTAATATCCAACTCATCCTCGTCACTTCCCATTAATACCCAACCCAACATCATCACTTCCCATTAATACCTAATTCACCCTCGTCACTTCCCATTAATGCCCAACTGACCCTCGTCACTTCCCATTAAAACGCAAACCACCCTTGTCACGTCCCATTAATATCCAACCCTTCCCTCGCCACTTCCCATTAACACCCAATCCACTCTTGTCACTTCCAATTAATACCCAACCCAATCTCATCACTTCCCATTAATACCCAACCCATCCTTGTCACTTCCCATTAATACCTAACTCACCCTCGTTACTTCCCATTAATTCCAATCCAGCCTCGTCACTTCCCGTTAATACCCAACTCTCCTAAATCTCTTCCCATTATTACCAACCCACCCTCGTCACTTCCATTAATACCTAACTCATCCTCGTCACTTCTGATTAATATCCAACTCATCCTCGTCACTTCCCATTAATACCCAACCCACCTACATCACTTCCCATTATTACCCAAACCAACCTCATCACTTCCCATTAATAGCCAACCCACCCTCGTCACTTCCCATTAATACCCAACTCATCCTCGTCACTTCCCAATAATATCCAACCCAACCTCGTCAGTTCCCATTAATACCCAGTCCAACCTCGTTACTTCCCATTAATACCCAACCCATCCTCGTCACTTCCCATTAATATCCAAACCAACCTCATCACTTCCCATTAATACCCAACTCACCCTCGTTACTTCCCATTAATAGTTAACCCATTCTCGTCAGTTCCCATTAATACCAAACCCACCCTCGTCACTTCCCATTAATATCCAATCCAGCCTCGTCATTTCCCATCAATACTCAACTCACCCTCGTCACTTCCAATTAATACCAAACCCAACCTTGTCACTGCCTATTAATATCGAACTCAATCTCATCACTTCCCGTTAATACCCAACCCATCCTCGTCACTTCCCATTAAAATCCAATTCACCCTCGTCACTTCCCATTAATACCCAACCCACCCTCGTCACTTCCCATTAATACCCAACCCACTCTCAGCACTTCCCATTAATACCCAACTCAAGCTCGTAATTTCCCATTAATACCCAACCCACCCTCGTCACTTCCCATTAATATCCAACCCACCCTCGTCACTTCCCTTTAATCCACAACTTATCATCGTCAATTCCCATTAATAAGTAACCCACCCTCGTCATTTCCCATTAATACCCAAACCACCCTCGTCACTTCCCATTAATATCCAACCCACCCTCGTCACTTCCCATTAACAGTTAACTCACTCTCGTCACTTCCCATCAATATCCAATCCACCCTCATCACTTCCCATTCATACCCAACCCAACCTCGTCACTTCCCATTAATATACAAGTCAACTCTGTCACTTCCCATTACTACCCAACTCATCCTCGTCACTTCCCATTAAAACCCAACCCAACCTCGTCACTTCCCATTAATATCCAAGCCAACTCCGTCACTTCCCATTAATACCCAACCCAACCTTGTCACTTCCCATTAATATCCAAGCAAACTCCGTCACTTCCCATAAATACCCAACCCAGCCTCGTCACATCCCAGTAATACCAAACCCAACCTCGTCACTTCCAATTAGTACCCAAAGCAACCTCGTAACTTCACATTAATATCCATCCCAGGTTGTCAGTTCCCATTAATACATAACCCAGCCTTGTCTCTTCCCATTAAAACCCAACCCAGCCTTGTCTCTTCCCATTAAAACCCAACCCACCCTCGTCACTTCCCATTAAAACCCAACTCAGTCTCGTCACTACCCTTAAATACCAAATTCATGCTTGTCACATCTCATTAATACCCAACCCAGTTCGTCAGTTCCCAATAATCTCCAACACACCCTCGTCCCTTCGCTTTAATTTCCAAGCAAACCTCGTCACTTCCCATTAAAACCCAACCCACTTCGTCAGTTCCCATTAGTAGCCAACCCACACTTACACTTACAGTTAATACCCAAACCACCCTCGTCTCATCCTATTAATATACTACCCAGCCTCGTTGCTTCGCATTAACACCTAATGAACCCTCGTCACTTCCCATTAATACCCAACTCACCCTCGTCACTTCCCATTAATATCCAACCCACCCTTGTCACGTCCCATTAATACCCAACTCACTCTCGTCACTTCCCATTAATATCCAATCCAACATCGTCATTTCCGATTAATACCCAACTCACCCTCGTCACTTCACATTAATACCCAATCCAACATCGTCACTTCAATTAATTCCCAACTCACCCTCGTCACTTCCCATTAATAGTTAACCCACTCTTGTCAGTTCCCATTAATAACCAATCCAGCCTCGTCATTTCCCATTAATACTCAACTCACCCTCCTCACTTCCCATTAATACCAAACCCACCCTTATCATTTCACATTATTATCCAACCCAACCTCGTCACTTCCCATTAATATCCAACCCACCCTCGTCAATACCTATGAATATCCAACTCACCCTCGTCATTTCCCGTTAATACCCAACCCATCCTCATCACCTCCCATTAATATCCACGCCAACCTCGTCAGTTGCCATTAATACCCAACCCGCCCTCATCACATCCCATTAATTCCCACCTCAAGCTCGCCATTTCCCATTAATACCCAACCCGCCCTCGTCACTTCCCATTAATACCCAACTCAAGCTCGTCATTTCCCATTAATACCCAACCCACCCTCGTCACTTCCCATTAATATCCAACCCATCCTCGTCACTTCCCATTAATACACAACTTATCCTCGTCACTTCCCATTAACAGTTAACTCACTCTCGTCACTTCCCATTAATATCCAATCCACCCTCATCACTTCCCATTAACACCCAACTCATCCTTGTCAATTCCCATAAATACCTAACCCACCCTTACACTTCCCATTAATACCCAACTCACTTCGTTACTTCCCATTAATACTCAACACAACCTCATCACTTCCCATTAATATCCAAGCCAACTCCGTCACTTCCCATTAATACCCAACTCATCCTCGTCACTTCCCATTAATAGCCAACCCAACCTCGTCACTTCCTATTAATATCCAAGCCAACTCTATCACTTCCCATAAATACCCAACCCAGCCTCGTCACTTCCCATTAATACCAAACCCAACCTCGTCACTTCCCATTAATACCCAACCCACCCTTGTCACTTCATATTAACAGCCAACCCACTCTCGTCATTTTCCATTAAAACACAGCACATCCTCATCACTTCCAGTTAATACCAAACCCACCCTCGTCACTTCCCATTAATACCAAACCCAACTTCGTCACTTCCCATTAATACACAACTCAGCCTTGTCACTTCCCATTAATACCGAACTCACCCTCGTCACTTCCCATTAATTCCCAACTCAACCTCGTCACTTCCCGTTAATACACAACTCACACTCGTCAGTTGCCATTATTATCCAACCCACCCTTGTCACTTCCCATTAATATCCAACCCACCCTCGTCACTTCCCATTAATACCCAAATCACCCTCGTCACTTCTCATAAATCCCAAACCACTCTCGTCACTTCCCATTAATAGCCATCTCAACCTCGTCACTTCCCATTATTACCCAACCCAACCTCGTCACTTCCCATTAATATCCAAGCCAACTCCATCACTTCCCATTAATACCCAACTCATCCTCGTCACTTCCCATTAATATCCAACCCAACCTCGTCACTTCCCATTAATATCCAAGCCAACTCCATCACTTCCCATAAATACCCAACCCAGCCTCATCACTTCCCATTAATACCAAACCCAACCTCGTCACTTCCCATTAATACCCAACCCACCTTTGTCACTTCATAATAATACCCAACCCACCCTCGTCATTTCCCATTAATACACAACACATCCTCGTCACTTCCAGTTAATACCAAACCCACCCTTGTCACTTCCCATTAATACCAAACCCAACTTCGTCACTTCCCATTAATACACAACTCAGCCTCGTCACTTCCCATTAATACCCAACTCACCCTCTTCACTTCCCATTAATACCCAACCCACCCTTGTCACTTCTCGTTAATACACAACTCACACTCATCAGTTGCCATTATAATCCAACCCACCCTCTTCACTTCCCATTAATTTCCAACCTACCCTCGTCACTTCCCATTAATACCCAAATCACCCTTGTCACTTCTCATGAATCCCAACCCACTCTCGTCACTTCCCATTAATACCCAATTCACCATCATCACTTCCCATTAATACCCAACTCAACCTCGTCCCATCCCATTAATATCTATGCCACCCTCATCACTACCTATTAATATCCAAATCATCCTCGTCACTTCCCATTAATACACAACCTAACCTCATCACATCCCATTACTACCTAATTCACCCTCGTCACTTCCCGTTAAAGACCAAGCCAATCTCATCACTTCACATTAATATCCAACCCAATCCGTGTCACTTCCCATAAATACCCAACTCACCCTCGTTACTTCCCATTAATATCAATTCAGCCTCATCACTTCCCGTTAATACCCAACCCTCCTAAATCACTTCCCATTAATACCCAACTCATCCTCATCACTTCCCATTAATTTCCAACTCATCCTTCTCACTTCCCGTTAATACCCAACCCACCAATATCACTTCCCATTATTACCCAACCCACCCGCATCACTTCCCATTAATAGCCAACCCACCCTCGTCACTTCCCATTAATACCCAACTCATCCTCGTCACTTCCCATTAATACCCAAACCACCCTCGTCACTTCCCGTTAATACCAACTCACCTCGTCACTTCCCATTAATACCCAACCCAACATCGTCACTCCCATTAATATCCAAGCCAACTCCGTCACTTCCCATGAATACCCAACTCATCCTCGTCACTTCCCATTAATATCCAACCCACCCTCGTCAATACCTATTAATATCCAACTCACCCTCGTCATTTCCCGTTAATACCCAAACCATCCTCATCGCCTCCCATTAATATCCACGCCAACCTCGTCAGTTGCCATTAATACCCAACCCGCCCTCATCACTTCCCATTAATTCCCACCTCAAGCTCGCCATTTCCCATTAATACCCAACCCGCCCTCGTCACTTCCCATTAATACCCAACTCAAGCTCATCATTTTCCATTAATACCCAACCCACACTCGTCACTTCCCATTAATATCCAACCCACCCTCGTCACTTCCCATTAATACACAACTTATCCTCGTCACTTCCCATTAACAGTTAACTCACTCTCATCACTTCCCATTAATATCCAATCCACCCTCATCACTTCCCATTAATACCCAACTCATCCTTGTCAATTCCCATAAATACCTAACCCACCCTTACACTTCCCATTAATACCCAACTCACTTCGTCACTTCCCATTAATACCCAACCCAACCTCGTCACTTCCCATTAATATCCAAGCCAACTCCGTCACTTCCCATTAATACCCAACTCATCCTCATCACTTCCCATTAATAGCCAACCCAACCACGTCACTTCCTATTAATATCCAAGCCAACTCCGTCACTTCCCATAAATACCCAACCCAGCCTCGTCACTTCCCATTAATACCAAACCCAACCTCGTCACTTCCCATTAATACCCAACCCACCCTTGTCACTTCATATTAACAGCCAACCCACTCTCGTCATTTTCCATTAATACACAGCACATCCTCATCACTTCCAGTTAATACCAAACCCACCCTCGTCACTTCCCATTAATACCAAACCCAACTTCGTCACTTCCCATTAATACACAACTCAGCCTTGTCACTTCCCATTAATACCCAACTCACCCTCGTCACTTCCCATTAATTCCCAACTCAACCTCGTCACTTCCCGCTAATACACAACTCACACTCGTCAGTTGCCATTATTATCCAACCCACCCTTGTCACTTCCCATTAATATCCAACCCACCCTCGTCACTTCCCATTAATACCCAAATCACCCTCGTTACTCCTCATAAATCCCAAACCACTCTCGTCACTTCCCATTAATAGCCAAGACACCATCATCACTTCCCATTAATACCCATCTCAACCTCGTCACTTCCCATTATTACCCAACCCAACCTCGTCAATTCCCATTAATATCCAAGCCAACTCCGTCACTTCCCATGAATACCCAACTCATCCTCGTCACTTCCCATTAATATCCAACCCACCCTCGTCAATATCTATTAATATCCAACTCACCCTCGTCATTTCCCGTTAATACCCAACCCATCCTCATCACCTCCCATTAATATCCACGCCAACCTCGTCAGTTGCCATTAATACCCAACCCGCCCTCATCACTTCCCATTAATTCCCACCTCAAGCTCGCCATTTCCCATTAATACCCAACCCGCCCTCGTCACTTCCCATTAATACCCAACTCAAGCTCGTCATTTCCCATTAATACCCAACCCACACTCGTCACTTCCCATTAATATCCAACCCACCCTCGTCACTTCCCATTAATACACAACTTATCCTCGTCACTTCCCATTAACAGTTAACTCACTCTCATCACTTCCCATTAATATCCAATCCACCCTCATCACTTCCCATTAATACCCAACTCATCCTTGTCAATTCCCATAAATACCTAACCCACCCTTACACTTCCCATTAATACCCAACTCACTTCGTTACTTCCCATTAATACCCAACCCAACCTCGTCACTTCCCATTAATATCCAAGCCAACTCCGTCACTTCCCATTAATACCCAACTCATCCTCGTCACTTCCCATTAATACCCAACTCATCCTCGTCACTTCCCATTAATACCCAACCCAACCTCGTCACTTCCCATTAATATCCAAGCCAACTCCGTCACTTCCCATAAATACCCAACCCAGCCTCGTCACTTCCCATTAATACCAAACCCAACCTCGTCACTTCCCATTAATACCCAACCCACCTTTGTCACTTCATAATAATACCCAACCCACCCTCGTCATTTCCCATTAATACACAACACATCCTCGTCACTTCCAGTTAATACCAAACCCACCCTTGTCACTTCCCATTAATACCAAACCCAACTTCGTCACTTCCCATTAATACACAACTCAGCCTCGTCACTTCCCATTAATAGCCAACTCACCCTCTTCACTTCCCATTAATACCCAACCCACCCTTGTCACTTCCCATTAATACACAACTCACACTCATCAGTTGCCATTATAATCCAACCCACCCTCTTCACTTCCCATTAATTTCCAACCCACCCTCGTCACTTCACATTAATACCCAAATCACCCTCGTCACTTCTCATGAATCCCAACACACTCTCGTCACTTCCCATTAATACCCAATTCAACATCATCACTTCCCATTAATACCCAACTCAACCTCGTCCCATCCCATTAATATCTATGCCACCCTCATCACTACCTATTAATATCTAAATCATCCTCGTCACTTCCCATTAATACACAACCTAACCTCATCACTTCCCATTACTACCTAATTCACCCTCGTCACTTCCCGTTAAAGACCAACCCAATCTCATCACTTCACATTAATATCCAACCCAATCCGTGTCACTTCCCATTAATACCCAACTCACCCTCGTTACTTCCCATTAATACCAATTCAGCCTCATCACTTCCCGTTAATACCCAACCCTCCTAAATCACTTCCCATTAATACCCAACTCATCCTCATCACTTCCCATTAATTTCCAACTCATCCTTCTCACTTCCCGTTAATACCCAACCCACCTATATAACTTCCCATTATTACCCAACCCACCCGCATCACTTCCCATTAATAGCCAACTCACCCTCGTCACTTCCCATTAATACCCAACTCATCCTCGTCACTTCCCATTAATACCCAAACCACCCTCGTCACTTCCCGTTAATACCAACTCACCTCGTCACTTCCCATTGATACCCAACCCAACATCGTCACTCCCATTAATATCCAAGCCAACTCCGTCACTTCTCATGAATACCCAACTCATCCTCGTCACTTCCCATTAATACCCAACCCAACCTCGTCACTTCCCATTAATATCCAAGCCAACTCCGTCACTTCCCATGAATACCCAACTCATCCTCGTCACTTCCCATTAATAACGAACCCAACCTCGTCACTTCCCATTAATATCCAAGCCAACTCCGTCACTTCCCATAAATACCCAACCCAGCCTTGTCACTTCCTATTAATACCAAACCCAACCTCGTCACTTCCCATTAATACCCAACCCACCCTTGTCACTTCATATTAATACCCAACCCAACCTCGTCATATCCCATTAATACACAACACATCCTCGTCACTTCCAGTTAAACACAAACCCACCCTCGTCACTTCCCATTAATACCACACCCAACTTCGTCACTTCCCATTAATACAGAACTGAGCCTCGTCACTTCCCATTAATACCCAACTCACCCTTGTCACTTCCCATTAATATCCAACTCACCCTCATCACTTCCCGTTAATACACAACTCACACTCGTCAGTTGCCATTATTATCCAACCCACCCTCGTCACATCCCATTAATACCCAAATCACCCTCGTCGCTTCTCATAAATCCCAACCCACTCTCGTCACTTCCCATTAATACCCAATTCACCATCATCACTTCCCATTAATAACCAACTCAACCTCGTCCCATCCCATTAATATCTATGCCACCCTCATCACTACCTATTAATATCCAAATCATCCTCGTCACTTCCCATTAATACACAACATAACCTCATCACTTCCCATTACTACCTAATTCACCCTCGTCACTTCCCGTTAAAGACCAACCCAATCTCATCACTTCACATTAATATCCAACCCAATCATTGTCACTTCCCATTAATACCCAACTCACCCTCGTTACTTCCCATTAATACCAATTCAGCCTCATCACTTCCTGTTAATACCCAACCCTCCTAAATCACTTCCCATTAATACCCAACTCATCCTCATCACTTCCCATTAATTTCCAACTCATCCTTCTCACTTCCCGTTAATACCAAACCCACCTATATCACTTCCCATTATTACCCAACCCACCCGCATCACTTCCCATTAATAGCCAACCCACCCTCGTCACTTCCCATTAATACCCAACTCATCCTCGTCACTTCCCATTAATACCCAAACCACCCTCGTCACTTCCCGTTAATACCAACTCACCTCGTCACTTCCCATTGATACCCAACCCAACATCGTCACTCCCATTAATATCCAAGCCAACTCCGTCACTTCCCATGAATACCCAACTCACCCTCGTCACTTCCCATTAATATCCAACCCAACCTCATCACTTGCCATTAATATCCAAGCCAACTCTGTCACTTCCCATGAATACCCAACTCATCCTCGTCACTTCCCATTAATACCCAACCCAACCTCGTCACTTCCCATTAATATTCAAGCCAACTCCGTCACTTCCCATAAATACCCAACCCAGCCTTGTCACGTCCTATTAATACCAAACCCAACCTCGTCACTTCCCATTAATACCCAACCCACCCTTGTCACTTCATATTAATACCCAACCCAACCTCGTCATATCCCATTAATACACAACACATCCTCGTCACTTCCAGTTAAACACAAACCCACCCTCGTCACTTCCCATTAATACCAAACCCAACTTCGTCACTTCCCATTAATACACAACTGAGCCTCATCACTTCCCATTAATACCCAACTCACCCTCGTCACTTCCCATTAATATCCAACTCACCCTCGTCACTTCCCGTTAATACACAACTCACACTCGTCAGTTGCCATTATTATCCAACCCACCCTCGTCACATCCCATTAATACCCAAATCACCCTCGTCACTTCTCATAAATCCCAACCCACTCTCGTCACTTCCCATTAATACCCAATTCACCCTCATCACTTCCCATTAATAACCAACTCACACTCGTCCCATCCCATTAATATCTATGCCAACTTGTCACTACCTATTAATATCCAACTCATCCTCGTCACTTCCCATTAATACCCAACCCAACCTCATCACTTCCCATTAATACCTAATTCACCCTCGTCACTTCCCGTTAAAGACCATCCCAATCTCATCATTTCCCATTAATACCCAACTCACTCTCATTACTTCCCATTAATACCAATTCAGCCTCGTCACTTCCCGTTAATACCCAACCCTCCTAAATCACTTCCCATTAATACCCAACTCATCCTCATCACTTCCCATTAATATCCAACTCATCCTTGTCACTTCCCGTTAATACCGAACCCACCTACATCACTTCCCATTAATAGCCAACCCAACCTCGTCACTTCCCATTAATACCCAACTCATCCTCGTCACTTCCCATTAATACCCAAACCACCCTCATCACTTCCCGTTAATACCCAACTCACCTCGTCACTTCCCATTAATACCCAACTCATCCTCGTCACTTCCCATAAATACACAACCCAGCCTCGTTCCTTCCTATTAATAACAAACCCAACATCATCACTTCCAATTAATACACAATCCAACCTTGTCACTTCATATTAATACCCAACCCACCCTCGTCATTTCCCATTAATACACAACACATCCTCGTCACTTCCAGTTAATAACAAACCCACCCTCGTCACTTCCCATTAATACCAAACCCAACTTCGTCACTTCCTATTAATACACAACTTATCCTCGTCACTTCCCATTAACAGTTAACTCACTCTCATCACTTCCCATTAATATCCAATCCACCCTCATCACTTCCCATTAATACCCAACTCATCCTTGTCAATTCCCATAAATACCTAACCCACCCTTACACTTCCCATTAATACCCAACTCACTTCGTTACTTCCCATTAATACCCAACCCAACCTCGTCACTTCCCATTAATATCCAAGCCAACTCCGTCACTTCCCATTAATACCCAACTCATCCTCGTCACTTCCCATTAATACCCAACTCATCCTCGTCACTTCCCATTAATACCCAACCCAACCTCGTCACTTCCCATTAATATCCAAGCCAACTCCGTCACTTCCCATAAATACCCAACCCAGCCTCGTCACTTCCCATTAATACCAAAGCCAACCTCGTCACTTCCCATTAATACCCAACCCACCTTTGTCACTTCATAATAATACCCAACCCACCCTCGTCATTTCCCATTAAGACACAACACATCCTCGTCACTTCCAGTTAATACCAAACCCACCCTTGTCACTTCCCATTAATACCAAACCCAACTTCGTCACTTCCCATTAATACACAACTCAGCCTCGTCACTTCCCATTAATAGCCAACTCACCCTCTTCACTTCCCATTAATACCCAACCCACCCTTGTCACTTCCCATTAATACACAACTCACACTCATCAGTTGCCATTATAATCCAACCCACCCTCTTCACTTCCCATTAATTTCCAACCCACCCTCGTCACTTCACATTAATACCCAAATCACCCTCGTCACTTCTCATGAATCCCAACACACTCTCGTCACTTCCCATTAATACCCAATTCACCATCATCACTTCCCATTAATACCCAACTCAACCTCGTCCCATCCCATTAATATCTATGCCACCCTCATCATTACCTATTAATATCTAAATCATCCTCGTCACTTCCCATTAATACACAACCTAACCTCATCACTTCCCATTACTACCTAATTCACCCTCGTCACTTCCCGTTAAAGACCAACCCAATCTCATCACTTCACATTAATATCCAACCCAATCCGTGTCACTTCCCATTAATACCCAACTCACCCTCGTTACTTCCCATTAATACCAATTCAGCCTCATCACTTCCCGTTAATACCCAACCCTCCTAAATCACTTCCCATTAATACCCAACTCATCCTCATCACTTCCCATTAATTTCCAACTCATCCTTCTCACTTCCCGTTAATACCCAACCCACCTATATCACTTCCCATTATTACCCAACCCACCCGCATCACTTCCCATTAATAGCCAACTCACCCTCGTCACTTCCCATTAATACCCAACTCATCCTCGTCACTTCCCATTAATACCCAAACCACCCTCGTCACTTCCCGTTAATACCAACTCACCTCGTCACTTCCCATTGATACCCAACCCAACATCGTCACTCCCATTAATATCCAAGCCAACTCCGTCACTTCTCATGAATACCCAACTCATCCTCGTCACTTCCCATTAATACCCAACCCAACCTCGTCACTTCCCATTAATATCCAAGCCAACTCCGTCACTTCCCATGAATACCCAACTCATCCTCGTCACTTCCCATTAATAACGAACCCAACCTCGTCACTTCCCATTAATATCCAAGCCAACTCCGTCACTTCCCATAAATACCCAACCCAGCCTTGTCACTTCCTATTAATACCAAACCCAACCTCGTCACTTCCCATTAATACCCAACCCACCCTTGTCACTTCATATTAATACCCAACCCAACCTCGTCATATCCCATTAATACACAACACATCCTCGTCACTTCCAGTTAAACACAAACCCACCCTCGTCACTTCCCATTAATACCACACCCAACTTCGTCACTTCCCATTAATACACAACTGAGCCTCGTCACTTCCCATTAATACCCAACTCACCCTTGTCACTTCCCATTAATATCCAACTCACCCTCATCACTTCCCGTTAATACACAACTCACACTCGTCAGTTGCCATTATTATCCAACCCACCCTCGTCACATCCCATTAATACCCAAATCACCCTCGTCGCTTCTCATAAATCCCAACCCACTCTCGTCACTTCCCATTAATACCCAATTCACCATCATCACTTCCCATTAATAACCAACTCAACCTCGTCCCATCCCATTAATATCTATGCCACCCTCATCACTACCTATTAATATCCAAATCATCCTCGTCACTTCCCATTAATACACAACATAACCTCATCACTTCCCATTACTACCTAATTCACCCTCGTCACTTCCCGTTAAAGACCAACCCAATCTCATCACTTCACATTAATATCCAACCCAATCATTGTCACTTCCCATTAATACCCAACTCACCCTCGTTACTTCCCATTAATACCAATTCAGCCTCATCACTTCCCGTTAATACCCAACCCTCCTAAATCACTTCCCATTAATACCCAACTCATCCTCATCACTTCCCATTAATTTCCAACTCATCCTTCTCACTTCCCGTTAATACCAAACCCACCTATATCACTTCCCATTATTACCCAACCCACCCGCATCACTTCCCATTAATAGCCAACCCACCCTCGTCACTTCCCATTAATACCCAACTCATCCTCGTCACTTCCCATTAATACCCAAACCACCCTCGTCACTTCCCGTTAATACCAACTCACCTCGTCACTTCCCATTGATACCCAACCCAACATCGTCACTCCCATTAATATCCAAGCCAACTCCGTCACTTCCCATGAATACCCAACTCACCCTCGTCACTTCCCATTAATATCCAACCCAACCTCATCACTTGCCATTAATATCCAAGCCAACTCTGTCACTTCCCATGAATACCCAACTCATCCTCGTCACTTCCCATTAATACCCAACCCAACCTCGTCACTTCCCATTAATATTCAAGCCAACTCCGTCACTTCCCATAAATACCCAACCCAGCCTTGTCACGTCCTATTAATACCAAACCCAACCTCGTCACTTCCCATTAATACCCAACCCACCCTTGTCACTTCATATTAATACCCAACCCAACCTCGTCATATCCCATTAATACACAACACATCCTCGTCACTTCCAGTTAAACACAAACCCACCCTCGTCACTTCCCATTAATACCAAACCCAACTTCGTCACTTCCCATTAATACACAACTGAGCCTCATCACTTCCCATTAATACCCAACTCACCCTCGTCACTTCCCATTAATATCCAACTCACCCTCGTCACTTCCCGTTAATACACAACTCACACTCGTCAGTTGCCATTATTATCCAACCCACCCTCGTCACATCCCATTAATACCCAAATCACCCTCGTCACTTCTCATAAATCCCAACCCACTCTCGTCACTTCCCATTAATACCCAATTCACCCTCATCACTTCCCATTAATAACCAACTCACACTCGTCCCATCCCATTAATATCTATGCCAACTTGTCACTACCTATTAATATCCAACTCATCCTCGTCACTTCCCATTAATACCCAACCCAACCTCATCACTTCCCATTAATACCTAATTCACCCTCGTCACTTCCCGTTAAAGACCATCCCAATCTCATCATTTCCCATTAATACCCAACTCACTCTCATTACTTCCCATTAATACCAATTCAGCCTCGTCACTTCCCGTTAATACCCAACCCTCCTAAATCACTTCCCATTAATACCCAACTCATCCTCATCACTTCCCATTAATATCCAACTCATCCTTGTCACTTCCCGTTAATACCGAACCCACCTACATCACTTCCCATTAATAGCCAACCCAACCTCGTCACTTCCCATTAATACCCAACTCATCCTCGTCACTTCCCATTAATACCCAAACCACCCTCATCACTTCCCGTTAATACCCAACTCACCTCGTCACTTCCCATTAATACCCAACCCAACATCGTCACTTCCCATTAATATCCAAGCCAACTCCGTCACTTCCCATTAATACCCAACTCATCCTCGTCACTTCCCATAAATACCCAACCCAGCCTCGTTCCTTCCTATTAATAACAAACCCAACATCATCACTTCCAATTAATACACAATCCACCCTTGTCACTTCATATTAATACCCAACCCACCCTCGTCATTTCCCATTAATACACAACACATCCTCGTCACTTCCAGTTAATAACAAACCCACCCTCGTCACTTCCCATTAATACCAAACCCAACTTCGTCACTTCCTATTAATACACAACTGAGCCTCGTCACTTCCAATTAATAGCCAACTCACCCTCTTCACTTCCCATTTATACCCAACCCACCCTTGTCACTTCCCGTTAATACACAACTCACACTCATCAGTTGCCATTATAATCCAACCCACCCTCTTCACTTCCCATTAATTTCCAACCCACACTCGTCACTTCCCATTAATACCCAAATCACCCTCGTCACTTCTCATGAATCCCAACACACTCTCGTCACTTCCCATTAATACCCAATTCACCATCATCACTTCCCATTAATACCCAACTCAACCTCGGCCCATCCCATTAATATCTATGCCACCCTCATCACTACCTATTAATATCTAAATCATCCTCGTCACTTCCCATTAATACACAACCTAACCTCATCACTTCCCATTACTACCTAATTCACCCTCGTCACTTCCCGTTAAAGACCAACCCAATCTCATCACTTCACATTAATATCCAACCCAATCCGTGTCACTTCCCATTAATACCCAACTCACCCTCGTTACTTCCCATTAATACCAATTCAGCCTCATCACTTCCCGTTAATACCCAACCCTCCTAAATCACTTCCCATTAATACCCAACTCATCCTCATCACTTCCCATTAATTTCCAACTCATCCTTCTCACTTCCCGTTAATACCCAACCCACCTATATCACTTCCCATTATTACCCAACCCACCCGCATCACTTCCCATTAATAGCCAACCCACCCTCGTCACTTCCCATTAATACCCAACTCATCCTCGTCACTTCCCATTAATACCCAAACCACCCTCGTCACTTCCCGTTAATACCAACTCACCTCGTCACTTCCCATTAATACCCAACCCAACATCGTCACTCCCATTAATATCCAAGCCAACTCCGTCACTTCCCATAAATACCCAACCCAGCCTTGTCACTTCCTATTAATACCAAACCCAACCTCGTCACTTCCCATTAATACCCAACCCACCCTTGTCACTTCATATTAATACCCAACCCAACCTCGTCATATCCCATTAATACACAACACATCCTCATCACTTCCAGTTAAACACAAACCCACCCTCGTCACTTCCCATTAATACCAAACCCAACTTCGTCACTTCCCATTAATACACAACTGAGCCTCGTCACTTCCCATTAATACCCAACCCACCCTCGTCACTTCCCATTAATATCCAACTCACCCTCGTCACTTCCCGTTAATACACAACTCACACTCGTCAGTTGCCATTATTATCCAACCCACCCTCGTCACATCCCATTAATACCCAAATCACCCTCGTCACTTCTCATAAATCCCAACCCACTCTCGTCACTTCCTATTAATACCCAATTCACCATCATCACTTCCCATTAATAACCAACTCACACTCGTCCCATCCCATTAATATCTATGCCACCCTCGTCACTACCTATTAATATCCAACTCATCCTCGTCACTTCCCATTAATACCCAACCCAACCTCATCACTTCCCATTAATACCTAATTCACCCTCGTCACTTCCCGTTAAAGACCATCCCAATCTCATCATTTCCCATTAATACCCAACTCATTCTCATTACTTCCCATTAATACCAATTCAGCCTCGTCACTTCCCGTTAATACCCAACCCTCCTAAATCACTTCCCATTAATACCCAACTCATCCTCATCACTTCCCATTAATATCCAACTCATCCTTGTCACTTCCCGTTAATACCGAACCCACCTACATCACTTCCCATTAATAGCCAACCCAACCTCGTCACTTCCCATTAATACCCAACTCATCCTCGTCACTTCCCATTAATACCCAAACCACCCTCGTCACTTCCCGTTAATACCCAACTCACCTCGTCACTTCCCATTAATACCCAACCCAACATCGTCACTTCCCATTAATATCCAAGCCAACTCCATCACTTCCCATTAATACCCAACTCATCCTCGTCACTTCCCATAAATACCCAACCCAGCCTCGTCACTTCCTATTAATAACAAACCCAACCTCATCACTTCCAATTAATACACAATCCACCCTTGTCACTTCATATTAATACCCAACCCACCCTCGTCATTTCCCATTAATACACAACACATCCTCGTCACTTCCAGTTAATAACAAACCCACCCTCGTCACTTCCCATTAATACCAAACCCAACTTCGTCACTTCCTATTACTACACAACTGAGCCTCGTCACTTCCCATTAATAGCCAACTCACCCTCGTCACTTCCCGCTAATACACAACTCACACTCGTCAGTTGCCATTATTACCCAACCCACCCTCGTCACTTCCCATTAATATCCAACCCAGCATCGTCACGTCCCATTAATACCCAAATCACTCTCGTCACTTCTCATAAATCCCAACCCACTCTCATCACTTCCCATTAATACCCAATTCACCATTATCACTTCCCATTAATACCCAACTCACCCTCATCCCATCCCATTAATATCCATGCCACCCTCGTCACTACCTATTAATATCCAACTCATCCTCGTCACTTCCCATTAATACCCAACCCAACCTCATCACTTCCCATTAATACCTAATTCACCCTCGTCACTTCCCGTTAATACCCAACCCAATCTCATCAATTCCCATTAATATCCAACCCACCCTCGTCACTTCCCATTAATACCCAACTCATGCTCGTTACTTCCCATTAATACCAATCCAGCCTCGTCACTTCCCGTTAATACCCAACCCTCCTAAATCACTTCCCATTATTACCCAACCCACCCTTGTCACTTCCCATTAATACCCAACTCATCCTCGTCACTTCCCATTAATATCCAACTCATCCTCGTCACTTCCCGTTAATCCCCAACCCACCGACATCACTTCCCATTATTACCCAACCCACCCCATCACTTCCCAATAATAGCCAACCCAACCTCGTCACTTACCATTAATACCCAACTCAGCCTTGTCACTTCCCATTAATACCCAACCCACCCTCGGCACTTCCCGTTAATACCCAGTCCAACCTCGTTACTTCCTGTTAATACTCAAACCACCCTCGTCAATTCCCATTAATATCCAACCCACCCTCGTCACTTCCCATTAATACCCAACTCACCCTCGTCACTTCCCATTAATAGTTAACCCACTCTCGTCAGTTCCAAATAATACGCAATCCACTTCGTCAGTTCCCATTAGTACCCAACCCACACTTACACTTACCATTAATACCCAAAACACCCTCGTCTCATCCCATTAATATACTACCCAGCCACGTTGCTTCGCATTAACACCTAACGAACGCTCATCACTTCCAATTAATACCCAACTCACCCTCGTCACTTCCCATTAATATCCAACCCACCCTAGTCACATCCCATTAATATCCAACCCACCCTCGTCACTTCCCATTAAAACCCAACTCAGCCTCATCACTACCCTTAAATACCAAACTCACCCTTGTCACATCTCATTAATACTCAACCCATTTCATCTGTTCCCAATAATCTCCAACTCACCCTCGTCCCTTCCCATTAATTTCCAAGCCAACCTCGTCACTTCCCATTAATATTCAACCCTCCCTCGTCACTTCCCATTGGTAGAAAACCTACCCTCGTCACTTCCCATTAATACACAACCCACTCTTGTCAGTTTCCATTATTGCCCAAACCACCCTCGTCTCATCACATTAATATGCTACCCAGCCTCGTTGCTTTGCATTAACACCTAACGAACCCTCCTCACTTCCCATTAATACCCAACTCAACCTCGTCACTTCCCATTAATAACCAATCCACCCTCGATACCTCCCATAAATACCCAACCCACGCACGTCACTTCCCATTAATGCCCAACCCACCCTCATCACTTCCCATTAATACCAATCCAGCCTCATCCCTTCCCATTAATACACAACCTAAAATTGTCAGTTCCCATTAATAGCCAACCCACTCTCATCACTTCCCATTAATATCCAACCCATCCTCGTCACTTCCCATTGATACCCAACTCACCCTCGTTACTTCCCATTAATACCCAACCCACCCTCGTCACTTCCCATTAATACCCAATTCACCCTCGTCACTTCCCATTAATAACCAACTCACACTCTTCACTTCCCATTAATACCAATCCACCCTCATCACTTCGCATTAATACTCAACCCACCATCGTCACTTCCCATTAATACCCAACCCACCCTCGTCACTTCCCATTAATAACCAACCCAATCTCGTCACTTCCCATTAATGCCCATCTCACACTTGTCACTTCCCATTAAAATGGAAACCACCCTCGTCACTTCCCATTAATACCCAACCCACCCTTGTCACTTCCCATTAAAACCCAACCCACTCCTGTCATGTCCCATTAATACGCTACTCAGCCTCCTCACTTCCCCTTAATACCATACCCACCCTCATCACTTCCCATTAATGCACAACCCACCCTCGACACATCCCATTAATACCCAACCCAACCTTGTCACATCCCATTAATACCAAACTCATCCTCGTCACTTCCCATTAATACACAACGTAACCTCATCACTTCCCATTAATACCCAATGCACACTCGTGAATTCCCATTAATAGCCAACCCACCCTTGTCACTTCCCATTAATACCCAACTCACCCTCGTCACTTCCCATTAATAACAATCTCAACCTCGTCAAATCCCATTATTACCCAACTCACCCTCGTCACTTCCAATTAATACCCAACCCATCCTCATCACTTCCCATTAATAACCAACTCACCCTCATCAGTTCCCATTAATACCCAACCCACCCTCATCACATCCCATTAATATCCAACCCTCCCTCGTCACTTCCCATTGGTAGAAAACCCACCCTCGTCACTTCCCATTAATGCACAACCCACTCTTGTCAGTTTCCATTATTGCCCAACTCACCCTCCTCAATTACCATTAATACCCAACCCATATGCGTCAATTCCCATTAATACCTAACCCAGCCTCATCACTTCCCATTAATTTCCATCCCACCGTCGTCACATCCCATTAATAGCCAACCCTCCCTCGCCACTTCCCATTAATTCCTAACACACCCTTCTCACTGCCCATTAATACCAAAGCCAGCCTCATCACTTCCCATTAATATCCAACACGCTCTCGTCATTTTCCATTAATACCCAGCACACCATCATCACATCCCATTAATATCCAACCCGCACTCGTCACTTCTCATTAATATCTAAACCAGCCTCGCCACTTCCCATTAACATCCAACCCACTCTCGGCACTTCCCATTAATACCCAACTCCTCCTTGCCATTTCCCATTAATACATAAATCACGCACATTACTTCCCATTAATACCCAACGCACCAACGTCACTTCCCATTAGTATCCAACCGGCCCTCGTCACTTCCCATTAATACCTAACCGAGCCTCGTCAGTTGCATTAACACCCAACTCAGCCTCCTCACTTCCCATTAATACCCAACCCACCCGCGCCATTTCTCATTAATACCCAACACACCCTCGTCACTTCCCATTAATATCCAACCCACCCTCGTCAATTCCCATTAATACCCAACCCAACCTCCTCACTTACCATTAAGAGTCAACCCACACTCGTCAATTTCCATTAATACCTTACCCACACTCGTCACTTCCCGTTAATACCCAACTCATCTCGTCACTTCCCATTGATACATAACCCACCCTCATCACTTCCCATTAATAGCCAACGCACCGTCGTCACTTCCCATTAATACCCAACTCATCCTGGTCAGTTCCCATTAATACGTAACCCAATCTCGTCACTTCCCATTAATATCCAAACTGCCCTCGTCACTTCCGATGAATATCCAACCCAACCTCGTCAATTCCCATTAATATCTAACTCAAAATCATCACAACCATTAATAACCAATCCATCCTCGTCACTTCCCATTAATACCTAACCCAGCCTTGTCACTTCTCATTAATATACAACTCATCCTCTTCAGTTCCCATTAATACCCAACCCATCCTTGTCACTTCCCATTAACACCCAACTAATCTTCGTCACTTCGCATTAATATCCAACCGGACCTCGTCACTTCCCATTAATACCTAACACAGCCTCATCACTTCTCATTAATACCCAACCCGCTCTCGGCACTTCCCATTAATACCTAACCCACCCTCGTCACTTCCCAATAATACCCAACTCATCCTCATCAGTTCCCATTAATACCCAACCCATCCTTGTCACTTCCCATTAACACCCAACTCATCTTCATCACTTCCCATTAATATCCAACCGGACCTCGTCACTTCCCATTAACACCTAACCCACCCTCGTCACTTCCCAATAATACCCAACTCATCCTCGTCATTTCCTATTAATACCCAACCCACCCTTGTCACTTCCCATTAATACCTAACCCACCCTCGTCACTTCCCATTAATAACTAACTCATCCTCGTCACTTCCCATTAATATCCAACCGGACCTCGACACTTCCCAGTAATACCTAACCCATTCTCGTCACTTCTCATTAATACCCAACTCATCCTCGTCAGTTCCCATTAATACCCAACTCAACCTCTTCACTTCCCATTAATACCCATCCCATCCTCGTCACTTCCCATTAATATCCAACCCACCCTCATCAATTCCCAATAATACCCGACCCATTCTCGTCACTTCCCATTAATACCCAACACACCCTCGTCACTTCCCATTAATACCCAACCCATCTCGTCAGTTCCCATTAACACCCAACCCACCCTCACCACTTCACATTAATACCCAACCCACTCTCATCATTTCCCATTAATAACCAACTCACCCTCCTCACTTCCCATTGATCCCCAACCCACCCTTGTCACTTCCCATTATTACCCAACCCACTCTCATCAGTTCCCATTATTACTCAACCCACTCTCGTCTCTTCCCATTAATACCCAACACACTCTGGTCACTTCCCATTAATATCCAACTCACCCACGTCAGTTCCCAATAATACCCAACTGTTAGATCCGAATTCGGAGAAACTCTGTAGACTGAGACGGAATTGAGAATAAAGTAAAAGTTTTAATAGTAAATAACTAAAAAGCTTGTGCATAAGGGAGAGAGTCTGATTTCCCCAGAATCGAACCTTTCCTCTCAGCGAAATACAATCTACAAGCCTTGATATACCTTTCGATAGATACCACCCATTAGGTTGCAAAAGTAGGCGTACACATACAAACAGCGTCACTACCGTCACTCCCTTATTGGTTGGCGTGATTAGTCACTCAATGTCGGGAGCCGCCCTGAAGTGTTCTGACATACAGCATAACAGTTTCTAGCTTCTGTGAGCAAGGTCGTTTAATTCTTGAGATGATAAACAATGTCCGCGTTTGGTTGCGAGCAGACATTACAAAGGAAGATAAGGGCCTAGAAATTCGGTTGGCTTTGCGCCCAGTTTTCGCCCAAAGAGTGCTTTTGCGCCAATAGAGGAGTTCGCGCTGATATTCAGCGCTGCGGTAATGGCGGCGGTAGCCGGTAGCGCTGCGCCGGCACCGATGACGTCATCGGTGTGCGCAGTGCCCCGGTTCCGCCCCGATGCCGGCCCGAATCCCATATTCAGTTGCCGCCGCCTCCTCCGTGGTGGCCGCTACTTACATCCGGAGACCAGGGCCTTACTGTAGCCTTAGTGGGGCGCATAAAGGTGGAGGTGCGGCCGGCCGCTTTTTCGGCGGCCGCCTGCCCGCACCTCCTTCCCCGGCCTCCTCCACCAGCCCCCCCGCGGCATTGCTGGCTGCTTTCCGCGAGCCCGGCACTTCTCCGTGGTGCTGGGCTCATTTGCCGGCACAATCCAGCGGCGATCTCCCCATTGCAGGCACATCCACCTTAAGAGAAGGAGGAGGCCTGCAGTACCGCAGCCTGCCGCACCGCATCGGGTGGCGCAGCGGCGCCTACAGCGCTGAAATTCAGTTTCAGTGCCCCAAGCGGGGGCGGGCACACCCTGGAATAGCGCCCGGTTCCGACTTGGGGCGCAAAAAACGAATATCTGACGGGCGCAACTGGCTCCGCGCTCAGCGCTAACTTTTGGGCGCAAACCAGCTGGCGGGCCCAAACTGAATTTCTAGGCCAAGGTGTTTGAGGCAGAGATATAAATGTCCGACTCCCTATGCAGTTCAGTTTCCCTTATCTCTCAGAATGCCAGCTGCATTAAACACTGCTTCTGTAACACTGATAACAACAAAGACAGAGACTAAGTCCTAGAAATTCAGTTGTTAACCTCAGCCGCTAGCGCCTTAGGAGGAGGAGAAGTGGGGCGCCAAGCAGCTAGCACCTGGGCGCGGCGCGATCTGCGCCTCTTGCGAACTTCACTCAAGATTTAGCGGCGGCGCTAAACCGCAGCGCACGCTCAGCTGCGCACGCAGATCCTGACGTCATTTCATGGTGCAACGCCCTTGGTGCGCCCCAAACCGGAACTTCAGTGGTGCCGCCCTTCTGTGCGCCTGGCGCCCCCAGCGACTGGTAGAGGGGAACGCTATTTAAAGGGGACTCCTCCTGCATTATAAGTGGCAGCCATTTTGTGCCAATCCTTCTGTGTGAGAGACGGATATTTGGAGAGAGCTTTCTGCTTTGACTCAGCGCTCGCACAGGTACTTCTGGCTTCAGGCCAGAGCTTTGCACTTGGATTTAACTTTCAGTGCCATAGCCTTGAGTCGCCACATATAATGGGGGCTGCAATGGGTGGAAACGTTGGGCTTCTCCATTGCATTCAAAGGGCTCAGAGACGCCGTGAGAGAGTGCCAGTCATGACCAGATGGAGAAGGGCCAACAGGCGTTGGCACAGGAGGCCTTACCCACCCAGGGTATGCCGCCAGCAGTTCTCATATCTGAACATGTCTGAGGAGCAGTGTGTTCGGAGGCTGCGATTCAGAAGAGAGGTGGTCACTGAGATCTGCCATCTGCTTCGCAGAAATCTGCAGCCACAGCTGAGGAGCAGGATGTCTCTGTCGGTGGCAGTGAAGGTGACGGTGGCTCTCAACTTCTATGCCACCGGCTCCTTCCAATCCGGTACTGGGGACATTGCCAATATCTCCCAGTTCGCGGTACATTGCTGCATCCGCCAGGTGACCAATGCCCTTTTCAGAAGGAGACGTCAGTACATCTCCTTCCCCATGACCCTGGATAAGCAGCAAGAGCGTGCAATGGGATTTGGAAGAATAGCGGGCTTCTGCATGGTCCTGGGCGTAGAACTGATGAACCAGAAATGGTCAGGCCTTGCTTCAGGGCTGCAGTGTGCAGGGCGTGACAGCCAAACAAATCGACCCTCCCCCTTTAAGAGCTGACCGGCACCAGCGTGTCTGCCTTCAATCAGCAACTCGCCGCACCTGCGCTGCACCCGCCCTCGGTGTTAGCGCCTCGGCACGCCGGCTTACCACCTTATGACAGTCGTGCATCGCCTGCTTTAGCACAGCTGCAACCTCTTGGGGCGATGCAACTGAATATCGGCGAAGGTGGCGCTAAGTTGCGCTGGGTGCTACATTTAGCGAACGCCCGGCTGTAGCGCCCCAAACGTGGCTATATTGAATTTCTAGGCCTAAGAGTCTAGTAAATACGTTATTCCTACTGTACTTGGTTAAGAGGGTTAATATGATGGTCAAGTATCCCATCATGCTTCGCAGCTACCTAAATGCTGCATGTTCATTTTATATATATTTCCTAATACGTGAAGCTAAATATCCTTTGAATGGTTTCTAGTAATCCAGCCCTCCCTACAGCTTTTAAACACTGGAGGATTCAGGCTTTGATTCACAGGCCTATTTTTGCAATCCGACACAACTCACCCTCGTCTCTTCCCATTAATACCCAACCCACCCTCGTCACTTCCCATTAATACCCAACACATCCTTGTCGCTTCCCATTAATACCCAACCCAAACTCACAGTTCTCATTAATACCCAACCCACCCTTGTCACTTCCCATTAATACCCAACCCACCCTTGTCACTTCCCATTAATACCCAACCCACTCTTGTCAGTTCCCATTAATATCCAACCCACCCTCGTCATTTACCATTAATACCCAACTCACCCTCGTCACTTCTAATTAATATCCAACCCAACCTCATCACTTGCCATTAATACCCAACTCAACCTTATCACTTCCCAATAATACCCAACACACCCACGCCACTTCCAATTAATACCAAACCCACCCTCCTTATTTCCCAATAATACCAACTCATCCTCGTCACTTCCCATTAATACCCAATCACAACTCGTCGCTTCCCATTAATATCCAACCCAGCCTCGTCTCTTCCCATTAAAACCCAACACACTCTCGTCGCTTCCCATTAACACCCATCCCACTCTCGTCATGGCCCATTAATACCCAACTCATCGTCATTACTTCCCATTAATTCACAACCCACCCTCATCACTTCCCATTAATATCCAAACCTCCCTCATCACTGCCCATTAATACACAACACACTCTTGTCAATTCCCATTAATACGCGACTCACCCTCGTCGCTTCCCATTTATACCCAACTCACCCTCGTCACTTCCCATTAATATCCAAACATCCCTCGTCACTTCAAATTAATTCTCAACCCTCCGACGTCACTTCCCATTAACTCCAAACCCAACCTCGTACTTCCCATTAATACACAACCCACTATCGTCAGTTCCAATTAAAACCCAAACCACCCTCCTCACTTACCATTAATACCCAACCCACAGTCATCAAATCCCATTAATACCTAACCCACCCTCGTCACTTCCCATTAATACCTAAACCAGCCTTGTCACTACATATTAATACCTAACCCACCCTCGTCACTTCCCATTAATATCTAACCCGCACTCGTCACTTCCCATTAATATCCAACCCACTCTCGTCACTTCCCATTAATACCTAACCCACCCTCGTCACTTCCCATTAATATCCAACCCACTCTCGTCACTTCCCATTAATACCTAACCCACCCTCGTCACTTCCCATTAATATCCAACCCACTCTCGTCACTTCCCATTAATATCCAACCCACTCTCGTCACTTCCCATTAATATCTAACCCACCCTCATCACTTCCCATTAATAACCAACCCGCCCTCGGCACTTCCCATTAATACCTATCCCACCCTCGTCACTTCCCATTAATACCCAACTCATCCTCGTCATTTCCCATTAATACCCAACTCAACCTCGTCTCTTCCCATTAATATGCAACCCACTCTCGTCACTTCCCATTAACACCCAACCCACTCTTGTCAGTTCCCATTAATTCCCAACCCACCCTCGTCACTTCCCATTAATACCCAACTCACCCTCATCACTTACCATTAAATCTCCAACCCACCCTTGTCATGTAAGGTTCGAAAATTTCTGCACAACCCCAGAACAGAAGAAAGTCATTTTAAAGTGATTTTTGGAACATCACAGAAGGAATATGGAAAAGGATAATGTGGTGGTTGTGCCAAACAGAAGGATTTCAAGAAGTTTAATTTAAGGAAGATACTTTTTGGGACTGTTGTCAGAGTTATTGGGCAAAAGAAATTTAAAATAAAAATCCCAGGAAGATTTGGCTGGTTTAAAAGACATGTTTTGGCTTGCAAAAGGCTGGAACAGCAGGGAGGCAGGGTGAGCCCCCGAAGTTTGGATATTGGGCTGTCTAAGGAATGTCAGGATGCCCCAGTTTTACATAAGGACAATGAAGCATGTGTTCCCGCCCAAGCCAGGTATCAGATAAACAGGACATGCCTCAGCCATACAAAGGAAAAGAACATCAGCCCCACAGTTACTATAAACAAACCGCAATCCAAAGTCAGTTTAAAGGGATTGACAAACGTTTCGCATTTTAAATGGACTTCAAGGCAATCCCGAAACCAGTTAAAGTCGTTAAGTCTGATGGGCCATCCCCGAAGCTCGTTAGAGTTTTTAAGAACATTAATAATAATGAGCCCACCAAATTTTAACAAAGGAAACCGAGATTTGGTGGTCAGATAGGCCAGGCCCCAAAACGGTATAATTGAGGCCTGCTTGTCCAGTTGAACAGCACAGTACAGTTCGGAACACAGACAGTCAGTTCATCAGTTCGGAGTTCAACAGTCGAGTTCAGAAGACAGTCAAGGTCGAGTGCTGTACAGCTCAAGAGAGAGACCATCAACGGAGACTCGAAGGAAGAAAGAAGAAATGGAGATCGCGGCAACCAAAGGCCTACAGAAACCAACACCAGCCAATATTACCACCAACCAGGTAATATTGGGCCACCGCGACCAACAGGAAACCAACCGCTGAAAAACTCACGAACCAAAGACTTGTTTCCACTCTGCAGGCTAGTCTGACTTACCCCTGGGTAAGATTTTGGACAAATGACTCTAAGAATAGCCCTATCAAAAGAAATTTGGGTACTTTCCCGGTAAGATCCAACCGAGCGACTAACCGCATCTGCGGACGCAACCCAACTGAAGACCCAACGCAGGTGCAGTCTTCTACCGCATCCGAGGTACGGCAGGCCCCAACCGCCACAACTAAAGAGAACCCCAAAATCGCGAACCTCTACAACTGTCAAGAAAGTCATTTTTGGTGAGCATTTCCTGGTCCTCTGCATTCCAGCCTAGTTAGTGTAGTGGGGTTGTGAGGGTAAGGGATTTTGTATATGGTAATTCTCCCTCACTTATTCCGTGTGTTCCCCACCCTTTTAGAGTATAAGTTTTATTTTATTGTATATATTCCTGTCTCAAAATAAAGGTCTGAATTCTTTTGACTAACCCAGGTGTCAGTTGCAAGTTTATTACGACCCCTAAATAAGTCTAAAGTCTGGAACAAAAAGGGTGTGGGAGCGATTCAAACCACTCAAAGGAGTCAGAGGTGAAGCTGACTGATCACACAACCACCACCCCCTACAGTCACTTCCCATTAGTACCCATCCCACTCTCATCAATTCCCATTAATACCCAACCGAATCTTGTTACTTCCCATTAACACCCAACCCACCCATGTCAGTTCCCATTAATACCCAACTCACCCTCGTCTCTTCCCATTAGTACCCAACACACCCTTGCCACTTCCCAATAATACCCAACCCACCCTCGTAATTTCCCATTAATACCCATCCCACCCTCGTCACTTCCCATTAATACCCAACTCATCCTCATCACTGCCCATTAATACCCAACCAACACTCGTCACTTGCCATTAATATGCAACCCACCCTCATCACTTCCCATTAATACCTAACTGATCAGCATCAGTTGCCATTAATGCCCAACCCACCCTTGTCACTTTCCATTAATACCCAACTCATGATCGTCACTTCCCATTCATACCCAACCCAACCTCGTCACGTCCAATTAATACCCAACCCACCCTTGTCACTTCCCGTTAATACCCAACTCACCCTCGTCACTTCCCATTCATACCCAACCCACCCTCGTCACTTCCCATTAATACCCAACTCTTCCTCGTCACTTGTCATTAATACCCAACCCACCCTCGTCACTTCTCATTAATACTGAACTCATTCTCGTCACTTCCCATTAACACCCAACCAAACCTCGTCACTTGCCATTAATACACAATCCACTCTTGTCAGTTCCCATTAATACCCAACCAACTCTTGTCACTTCCCATTAAGACCCAACCCAATCTCGTCAGTTCCCATTAATATCCAACTCACCCTTGTCATTTAACATTAATACCCAACTCACCCTCGTCACTTCCCATAAATATCCAACCCACCCTCGTCACTTGCCATTAATACCCAACTCACCCATGTCACTTCCCAATAATACCCAACACACGCGCGTCACTTCCCATTAATACCAAACCCACCCTCGTCACTTCCCATTAAAACACAACTCACCATCGTCACTTCCCAATAATACCCAACTCATCCTCGTCACATCCAATTAATATCCAACCCTCCCTCGTCGCTTCATATTAATAACCAACCCTCCCTCGTCACTTCCCATTAATACCCAACCCACCCTCGTCACTTCCCATTAATACAGAAACCACTTTCGTCAGTTCCCAATAAAACCCATCCCACCCTCCACCCATACGATTAATACCCAAACCACAATCGTCAAATCCCATTAATACCTAACCCACCCTCGTCACTTCCCATTAATACCTAACCCACCCTCGTCTCTTCTTATTAATACTTAACCCACCCTCCACACTTCCCATTAATACCTAACCCACTATCGTCACATTCCATTAATACCGAACCCACATTTGTCACTTCCCACTAATATGCAACCCGCCATCGTCACTTCCAATTAATACCCAACGCAACCTCGTCACTTCCCATTAATATCCAACCCGCTCTCATCACTCCCATTAATACCTAAACCAACCTCGTCACTTCCAATTAATACCCAACTCATCATCATCAATTCCCACTAAAACCTAACCCACTCTCATCCCTTCACATTAATATCCAACCTGCCCTCGTCACTTCCCATTAATACCTAACCCACCCTCGTAACTTCTCATTAAAACCTAACCCACCCTTGTCACTTCCCATTAATACCCAACTCATCCTCGTCACTTCCCATTAATACCCAACTCATCCTCGTCACTTCCCATTAAAACCCAATCCACCCTCGTCACTTCCCATTAATATCCAACCCACCGTCGTCACATCCCATTGAAACACAACCCAGCCTCGTCACTAAACATTAATACCCAACTCAGTCGCATCACTTCCCATAAATACCCAACCAACTCTCGTCACTTCCCATTAACACCCGACCCACTCTCGTCACTTCCCATTAATACCCAACCCACCCTCGTCACTTCTCATTAATAACCAACTCATTGTCGTCACTTCCCATTAATACCCAACTCATCCTCGTCACTGCCCATTAATATCCAAGCCACCCTCGTCAGTTCCCATAAATGCACAACCCACCCTCATCAGTTCCCATTTAAACCCAACCCACCCTCCACACATACGATTAATACCCAAACTACACTCGTCAAATCCCAGTAATACCTAACCCACCCTCGTCTCTTCCCATTAATACCTAACCCACCCTCCGCACTTCCCATTAATACCTAACCCACTATCGTCACATCCCATTAATACCCAACCCACACTTGTCACTTCCCATTAATATCCAACCCGCCGTCGTCACTTCCAACTAATACCCAACGCAACCTCGTCACTTCCCATTAATATACAACCCGCTCTCATCACTTCCCATTAATACCTAAACCAATCTCATCACTTCCAATTAATACCCAACTCATCATCATCAATTCCCACTAACACCTAACCCACTCTCATGCCTTCACATTAATATCCAACCTGCCCTCTTCACTTCCCATTAATACCTAACCCACCCTCGTAACTTCCCATTAATACCTAACCCACCCTCGTCACTTCCCATTAATACCCAACTCATCCTCGTCAGTTCCCATTAATACCCAACTCACACTCGTTATTTCCCATTAATACCTAACCCACCCTCGTCACTTCCCATCAATTTCTAACACACCCTTGTCACTTCCCATTAAGACCTAACCCACCATCATCATTTCCCATTAAAATCTAGCCCGCCTTCGTCACTTCCCATTAATACCCAACCCAGCCTTGTCACTTCCCAATAATTCCCAACCCACACTCGTCACTTCCCATTAACACCCAACCCACTCTCGTCACTTCACATTAATATCGAACCCATTCTCGTCACTTCCCCGCTAATACCCAAACCACCCTCGTCACTTCCCATTAATGTCCAACACACCCTTGTCGCTTCCCATTAATACCCAACTCATCCTCGTCACTTCCCATTAATACCCAACCCACCCTCGTCACTTCCAATTAATACCCAACCCACCCTTGTCACTTCCCGTTAATACCCAACTCACCCTCGTCACTTCCCATTCATACCCAACCCACGCTCGTCACTTCCAATTAATACCCAACTCTTCCTCGTCACTTGCCATTAATACCCAACCCACCCTCGTCACTTCTCATTAATACTGAACTCATTCTCGTCACTTCCCATTAACACCCAACCAAACCTCGTCACTTGCCATTAATACACAATGCATTCTGGTCAGTTCCCATTAATACCCAACCCACTCTTGTCACTTCCCATTAAGACCCAACCCAATCTCGTCAGTTCCCATTAATAGCAACCCACCCTTGTCATTTAACATGAATACCCAACTCACCCTCGTCACTTCCCATAAGTATCCAACCGACCCTCGTCACTTGCCATTAATACCCAACTCACCCATGTCACTTCCCAATAATACCCAACACACCCTCGTCACTTCCCATTAATACCAAACCCACCCTCGTCACTTCCCATTAAAACGCAACTCACCATCATCACTTCCAAATAATACCCAACTCATCCTCGTCACTTCCCATTAAAACCCAATCCACCCTCATCACTTCCCATTAATATCCAACCCACCCTCGTCAGTTCCCATTGAAACACAACCCAGCCTCGTCACTACACATTAATACCCAACTCAGTGGCATCACTTCCCATAAATACCCAACCAACTCTCGTCACTTCCCATTAACACCCAACCCACTCTCATCACTTCCCATTAACACCCAACCCACTCTCGTCACTGCCCATTAATACCCAACCCACCCTCGTCACTTCTCATTAATAACCAACTCATTGTCGTCACTTCCCATTAATACCCAACTCATCCTCGTCACTGCCCATTAATATCCAATCCACCCTCTTCAGTTCCCATTAATACCCAACCCAACCTCATCACTTCTCATTAATATACAACCTAATCTCGTCATTTCCCATTAATAGGCAACTCACCCTTGTCATTTCCCATTCATACCAAACTCATCCTCGTTACATCCCATTAATATCCAACCCTCCCTCATCACTTCATATTAATACCCAACCCTCCCTCGTCACTTCCCATTAATACCCAACCCACACTTGTCACTTCCCATTAATATCCAACCCGCCGTCGTCACTTCCAATTAATACCCAACGCAACCTCGTCACTTCCCATTAATATCCAACCTGCTCTCATCACTTCCCATTAATACCTAAACCAACCTCGTCACTTCCAAATAATACCCAACTCATCATCATCAATTCCCACTAACACCTAACCCACTCTCATCCCTTCACATTAATATCCAACCTGCCCTCGTCACTTCCCAGTAATACCGAACCCACCCTCGTAACTTCCCATTAATACCTAACCCACCCTTGTCACTTCCCATTAATACCCAACTCATCCTCGTCAGTTCCCATTAATACCCAACTCACACTCGTCATTTCCCATTAATACCTAACCCACCCTCGTCACTTCCCATCAATTTCTAACACACCCTTGTCACTTCCCATTAAGACCTAACCCACCCTCATCATTTCCGATTAATATCTAGCCCGTCTTCGTCATTTCCCATTAATACCCAACCCACCCACATCACTTCCCATTAATATCTAACCCACCCTCGTCGCTTCCTATTAATACCCAACACATCCTCGTCAGTTCCCATTAATACCCAACCCAGCCTTGTCACTTCCCAATAATTCCCAACCCACACTCGTCACTTCCCATTAGCACCCAACCCACTCTTGTCACTTCACATTACTATCGAACCCATTCTCGTCACTTCCCTGTTAATACCCAAACCACCCTCATCACTTCCCATTAAAGTCCAACACACCCTTGTCGCTTCCCATTAATACCCAACTCATCCTCGTCACTTCCCATTAATACTCTACCTACGCTAGTCAGTGCCCATTGAAACCCAATCCACCCTCGTCACTTTCCATTAATACCCAACCCACCCTCCTAACATCCCATTAATACCCAACCCACTCTCGTCACTTTCAATTGATACACAATCTGTAAAGTCCGCGCCTCAATAATACACGGACTTTGGGAGAACAGTTTAACAGGTACTCTACTGAACAGGAGGCAGCGTCAGACTGAAAATACAGAAGCCTGCTAGGGCCTTTTATACAGGGGTGGTCACTGCCGGTACTGCAGTCTAAGACCAGTTCTCCCCTTAAAGGTACATACACAACAATTCCTCCCCTTTTAGAAAAACAGTACATAACATTCATTTAACAACTAAATAATAACTAATTACAATTACAATTTTCTCTGTACTATATACATCAACTGAAATACTCATTTAAAAGTTCAGTCTTTGAGGAGGCTTCCTGATCTTGACTGGATAGCGCCTTTCTCGAGTATCCTGTTCTGGTGGTGGAGTCAATTCTGGCTCATTGTCATTGGTTGGTTCGTCAGCTTCCAATACCCCTGCTTCTGAGGTAGACGCAATCTGTACTTCGGGCTCATTACCAGGTGCACATGCTTGTGGTATAGGTTTGGCTTGTTCCTGTGACTCTAGACTCTGGTCAGCATGGCGTCTCATGATGCTCTCTCCAACGTCCACTGTGTACATTAGTGGTCCCTGCTGTGTGCATATCGTTCCTGGCTGCCATTTTTCTGTTCGGTAGTCGCGGGCCAAGACTGGTTGCCCTATCTTGAAGCTCCTGGTTGGCTTCTCATTTATGTGCTGGAACTGCTTATCCTCAACATCTCGTCTTATGTTTGGTTTGAGCAAGTCCAAGCGACATCTTAGTCTCCGGTTGAAAAACAGTACGGCTGCAGTTTGGTTGGTGACTGCATGTGTCGCATTCCGGTAAGCAAACAAGAAGTTATCCACCTTGTGTTGCAGTGGTATGTCGTTCTTATACATTGCCTTTATGGCCTTTTTAAAGGTCTGAACAAACCTCTCAGCCAATCCATTTGTGGCTGGATGATATGGGGCAGATGTGTAATGTTTCACCCCATTATTCTTCAGGAACCTTCGGAAATCCTCAGACACAAACTGTGGGCCATTGTCGGAACAAATCTGTTCTGGCAACCCATTACTGGCGAAGATGGTCCTTAGGACTGCAATAGTTTTCTCCGTGGTGGTGGAGGACATTTTAATGACCTCTGGCCATTTCGAATGTGCGTCCACAGCGATTAGAAACATTGAGTCCATAAATGGACCAGCAAAATCAATGTGTATCCGTTGCCATGGAGATGAGGGCCACGCCCATGGATGTAGCGGGGCGTGTGGTGGAGCGTTTTGGACCTTCTGGCATCCTGTGCATCTCTTGGTCATATCCTCGATTTCTTTATCGATTCCCGGCCACCACACAAACGCCCTGGCTAGGCTCTTCATTTTTACCCCTCCCAGATGACCCTCGTGAAGCTCATTGAGCACTCTATCTCTCAACTTGGATGGAATTACCACTCGGGATCCATACATCAAGGTTCCCTGGCACACTGACAGCTGTTCTCTCCTTGGCGAGAATGCTGGCAACAGTGAGTCACCATATGCTGGCCATCCCTTCACCATCAAATCATAGACCCGAGAGAGTGTCGGGTCATTTCGGGTATCCTTCTCAATACTTGCGTTTGTAACAGGCAAACATTCGACTATGGTCGCATGGAATATCTCCACAGGGTCCACTGCAGGTGCTTCTTCCGCCGTAGGCAACGGTAGGCGCGACAGTCCATCAGCGTTTCCATGTTGTTTCGTACCTTTGTACTCTATGTCATACTGATGTGCCCCTAGAAAAAGTGACCATCTTTGCAGCTGTTGCGACGTCATCACCGGAACACCCTTCTTTGAGTTAAAAATTGAGACCAGGGGTTGATGATCAGTCAGTAGGGTGAATTTTTGCCCGTGCAGATAGTGATTGAACTTCTTCACCCCCCACACCAGGCTGAGGGCCTCCCTGTCAATCTGGGCGTAGTTACGCTCGGCTGAGGTTAGCGAGCGCGATGCAAAGGCTATTGGCCTCTCTGAACCATCACGGAATTTTTGTGACAGCACCGCTCCAATGCCGTAAGGTGACGCATCACATGCCAACCGAATCGGTAGTGTTGGGTTGTAGTGGGCCAATACTTCTTTTGAAGTGATTAGGCATTTACATTCCTGAAAGGCACGCTTACACTCATCACTCCAGTTCCATGTTACACCAGTTTGAAGCAGGGCGTTCAGTGGGTGCAGAATTGTAGATAAATTCGGCAAGAACTTATGGTAGTAGTTCACCAACCCGAGGAACGACCTCAGTTGCGACACATTTTCCGGTGCTGGAGCCTTGACTACAGCCTCAATCTTGTCCGGTGACTTATGCAACCCTTCCTCATCAATCATGTGGCCACAATACGAGATTTGTCTCCTGAAGAACTCGCATTTGGGGCGGTTGGCTCGTAGCCCATATTCCTGCAATCTCGTGAGCACCTGTTCCAGGTTGGCAAGGTGTTCATTGTCATTTTTGCCCGTAACCAGGATGTCATCCAAATAACACTGGGTCCCCGGGATCCCTTGCAGGACTTGTTCCATTGCCCTCTGCCAAATAGCCGGGGCCGATGCTACCCCGAATACCAGTCGATTGTACTGGTAAAGGCCTTTGTGAGTGTTTATCATGAGGTATTTCCTAGATGCTTCTTCCACCTCCATTTGTAGATACGCTTGAGCCAGATCAATCTTTGTAAAACGTTTCCCTCCAGATAGTGAGGCGAAAATATTTCTATCCGCGGAAGCGGATACTGTACTGTGCGCAGGACTGGGTTCACAGTCACCTTGAAGACCCCACAGATGCGAACCTTCCTTGGCTCCCCAAGCGTGCTGCTCAATGCTTTCTTCATTACAGGAACGATGGGTGTGGCCCACTCGCTCCAGTCCACCTTAGACAGCACCCCCGAATGCTCCAGACTCTCCAGTTCAGCTTCCACGGCTGGGCGGATCGCGTATGGCACCGGTCTGGCCTTGAAAAATTTTGGGGTTGCGTTATCCTCAATCTTTATGGTTGCCTTTACTCCTTTTAGAGTCCCAAGTCCTTGTTGGAACACCTCTTCCGCGTCAGATAGAATTTGGGACAGACGTCCAGGTGCGACGTCATCATCTTTTTTGTCAGTCACAGTTAGTGCCAGAATCGAATGCCAATCCAATTGTAGTTTTCGGATCCAGTCACGTCCCAGTAATGGATCTCATAGTATATACATGTATAGTTTCTGTGTTTCCTTTCCGTTATATTCAACTGGCACCCTTATTTTTCCTTTGGGGTAGACCTTTTGCCCCGTGTATGTCTTAAATACAATGGATGTGTCCTTTAAGGGTATGTGTGAGAATAGCCGCTCATAGTCTCATCGATTCATGACAGTTAGGGCTGATCCTGTGTCCAATTCCATCTTTACTGGGGACACTGCTATCATGAGGGTGACCCAAATGGTTCGGTGATCTTCCTTTGCGATCACGTTGTGTAACTTTAAACAACTCCTGCTCCCGGAGTCCTTATCACTCTCCTGATCTTCTGAACTCCTGTCTGTCAGTTTCTTTACTTTCCTGTACTGTTCCTTAGTAGTTCTTGTCATGTTGGGTTTCTTTCCCGACCTGCAGACTCTTGCTATATGTCCCATTTTTCCGCATTGCCTGCATATTTTGTCTTTAAACCAGCAGTCCTTCTGCTCATGGGTTGTTCTGCGGCAACGATAGCACTTTTCTGCTCCATACGCCATTTCGTTAGCGCTGTATTCTTGTGGTTTCTGTTGTATTTCCGCAGCTCCCCGTGTTGCTGCTTCATAGGATGCTGCCACGCTGAAAGCCTGTTCTAGCGTCAGGTCCTTTTTTGAAAGTAGTTGTTTCTGGGTTCCTTCACTCTGGAGCCCGCAGACAAACTTATCCAGTAAGGTGCCTGCCAGTCCTGCTCCGAACTGGCAGTGCTTCGATAACTTGCGTAGTTCCGTAAGATAGTCAGCATTGCTCTCATCTTTGTGCTGGTTTCTTTTATGGAACTTGAATCTTTCTGCTATCAGCAGTGGTGTAGGGCTTAGGTGTTCCTGTAAGATATGAACAATCTCCTCAAAACTTTTCTCCATTGGTTTAGCTGGGGTAATTCAATTCCGCAATAGGCCGTACGTACTCGCACCCATCAGATTTAATAATACCGACGCTCTCTTTCCATGGGCCACCTCATTTGCCTTGCAGTACACTTCAATTCTTTCCACATACGTGGTCCAGTCTTCTACCTCGTTGTCGAAAGCAGTGATACTGCCACTTTTCGGCATCTTGGGCAATTTAAAATGGCGCCTCCCGTGCTTTTGCTTCTTCCCCAATGGAATAAAATGGTGCCTCCCGTGCTTTTGCTTCTTCCCCAATGGGATAAAATGGCGCCTCCCGTGCTTTTGCTTCTTCCCCTTGCTGCCACGCTGCTCCTAGTGTTCTACGGTGTATTGGCGGCGACCCGCAGCTTCGGCGCGTCTCGCTTTCCTTCCCCCCATTTAGTTTCTCTCCGCTGCCCTGTTCTTGAGCACTGACCGCGCCCTGTGCGCTCCACCCTCTCTCTCTCTTGTTTTCTTTTCCCGGCGACGCTGCGCGGCCCGTTTTGTAGAGCCGCTCGATCGAGCTTGAGCCCGCCAAAGTCCGGAAGGGTCAGCGCGCAACCTGCTATCAGCACGATTTGCTGGAACACCTTAACTGGGGAGCCAAGCACAGCTCCCCACAGTCTCTCCCGCAATTCTCCGAACACCGATGAATTCTTTGGGCGGTTGCCCTCGGTCGACGCCCGTTGCTCAGAATACGACCTTCCAGGACTCTCCTCTCAGGCGAGATCCCCGTGAGATGAAGCCACACTGCAGGTGAGTTAGAACTTACTCATCGCCACAGTAAAGTCTGCACCTCAATAATACACGGACTTCGGGAGAACAGTTTAACAGGTACTTTACTGAACAGGAGGCAGCGTCAGACTGAAAATACAGAAGCCTGCTACGGCCTTTTATACAGGGGTGGTCACTGCCAGTACTGCAGTCTAAGACCAGTTATTCCCTTAAAGGTACATACACAACACAATCCACCTTCGACACTTCCCATTAAAACCCAACTCAACTTCATCACTTTCCAATAATACCCAACCCACTCTCGTCACTTCCCATTAATACTCAAACCACTCTAGTCAGTGCACATTGATACCCAATCCACGCTCGACGCTTCCCATTAATACGCAACCGAACCTTGTCACTTGCCACTAATACCCAACTCACCCTCGTCACTTCCCATGAATATCCAACCCACCCTCGTCACTTCCCATTAAAACCCAACCTAATTTTGTCTCATCCAATTAATACACAACTCATCCTCATCAGTTCCCATTAATACACAACTCAACCTCATCACTTCCCATTAATACCCAACACACCCTCCTCATTCACCATTAATACCCAACCCACATTCGCCAATTCCCATTAATACCTAACCCACCCTCGTCACTTCCCATCAATACCTAAACCACCCTTGTCACTTCCCATTAATACCTAACCCATCCTCGTCATTTCCCATTAATATCTAATCTGCTCTCGTCACTTCCCATTAATATCCAACCCACGCTCGTCACTTCCCATTAATATCTAACCCAATCTCGTCACTTCCTATTAATACCCAACTCATCCTCGTCAGTTCCCATTAATACCCAACCCAGCCTTGTCACTTCCCAATAATACCTAACTCATCCTCCTCACTTCCCATCAAAACCCAAACTACCCTCATCACTTCCCATTAATTCCCAACCCACCCTCGTCACTTCCCATTAAAACCCAACCCACACTCGTCACTTCACATTAATATGCAACACATCCTCGTCACTTCCCCTTTAATACCCAACTCACCCTCGTCACTTCCCATTAATATCCAACACACCCTTCTCACTTCCCATTAATACCCAACCCACCCGCGTCACTTCCCATTAATATCAAACCCAACCTCGTCACTTCCCATTAATATACAACTCAACCTCGCCACTTCCCATTAATATCCACCCATCCTCGTAACATCCCAATAATACCCATCTCATCCTCGTCAGTTCCCATTAATACCCAACCCACCCATGTCACTTCCCATTAATACCCAACTCATCCTTGTCACTTCCCATTAATAGCCAACCCATCCTCGTCACTTCCCATTAATAGCCAACCCACCCTCATCACTTCCCATTAATACCCAACTCATCCTCGTCACTTCCCATTAATACACAACCCATCCTCGTTACTTCCCATTAACACCCAACCCATCCTCGTCACTTCCCATTAATATCCAACAAACCCTGGTCACTTCCCATTAAAACCCAACTCATCCTCGTCACTTCCAATTAAAACCCAACACACACTCGCCACTTTCCATTAATACACAAAACACCCTCGTCACGTCCCATTAACACCCAACCCATACTCGTCACTTCCCATTAATACCAAACCCACCCTCGTCACTTCCCATTGAAACACAACCCAGCCTCGTCACTACACATTAATACCCAACTCATTCGCATCACTTCCCATAAATACCCAACCAACTTTCATCACTGCTCATTAATACCCATCCCACCCTCGTCACTTCTCATTAATACCCTACTCATTGTCGTCACTTCCCATTAATACGCAACTCATCCTCGTCACTGCCCATTAACATCCAATCCACTCTCGTCAGTTCCCATTAATACCCAACCCAACCTCATCACTTCCCATTAATACACAACCTAATCTCGTCAGTTCCCATTAATAGACAACCCACCCTCGTCACTTCCCATTAATACCTAACCCACCCTCGTCTCTTCCCATTAATACCTAACCCACCCTCCGCACTTCCCATTAATATCTAACCCACTATCGTCACATCCCATTAATACCCAACCCACACTTGTCATTTCCCATTAATATCCAACCTGCCGTCATCACTTCCAATTAATACCCAAAGCAACCTCGTAACTTCCCATTAATACCTAACCCACCCTCGACACTTCCAATTAATACGCAACTCATCCTCGTCAGTTCCCATTAATACCCAATTCACACTCGTCATTTCCCATTAATTCCTAACCCACCCTCATCACTTCCCATTAAAACCCAACTCAGCCTCGTCACTACCCTTAAATACCAAACTCATCCTTGTCACATCTCATTAATACCAACCCACTTCATCAGTTCCCAATAATCTTCAACTCACCCTCGTCCCTTCCCATTAATTTCCAAGCCAACCTCGTCACTTCCCATTAATACCCAACCCACTTCGTCAGTTCCCATTAATACCCAACCCACACTTACACTTACCATTAATACCCAAACCACCCTCGTCTCATCCCATTAATCTACTACCCAGCCTCGTTGCTTCGCATTAACAACTAACGAACCCACGTCACTTCCCATTAATACCCAACTCACCCTCGTCACTTCCCATTAATATCCAACTCACCCTCGTCACGTCCCATTAATACCCAACTCACCCTCGTCACTTCCCATTAATATCCAATCCAACATCGTCATTTCCGATTAATACCCAACTCACCCTCGTCACTTCACGTTGATATCCAACCCAGGTTGTCAGTTCCCATTAATACACAACCCAGCCTCGTCTCTTCCCATTAAAACCCGACCCACCCTCGTCACTTCCCATTAATTCCCAACGTATCCTCGTTTCTTCCCATTAATAACCAATCCACACTCATTATTCACATTAATACCCAAATCACCTGCATCACTTCCCATTAATACCCAAATCAACCGCGTCACTTCCCATTAATACCCAACACACCCACGTCACTTCCCACTAATACACAACCCACCCTCGTCAGTTCCCGTTAACACCAAACCCATCGTCGTCACTTCCCATTAATACCCAACCCACCCTCATCACTTCCCATTAATATCCAACCCACCCTCGTCACTTCCCATTAATACCCAACTCATCCTCGTCAGTTCCCATTAATACCCAACACAACCTCCTCACGTACAATTAATACCCAACCCACACTCGTCAATTCCCATTAATACCTCACCCACCCTCGTCACTTCCCATTAACACCTAAACCATCCTTGTCACTTCCCATTAATACCCAACACAGCCTTGTAACTTCCAAATAATACCCAACTCATCCTCCTCACTTCCCATTAATAAATAAACCACCCTCGTCACTTCCCATTAATACCCAATGCACCCTCGTCACTTCCAATTGAAACCCAACCCACACGCATCACTTCACATTAATATCCAACCCATCCTTGTCACTACCCCGTTAACACGCAACCTACTCTCATCACTTCCCATTAATACCCAATCCTCCCTCGTCACTTCCCATTAAAACGCAAATCAACCTCTTCACTTCCCATTAATTCCCAACCCACTCTCTTCCCTTCCCATTAAAATCCAACCCACCCTCGTAACTTCCCATTAATACCTAACCCACCATCGTCACTTCAAATTAATACACAACTCATCCTCGCCAGTTCCCAATAATATCTAATCCACCCTCGTCACTTCCCATTAATACCCAACACACCCTCCTAACTTACCATTAATACCCAAACCACATTTCTCACTTCCCATTAATACTCATCCCACACTAGTCAGTTCCCATTAACACCCAATCCATCCTCGTAACTTCCCATTAAAAGCCAACACACCCTCGTCACTTCCCATTAATAACCAATTCACCCTCGTAACTTCCCATTAATGCCCAACTAATCCGCTTCAGTTCCCATTAATACACAACTCATCCGCATCAGATCCCATTAATATCCAACCCACCCTCATCACTTCCCATTAATACCCATCCCAACCTCGTCACTTCCCATTAATACCCAATCCATCCTCATCAATCCGCATTAATTCCCAGCGCACCCTCGTCACATCCCATTAATACACAACCAACCTCGTAACTTCCCATTACTACCCAACTCATCCTCGTCAGTTCCCATTAATATCCACCCACTCTCGTCACTTCCCATTACTAGCCAACCCACTCTCGGCAGTTCCCATTGATACCCACCCCACCCTCGTCGCTTCCCATTAATACCCAACCCGCTGTCGTCAGTTCCCATTAACACCCAACCCACTCTCGTCACTTCCCATTAATACCCAATCCAGCCTCGTCACTTCCCATTAATATCCAACCCTCCCTCATCACTTCCCATTAATACCAAACTCACCCTCGTCACTTTCAATTAATACACAACCCACTCTCGTCAGTTCCGATTAATACCCAAACCACTCTCATCACATCCCATTCATTCCCATCTCACCCTCGTCACTTCCCATTAATATCCAACCCATACTCATCACTTCCCATTAATACCCAACTCTACCTCGCCACTTCCCATTAGTAACCAACCCACCCTCGTCACTTCCCATTAATACCCAACTCACCCTCATCACTTCCCATTAATACGCAAATCATCCTCATCAATTCCCAATAATATCCAACCCACCCTCCTCACTGCCCATTAATACCCAACTCAATCTCGTCACTTCCCATTAATACCCAACGCACCCTCGTCAATTCCCATTAATACCCAACCCAAACTCGTCACTTCCCGTTAACACCCAACTCACCCTCGTCACTTTCCATTAATATCCAACCCTCTCTCGTCACTTCCCATTAATACCCAACTCATCCTCGTCACTTCCCATTAATACCGAACTCACCCTCGTCACTTTCCATTAATATCCAACCCTCTCTCGTCACTTCCCATTAATACCCAACTCATCCTCATCACTTCCCATTAATATCCAACCCACCAGTATCACTTCCCCTTAATACACAACCCACTCTCCTCAGTTCCCATTAATACACAACTCACTCTCTTCATTTCCCATTAATACGCAACTCACAATCGTCACTTCCCATTAATATCCAACCCTCCCTCGTCACTTCCCATTAACAGCCAACCCACTCTCGTCTGTTCCGATTAATACCCAAACCACCCTCGTCACTTCCCATTAATTCCCAACTCACCTTCGTCTCTTCCCATTAATACCCAACCCACTCTCGTCATTTCCCATTAATAACCAACTCATCCTCGTCATTTTCCATTAATCCCCAAACCACCCTCCTTAATTACCATCAATGCCCAACCCGCCAACATCACTTCCCATTAATACACAATCCACCCTCATTACTTCCCATTAATACACAACCCAGCTTCATCAATTCCCATTAATACCCAAACCACCCTCGTCACTTCCAATTAATACCCAACTCACTTTCGTCACTTCCCATTAATACCCATTCCACCCTCGTCACTTCCCATTAATACCCAAATCACCCTCGTCACTTCCCAATAATGCCCAACACAATCTCATCACTTCACATTAATATCCAATCCACCCTCATCACTTCCCATTAATACCCAACTCATCCTCGTCACTTCCCATTAATACCCAACTCACCCTCGGCACTTCCCATTAATTCCCAACTCACCCTCGTTACTTCCCATTAATACCCTACCCAACCTTGTCACTTCACATTAATATCGAACCCACATTCATCACTTCCCATTAATACCCATCCCACCCTCCTCACTTCCCATTAATCCCCAACCCACCCTCCTCACTTACCATCAGTACCCAACCAACACTCGTCAATTCACGTTAATACGTAACCCATCCTTGTCACTTCCGATAAATACCTGAACCACCCACTTCGCTTCCCATTAATACCTAACCCACTCTCGATCACTTCCCATTAATACACAACCCGCCCTCGTCACTTCCCATTAATACACAACCCAGCTTCGTCACTTTCCATTAATACCAAACCCACCCTCGTTACTTCCAATTAAAACCCAACTCACCCTTGTGTCTTCCCATTAATACCCAATCCTCCCTCGTCACTTCCCATTAATACCCATCTCACCCTCGTCACTTCCCATTAATATCCAACCCACCCTCGTCACTTCCCATTAATATCCACCCTACCTTGTCACTTCCCATTAATGCCCAACTCATCCTGGTCAATTCCCATTAATACCCAACTCATCCTCGTCACTTCCACTTTAGTAGCCAGCCCACCCTTGTCACTTCCCATTAATGCCCAACTCATCCACGTCAGTTCCCATTAATACCCAACACAACCTCCTCATTTATCATTAATACCCAACTCATCCACGTCAATTCCCATTAATACCTAACCCACCCTCATCACTTCCAATTAATACCCAACGCTCCCTTGTCACTTCACATTAATAGCCAAACCACCCTCGTCACTTCCCATTAATACCCAATCCACTCTCTTCAGTTCCCATTAATATCCAACCCGCCCTCGTCATTACCCAGAAATACCCAACTCACCCTCGTCACTTCCCAAAAATACACAACCCACCCTCATCACTTCCCATTAATATCCACCCAACCTTGTAACTTCCCATTAATATCCAACTCATCCTTGTCAGTTCCCATTAATACCAACCCACCCTCTTCACTTCCCAATAATACCCAACTCACCCTCGTCACTTCCCATTAATACCCAACTCACCTTCGTCACTTCCCATTAATAACCAACTCACGCTCATCACTTCCCATTAATACCCAACACACACTCGTCACTTCCCATTAATGCCCAACCCACCCTCGTCACTTCCCATTAATACCCAACTCATCCTTGTTAGTTCCCATTAATACCCAACTCACCCTCCTAACTTCCCATTAATAGACAACCCACGTTCTTCACTTCCCATTAATATCCAACACTCCCTCGTCTCTTCCCATTAATACCCAACACACGCTCGTCACTTCCCATTAATGCCCAACCCACCCTCTTCACTTCCCATTAATACACAACTCATCCTCGTCACTTCCCATTAATACCAAACCCACCCTCTTCACTTCCCATTATTACCGAAACCAATCTCGCCACTTCCCTTTCATCACAACCCACACTCGTCAGTTCCCATTAATACCCAACTCACCCTCGTCACTTCCTATTAATACCCAACTCATCCTCGTCACTTCCCATTAATACCCAACTCACCCTCATCAGTTCCCATTAACACCCAACTCACCCTCGTCACTTCCAATTAATACAAAACCCAATCTCGTCAGTTCACATTAATATCCAACCCAACTTCGCCACTTCCATTAATAACCAAACAACCCTCGTCACTTCCCATTAATATACAACCCAATCTCGTCACTTCCCATAAATACGCAACACATCCTCATCAGTTTCCATTGAAACCCAACCCACGCTTGTCACTTCCCATTAATAGCCAACCCATCCTCGTCACTTCCCATTAATACCCAACTCGACCTCGTCATTTCCCATTAATAACCAACCCACCCTCAAAACTTCTCATTAATAGCCAACCCACCCTCGTCACTTCCCATTAATAGGCAACCCAATCTCGTCATTTCACATTAATACCCAACTCATCCTCGTCACTTCCCATTAACACACAACCCAGCTTCGTCGCATCCCATTAATACCAAACCCACCCTCGTCACTTCCCATTACTACCCAACCCACCCTCGTCACTTCCTATTAATACCCAAACCACCCTTGTCACTTCCCATTAAAACACAACCCACTCTCGTCACTTCCCATTAATATGCAACTCACTCTCTTCACTTCCCATTAATACCCAAATCATCATCGTCACTTCCCATTAATACCCAACCCAGCCTCGTCACTTCCCATTAATACCCAACCCAGCCTCGTCAATTCCCATTAATACCCAAAGCATCATCGTCACTTCCCATTAATACCCAAATCATCATCATCACTTCCCATTAATACCCAACCCACCCTCGCCACTTCCCATTAATACCCAACTCACCATCGTCACTTCCCATTAATACGCAAATCATCCTCGTCAATTCCCATTAATAACCAACCCACCCTCCTCACTGTCCATTAATACCCAACTGACTCTCGTCACTTCCCATTTATACCCAACCCAGCCTCATCAATTCCCATTAATACCCAACCCACCTTCGTCAGTTCCCATTAATACCCAACTCACCCTCGTCACTTTCCATTAATACCCAACCCTCTCTCATCACTTCACATTAATACCCAACTCAACCTCGTCACTTCACATTAATACCCAACTCACCCTCGTCACTTTCCATTAATATCCAACCCTCTCTCGTCACTTCCCATTAATACCCAACTCATCCTCGACACTTCCCATTAATATCCAACCCGCCTGCATCACTTCCCATTAATACACAAACTACTCTCCTCAGATCCCATTAATACCCAACTCACTCTCTTCATTTCCCATTAATACGCAACTCACCTTCGTCACTTCCCATTAATATTCAACCCTCCCTTGTCACTTCCCATTAATACCAAAATCACTCTCGTCACTTTCAATTAATACACAACCCAATTGTAAGGGGTATTCCTCCTCGAGAGGTTTCCCAGATGTTTCTCTCTCTAGAGGCCTCTCTCTCTTGCACAGTAAACCTTGAGTGGTTCGACCCACTCGCCCCTTATATTCTGTACTCTGGACTTAGGCGCAGGAACTACAATGTAGAGAAAACTCGTGTAGACCAAGTTTGATGAATCAAAATGAAATTTTATTGCAAATGGAAAAATATATCAAATCAAATGCAACACAGATAAGAGTACGTTACATGGGAGGGAAAAACAAACACAAACAAATCATAACGACATTATACTAGCGAAGGCAAATACAGGCATCTTATATTCTACAAAGATCATCATGAAATAAGGAAACACACGGAACATCGAGGGACAGCAACTCATGTTAATTGTACGCTTAAATCCACCCCCTTATTAAACCTATCTAGATCTGATTGTGAAGGGCCAGAAAGATGCTCACCAATCCCACTAGGAAGTGCAAGGTTTTGAAAACGAGTCTTTGTTTGGTCCTTTCAGGCGTCTCATCTCCACGTGGAGCCCCTGCGAGCTGCGCCACACCTCTCTCCTGAGGTGGGGGTCGGGGGCGGCTGGACACAGGCTGGCCTGGATTTCGGCGGGGTCGAGGATCGCCGGCTCGACCCTGGTCAGAGGAGCCTTGGGCTGGCTCCCATCACTTCTTCAGGATCCTTTCCTCTCTTCTACTGAGCCGTTGTGGCTGGATGGTTTCTTTGCTTGGGACCTTTATTTTTTTGTTTCTTCTCCCAAGCTGGGTCTATGGCCTCTCATTCCGGCAACGGCCCGGGGATGGTCGATGATCTCCCGATGTGCTTCCCCGTGGTGGAACGCCTGCGATTGACTGCTCCTTCTTCTGGGTGTCCGGATTCAAGTTGCGTGTTTCCAGCTCTCCAACCCGGCGTGTCTGTGTTCAAGCTGCAGGTTTGCAACTGTCTGCCTTCCAACTCGCTCTGGCCTGCCTGTCCCGACTGCTTCCGACTGCTTGCTTGTGTCTTTAACTGCCAAAAAGTCTCTCCAGATATACCTTTCTTCCCGAGGCCTCACTTCCCGCCCAAAATCAGGTTAGTCTTTGTTTTAACTTTGGTGGGCTTTGAGCACAGCGGGGCAGTTATTATATTTAAAATCATTTTAAGCAGCTGGTAACAGGCCCATCTCTGGTTGGAAATGGCTTTCATTGTTTTGAATGTCCTGCTGATCTCGTTATCTAGTCCTGGGTGCTGTTTTCATGAATATGAAATTGCCCCCTTTTGTCTGGGGCAACATTTAGATGGCCTCTGTCTCCGAGCCGATCTTGAGTGGATCTGCATCTAATCCATATGCATGCCTGTGGGTCTGGTCTCGTTCTCTCAGAAACGGCTTCCAGAACTTACCAAGGGTAAAATCCACAAAACTGTCTGAGGTTGCGCAGGAACCATTTTAAAGTGTCCCAATAAGCTGATCACATGGTACAGTGGCCATTTTGTATGCCCCTTTTTCTGGGCTTCTTTTAAAAACAGTCTTTAAAATCACAGCCTCTTCTGCCATTTAACCCTTATTAATATGAAATCCAACTTTGCGAATCCTACACTCCCCCCTGATGATACTGTAACTTGCTTGGAGTATCATAATTCTGGGTGAGCAAAATTTTCTGTCCTTCCACAATCTAACCATTCCCAGTATTTACCTATCTATGACCCCACGACACATGCATTTCCCATTTCAGAAAAATCTAGTGTACATTAAGCATCTATAGATGGCAATACCTTGGAGCTAAAAATCTTATAACTTACTTCCAGGTGTGGAGTGGGTCCTTATACCCCTACATCACCTAGTATATACACATTACCTTCTAATAATGACATCACATCTAATTAAACTTCAATAATAAAATAAAATACATACGAAAATTCCCAAAACACATGAATACACATCAAAAATAATACAGAGGAGGGAGGGAAAACTTTAACTTTATACAAAGCATCATCAATCTAAACGGGTGTCTCTTCTTCTACCCGCACATAATGCTCCCTCCATTCCCATCTATTCTCATACTTTTGCGAATGTTTGACCTTTTTACAGTGTACAAACAGTAAATAAACTACAATGGCAACCTGGCACACTACAAGAATGTGGGAGACTATCCTAATCCAGGAAGGGACTTCTATATTAGTGAACAGGTCCCACCACGGTGGGGTCACTATATCCAATATGTCTGCCCCTATCTCTAAAGTCTTCTGCTCCAGTGTGTAGAAGTGTTTCTGTGAAACAACAACGTTTTCTAATATCTTGGTGAGGTGTTCAGGGAGAGGGAGAATGATATATCCAAAATGTGCAATGAATCGCTGCAAATCGGTGAAATTCTCTTTCACAGTGAGGTGAACAGTGGAAGGTTCAGGGATGGGGACACTTCGCTCTTGGGCCACTTGAACTTCTGCCCTGGGCTTGAAACAGAAGCTGCTGTCACTCACCGGACACCAACCGTGCTGTCCATGCTGGTAGTGGGGCGCTGCAGTGGTGACACAGTATGTCCCACCTCCTATATATGCCACCTGCGGGGGCACATGGCCTTGTGCCATTGCCTCCATGGTGCAATTTATAGGCTTCGCGCCAGCAGTTCTGAACCAGCACTGTGGTTTTGAATGGGCATTCAAGTGCTGGGGACACAGGATGATTTGTGCTCCCCGGCTCCGGCACCCCGAGAGGTCGGTCCCCATCATTGCATGCTCCCATCGAATGATGTAAGGTGGGACCCCCGTGTAATGAATGTGTGCACCCCCCTGAATGACTCCAATGTTCTCCACCCTGTATACCGGGGCGGGTTTGGCTGTCTTTCCCATCACCGGCATTCTTACCACTATACCCATAATGATGTGATTAGATCGTCCACAGTCCACTGGGACTGGGTAGGCCTCTGAAGTTAGTCTGAGCTGGCACGGACTCGATGTATTCTCAAAAGGGTGGAGGGCTGCGAGGTGCTTGTTGCAAATCCAGGAGGGGACTAAGCCTTGCTTTAAATCCTCCAGATTACTGCGGCCCTCGCCCAGTGACCACGCCCCGTATAGCACACAAGCTTTGTTCTGCGCAGCCTGATCGGACGCACTCCGATCCTCCCTGATGAGAGCATTTACCGCCCTGGCATGTTTCTCCAGCTCTGCTATTATCTCTTTTAAGTGTAGTGTCATGGCTTGGTCCTCATGTAACTCAGAACCCACTACCTTATTCTCATCAGTCAGTATCTTTCTTAGCTGTGTTTTCAAACCATTAATCTGGGTTTGCAGCTCCACGTCATCCAGTGTGTTGATGACGGAAGTTCCTGTATTAAAAGCTGTGAAAATATCATTCACTGCACCCCTTCTTTGCCTCCCTATTCTGTCCAAGACCTCATGTGGTGTGGTGTACAATTCGGCTCTGTCGACATCGGCAAAGTCGAATTCGTAAAACTGTTTAAACATGTTTGTTAACAGGACCTGGTATCATTGCTCCGTTTCCTTGGGGCACCACGCTGGCAATCTTACCTCGGTGAGGTTTAAAATCACCGAAGCCACCGCGTAGTGGGCCCCTTGGTACAGTACCTGACCTGTGGGTACCAATACCAATCCATTCCCGGGTCTCTTTGTCGTGGTGGGGCACCCTTCCTTGAGGGCTTTTGCTACCGGAACTGTGGGCAGGGGCTTGCGGGGTCGGGTGATGAGCTCAGTGGCGTTTACTGGGATCTGAGAGTATGGGACTCCACACGCCCGTGAGCTGACGTCCCACCTCATTCCTTGTCCAGCATCCTACCACTGTCTTTGGAAAAAGATGGAGACGCCTGTGGGGCAAGCGCTGTCTGAACCCCACATACAGATGTAGATCCCCTCATCTGGCTCCCACCATTTGTCCCAACAGACACTCAACCCCCCATGTGTCCCCGTAATTGTCCAATGGGTGTTATTACCCAATCTTTCCCAGTCCACAGTTGAGTTCTTCATGGTGCTGCTCAACTTGCGCAGCCACCACCAGCGGTCCAAAGGTACATGTCCATTGCAAACAAGGCAAATCTTCTTGCCCACGGTGACGCTGATCCTGGGTGCAATGATTCGCACCCTGGGGCACATCAGAGACGTTTCTCTGTATGCAAACCCCGTCTGGCTGGAGTATTCAGAAGAGTTCGACCCCAGCCAGCCTGGCCATTTCCCTTCATGGAAGTAGGCAGCAGTCTCTTCAGCGTCCCGTGAGCCGGTTCCGTCAGTCGCGATGGGGCCTCTATTTCCAGAGCACCCGTAGACGGTGGAGTCCTTGGTGTGGCCCCGATAGGCCCAGCTCCATCCAGCCATCGCGATCGCGACGAGGATCCCTCTCACCTTTACTGGCTTCTGCAACAAACCACACAAATATAGCCAGGCTCCCGAGAGATTCTGGCTTAGGTGACGGCATGATCGGGTCTTTCGACCTCGATCCAAAACAACACACACACACTAGGCAGATTTAAAACTACTTAAAACTCTAATCATCTTTAATATATACACACCCTAAACTTAAACTTAAACTAAACTTATGTACAGCGCCGCCCGTCCCCGGCTGGCTTGCCTAATCCCTGATCGGAATGCAGCTTGCCGCTCCCTGTGGCGGGACTGCAGTGACCTGTGTCTCTGGTTCCCCGCAGCCTTTTGCTGTTAATCGGGGACTGTGTTTTCTCAATGACTTCTGAAGTCGGCGTCTACTGGGAGTGGGTGACTCGGGCCAAGACTTTACAGGTTGAGGCGTTCAGGTCGACCTGCGAGGAGGTACTTTGGACGTGGCTCCCTTAGCGAGTGGACCTTCGGGTGGGACCTCAGCTCTCACAGCCCGTGGCTATCCCACGACTGTATGCTTCGGTTCCCTTCCCTCAGGCTCCGCCCCTTTGGGATTTGGGCAGACTCCCTTGGCGAGTGGACCTTCGGGTGGGACTTCGGCTCTCACAGCCCGTGGCTCTCCCACGACTGTGGGCTTTGGCTCCCTCCCCTCAGGCTCCGCCCCTTCAGGAATTGGGTCTGTGGCAGACGGCTCCTCCCCACCTGTCCCTACAGATGGAGGATCTCTGCCCCCAATTTCTACCTCCCCCACGCTCGAGTCGAAGGCGGGACCTCCGTCCTCCGACTCCACCTCTTCCAGAATCATGTCGAGGGCGGGACCTTGTTGTTCGGGTCACTCCTCGTCTGAGTCCCAGGCCATCGGAGAAGGCTCCCCCCAGGTGGGCGGGACCTCCTCTCCTTCCAAGCAGGCTACAACACCAGCTTGTATGGTCTGTGACTCATCACGCGCCTCAGGCTGAGGATCTTTATCCTCAGACCTGGCTTCGGTTGCTGATGCTTTTGCACCCGGTTTAAACAGTTTGCACTGATTGATGTGAAACCATTTAGTGCGCCGGGGCAACTTCACTGCATATACCATGGGGCTGGTTTTGCCTACAATCTTGTAGGGTCCCCGGTACAGTGGTTCTGAACTCCCCACTCGGGCAGCGTCTCCTACCATGACCTTATCTCCCACTTCCCACTCCTTGGCTCCGGTGGCGGGGATCGATAGATCTTGTACCGATTCCCGCCTGGCCTGATCTACGGCTTTCTCACCGGCGCGGATGGTCAGACCCAGGAATTTCACCTCCGGCTGGCCGATCCGTGCCTTCTTTGGGTTTACCTTAAAACCCTTTCTACCTAACAGCTCCAATAACTCGGCCAATAGTGGGCCATGCTCCTCTCTTGAGTCTGTGAACAGGAGCAGGTCGTCCACATACTGCACTAGCTGATTGGGCTGGCTGAACTCTTTTAAACTCCCTGCCATGCATTGATGGAATATGCTGGGGCTGTTGTGGAAACCCTGTGGCAAGCAGTTCCAGGTGTACTGTTGCCCTTTAAACGTAAAGGCAAACTTGTACTGATCCTCCCTCCGTAAAGAGATGGACCAAAACCCATTAGAAATATCCAGCACCGTGAACGTGGTCGCGGAGGCTGGAATACTCCCTATCAGGTCGGCAACTGCTGCTACTGTTGGCATGCAGGCGGGGATGTTGCTATTGAGGACCCTGTAGTCCACCGTGGCTCTCCAGGAATCGTCCGGCTTCTTTGCCGGCCATAACGGAGAGTTCACATGGGTGGCTATCGGTCTCAACACGCCCTGCTGCACCAGTGAAGATATTCCTATCTCCATGTCGGGCTCCGCTTCCCTGGGGAAGTTGTACTGTTTTTGGGGTCGGGCCATGAGGTCCCCGTCTATGCTAACCTCAAACCCGGTGACCCTCCCGCAATCGTGCTTGTGAGTGGCAAACGTCGCCAGGTGGTCGCACACGAATGCCTGTAAATCTTGTGGGACGCCCGCGACCATGAGCTCGAGGTCATAGCCCTCTTTTGGCTTCACGGTACACAGGGTCCCCCTTTCTCCTTCCCCTGGGATGATGACTACCTGGCCTGGCTCACCCTTACCCGCTCCCCAAAGACAATGATTTCTTAGGTCAACGAGGATCCCGTGTTCGACCAAGAAATCGGACCCTATGATCCCTTTCCCATTCTCCACCTCCCACTTCATTAGTATACACCTCCACTTGGTGCGGAGTGGTCCTATATGAATGGAGAGGGGAATGGAATGTGCGCCAGCCTGTACCTTGCCTGTGAAGCCCGACAGAACATATGGAACCCCGGTGGACAGAGGCGAGGTGGCGGGGTTATCTTTGTGGATCACGGTGCACGATGCCCCCGTATCCAACAAATAGGTCCCCTTCACCTCCTGCACTTCCATCTCCACGAGGGGTCGCCTCCATATATCGTACCACAGCGCACACAAGTAAACGGGCTGCGCTGGCTCTAGTCATTTGGGTACAGCGGTCGGGGTTTCGGGAGCGACAAGACTGGTGGTGACAGCTACTTTCCCCTGCGAAATCATTAGAGACCGTATTGTCTGCAAAAATGATTCAATCGCAGTGGGATCCACCACTGCACCATCTCCTTGCGCTGGGGCAGGAGCTACGACTTGGGTTTGGGCTGGTGCTGGGGCAGCGGTCTGGGCTTGGGCTTGGGCTGTGGGAAATCTCCCCTTATTATCCTTCCATGGATTTCTACAGTCCTTGCGCCAATGTCCATCCTTCCCACACCCGTAGCAATTGAGCTTAGCTTGGACAGGGCGATTCCCCTCCTGATGCCACTCCTGCTTGCTTGGGGCTGCGGGTTTTGCCTCATGCACCTTTCCTTTCTGGGGAGGTGTTTCCTGACTTCTACAGTTCTTATACGCCACATTTAACTGACGGAGCACCGTTTCTTCCGTGACACCGGGACCTTGGGGATCAAACCATGATCTGGCTAGGGCCCGTATCTCTGGCAAGCTGTTGGTAACCAAGCAATGGAGCCAATGAACCCACTGTTCGTCGCTCATTTGAGCCCGTTCAGGCATACCCGGACAGCTGCGTCGATATACTGGCCACAGCCTATCTGCGAAAACCCGTGGGGGTTCTCCAGATAGCTGCACGGTCCCTTCTATGCAATCGAACGGACTACCGTCGTCCACTCCCATTACCTCTAAAACTTCCTCACTGAGATCCGTGTACCCTTTCCGTCCCCTCTTGCCATCCTCTGAGAGGCACTGAAGGATCGTGGGATCCAGGGAGAAAAGCAACAGTTTGACCTGTTCCTGTTCATCACAGTCGTTAATGGCTGCTGTTTCCTCTACCTCTCTGAAATGAATCGAGGGATCTCCCTTTACTGTGAGTTGTGTGAGGTGGCTCACCATGGACCTTAATTGCAGGCCAGCGTAGGGCACCACGAGCTGGTTCTGGTGGGGTCCGACACTGCCATCAGCAGCGTTGGGACCGAACCTCTGGTGCCGAGCGGGACACATCGGTGCCGATCCCGTCTTTGCTACCAGTGGTTCTTCCACACACTCCACCTCGGCTACCTCCTCTTTCGCTACCCGCTCCTTTTCCGACCAAGTCTCACTGTAGCTCGGCGGTGCTGAGGGCTCGGTAGCTGGTACCACAATTACCTCATCTGGAATCGGCTGTTTTGATTCCTTCAAAAAGTTCACGTGACTGGCTTTCGGGCTGACGAGACACACCATGCCTCTTGCCTTAACCATGGCTGCTCTTAGCTCCTCTATGGTCTTTTGGCAGGGGCCGTGGTCTGTGCTGTCAAACCCGTGCTCGAGGGCCAGCTTGTAAGCTGCCTTAATCTCCACTACTCTCTCCTCCTGCGCTCTTAGCTGTTGTGCGAGGCAGGCATTTTTCTCCCGTATCCTCGTTTCATTAATCTTTGCCTCAGTAACCTGGCACTCCAGGTACTCTATCCTAGCCTGATGTTGGCTAGCTGCCACTTGGCATTTCTGATTCAGCGCGTGAAGCGCTGTGATGAGTTTTTCCCCACCAATGGCCTTTTCCTCTATCTCTGCTGCCTGGGTCGTGATCTTGGCTGCCTGTGCTGCAACGACCCGGTCCAAGATCTGGACCTGCTTCTTGTAACACATCAGCCACACTGCCTTTTCCACTGACTTCTTATGCTCTTTGCTCTCTGTCCACCTGATGGCTGCGTCCACTGGATGCCCATCCAGCAAGAGATCGGAAATCAACTGTTTAGTGAGATTTACCTTGCCAAAGACATAATCCGCTATTTTCTCATCCATTGCATTTTGACCATTCAAACTTGGATCTACTACATTGCAATCCTGCTGCCAGAGTCCTGCCGCGGTCGCCATTTTCTGTAAGGGGTTTTCCTCCTCGAGTGGTTTCCCAGAGGTTTCTCTCTCTAGAGGCCTCTCTCTCTTGCACAGTAAACCTTGAGTGGCTCGACCCACTCGCCCCTTAGATTCTGTACTCTGGACTTAGGCGCAGGAACTACAATGTAGAGAAAACTCGTGTAGACCAAGTTTGATGAATCAAAATGAAATTTTATTGCAAATGGAAAAATATATCAAATCAAATGCAACACAGATAAGAGTACGTTACATGGGAGGGAAAAATAAACACAAACAAATCATAACGACATTATACTAACTAAGGCAAATACAGGCATCTTATACTCTACAAAGATCATCATGAAATAAGGAAACACACGGAACATCGAGGGATAATAACTCATGTTAATTGTACCCTTAAATCCACCCCCTTATTAAACCTATCTAGATCTGATTGTGAAGGGCCAGAAACATGCTCACCAATCCCACTAGGAAGTGCAAGGTTTTGAAAATGAGTATTTGTTTGGTCCTTTCAGGTGTCTCATCTCCACGTGGATCGTGGAGCACTTGCGAGCTGCGCCACACCACTCTCCTGAGGTGGGGGGCGGCTGGACACCGGCGGGCCTGGATGTCGGCGGGGTCGAGGATCGTCGGCTCGACCCTGGTCAGAGGAGCCTTGGGCTGGCTCCCATCACTTTTCAGGTTCCTTTCCTCTCTTCTACTGAGCCATGGTGGCTGGAAGGTTTCTTCGCTTGGGACCTTTATTTTTTTGTTTCTTCTCCCAAGCTGGGTCTATGGCTTCTCATTCCGGCAACAGCCCGGGGATGGTCGATGATCTACCGATGTGCTTCCCCGTGGTGGAACGCCTGCGATTGACTGCTCCTTCTTCTGGGTGTCCGGATTCAAGTTGCGTGTTTCCAGCTCTCCAACCCGGCGTGTCTGTGTTCAAGCTGCAGGTTTGCAACTGTCTGCCTTCCAACTCGCTCTGGCCTGCCTGTCCCGACTGCTTCCGAGTGCTTGCTTGTGTCTTTAACTGCCAAAAAGTCTCTCCAGATATACCTTACTTCCCGAGGCCTCACTTCCCGCCCAAAATCAGGTTAGTCTTTGTTTTAACTTTGGCGGGCTTTGAGCACAGCGAGGCAGTTATTATATTTTAAAACATTTTAAGCGGCTGGTAACAGGCCCATCTCTGGTTGGAAATGGCTTTCATTGTTTTGAATGTCCTGCTGATCTCGTTATCTAGTACTGGGTGCTGTTCTCATGAATATGAAATTGCCCCCTTTTGTCTGGGGCAACATTTAGATGGCCTCTGTCTCCAAGCCGATCTTGAGTGGATCTGCACCTAATCCATATGCATGCCTGTGGGTCTGGTCTCGTTCTCTCAGAAACGGCTTCCAGAACTTACGACGGGTTGAATTCACAGAACTGTCTGAGGTTGCGCAGGAACCATTTTAAAGTGTCCCAATAAGCTGATCACATGGTACGGTGGCCATTTTGTATGCCCCTTTTTCTGGGCTTCTTTTAAAAACTGTCTTTAAAATCACGGCCTCTTCTGCCATTTAACCCTTATTAATATGAAATCCAATTTTGCGAATCCTACACACTCTCATCAGTTCCCATTAACACCCAAACCACCCTCGTCACTTCCCATTAATTCCCAACTCACCCTCGTTTCTTCCCATTAATACCCAACTCTACCTCGTCACTTCCCATTAATACCCAAACCACTCTCGTCATTTCCCATTAATACCCAACTCATCCTCGTCAGTTTCCATTAAAATCGAACCCACGCTTGTCACTTCCCATTAATATCCAACCCATCCTCGTCCATTCCCATTAATACCCAACTCTACCTCGTCACTTCCCATTAATAAACAACCCACCCTCATCAATTCTCATTAATCCCCAACCACCCTTGTCACTTCCCATTAATACACAACTCACTCTCGTCACTTCCCATTAATAAAAAATGCACACTCGTCACTTCCCATTAATACCCAACCCACTCACATCACTTCCCATTAATTCCCAACCCACCCTCTTCACTTCAAATTAATATCCAAACCACACTCATCACATCCCATTAACACCCAATCCATCCTCGTCACTTCCCATTAATTCCCAACACAACCTCGTCACTTCCCATTAATACCCAACTCAACATCGTCACTTCCCATTAATTCCCAACCCACCCTCGTCACTTCCCATTAATACATATCACACACTCGTCACTTCCCATTAATACCCAACCCACTCTCGTCAATTACCATTAATTCCCAACCCACCCTCGTCACTTCACATTAATATCAAACCCACACTCATCACATTCCATTAATACCCAATCCATCCTCGTCACTACCCATTAATACACAACACACCCTCTTCACTTCGCAACAATACCCAACTCACACTCGTCACTTCCCATTAATACCAAACCCAATCTCGTCAGTTCCCATTAATTCCCAACCCAACTTCGTCACTTCCCATTAATATCCAACCTTCCATCGTCACTTCCCATTAATACACAACACACCCTCGGCACTTCCCATTAATACACAACCCACTCTCGTCAGTTCCCATAAATATCCAACTCACTCTCGTCACTTCCCATTAATACCTAACTCATCATCGTCACTTCCCATTAATACCCAACTCACTCTCGTCTCTTCCCATTAATACCCAACTCACCCTCGGCTCTTCCCATTCATTTTCAACCCACCCTAGTCACTACCCATTAATACCCAACTCATCATCGTCACTTCCTATTAATAGCAAACCCACGCTTGTCAGTTCCCATTAATACCCAACCCAACCTCGTCACTTCCCATTAATACACAACCCACCCTCGACACTTCCCATTAATACCCAACTCCACCTCGTCACTTCCCATTAATTCCCAAAGCACCCTCGTCACTTCCCATTAATACATAACACAAACTCGTCACTTCCCATTAATACCCAACCCACTCTCGTCACTTCCCATTAATTCCCAACACACCCTCGTCACTTCACATTAATATCCAACCCACACTCATCACATCCCATTAAAACCCAATCCATCTTCGTCACTTCCCATTAGTACCCAACCCACCCTCGTCACATCCCATTAATATCCAACCTTCCCTCGTCACTTCCCATTAATACACAACCCACCCTCGTCACTTCCCATTAATACCCAACTCAACCTCGTCACTTCCCATTAATTCCCAACCCATGCTCGTCACTTCCCATTAATACGTAACACACACTCGTCACTTCCCATTAATACACAACCCACTCTCGTCACTTCCCATTAATTCCCAACCCACCCTCGTCACTTCACATTAATATCCAACCCACACTCATCACATCCCATTAATACCCAATCCATCCTCGGCACTTCCCATCAATACCCAACTCACCCTCGTCACTTCCCATTAAAACCCAACTCACACTCGTCACTTCCCATTAATACCCAACCCTCCCTCTTCACTTCCCATTAATACCTAACCCACTCTCGTCACTTCACATTAATATCCAACCCACATTCATCACATCCCATTAATACCCAACACACCCTCGTCACATCCCATTAATACCACCCACCCTCGTCACTTCCCATTAATATCCAACCCACGCTCGTCACTTCCCATTAATACACAACCCACCCTCGTCACTTCCCATTAATACCCAACTCAACCTCGTCACTTCCCATTAATTCCCAACTCACCCTCGTCACTTCCCATTAATACATAACACACACTCGTCACTTCACATTAATACCCAATCCATCCTCGTCGCTTCCCATCAATACCCAACTCACCCTCGTCACTTCCCATTAATACCCAACTCACACTCGTCACTTCCCATTAATACCCAATCCATCCTCGTCACTTCCCATCAATTCCCAACTCACCCTCGTCACTTCCCATTAATATCCAACTCACACTCGTCACTTCCCATTAATACCCAACTCAACATCGTCACTTCCCATTAATTTCCAACCCACCCTCGTCACTTCCCATTAATACATATCACACCCTCGTCACTTCCCATTAATACACAACCCACCCTCGACACTTCCCATTAATACCCAACTCCACCTCGTCACTTCCCATTAATTCCCAACCCACCCTCGTCACTTCCCATTAATACATAACACACACTCGTCACTTCCCATTAAATCCCAATCCATCCTCGTCACTTCCCATTAGTACCCAACCCACCTTTGTCACATCCCATTAATACCCAACCTTCCCTCGTCACTTCCCATTAATACACAACACACCCTCGTCACTTCCCATTAATACACAACCCACCCTCGTCACTTCCCATTAATACCCAACTCAACCTCGTCACTTCCCATTAATTCCCAACCCACGCTCGTCACTTCCCATTAATACGTAACACACACTCGTCACTTCCCATGAAAACACAACCCACTCTCGTCACTTCCCATTAATTCCCAACCCACCCTCGTCACTTCACATTAATATCCAACCCACACTCATCACATCCCATTAATACCCAATCCATCCTCGTCACTTCCCATCAATACGCAACTCAACATCGTCACTTCCCATTAATTTCCAACCCACCCTCGTCACTTCCCATTAATACATATCACACACTCGTCACTTCCCATTAATACCCAACCCACCCTCGTCACTTCCCATTAATACACAACCCACCCTCGACACTGCCCATTAATACCCAACTCCACCTCGTCACTTCCCATTAATTCCCAACCCACCCTCGTCACTTCCCATTAATACATAACACACACTCGTCACTTCCCATTAAAACCCAATCCATCCTCGTCACTTCCCATTAGTACCCAACCCACCTTTGTCACATCCCATTAATACCCAACCTTCCCTCGTCACTTCCCATTAATACACAACACACCCTCGTCACTTCCCATTAATACACAACCCACCCTCGTCACTTCCCATTAATACCCAACTCAACCTCGTCACTTCCCATTAATTCCCAACCCATGCTCGTCACTTCCCATTAATACGTAACACACACTCGTCACTTCCCATTAAAACACAACCCACTCTCGTCACTTCCCATTAATTCCCAACCCACCCTCGTCACTTCACATTAATATCCAACCCACACTCATCACATCCCATTAATACCCAATCCATCCTCGTCACTTCCCATCAATACGCAACTCACCCTCGTCAATTCCCATTAAAACCCAACTCACACTCGTCACTTCCCATTAACACCCAACCCTCCCTCTTCGCTTCCCATTAATACCTAACCCACTCTCGTCACTTCACATTAATATCCAACCCACACTCTTCACATCCCATTAATACCCAACACACCCTCGTCACTTCCCATTAATACAACCCACCCTCGTCACTTCCCATTAATATCCAACCCACGCTCGTCACTTCCCATTAATACACAACCCACCCTCGTCACTTCCCATTAATACCCAACTCAACCTCGTCACTTCCCATTAATTCCCAACCCACCCTCGTCACTTCCCATTAATACATAACACACACTCGTCACTTCTCATTAATACCCAACCCAATCTCGTCACTTCCCATTAATTCCCAGCCCACCCTCATCACTTCACATTAATATCCAACCCACACTCATCACATCCCATTAATACCCAATCCATCCTCGTCACTTCCCATCAATACCCAACTCACCCTCGTCACTTCCCATTAATACCCAACTCACACTCGTCACTTCCCATTAATACCCAACCCTCCCTCTTCATTTCCCATTAATACCTAACCCACTCTCGTCACTTCACATTACTATCCAACCCACACTCATCACATCCCATTAATACCCAATCCACCCTCGTCACTTCCCATTAATACACAACACACCCTCTTCACTTCCCAACAATACCCAACTCACCCTCATCACTTCCCATTAATACCTAACCCGCTCTCGTCAGTTCCCATTAATTCCCAACCCAAATTCGTCACTTCCCATTAATATCCAAGCTTCCCTCGTCACTTCCCATTAATACACTACACACCCTCGGCACTTCCCATTAATACACAACCCACTCTCGTCAGTTCCCATAAATATTCAATTCACTCTCGTCACTTCCCATTAATACCCAACTCATCATCGTCACTTCCCATTAATACCCAACTCACCCTTGTCTCTTCCCATTAACACCCAACTCACACTCGTCCCTTCCCATTAAATTCCAACCCACCCTAGTCACTTCCCATTAATACCCAACTCATCATCATCACTTCCCATTAATACCAAACCCACTCTTGTCAGTTCCCATTAATACCCAACCCACCCTCGTCACTTCCCATTAATTCCTAACCCACCCTCGTCACTTCCCATTAATACATAATACACACTCGTCACTTCCCATTAATACCCAACCCACTCTCGTCACTTCCCATTAATTCCCAACCCACCCTCGTCACTTCACATGAATATCCAACCCACACTCATCACATCCCATTATAACCCAATCCAACCTCGTCACTTCCCGTTCATACTCAACCCATCCTCGTCACTTCCCATTAATACACAATCCACCCTCGTCACTTCCCATTAATACCCAACTCAACCTCATCACTTCCCATTAATTCCCAACCCACCTTCGTCACTTCCCATTAATACATAACACACACTCGCCACTTCCCATTAATACCCAAGCCACTCTCGTCACTTCCCATTAATTCCCAACCCACCCTCGTCACTTCACATAAATATCCAACCCACACTCATCACAGCCCATTAATACCCAATCCATCCTCGTCACTTCCCATCAATAACCAACTCAACCTAGTCACTTCCCATTAATACCCAACTCACCCTCGTCACTTCCCATTAATACCCAACCCTCCCTCTTCACTTCCCATTAATACCTAACCCACTCTCGTCAGTTCCCATTAATTCCCAACACAACTTCCTCACTTCCCATTAATAGCCAACCTTCCCTCGTCACTTCCCATTAATACATAACCAACTCTCGTCAGTTCCCATAAATATCCAAATCACTCTCGTCACTTCCCATTAATACCCATCTCATCATCGTCACTTCCCATTAATACCCAACTCACCCTCGTCTCTTCCCATTAATACCCAAATCACCCTCATCTCTTCCCATTAATTTGCAACCCAACCTAGTCACTTCCCATTAAAACCCAACCCACCCTCGTCACTTCCCATTAATACCCAACTCACCCTCATCACTTCCCATTAATACCCAACCCACCCTCATCACTTCCCATTAAAACATAACCCACTCTTGCCAGTTCCTATTAATATCCAACTCACCCTCGTCTCTTCCCATTAATACCCAACTCACCCGCATCTCTTCCCATTAATTTCCAACCCAACCTAGTCACTTCCCATTAAAACCCAACCCATCCTCGCCACTTCCCATTAATACACAACCCACCCTCCTCACTTCCCATTAATACCCAATCCACACTCTGCAATTCCCATTAATATCCAAACCTCCCTCATCTCTTCCCATTAATAACCAACTCATCCTCGTCACTTCCCATTAATATCCCACCCACCCTCGTCACTTTCGATAAATATCTGACCAACACACGTCAGTTCCCATTAATATCTAAACCACTATTGATTACTTCCCATTAATACACAAACCACCCTCGTCAATTCCATTTAATATCCAACCCTCTCTCAGCTCTTCCCAGTAATAACCAATGCATCCTCGTCACTTCCCATTAATATCCCACCCACCCTCGTCACTTCCCATTAATTCCCAATCCAACCTTGTCACTTCCCATTAATACCCAAACCACTCTCGTCCCTTTCCATTAATACCCAACACCCCCTCGTCAATTCCCATTCATACCCAACCCACCCACGCCACTTCCAATTAATACCCAACACACCCTCGTCACTTCCCATTAATACCCAACCAACCCACATTACTTCCCATTAATACCCAACGCACCCTCGTCACTTCCCATTAATTCCCAATCCACCCACATTACTTCCCATTAATATCCAACACAACCTCGTCATTTCCCATTAATACCCAACACAACCTCGTCAATTCCCATTAATACACAACTGATCCTCGTCACTTACCAGTAATACCCAACTCACCCTCGTCACTTCCCATTAATACTTAATGCATCCTCGTCACATCCCATTTATACCTAACACACCCTCGTCCCTTCCCATTAATACCCAACCCACCCTCGTCACTTCCCATTAATACCTAACACACCCTTGTCACATCCCATTTATACCTAACACACCCTCGTGCCTTCCCATTAATAACCAACCCAACCTCGTCACTTCCCATTAAAGCTAAACCCTCCCTCTTCATTTCCCATTAATACCCAACTCACCCTCGTCACTTCCCATTAATATCTAACCCAGACTCATCACTTCCCATTAATACCAAATCCACTCTCGTCACTTCCCATTACTTTCTAATCCAGACTCATCACTTCCCATTAATACCCAACCCACCCTCGTCACTTCCCATTAAAAGTTAACCCACTCTCGTCAGTTCCCATTAATTCCCAACCCAACTTCATCACTACCCATCAATACCCAACCCACCCTCGTCACTTCCCATTCATATCCAACCCAACCTCGTCACTTCCCATTAATACACAAACCAGCCTCGTCACGTCCCGTTAATACCCAAGTCACCCTTGTCACTTTCCATTAATACCCAACCCTCCCTCTTCACTTCCCATTAATACCAACCCACTCTCTTCAGTTCCCATTAATTCCCAACCCAACTTTGTCACTTCCCATTAATACCCTACTCAACCTCGTCACTTCCCATTAATACATAACACTCACTCGTCACTTCCCATTAATTCCCAACCCACCCTCGTCACTTCCCATTAATACATAACACACACTCGTCACTTCCTATTAATACCCAATCCATCCTCGTCACTTCCCATCAATACCCAACCCACCCTCGTCACTTCACATTAATATCCAGCCCACACTCAACACATTCCATTAATACCCAACCCACCCTCGTCACTTCCCATTAATACCCAACTCACACTCGTCACTTCCCATTAATACCCAACCCTCCCTCTTCACTTCCCATTAATAACTAACCCACTCTCGTCACTTCACATTAATATCCAACCCACCCGCATCATATCCCATTAATACCCAATCCATCCTCATCACTTCCCATTAATACACAACACACCCTCTTCACTTCCCAACAATACCCAACTCACCCTCATCACTTCCCATTAATACCTAACCCACTCTCGTCAGTTCCCATTAATCCCCAACCCAACTTCGTCACTTCCCATTAATATCCAAGCTTCCCTCGTCACTTCCCATTCATACACTACACACCCTCGGCACTTCCCATTAATACACAACCCACTCTCCTCAGTTCCCATAAATATTCAACTCACTCTCGTCACTTCCCATTAATACCCAACTCATCATCGTCACTTCCCATTAATACCCAACTCACCCTCGTCCCTACCCATTAATACCCAACTCACACTCGTCTCTTCCCATTAAATTCCAACCCACCCAATCACTTCCCAGTAATACCCAACTCATCATCGTCACTTCCCATTAATACCAAACCCACTCTTGTCAGTTCCCATTAATACCCAACCCACCCTCGTCACTTCCCATTAATACATATCACACACTCGTCACTTCCAATTAATACCCAACCCACTCTCGTCACTTCCCATTAATTCCCAACCCACCCTCGTCACTTCACATTAATATCCAACCCACACTCATCACGTCCCATTATAACCCAATCCATCTTCGTCACTTCCCGTTAATACCCAACCCACCCTCGTCATCTCCCATTAATACACAACCCACCCTTGTCACTTTCCATTAATACCCAACTCAACCTCGTCAAGTCCCATTAATTCCCAACCCACCCTCGTCACTTCCCATTAATACATAACACACACTCGCCTCTTCCCATTAAAACCCAAGCCACTATCGTCACTTCCCATTAATTCCCAACCCACCCTCGTCACTTCACATTAATATCCAACCCACACTCATCACGTCCCATTATAACCCAATCCATCTTCGTCACTTCCCGTTAATACCCAACCCACCCTCGTCACTTCCCATTAATACACAACCCACCCTTGTCACTTTCCATTAATACCCAACTCAACCTCGTCAATTCCCATTAATTTCCAACCCACCCTCGTCACTTCCCATTAATACATAACACACACTCGCCTCTTCCCATTAAAACCCAAGCCACTCTCGTCACTTCCCATTAATTCCCAACCCACCCTCGTCACTTCACATTAATATCCAGCCCACACTCATCACGTCCCATTATAACCCAATCCATCTTCGTCACTTCCCGTTAATACCCAACCCACCCTCGTCACTTCCCATTAATACACAACCCACCCTTGTCACTTTCCATTAATACCCAACTCAACCTCGTCAATTCCCATTAATTCCCAACCCACCCTCGTCACTTCCCATTAATACATAACACACACTCGCCTCTTCCCATTAAAACCCAAGCCACTCTCATCACTTCCCATTAATTCCCAACCCACCCTCGTCACTTCACATTAATATCCAACCCACACTCAACACATCCCATTAATACCCAATCCATCCTCGTCACTTCCCATCAATAACCAACTCACCCTCGTCACTTCCCATTAATACCCAACCCTCCCTCTTCACTTCCCATTAATACCTAACCCACTCTCGTCAGTTCCCCTTAATTCCCAACCTAACTTCATCTCTTCCCATTAATAGCCAACCTTCCCTCATCACTTCCCAATAATACACAACCCACTCTCGTCAGTTCCCATTAATATCCAACTCACTCTCGTCACTTCCCATTAATACCCATCTCATCATTGTCACTTCCCATTAATACCCAACTCACCCTCGTCTCTTCCCATTAATACCCAACTCACCCTCATCTCTGCCCATTAATTTCCAACCCAACCTAGTCACTTCCCATTAAAACCCAACCCACCCTCGTCACTTCCCATTAATACCCAACTCACCCTCGTCACTTCCCATTATTACCCAACCCACCCTCGTCACTACCCATTAAAACATAACCCACTCTTGCCAGTTCCTATTAATACCCAACTCACCCTCGTCTCTTCCCATTAATACCCAACTCACCCTCATCTCTTCCCATTAATTTCCAACCCAACCAATCACTTCCCATTAAAACACAACTCACCCTCGTCACTTCTCATTAATACCCAACCCACCCTCGTCTCTTCCCATTAATAACCAACCCACACTCGTCAATTCCCACTAATACATAACTCATCCTCGTCACTTCCCATTAATACCCAACCCACCCTCGCCACTTCCCATTAATACACAACCCACCCTCCTCACTTCCCATTAATACCCAATCCACACTCTGCAATTCCCATTAATATCCTACCCTCCCTCATCTCTTCACATTAATAACCAACTCATCCTCGTCACTTCCCATTAATATCCCACCCACCCTCGTCACTTTTGATAAATACCTGAACAACACACGTCACTTCCCATTAATACCTAAACCACTATCGATTACTTCCCATTAATACACAAACCACCCTCGTCAATTCCCTTTAATATCCAACCCTCTCTCATCTCTTCCCAGTAATAACCAACTCATCCTCGTCACTTCCCATTAATATCCCACCCACCCTCATCACTTCCCATTAATTCCCAATCCAACCTTGTCACTTCCCATTAATACCCAAACAAATTCTTGTCCCGTTCCATTAATACCCAACACGCCCTCGTCAATTCCCATTAATACCCAACCCACCCACGCCACTTCCAATTAATACCCAACACGCCCTCGTCACTTCCCATTAATACCCAACCCACCCACATTACTTCCCATTAATACCCAACGCACCCTCGTCACTTCCCATTAATACCCAATCCACCCTCGTCACTTCCCATTTAAATCCAACACAACCTCGTCATTTCCCATTAATACCCAACACAACCTCGTCAATTCCCATTAATACACAACTGATCCTCGTCACTTACCATTAATACCCAACTCACCCTCGTCACTTCCCATTAATACTTAACGCACCCTCGTCACATCCCATTTATGCCTAACACACCCTCGTCCCTTCCCACTAATACCCAACCCACCCTCGTCACTTCCCATTAATACCTAACACACCCTTGTCACATCCCATTTATACCTAACACACCCTCGTCCCTTTCCATTAATACCCAACCCACCCTCGTCACTACCCATTAATACACAACACACCCTCGTCACTTCCCATTAATACCCAACCCAACCTCTTCACTTCCCATTAAAGCCCAACCCTCCCTCTTCACTTCCCATTAATACCCAACTCACCATCGTCACTTCCCATTAATATCTAACCCAGACTCATCACTTCCCATTAATACCCAATCCACTCTCGTCACTTCCCATTAAAACCTAACCCACTCTCATCAGTTCCATTAATTCCCAACCCAACTTCGTCACTTCCTATCAATACCCAACCCACCACCGCCACTTCCCATTCATGTCCAACCCAACCTCGTCACTTACCATTAATACACAAACCAGCCTCGTCACTTCCCGTTAATACCCAACTCACCCTTGTCACTTTCCATTAATACCCAACCCACCCTTGTCACTTCCCATTAATACCCAACTCACCCTCGTCACTTCCCATTAATACCCAACTCACCCTCGTCACATCCCATTAATACCCAACCCTCCCTCTTCACTTCCCATTAATACCTAACCTACTCTCATCAGTTCCCATTAATTCCCAACCCAACTTCGTCACTTCCCATTAATACCCTACTCAACCTCGTCACTTCCCATTAATACCAAACCCAGTCTCCTCACTTCCCATTAATACCAAACTCATCCTCGTCACTTCCCGTTAATACCCAACCCACCCTCGTCACTTCCGATTAATATCCAACCCAACCTCATCACTTCCCATTAATACACCACCCAGCTTCCTCACTTTCCATTAATACCCAACTCACCCTTGTCATTTTCCATTAATACCCAACCCACTCTTGTCACTTCCCATTAACACCCAACCCACCCTCATCGCTTCCCATTAATACCCAACTCACCCCCCATCACTTCCCATTAATACCAACCCACCCTCGTCACTTCCCATTAATACCCAGCTCACCCTTGTCACTTTCCATGTATACCCAACCCACTCTCCTCACTTCCCATTAACACACAACCCACCCTCTTCAAGTGAGAAATACCAACGGGCAGAAAATGTTAGTGGGAGTGGTATATAGACCTCCAAACAGTAATGGGGATGGCATTAAAAGGGAAATTAGAGAAGCGTGCAATAAGGTCACAGCAGTTATCATGGGTGACTTTAATCCACATATAGATTGGGCTAACCAAATTAGTAACAAAAGTGTGAAGGAGGAATTCCTGCAGCATATACGGGATGGTTTCCTGGACCAATATGTCGAGGAACCAACTAGAGATCAGGCCATCTTAGACTGGGTATTATGTAATGAGAAAGGATTAATTAGCAATCTTGTTGGATGAGGCCCCTTGGGTCGGAGCGATCATAATATGATAGTGTGGCGGAGCCACCAAGAGACACTGAACAATAATCATTCCTTTAACTACTCTGTAGTGCAGTTGAGGACTGCACCTTTAAGCTGTGTGTAGTTTCTTGTATTTCCGCGTGATGACGTCATGACGCCGATCACGTGACCCCCAGTTGGCGCAGAGAACGTGATGACGTCATGACGTCGGGTTCCAGTATTTAGTGGCAGTCTTGGAGAGACCTGCTTACATCTGCTCTTGTAGTTTTATTAGTTAAAGCTGTTTGTATATTAAAGCTTGATTATTTCGTTTCACTGCGTTGGACTTCATTATTCGGATAGGAACCTCCGTTCCTACATTGGTGACCCCGAGCTCGCTGGACAACTTTCTTCGAGATACTTACAATGAACACGAACGCCGTTGCCCTTAAATTGCCGCAGTTCTGGGAACAGCAACCAGCAGCTTGGTTTTTCCAGGCAGAAGCCCAGTTTGCTATCCGGGACATTACAGCGGATTCAACCCGTTATTATTACGTGGTTTCTGCTCTGGACAGCGCCACGGCTTCATGGGTCGTCAGCATCCTAGGGAATCCACCGGCAGAGGGCAAGTATGAAGCTTTAAAAGATCGTTTACTGCAGGTGTTTGGTTTAACTAAGTCGGAGCATGCATGCAGGCTTATCGCTATGCCCGGTCTTGGGGACTCAAAACCATCAGAATTGATGAGCCAAATTCTCACGCTTTTGGGTTTGGAGCCCCAATGTTTTTTATTTTGAGAGCTCTTCCTCTGCCAGCTACCCGAGCCAGTTCAGGCAGTCTTGGCCAGTTCTACGATTACGGACTGTGCCGAGCTGGCTGCAGAGGCAGATAAGACTTTTATGGTCACACAGCAGAGTTGCGCAGCCACGAGGCGTCTTTTCCCTATGCGAGCAAAGTCCAGCCCTCCTCCAGCAGGTTGGTGTGTGTACCACGCCCGTTTTGGCGCCAAGGCTCGACGCTGCCCTCCTCCCTGCAGTTTTGTTGAAAATAAATCTCCAGCAGGCTCACAAACTTCGATGAAGAAGACAGAGGTTGACAAACACACCCAGTTCACCATGGCAGTCGGTTCAGCAGGAAAACTCCTCTATATTACTGATTCCAGAACAGGGCGACGATTCTTGTGTGATACTGGTTCTCAGTGCAGTATTTTGCCAGTTTCAAAGCTAGATCTACAATCCGGCGGTCACGGACCTTCCCTCGAGGTAGCCAATGGTGCGGCCATTCGCACGTTCGGTAAACGGACAGTTAATTTAACTCTTGGAGGTCAATGTTTTGTATGGGAATTTATAACGGCTAAAGTATCACAGGCCATCCTGGGTGTTAAATCTGTGAGTTGTTCAAGTAATTAATACTCAGACTTAATCAGTAACAAAAAAACAGGTCTTTACTGGTTGGAGGTAGGGACTATACGTAGGTCTTTACTTCATGCCCACAGGCTGGAACTGAGGGGGATCAGTACCCACAGTACTATTTATACCCCTATGGCCAGGAGTGGTACTGCGTATCACTACGCCCAACAAGTAGTGCAGTCCTGTCCATAGGTTCAAAGTAGCACACATATTACATACACAACATTCCTCCCTTCCTAGCTTTACAGTCATCTCCCCATTTAACATAACGTAATAACATATATACATATATAACTTCAGGTTTACATAACAGAATAACATAGATACATAGATAACTTCATGTCAAAACAGATCACAGATTCAGTCTCTGCGGAAAACAGTTCACAGATTCAATCTCTGTGGTGGAGTCGGTTCACATTGCTGGAGTGACTCATTCAATAGTCCTTCCATGGATTTAACAGTTTGAACTTCCGAACTGAATTGGCTCCGTTCGGAGGGACCACGTGTGTGATCTGGTAGAGGTAATAATGGTTCAGATGGGTCATCTTCTGTTTCGACTTTTCCTTTTCTGCTTCTTGGAGACTCTCTGGGCTCCACTGTCAGCTGCCAGCTGCATGCGCAGTTCCTCCTTCTCTTCCTCCTTTTTCCGTAGTAGAGCCACCTTCTCCCGATGTTCCGTAGACTTTCGGTGCTCCTCCATGATTTCTGTATGGTGGGAGTCGAAGTTACAAGTTGGGCAGGACAGGACATAGTAATATTCGGTGTCGTCCTGATCTAGGCCAGCGAGAGGGTCTTCTATTTCCTCCATACCCAGCTGGGCGTTAGCCAGCTTTTGTTCCAAGTCCAGACATCTTTCCTGAAGAGACTTCTTCATGCGTACCTCTTCATCCAGCTTTTTCTGGGCTTTCAGCAAGTCGTTTACTAATTACCTCATTTGAGATTTTACTACTTCAACTTCTTTTGGAGATTGATTAATCGGACTATTCAATCCCTCTACCGGAGCAGCTGTTTCAGCGGTCTGTTGTTCTACGTTGACGTGAGTCAGCGTACTTTTGGCATCCAAGAGCTGCTCTGTTGCAGTCATCTCAGTCTGTGTTGCCACCTCAGCTCTTCCAATAACCTTTGAGAGCTCCGAACCCCTTTCGTTTGAATATTGAAGTTCGTGTTCAAGTTTTTCCCATTTCAGAGTCCTGTCCTTCAGCATATGCAGGAGTTGGCTGACCGTTAACTCCTCTGACATCAGACGTTTTGTGTGCTCCTGCTCCATTTTCTCCATCAGCTGCTTCTGTTGTCTTTCCAGATTCTCCAACTCTATATCAAAGAACTCTTTCGTTGCATTCAACTCTTGCTCACAACGGCGAAGCATTTGTTCTAATTGCTGTTGTAGTTTGAAATGGAGTTGAGTTCGAGCCCGGTGTCCCTCAGAAATGGGCACATCAGTAGACTTGCCAGACTCAGAATCCACAGTTAAACTATGTTGTTGTTGCTCAGTGGAATTCTGTGCTGAAACTTTGTCTTTTGCACCTGAGTTGGGCTTACCATCATCCGTTCCAGAGTCTGGGCCGACTATCTTCACCGAGTTCTCACTCGTTATTGTTTGTAGGAAATGCCAGTCCATATTCATTTTCCTAATCCACTCCCGTCCTAGTAGTGGAGAACCTCCTTCAGATATCACATATAAGTCCATTATTTGACTGTCTTCGCCCTTGTGGACCACTGCAACCTCTATTTTCCCGATGGGGTACACTCTTTGCCCCGTGTATGTTTCCAATATAATCCCCGTATCCTGTAGGGGAATATGTTGGAATAACTTTCCATAATCTTTCTTATTTATGACCGTCAATGCCGATCCAGTGTCCAATTCCAGTTTTACTTGGACTCCTTCTATCTGAAGAGTGACCCAAATTGTCTGGAGGTCTGCACCCTTACCAGCGTTGAGTACTCTTAAGCTAGCCAGTTCATTACTGCTAGCGTCTGAATCGGACTCCTGTTCGGTCACCTTGTGTACCTTTGCGTATTTTCCTTGCGGTGACTTCTTGTTGCTGGTCTTCTTCCCTGACCTGCATACTCTAGCTATATGTCCAAGCCTACCACAAGTTCTACATTCTTGGTTTTTAAACCAACACTGGTTCTGATCATGCGTTGTCTTTCCACAACGATAACATTTGCCAGAACTCACACCCAATTTGTGTGCACTGAGCTCCGGTGACCGTAGCTGCATTACTGCCGTGCCTCTCGCTGCGGCTTCGTGTGCTGCTGCCATAGTGACCGCCTTCTCAAGCGTCAGCTCATTCTCCTCGAGCAGTCGCTTTTGTGTATCCTGTTTAAATAAACCACACACAAATTTGTCTCGAAGTGCCTCTGTCAGTCCCGTTCCAAACTGGCAATATAACGCTAATTTACGCAATTCCAGCAAATATTCAGCATTGCTTTCATGCTGTAGCTGCCTTCTGTCATAAAATTTAAATCATTCCGCTAGCATCAGCGGCGTGGGGTTTAGATGATCTTTCAGGACAGTAACAATCTCATCGAACGTCTTATCCGCCGGTTCATCTGGTGATAACAGGTGTTTCAATTGCCCGTATGTCTTCGCACCCATTAAATTTAATAATGTTAGAGCTTTATCTTGGTCACAAATTTTATTGGCCTTACAATAATTTTTTACTCTTTCAACATATATGGCCCAATCTTCGAAGTCACTATCAAAGGTGCTAATATTCCCGTGTTTAGGCATTGTAGATTTGCAATTTCTCAGATTTTTTTTTTTACTGCTATCCAAGATGGCGGCTTCCCGCTCTTGCCGTCGTCCTCCGCCCACAAAATGGCGGTTTTCCCGCGCTTGGCGGTCTTCACCCGTCCCCCAACGCCGTCTCCCTTCAGCCCCCGAGTGCGGCCCTTATCTTCGCCGTGATCGCCCGAGTGCGGCCCTTATCAGCGGATGCGATCGCTGGATCGCGAAGCGGCTCTCGGCTCTTATCAGGAGATGTGATCGCTCCATTGAAACGCCTCCCGCTCGAAGCGGCTCTCGCGCCCTATTCCTCCAGCTCCCCCAGCCCCGTTCGTGCGGCCAACGCGGTCGACTGCCTGTCGCGTCGCTGCCCGGCTCAGACAACGGCTTACCCACCACCAAGCTGGAGAAGAAGCTGGCGGTTGCCGATGGAGGCTCCGAGGTCAGGATGGCTTCCAGTGGGGTGGAGAGGGTGGAAACCTCTCTGCAACGTCCTGGCTGTGGACGAAGCTGCCGTGGAGTGACTGCCGCAGGGTCCGAATCAGACTCGTCACCAGTGTTAAATCTGTGAGTTGTTCAAGTAATTAATACTCAGACTTAATCAGTAACAATAAAACAGGTCTTTACTGGTTGGAGGTAGGGACTATACGTAGGTCTTTACTTCATGCCCACAGGCTGGAACTGAGGGGGATCAGTACCCACAGTACTATTTATACCCCTATGGCCAGGAGTGGTACTGCGTATCACTACGCCCAACAAGTAGTGCAGTCCTGTCCATAGGTTCAAAGTAGCACACATATTACATACACAACACTGGGGGCTGATTTTTTCTGTGCCTATGGTTTTCTGGTCGACGTCCAACATTGTCGACTCATTAATGCGTCTACTTTCCATGCGGTGCCTTGTCACCGCAGTACTGCTGTCTCCTGGTCGGTTGCCTGTGCGGTTCCATCGCAAGAAGGGTTTAGGCGCCTACTTGGCGAGTTCCCGGGGCTCACCAGGCCTACATTCTCGGCAGCAGTCGCGAAGCACGGTGTGGTGCATTATATCACCACAACGGGATTGCCTGTTTATGCTCGGGCACGAAGATTGGAACCCGGAAAGCTTATAGCTGCAAAGGCAGAGTTTCAGATTATGGAGCGCCTTGGGATTGTCCGACGCTCCGATAGTCCTTGGTCTTCCCCACTACACATTGTACCTAAACCAGGTGGCGGATGGTGGCCTTGTGGGGATTACAGACGCCTTAACGAAGCCACTATGCCGGATAGGTATCCAATACCGCATATACAAGATTTTTTGGCTCATTTGGCTGGCAACTCAATATTTTCCAAAGTAGATCTCGTTCGTGGATATCACCAATTTCCTGTGCACCCTCAAGACATCCCCAAAACGGCGGTCATCACACCGTTTGGCCTTTTTGAGTTCCTTCGCATGCCGTTTGGATTGAAAAATGCAGCTCAGGCTTTTCAGTGACTTATGGACTCTGTGTTACGGGACCTTCCTTTCATTTTCATTTACTTGGATGATATTCTCATTGCTAGTAAGGATAAGGAAGAGCACATGGCTCATTTACGTACACTCTTTGCCCGTCTCAGCCAACATGGCCTCATCATAAATCTAGCCAAATGCCAGTTTGGGTTAACCAGCATTGACTTTCTGGGGCATAGGATCACCTCAGAAGGCGTCGTCCCACTGGCCACTAAGGTAGAGGCAGTTACGGCATTCCCGCGGCCTCACACACTCAAATCTCTTCAGAGTTCCTGGGGATGGTAAATTTTTATCATCGTTTTGTCCCCAAGGCAGCCCAATTAGTGCAGCCGCTGTACGAAGCGCTTAAAGGGAAGTCGGGTAAAGATGTTATCATTTGGACACCACAGATGGACCAGGCATTCCTGAACACCAAGGCGGCATTGGCAGATGCAACTATGCTTGCACACCCACTCCCGGGCGCGACCATCGCCCTTACTACCGATGCCTCCGATTATGCCATCGGGGCAGTTCAGGAACAATGGGTTGACGGGACTTGGCAGCCATTGGCCTTTTTTAGCTGCCAACTACATAAAAATGAGCGAAAATATAGCACTTTTGATAGGGAGTTGCTGGCCTTGTTTTTGGCCATCCGGCATTTTCATTTTCTCCTAGAAGGGCGTCCGTTTACTGTATTTGTGGACCATAAACCGCTCACTTTTGCAATGGCCAAAGCGGCGGAGCCGTGGTCAGCCCGGCAACAGCGCCACCTTACATTTATATCTGAATTTACAACGGATTTATGACATGTGTCTGGCAAAGATAATCTTGTGGCTGATTGCCTTTCGCGTGTCCTAGTCCAGGCAATTCACCTGGGAATTGATTTCTTCGGGTTGGCGAAAGAACAGCTGGTGGATCCTGAAGTTCAGGCATATCAGACCATGCCTTCCAGCTTGCAGGTAGCCGATGTTATGTTTCAATCAGCAGGAACCACGCTCTTGTGTGGCATATCCATGGGAGCGCCCCGGCCCATTGTGCCAGTCGAATGGCGTAAGAAGATTTTTCAGGTTATACATGGCTTATCACACCTGGGGATGCGAGCTTCACAACGACTTATGTCCCGTAAATTTGTTTGGAAGGGAATGCATTTAGACGTTCGGGACTGGACAAACAATTGCGTGGACTGTCAAAAATCAAAGGTCCACCGTCACGTTAAGGCTCCAGTGGCCATTTTTCCAGTGCCTGAATGCTGGTTTGACCATGTACATGTGGACTTAGTGGGCCCCCTCCCCATTTCACGGGGTTTTATGCATCTCCTGACAATAGTGGACCGTACTACCAGGTGGCCAGAGGCGATTCCCTTGGTTGCTACTACTACAGCGGACGTATCCAGGGCGTTCATTTCATCGTGGGTGGCCCGGTTTGGAGTGCCATCTGATATCTCCTCTGACCGAGGTCCACAATTTACATCAGAGTTGTGGAATGCAGTTGCACAGGGCTTGGGTGCCAAGCTGCACCGTACCACCGCTTACCATCTGCAAGCAAATGGCTTATGTGAGAGGTTTCAACGGTCTCTAAAGGCGTCCCTCCGTGCCAGCTTGCGTGGTTCCAACTGGGTGGATAGACTCCCTTGGGTGATGCTAGGCCTTCGTACAGCCCCCAAAGATGACCTCCAGGCTTCATCAGCTGAGTTAGTCTACGGTCAAGCACTTCGAGTACCAGGGGATTTCCTCCCTCCACATACAGAATCGTGGTCGCCTGCTCAGCAGCTCCTTCAGCATCAGGAGGTGCCAAAGAATTTCCTGCCTATTCCAACCTCATCACAACCTACAGAGGCCTCATGTTCCAGCAGAACTTATGAGTTCTGATTTTGTTTTTATTCGGCAGGATGCTCATAGAGATACACTCAGACCACCTTATGCTGGACCGTTTCATGTCATCGCTGCGGGAGAGAAATATTTTACGGTCGAAGTAGGAGGTAAGTCTGATACCATCTCCATCGACCGACTTAAACCAGCCCATCTGGATCGGAGTGAACCAGTGGTTGTTGCTCAGCCACCTCGTCGTGGACGACCACCGTTGGCTGCTAGACCAATTATGCAGCAGTCTACTATTAAATTGCCTGCTTCAGCTTCATCCTTGTCTACACCTCCTGCTACTGTTTCCTCCACCCCAGATGTACCACTTCAGACACAACCAAGTATTGGCTCATCTTCCAACGTTCCATCATCTGAAGTTCGTAGTTGTTCGGGCAGAATCATTAAACCTCCTGCTCGTTTGACGCTGTCTGTTAAAGAGAATTCTGGGGGGGCGCCTGTGGCAGAGCCACCAAGAGACACTGAACAATAATCATTCCTTTAACTACTCTGTAGTGCAGTTGAGGACTGCACCTTTAAGCTGTGTGTCGTTTCTTGTATTTCCGCATGATGACGTCATGACGTCGGGTTCCAGTATTTAGTGGCAGTCTTGGAGAGGCTGTGGAACTGGACAGACCTGCTTACATCTGCTCTTGTAGTTTTATTAGTTAAAGTTGTTTGTATATTAAAGCATGATTATTTCGTTTCACTGCGTTGGACTTCATTATTCGTATAGGAACCTCCGTTCCTACAATAGAATTCTTCATTAAGATGGAGAGTGAAGTAGTTGACTGAGAAACTAGGGTTCTGAATTTAAATAAAGGATACTACGATGTTATGAGGTGCGAGTTGGGTAGGATTGATTGGGGAATGTCACTCAAAGGGATGATAGTGGATAGGCAATGGCAAACATTCAAAGACCGCATGGATGAAGTACAGAATTTGTTCATCCAAGTTTGGCATAAAAATAAAACAAAAAAGGTGACTCAACCGTGGCTAACAAGGGAAATTAAGGATGGCATAAGATCCAAGGAGAGGACACATGAATTGGCCAGAAAAAGCATTAAACCTGAGGATTGGGAGCATTTTAGGATTCAACAAAGGAGGACAAAGGAATTAATTAAGAAGTGGAAAATAGAGTATGAGAGTAAGCTTGCAGGGAACATAAAAACTGACTGTAAAAGCTTTTATAGATATGTGAAGAGAAAAAGATTGGTGAAGTCATGCGTAGGCCCCTTGCAGTCAGAATCAGGGGACTTATAATGGGGAACAAAGAAATTGCAGGTCAATTAAATACATATTTTGGTTCTGTCTTCACAAAGGAGGACACAAATAAGCTCCCAGAGATGTCGGGGAATATAGGGTATGTTGAAAGGGAGAAACTGAAAGAAATCAGTATTTGTAGAGAAATGGTGTTAGGGAAATTGACGGGATTGAAGGCCGATAAATCCCCAGGGCCTGATAATCTACATCCTAGGGTACTTAAGGAGGTGGCCCTAGAAATAGTAGATGCATTGCTGGTTATCTTCCAACACTCGATAGAACTTGGAACAGTACCCATGGATTGGAGGGTAGCTAATGTTACCCCACTATTCAAAAAAGGGGGTAGAGAGAAAATGGGGAATTACAGACAGGTAAGCCTGACATCAGTAGTGGGGAAAATGCGAGAGTCCATTGTAAAATATGTAATAGCAGAGCACTTGGAAAACAGTGACCGGATCAGACAAAGTCAACATGGATTTACAAAAGGTAAATCGTGCATGACTAATCTGCTGGAATTTTTTGAGAATGTAACTGCTGAAATAGATAAGGGAGAACCAGTGGATGTGGTGTATTTGGACTTTCAAAAGGCTTTTGATGAGGTCCCGCATAAGAGATTAGCGTGTAAATTTAAGGGACATGGGATAGGGGCGATGAATTGACTTGGATAGAGAACTGGTTGGCAGACAGAAAGCAAAGAGTTGGAATAAACGGGTCTTTTTCTAAGTGGCAGGCAGTGACTTGTGGGGTACTGCAGGGATCGGTCCTAGGACCCAAGCTGTTCACAATATATACTAATGATCTAGATGAGGGAACTAGATGTAATATCTCCAAGTTTGCAGACGACACAAAGCTGGGTGTGTGTGTGTGCTGTGAGGAGGATGCCGAGAAACTCCAATATGCTTTGGACAGGTTGGGTGATTGGGCAGAAGCATAGCAGATGCAATATAATGTGGGTAAATGCGAGGTAATCCAGTTTGGTGTCAAAAACAGGAAGGCAGATTATTATCTGAATGGCAATAGATTGGGATAAGGGGAAGTGCAGCGAGACCTGGGTGTCCTTGTGCACCAGTCACTGAAGGTAAGCATGCAGGTGCAGCAGGCAGTTAAGAAGGCAAATGGTATGTTGGCCTTTGAAGCGAGAGGGTTTGTGTACAGGAACAAGGATATCTTGCTGCAGTTGTAGAGGGCCTTGGGGAGAGCACATCTTGAATATTGTGCGCAGTTTTGGTCGCCTTATCTGAGGAAGGATGTTCTTGCCAAGGAGGGAGTGCAGCGAAGATTCACCACGCTGACACCTGGGATGGCAGGAATGACCTATGAGGAGAGATTGGCTCCTTTGGGCTTATACTCGCTGGAGTTTAGAAGAATGAGAGGAGATCTCATTGAAACTTATAAAATTCTAACAGGACTAGATGCAGGAAGGATGTTCCCGATTGTCGGGGAGTCCAGAACGAGGGGTGACAGTCTAAGGATAAGGCGTAAGCCATTTAGGACAGAGATGAGGAGGAATTTCTTCACCCAGAGAGTGGTGAACCTGTGGAACCCTCTACCACAGAAGGCAGTAGAGGCCAATTAATTAAATATACTCAAGAAGGAGTTGGATCTTTTTCTTAAGGCTAAAGGGATCAAGGGATATGGGGAGAAAGTGGGGACAGGATACTGAATTTGGATGATCAGCCATGATCTCATTAAATGGCAGAGCAGGCTCGAGGGGCCGAATGGCCTACTCCTGCTCCTATCTTCTATGTTTCTATGTTTTGCTTTAATACCCAACTCCCCCTCGTCACTTCACATTAATATCCAAACCACACTCATCACTTCCCATTAATACCCAAATCATCATCGTCACTTCCCATTAATACCCAACCCACCCTCATCACTTCCCATTAATACCCAACCCACCCTCGTCACTTCCCATTAATATGCAATGCACCCTCGTCACTTCCCATTAATACCCAACCCAACCTTGTCACTTCCCATTAATATCCAACCCTCCCTCGTCAATTCCCATTAATACCCAACCCACCCTCGTCACTTCCCATTAATACACAACCCACTCTCGTCAGTTCCCAATAATACCCAACTCACCCTCATCACTTCCCATTAATACCCAATCCACCCTCGTCACTTCCCATTAATACCCAACTCACCCTCCTCACTTCCCATTAACACCCAACCCACCCTCCTCACTTACAATTAATACCCAACCCACACTCGTCAATTCACATTAATACCTGAACCACCCACGTCACTTCCCATTAATACCTAACCCACTCTCGATCACTTCGCATTAATATCTAACCCACCCTCATCACTTCCCATTAATACCCAACCCACCCTCGTCACTTCCCATTAATACCCAACCCACTCTCGTCCTTTCCCATTAAAACCCAGCTCACCCTCGTCACTTCCCATTAATACCCAACCCACCTTCACCACTTCACATTAATACCCAACCCACTCTCGTCATTTCCCACTAATACCCAACCCACCGTTGTCACTTCCCATTAATACCAAATGCACTCTCGGCAGTTCCCATTTATACCCAAACCACTCTCGTCACTTCCCATTAATACCCAACACACTCTTGTCAGTTCCCATTTATACCCAACTATCCCTCGTCACTTCCCATTAATATCCAACCCACCCTCCTCAGTTTCCATTAATACCCAACTTGTAGTGTATGTACCCGTCTACCTTTAAGGGAACGATTGAGTGTAACCGTTCACCTTTAAGAGAACTACTTTAGGTGTGGCACTATTTGATTGGCTTCTGTATACGGTAATACCGACAGTGCCCACACCAGTATATAAGTGATGTTACAGGATAACTAGGGCAGATTCGCCCTGACCTCTGAATAGTAAAGACCTGTTTGTTTGTACTTCAAAAGTCTGTGGCCTAGAAATTGAGTTTTGGCGCTGCCAGGGCTTTAGCGCCGGAATTTAGTGCCGGAGCTAAGTTGCGCTGGTCGGGCCCAAAATTCACTGGTTCTGCGCCCAAACGGCTGCCGGCGCTGCTGAAAGCTGTTAGCGCTTGAAAACTGGCGCTATGCGCTGAATTTCGGCGCTATTCCGGCGCTGCGGCGCCCGCTGCGGTGCGGCAGGTTCGGGAAGTGCAGGCCTCCTCCTTCCCTTAAGGAGGAGCTGCCTGCACCCGGCCGCGGCCCGCGATAATCTTATTAAAAATGAGCCCGGCACCTCGGACAAGTGCCGGGCTTGCTTCTGTTCCGGGGGGGTGGGGGGAAGTCCGGGGAGGGAGCTGCGGCCAGGCGGGTGGCGGGAAAGCGGCCGGCCGCCGCGGGGCCTTTAATGCGCCAGCGCAAACTTGTGCAAGGCACCTCTGCCAGAACGTTGCTTGCGGCTGCCACGGGCGAGGCGGCCGTAAGTCAATTTCGGCGCTGGGGCCCGTCACCACGGCAACCGGGACGCTGCGCACACCGATGACGTCATCGGTGCCGGTGCAGCGCTACCGGTCTACCGCGGCGGAAGGGCCCCAGGCAATTTAGGCGCCGGCGCCAATTGCAGCGCTAGGCCCTCTAGCGCCGCAAAATCGGCGCTAAGGGCACTGAATTTCTAGGCCACTGTATTTATTTACTGCACAACCCGCAGACTTTACAGTGGCGACGAGTCCGATCATACCCTGCGGCAAGAATAGCAAAGTAACAAAGAGCGTCGAAGAGAGGCAACCGCCCTCGTCGTGCTACCAAAAGAAAACACGAGGCTACAACAACAGAAAGTGTGGTACTTTACAGAAGCTGGAAGATTGGCAACAAAAGCTTCATCAGCAACAGGCACTGATTACCCTGCTACCACGGTGTGGAGTGAGCCGACCAGCAAGAAACAAGGTGGCCGAAGAGACTGTGAGTAGGGGAAGGGGTAGAAGTATCTGGAGGAGAAGGGCAGAGCACTCGACCTCGGTCGAGGGGGAGCTGTGCCGGCCAAAAGTCGGGACCAACGGCGTCGGGTGACAGCCGGACCGCGATCGGCGGGAAAAATCCGGGCAGCGACCGCAGCCACGAAGCGCTGAACCTGCGAGTAGGCGCGGGAGGAGAAACCCAGCCGCAGCTGGGGAGGGAAACACCGGTCTGCGAGAGGGCTGGGGAGGCGAACGGGAACCGTGCGGGTGAAAGCCGGGTGCGGAGTGAGAGACTGCGAGGAGCCAGTCCAGCGGCTGAGCTGTTCTCCACCAACGGGGTACTCAGAGCCGGCAAAACCGAACGTGCGGGAGTGGGAGAGCGAACAGGAGCCGAGAACGGGGAGAGAGACTGCGCGAGAGCCAGTCCAGCGGCTGAACTGTTCTCCACCTACGGAGTACCCAGAGCCGGTAGAACCGAACGTGCGGGAGAGGGAGAGACAGAGCCGAGCACGGGGAGAGAGAGACTGCGCGAGAGCCAGTCCAGCGGCTGAACTGTCCTCCGTTAACGGGGTGTACCCAGCGCCGGTAGAGCCGTGCGGGCGGGAGGAAAAGACAGAGCCGAGTAAGGGGAGCTGTGCGAGAGCCAGCCCAGCGGCTGAACCTGTCCGCTGTGGGGAAAGCGTACCCCTTACACCAGGGAGAAACGCGGAAAGCCGCCATTAGGCGGAGAAGACGACAGAGGCGGGAAACCGCCATTGAAGTGGGCGGGGAGAGAAAGGAAGAGCGGGAAACCGCCATTTTCGCGGGAAAAGAACCGCCATCTTAACTGCCATTGAAGTGGGCAGAGAGAGAGAGAGAGAGAGAGAAGGGAAGAGCGGGAAACCGCCATTTTCGCAGGAAAACCGCTATTTTCGCAGGAAAACCGCCATTTTAGAAAAAAAAAGATAATAAGTAATACTTAAAGAAATACTGTGCTGCTTCAAAGAAAGAAAGATGCCTAAGCGAGGGAATATTAACGATTTTAATTCTGAAATAGAAGACTGGGCCACGTACGTGGAACGCATAGAGATCTATTGCGAAGCCAACAAAATAGAGGAAGACGACAAGGCGATAACATTGCTAAACTCGATGGGGGCAAAAACATATGGGCTCTTGAAGCATCCAATAGCACCAGCTAAACCAGCGGATCAGACCTTCGAAGAAATTGTGGCTGTGCTGAAGGACCACTTGAACCCCACACCGTTGATGCTGGCTGAGCGATTCAAATTCTACGCAAGAACGCAGAGGAAAGACGAAAGCAATGCGGAATACTTGGTCGAACTGCGTAGGCTAGCGAAATACTGCCAGTTCGGAGGGAATCCGACAGAGGCACTGCAGGACAAGTTCATATGCGGATTGTCCAAAGAAGGAACGCAGAAGCGACTACTGGAAGAAAACAACCTCACACTGGACAGGGCTGTCCTCATAGCTGCATCACACGAAGCCGCAGCGAAAGGAACGGCCGAAATGCAGCTAAAGGCGGCGGCACTCAGGGTGGACCAAATTACTTCGAGCACAACAAAATGCTACCGTTGTGGGAAGACCACGCACGACCAGAATCACTGCTGGTTTAAGAACCAAGAGTGTCGGAAATGTGGCAAACTGGGTCACATCGCGAAGGTATGCAGGTCCGGGAAAAAGACCAACAATCAACGGAAGCCACCACCACAAGAAAAGTACAACAAGGTACACAAGGTGGCTGAAAAGAGTTCAGACAAACAGAATTCAGACTCAGACCCAAACAACCAGGAACTGGGTAGTCTGAAGATCCACAATGTGGGGAAAGAAACTGATCTACAAACGATTTGGGGTCATACTAAAAATAGCTGGAGTCCAAGTACGAATGGAGCTGGACACTGGATCAGCTCTATCAGTCATCAACCGAAGGGACTACCACCGGCTGTTCTCTCACATACCTTTGAGAAATACCAAGTTCGTATTACAGACATACACGGGGCATAATGTATACCCCATGGGGAAAATAAGAGTCAAGGTGAGAGATAGAGGGAAAGAACACCCAAGAATGAATTTGTACGTATTACCTGAGGGAGGACCACCACTTCTAGGACGGGAGTGGATTAAGAAAATAGACATGGAATGGCACTACCTAAAAGCCATAATGAAGGAGGATTCGGTGCAAGCTATCAGCTCAGATTCTGAGATGGATGACGATAAGACCAATTCAAATATGCATGACAAGGCTAAAGGGGACTTGCCGACGATGGGGAAGGAAACAAAGACATGCAGAAAGACTTATGTCACCAAGAAGAATAAAGTTACAGAGCAGAACTCCAGGTTGACAGAGAATTCTGAGCCTGTTCAAGCTAAGGATTCATCCACGACGGAAGAACACCGAGCTCGGACTCAAACTTATGTCAAAGTACGACAACAATTAGAACAGTGGAGTGACCGTCTCGTACAAGAGATGAAAAATATGGAAAAGTTCTGGGACACTGAATGGGAGAACCTGGAAAGACAACAGAGACAGCTAGCTCGAGAAAAGAGCGACCATAGAGCCATCGTGGCCAAGTACCGATCACATCTCCCTGAAACTGTTCAGGAACTAGACTATTTACAGAACGACCTAAAGGAAGAGGAATCTTCAGGAAGCCAGGATTTTATCCCAGTTCATCTCTACGACTCGTTGCAAGCAGAGTGTAACAAGTTGAAGGAACAGTATGAACGGGCCCAGACTACAATCCTGGAAGGGGTTAACTCGGCAACCTCCGAAAAGCTAGTTTTAGTGAAAGCATATGAACAACTAAAGTTTGAACATGAGCGAGAATTACAAAGGCTGCAGGAAATGTTTGACGAGCTCCAGGCCAAGACAGACTCATCGGTAGAGATTCCATCCGTAGATGGAAAATTAGAGGTGGAAGACATAGCAGAACGTGAAATTCAAGATGTCCAAGAACTCGTTAAATTATTGAAGGAAACCCAAGACAAATATGAGGCGGCAATGGCAGAGGTCCAACAACTTGAAGAACATATTCAACTAGGAATCCGGGCAGTGGAAGGAAAGGCCAATGGAAGGAACACAGAGACTGTAGGAATGGCCCCTGATCAGGAGTTAGAGAACACCAAGGCGCAATTTCTTCGAGCGCTTAAAACCAAAGGACCGGAGGAAAGGAAGGTGAAAACATTGGAGGGAAAGGTGGATGAAATGGAGAAGGCGCTAATCCACAGTGTCCCCGTAGAAGAGTTAACGGCCAGTCAACTCTTATACACGCTGAGGGACAAGACTCCAAAATGGGAACACGAGTTTCAGGTTTCAAAGGGAAAGAATTCGGAGCTTCCAAAAGTCACGGAGAGAGCTGAGGGGGCAACACAGCTTGCACATGGATGTCAAAAGTATGCTGAATTATGTCAAGGGGAACAGAAGAATGCGGAAACAGCTACTTCAGTAGAAGGATTAAATAGCCTGATAACGGAATCCCCGATGGAAGGGAAGGTATTGAACTCACAAATGAGGCCAGGCGTGAAGGAATGGCAGACATCCCAGGAAGAGCGGGATGAATATGAATGCTTGAAGAAGTCTTTTCAAGAAAGATGGTCAGAGAAGGAACCACCGTCAGCTAACGTCCAGTTGGATAAGAAGGAAGTAGAAGGGCCCCTCACTGGCTTAACTCAGGACGACCCCGAATACTATCATGACCTATTGAGTGACACTGAATATTACGAGGGTCTGGTCTGCCCAGTTTGTGATGAAAACTCCCAAAGTACAGAAATCCGCATGAAGCACTTAAGGTCTAATGAACATAGAGAGTTGGTGGCGCTACAGATGGCCGCAGAGAAAGGAGCTCCGAGAGTTTCAAAAAGGCAGAAAAGAAAAAGAAGAAGCAGGAGATAATAACTGTCTAAAATACTATCATCTCAGGCGGGACACCATGAAAGGAGCTAAATTAGTTGAAAACCCAAAAATTATCAAGACAGCCAGTTGGTTGTAAAAGTCCGCACTGCTGGTTCAACAGGACGGAAGGTCAAGCTGTTACGTTAAGAAAAAGGCTATGGAGGAGTCACGCTAGCCATGTGAACCGGCTACACCAAAGAGATGCTGTTCGGAATGAGTCAAGATCAGAGACTGAATCTATGAACTGTTTCCGCAGAGACAGAACCTGTGAACTGTTCCCACCGAAAGTATATCTGTAAACTGTTTTATATGACGTTGACTCCACCGGAATTATCTCTGTAAATTGTTTGTTCTCCACCGAGAGTATATCTGTAAATTGTTAGGTGAAGTTGAAGATATGTATGTTTAACTGGGACCCTGTAAGTAATAAGCTAAAAAGGGAGGATTGTAGTGTATGTACCCGTCTACCTTTAAGGGAACGATTGAGTGTAACCATTCACCTTTAAGAGAACTACTTTAGGTGTGGCACTATTTGATTGGCTTCTGTATACGGTAATACCAACAGTGACCACACCAGTACATAAGTGATGTTACAGGATAACTAGGGCAGATTCGCCCTGACCTCTGAATAGTAAAGACCTGTTTGTTTGTACTTCAAAAGTCTGTGTATTTATTTACTGCACAACCCACAGACTTTACACAACTCAGCCTCATCACTTCCCATTAATAACCAACACACCCTCGTCACTTCCCATTAATACCTAACCCAGTCTCCTCACTTCCCATTAATACCAAACTCATCCTCGTCACTTCCCATTAATACCCAACCCATCCTCATCAATTCCGATTAATATCCAACCCAACCTCATCACTTCCCATTAATACACAACCCAGCCTCGTCACTTCCCGTTAATACTCAACTCACCCATGTCACTTTCCATTAACACCCAACCCACCCTCATCACTTCCCATTAATACCCAACTCACCCTCGTCACTTCCCTTTAATACCCAACCCAACCTCGTCACTTCCCATTAATACCCAGCTCACCCTTGTCACTTTCCATGTATACCCAACCCACTCTCCTCACTTCCCATTAACACCAAACCCACCCTCTTCAAGTGAGAAATTCCAACGGGCAGAAAACGTTAGTGGGTGTGGTATATAGACCTCCAAACAGTAATGCAGAGGTTGGGGATGTCATTAAAAGGGAAATTAGAGAAGCGTGCAATAAGGTCACACCAGTTATCATGGGTGACTTTAATCTACATATAGATTGGGCTAACCAAATTAGTAACAAAAGTGTGGAGGAGGAATTCCTGCAGCATTATTAAGGAGACAGTAATGGGACATTTGGATAAATATAATTTAATAGGACAAACTCAGCATGGTTTCATGAAGGGGAAGTCATGTTTGACAAATTTGCTTGAGTTCTTTGAGGAAGTAACATACAGGGTGGATAAAGGAGAACCAGTGGACATAGTGTATTTAGACTTCCAAAAAGCATTTGACAAGGTGCCACACAAAAGATTATTGCTCAAGATAAAAATCACGGGATTGGGGGTAATATTCTGGCGTGGGTGGAGAATTGGCTCTCTAACAGAAAGCAGAGAGTTGGGATAAGTGGTTCATTCTCAGACTGGCAATCAGTAACTAGTGGTGTTCCGCAGGGGTCAGTGCTGGGTCCCCAACGCTTTACAATCTATATTAACGGTTTGGAGGAGGGGACCGAGTGTAACATATCAAAGTTTGCAGGTGATACAAAGATGGGAGGGAAAGTAGTGAGTGAGGAGGACATAAAAAACCTGCAAAGTGACATAGACAGGCTAAGTAAGTGGGCAGAGATTTGGCAGATGAAATACAATACTGGAAAGTGTGATGTTATGCACTTTGGCAGGAAAAATCACAGAGAAAGTTATTATCTTAATGGCAAGAAACTGGAAAGTATTGTAGTACAAAGGGATCTGGGGGTCCTGGTGCACGAAACTCAAAAAGTTAGTATGCAGGTGCAGCAAGTGATCAAGAAGGCCAATGGAATGTTGACTTTTATTGCTAGGGGGATAGAATATAAAAACAGGGAGGTATTGCTGCAGTTATACAAGGTATTGGTGAGACCGCACCTGGAATACTGCATACAGTTTTGGTGTCCATACTTAAGAAAAGACATACTTGCTCTCGAGTCAGTACAAAGAAGGTTCACTCGGTTAATCCCGGGGATGAGGGGGTGGTCATATGAGGAGAGGTTGAGTAGATTGGGACTCTACTCATTGGAGTTCAGAAGAATGAGAGGCGATCTTATTGAAAGATATAAGATTGTGAAGGGGCTTGATCGGGTGGATGCGGTGAGGATGTTCCCAATGATGGGTGAAACTAGAACTAGGGGGCATCATCTTAAAATAAGGGGCTGCTCTATCAAAACTGAGATGAGGAGAAACTTCTTCAATCAGAGAGTGGTAGGGTTTGTGGAATTTGCTGCCCCAGAAAGCTGTGGAAGCTACATCATTAAATAAATTTAAAACAGAAATAGTTAGTTTCCTAGAAGTAAAGGGAATTACGGGTTACGGGGAGCGGGCAGGAAATTGGACATGAGTCTAGGTTCGGAATGGTCATGGCCCTGTGGGTAGTGGAGCGGGCCCAGGGGCCGTGTAGCCTGGTTCTGCTCCTACATCTTGTGTTCTAATTTTGTGTTAGATTTCAGGAGATGGTTTTATTCCTGTTCCTGGCTGGGGTGGAGATCGCCTTTACAGAAGGTAAGTACTGTAGAAAATATAGAGATAGAGTGATCTCCTGGAAGAGTTTCTATCGCCTAGATGGGTTGTAGAGAAATTTCCCAGATTTTTTCTACCAAATTAGCCATTGGGTTTTTTTGCTGGTTTTTTGCCTCTCCCGGGAGACCACATGGGTTCGGGTGGGATGGAGAGTGATAGAAGTTTTGAGGTTAGGATCAGATCAGCCATGATCTTATTGAATGGTGGAGCAGGCTCGAGGGGCCGATTGGCCTAATCCTGCTCCTATTATTTATGTTCTTATGTTCTTACGTTCATATACGGGATGGTTTCCTGGACCAATATGTCGAGAAACCAACTAGAGATCAGGCCATCTTAGACTGGTTATTATGTAATGAGAAAGGATTAATTAGCAATCTTGTTGGATGAGGCCCCTTGGGTCGGAGCGATCATAATATGATAGAATTCTTCATTAAGCTGGAGAGTGAAGTAGTTGACTCAGAGACTAGGGTCCTGAATTTAAATAAAGGAAACTACGATGGTATGAGGCGCGAGTTGGGTAGGATTGATTGGGGAACATCACTCAAAGGGATGACGGTGGATAGGCAATGGCAAACATTCAAAGACCGCATGGATGAAGTACAGAATTTGTTCATCCCAGTTTGGCATAAAAATAAAACAAAAAAGTTGACTCAACCGTGGCTAACAAGGGAAAATAAGGAAAGCATAAGATCCAAGGAGAGGACACATGAATTGGCCAGAAAAAGCATTAAACCTGAGGATTGGGAGCATTTTAGGATTCAACAAAGGAGGACAAAGGAATTAATTAAGAAGGGGAAAATAGAGTATGAGAGTAAGCTTTCAGGGAACATAAAAACTGACTGTAAAAGCTTTTATAGATATGTGAAGAGAAAAAGATTGGTGAAGTCATGCATAGTTCCCTTGCAGTCAGAATCAGGGGACTTATAATGGGGAACAAAGAAATGGCAGATCAATTAAATACATATTTTGGTTCTGTCTTCTCAAAGGAGGACACAAATAAGCTCCCAGAGATGTCGGGGAGCATGGGGTCTGTTGAAAGGGAGAAACTGAAAGAAATCAGTATTTGTAGAGAAATGGTGTTAGGGAAATTGACGGGATTGAAGGCCGATAAATCCCCAGGGCCTGATAATCTACATCCTAGGGTACTTAAGGAGGTGGCCCTAGAAATAGTAGATGCATTGCTGGTCATCTTCCAACACTCGACAGAACTTGGAACAGTACCCATGGATTGGAGGGCAGCTAATGTTACCCCACTATTCAAAAAAGGTGGTAGAGAGAAAACGGGGAATTACAGACAGGTAAGCCTGACATCAGTAGTGGGGAAAATGCGAGAGTCCATTGTAAAAGATGTAATAGCAGAGCACTTGGAAAACAGTGACCGGATCAGACAAAGTCAACATGGATTTACAAAAGGTAAATCGTGCATGACTAATCTGCTGGAATTTTTTGAGAATGTAACTGCTAAAATAGATAAGGGAGAACCAGTGGATGTGGTGTATTTGGACTTTCAAAAGGCTTTCGATGAGGTCCCGCATAAGAGATTAGCGTGTAAATTTAAGGTACATGGGATAGGGGCGATGAATTGACTTGGATAGAGAACTGGCTGGCAGACAGAAAGCAAAGAGTTGGAATAAACGGGTCTTTTTCTAAGTGGCAGGCAGTGACTTGTGGGGTATTGCAGGGATCGGTCCTAGGACCCAAGCTGTTCACAATATATATTAATGATCTAGATGAGGGAACTAGATGTAATACCTCCAAGTTTGCAGATGACACAAAGCTGGGTGGGCGTGTGTGATGTGAGGAGGATGCCGAGAAACTCCAGTATGCTTTGGACAAGTTGGGTGATTGGGCAGAAGCATGGCAGATGCAATATAATGTGGATAAATGCGAAGTTATCCAGTTTGGCGTCAAAAACAGGAAGGCAGATTATTATCTGAATGGCAATAGATTGTGATAAGGGGAAGTGCAGCGAGGTCTGGGTGTCCTTGTGCACCAGTCGCTGAAGGTAAGCATGCAGGTGCAGCAGGTGGTTAAGAAGGCAAATGGTATGTTGGCCTTTGTAGCGAGAGGGTTTGTGTACAGGAACAAGGATATCTTGCTGCAGTTGTAGAGGGCCTTGGGGAGAGCACATCTTGAATATTGTGCGCAGTTTTGGTCGCCTTATCTGAGGAAGGATGTTCTTGCCAAGGAGGGAGTGCAGCGAAGATTCACCACGCTGACACCTGGGATGGCAGGAATGACCTATGAGGAGAGATTGGCTCCTTTGGGCTTATACTCGCTGGAGTTTAGAAGAATGAGAGGAGATCTCATTGAAACTTATAAAATTCTAACAGGACTAGGTGCAGGAAGGATGTTCCGATTGTCGGGGAGTCCAGAACCAGGGGTCACAGTCTAAGGATAAGGCGTAAGCCATTTAGGACAGAGATGAGGAGGAATTTCTTCACCCAGAGAGTGGTGAACCTGTGGAACCCTCTACCACAGAAGGCAGTAGAGGCCAATTAATTAAATATACTCAAGAAGGAGTTGGATCTATTCCTTAAGGCTAAAGGTATCAAGGGATATGGGGAGAAAGTGGGGACAGGGTACTGAATTTGGATGATCAGCCATGATCTCATTGAATGGCAGAGCAGGCTCGAGGGGCCGAATGGCCTACTCCTGCTCCTATCTTCTATGTTTCTATGTTTCGCATTAATACCCAACTCGCCCTCGTCACTTCCCATTAATACCCAACTCCCCCTCGTCACTTCACATTAATATCCAAACCACACTCATCACTTCCCATTAATACCCAAATCATCATCGTCACTTCCCATTAATACCCAACCCACCCTCGTCACTTCCCATTAATACCCAACCCACCCTCGTCACTTCCCATTAATACGCAATGCACCCTTGTCACTTCCCATTAATACCCAACCCAACTTTTTCACTTCCCATTAATATCCAACCCTCCCTCGTCACTTCCCATTAATACCCAACCCACCCTCGTCACTTCTCATTAATACACAACCCACTCTCGTCAGTTCCCAATAATACCCAACTCACCCATGTCACTTTCCATTAATACCCAACCCACTCTTGTCACTTCCATTAACACCCAACCCACCCTCATCGCTTCCCATTAATACCCAACTCACCCTCGTCACTTCCCTTTAATACCCAACCCAACCTCGTCACTTCCCATTAATACCCAGCTCACCCTTGTCACTTTCCATGTATACCCAACCCACTCTCCTCACTTCCCATTAACACCCAACCCACCCTCTTCAAGTGAGAAATACCAACTGGCAGAAAACATTCGTGGGAGTGGTATATCGACCTCCAAACAGTAATGCAAAGGTTGGGGATGGCATTAAAAGGGAAATTAGAGAAGCGTGCAATAAGGTCACAGCAGTTATCATGGGTGACTTTAATCTACATATAGATTGGGCTAACCAAATTAGTAACAAAAGTGTGGAGGAGGAATTCCTGCAGCATTATTAAGGAGACAGTAATGGGACATTTGGATAAATATAATTTAATAGGACAAACTCAGCATGGTTTCATGAAGGGGAAGTCATGTTTAACAAATTTGCTTGAGTTCTTTGAGGAAGTAACATACAGGGTGGATAAAGGAGAACCAGTGGACATAGTGTATTTAGACTTCCAAAAAGCATTTGACAAGGTGCCACACAAAAGATTATTGCTCAAGATAAAAATCACGGGATTGGGTGTAATATTCTGGCGTGGGTGGAGAATTGGCTCTCTAACAGAAAGCAGAGAGTTGGGATAAATGGTTCATTCTCAGACTGGCAATCAGTAACTAGTGGTGTTCCGCAGGGGTCAGTGCTGGGTCCCCAACGCTATACAATCTATATTAATGATTTGGAGGAGGGGACCGAGTGTAACATATCAAAGTTTGCAGATGATACAAAGATGGGAGGGAAAGTAGTGAGTGAGGAGGACATAAAAAACCTGCAAAGTGACATAGACAGGCTAAGTAAGTGGGCAGAGATTTGGCAGATGGAATACAATACTGGAAAGTGTGAGGTTATGCACTTTGGCAGGAAAAATCACAGAGCAAGTTATTATCTTAATGGCAAGAAACTGGAAAGTATTGTAGTACAAAGGGATCTGGGGGTCCTGGTGCACGAAACTCAAAAAGTTAGTATGCAGGTGCAGCAAGTGATCAAGAAGGCCAATGGAATGTTGGCTTTTATTGCTAGGGGGATAGAATATAAAAACAGGGAGGTATTGCTGCAGTTATACAAGGTATTGGTGAGACCGCACCTGGAATACTGCATACAGTTTTGGTGTCCATACTTAAGAAAATACATACTTGCTCTCGAGTCAGTACAAAGAAGGTTCACTCAGTTAATCCCGGGGATGAGGGGGTGGTCATATGAGGAGAGGTTGAGTAGATTGGGACTCTACTCATTGGAGTTCAGAAGAATGAGAGGCGATCTTATTGAAAGATATAAGATTGTGAAGGGGCTTGATCGGGTGGATGCAGTGAGGATGTTCCCAATGATGGGTGAAACTAGAACTAGGGGGCATCATCTTAAAATAAGGGGCTGCTCTTTCAAAACTGAGATGAGGAGAAACTTCTTCAATCAGAGAGTGATAGGTTTGTGGAATTTGCTGCCCCAGAAAGCTGTGGAAGCTACATCATTAAATAAATTTAAAACAGAAATAGTTAGTTTCCTAGAAGTAAAGGGAATTACGGGTTACGGGGAGCGGGCAGGAAATTGGACATGAGTCTAGGTTCGGAATGGTCATGGCCCTGTGGGTAGTGGAGCGGGCCCAGGGGCCGTGTAGCCTGGTTCTGCTCCTACATCTTGGGCTAGATTTTCAGTTGCTAGCGCCAGCAGTTAGCGCCTGAAGAGAAGTGATTTTCGGGCGCTATGCGTGTAGCACCCGTGCGCAGCGCTGTTTGCGCCCCGCCCCAAATTAAGTTGCCCATTAGCGCCGGCGCAAAGTTTAGCGCCCGCCCGGATGCGCGCGCAGAAAATGACGTCACATCCTCGTGCAACGCCCTTTGGCCGCCCCGATTCCAAACTTCAGTCGGACCGCCCCATTGTGCGGCTGGCGGCCGGAGCGTTTGGAAAAAGGAACGCAACACAACCAGCGCGGGCCCCGGGGGGCGCAAATTAAAGGGGACGTGCTCTCCAGTATAAAGGCCAGCCTTTTTTCAGAAAACACTCTTGTGCAACGCATTTCTGGAGAAACAACAAGGAGGATAGCTAACTGGTTTCAAGCAGCAAGAGCTCAGGTATTTTTGGACTCAGGCCAGAGCGCTGCAAGTGGCCTTTTGGAAATTTGAGTGTTTGCCAGGATTTGATGGGGGTTGCATGGGGTGCCAACGCGGAGCTGCAGCTCCATGTCTGTAGGGCTCGCAGACGCATTGTGAGAGGGGCAGCCCTGGCTAGAGGCAGAGGGGGCTACAGGCGTCGGCCACGTAGGCCTTACCCAGTCAGGCTATACCGCCAGCAGCGCTCCTACCTAAACATGAGTGCCGCGCGATGTGTTAAAAGGCTCCGATTCCGAAAGGAGGTGATTGCAGAGATCTGCCACCTGCTTCGCCGAAATCTGCGGCCAAAGCTCAGGTGCAGGACGTCTCTGTCGGTGGAAGTGAAGGTGACGGTGGCATTGAACTTCTATGCCACCGGCTCCTTCCAATACGCTGCTGGGGACATAGCAAACATCTCCCAGTACGGCGCGCATCGCTGCATCCGCCAGGTGACCGAAGCACTGTTCAGAAGGAGAAGCCAATTCATCTCCTTCCCCATGGCCCTGGAGAGCCAGCATCAGCGCGCATTGGGATTTTCCAGACTCGGGGAATTCCCCTTGGTGCAGGGCGCCATTGACTGTACGCATGTGGCTTTGCGGGCCCCTCTGGAGCATGGCGAGCAGTATCGCAACAGGAAGGGCTACCATTCTCTGAATGTGCAGCTGGTGTGTGACCACAAGCAGCGCATCATGGCAGTCAATGCCAGCTTCCCAGACAACAGCCACGATGCCTTTATCCTGCGGCAGAGTACTGTGCATGACATGTTCCAGGCACAGCCTCCCCCAAGAGGATGGCTACTCGGGGACAAAGGCTATCCTTTGTGCACCTGGCTCATGACCCCGCTCCGCGCGCCCAGGACCGCTGCTGAAGAGGCCTACAACGAGAGCCATCAAACCACCCGCAACATCATCGAGCAAACTATTGGGGTCCTCAAGCAGCGGTTCCGCTGCCTTGATCGCTCCGGAGGAGCTCTCCAGTATTCGCCGGACCGGGTCTCCCAATTTGTGGTGGTTTGCTGCATGCTACACAACCTGGCTATCCGCAGGACTCAGGCACTGCCACCTGACGTTGGACCAGCACCTCAGGAGGAGGAGCAGGAGGAGCATGAGGAGGAGGAGGAGGAGGAGCAGGAGTACGTTCCCAGGAGGGAGCGACCAGGGCCAAGGGCCGCACGACGCCACCTTATTACACGGTACTTCTAAGCCCCCTGTCAGGGAATGGCCAGGGGCCATGAGGGAAGATGAATGCAGCCGCTCCGCAAGCCCTCAGCCGGCGAAGCCAACAAACACTAAGAAGAACAACCATGGAGACTGCATGAATAAAGATAATTATTTATTACACAAAAATGAAAAGCCCTTCCCACATGAATCCCCCAAAACAATAAACGGGCCCCACAAAAAGCCCAACAAACGACTCACTCCCACAAACTGGGGAGGAGTCACTCCACATTTCTTCAAACCGGGCCTCAACGTCGGCCTAATGCAAAAAATAAGCCCTCTAACAACACAACCATGGGCAAAATAAAGATGGCCACCGCCATATAAAAGGAAAGCTGGCCACACCCTCTACTGAGTGGCCCGCGAGGGCGAGACCTTGCCCAGCCTTTTGCCTCCCCTGCCCGGCCTGCTGCTCCTTCGCAAGCTTTGCCCAGTGGCTGCTGCGAGGCTGGGGAAAGGCGCCTGAGGCTCAGATGCCCTTCCGCCAGATGCCGCTGGGGGGCGGCCTACACGGCGTTTGGGCCTCGAGGGGCCGTCTGCTGAGTGGCGCACCTGAGCCTGGCCACCATCAGCTGCAGCCGCTTGCCCTTGACGCCCCAGTGGGGGAATGGCGGCGACGGATGGCGCAATGTGGGCCAGCTGGCGTCTGGGATGCGCTGGCTGGTGCTGTGGCACGGTGGCACTCGGCCGGGCCCGCACTGCAGGATCCGCAACAATCAGCCGAGGGGCGGCTTGCTGGGATGGTCCAGCGCGATGGCTGCCCTGGCGATGCCTGCCTGAGACAGCGCGTGTGGCAGCAGTGAGTGCCCCTGTTGTCCTGGTGTGCGCCCGCATCACAGCCGCCAGGGTCTTGACGGCATCAGTCAGCATGCGGCCACTCGCGGCAGTTGCTGCCCCGAACTCGCGCACACTGGTCGCCAGCGACTCGATGGCCTCAGGCATGCGCCCCACCACGCTCATGAGCTCCGTGTGGCGCCGGTCCGAATCCTCGGCCATCTTATCCAGCTTCCGCACCTCCTCCGAGGTGAAGGTGTCCGGACTGGAGTCGCGACTCTCCCGCTGGGGAGGAGGGGGCCGAACTAGGGGACCCTTGCCACGTTGGTGGCGGCAAGTGTGCCGATCAGCAGCACTCCCCTCTGATCCTTGCCCCCTTTGGGGGGAAGGCCGCGGGCCACGCGCACGGCTCCTGGGTGGCTGGACGCCACTGGTCCCAGAAGCTGCATTGCCCTGCGACAGTTCCTCCAGGCACTCGTCCAGTGAGGAGGTGTCAAGCATTTCCTCCTCTCCTGCGGGACGTGACTGTTCCCCCAATGGTCCGGCTTGCTCCTCCTCCTCCTCCTGCTCGGAGGTGCTGTCACTGGCAGCTTCAGGGTCCTGGTCGTCACCAGCTGAAAGCAGGAATGCACAAGAGTAGCTTCAGAGTGAGGAGACGGCGTCAGCGAGGGAGTTAGGACTGGTGGCATTCAGCGCATTGGTGGGACAGTGGCAAAGGAGGTAGCTCGGATGGGCCAGTGCGACGCGAGAGGGCCAAAAGGCGAGGTCCTTACCATTGCCGGGCAGTGGAGGGTCGGCTACTCCGCACGCTGTGGGGACGAGCACGCGGGCTCCCATGAGCACACACACGCGCTCCTCCAGCCGAGTGAGCTTCTGCAGCTTGGCGCGGCCAGCCCTGGCACGGGCCTGGCGATTAAAGGCTACTTTAGCCTGCAAGAGAAAGGACGGGCTGTAAGTGCGCAGTGTAGCCCTGATGTAGTGTGCACAGCCTCCCATGGTGGAATAGCTTGGCCAGAGTGAAGCCCTGATGTAGTGTGCACTGCCTCCCATGGTGGAATAGCTTGGCCAGAGTGAAGCCCTGATGTAGTGTGCACAGCCTCCCATGGTGGAATAGCTTGGACAGAGTGAAGCCCTGATGTAGTGTGCACTGCCTCCCATGGTGGAATAGCTTGGCCAGAGTGAAGCCCTGATGTAGTGTGCACAGCCTCCCATGGTGGAATAGCTTGGACAGAGTGAAGCCCTGATGTAGTGTGCACTGCCTCCCATGGTGGAATAGCTTGGCCAGAGTGAAGCCCTGATGTAGTGTGCACAGCCTCCCATGGTGGAATAGCTTGGACAGAGTGAAGCCCTGATGTAGTGTGCACAGCCTCCCATGGTGGAATAGCTTGGCCAGAGTGTAGAGTGCCGAATGGCCAATTGATGCTCATGACTGTCCCAATGCTGCTGGCTGAGGGCTGGCCAATAGGACTTTCAGCTCCCTTTGCCCATCATGTCAGGTGTACATGCAAGAATGAGGAGGAGACTGGAAAGGGTACTCACCCTGACAATCCTGGTCAGGTCGTTGTATTTTTTACGACATTGTTTGTGGGTCCTGGGGGCATCGCCGGTGAACGTCACCCTCTGGGCGATCTGCTTCCAGGCTTTGGTGTAGTCGTGGTGGGTTGGATTCCTCCCACTCTCTGGGAACAAGATCTTGCGCCTCACCTCCAGAGCTGTGACCATTATGTCCAGATCACCCTCTGAGAAGCACAGGGCACGCTGATGGGCCTTCTCTGGCGTTGCCATGACTCCCTGGGGCTGAGCAGTAGTGTTGAGGCCTCTTTGCAAGGCTGCAGTGTGCAGGGCGTGGCAGCAGACCAATTCGTCCCTTCCCCCTTTAAGAGCTGGTCGGCGCCACGGGGTCTGCTGTCAGTCCAAAAATGACCGCACCCGCACTGCGCCCCGCCTGGGCGTTATCCCTCTGGACCGCCGGCTTAGCGCCTAAAGATAGTAGTGGAACGCCTCTTTTAGCGCTCCACCAACCTCTTAGGGCGAAGCCACTGAATTTCCGGCAACGGGGCGCTACTTTGGGGTGGGCGCTAACTTCGGGCGGGCGCTAAGGTTAGCGCCCCAAAACTGCCTATACTGAAAATCTAGCCCCTTGTGTTCTAATTCTGTGTTAGATTTCAGGAGATGGTTTTATTCCTGTTCCTGGCTGGGGTGGAGATCGCCTTTACAGAAGGTAAGTACTGTAGAAAATATAGGGACAGAGTGATCTCCTGGAAGAGTTTCTATCGCCTAGATGGGTCGTAGAGGAATTTCCCAGATTTTTTCTACCAAATTAGCCATTGGGTTTTTTAGCTGGTTTTTCGCCTCTCCCAGGAGATCACATGGGTTCGGGTGGGATGGAGAGTGATAGAAGTTTTGAGGTTAGGATCAGATCAGCCATGATCTTATTGAATGGTGGAGCAAACTCGAGGGGCCGATTGGCCTAATCCTGCTCCTATTTTTTATGTTCTTATGTTCATATACGGGATGGTTTCCTGGACCAATATGTCGAGAAACCAACTAGAGATCAGGCCATCTTAGACTGGTTATTATGTAATGAGAAAGGATTAATTAACAATCTTGTTGGATGAGGCCCCTTGGGTCGGAGCGATCATAATATGTTAGAATTCTTCATTAAGATGGAGAGTGAAGTAGTTGACTCAGAGACTAGTGTCCTGAATTTAAATAAAGGAAACTACGATGGTATGAGGCGCGAGTTGGGTAGGATTGATTGGGGAACATCACTCAAAGGGATGACGGTGGATAGGCAATGGCAAACATTCAAAGACCGCATGGATGAAGTACAGAATTTGTTCATCCCAGTTTGGCATAAAAATAAAACAAAAAAGGTGACTCAACCGTGGCTAACAAGGGAAATTAAGGATGGCATAAGATCCAAGGAGAGGACACATGAATTGGCCAGCAAAAGCATTAAACCTGAGGATTGGGAGCAGTTTAGGATTCAACAAAGGAGGACAAAGGAATTAATTAAGAAGGGGAAAATAGAGTATGAGAGTAAGCATGCTGGGAACATAAAAACTGACTGTAAAAGCTTTTATAGATATGTGAAGAGAAAAAGATTGGTGCAGTCAAGCATAGGTCCCTTGCAGTCAGAATCAGGGGAACTTATAATGGGGAACAAAGAAATGGCAGATCAATTAAATACATATTTTGGTTCTGTCTTCACAAAGGAGGACACAAATAAGCTCCCAGAGATGTCGGGGAACATAGGGTCTGATGAAAGGGAGGAACTGAAAGAAATCAGTATTTGTAGAGAAATGGTGTTAGAGAAATTGACGGGATTGAAGGCGATAAATCCCCAGGGCCTGATAATCTACATCCTAGGGCACTTAAGGAAGTGGTCCTAGAAATAGTAGATGCATTGCTGGTCATCTTCCAATATTTGATAGAATTTTTAATAGTACCCATGGATTGGAGTGTAGCTAATGCTACCCCACTGTTCAAAAAAGGTGGTAGAGAGAAAACAGGGAATTACAGCCAGGTAAGCCTGACATCAGTAGTGGGGAAAATGCTAGAGTCCATTATAAAGGATGTAATAGCAGAGCACTTGGAAAACAGTGACCGGATAAGACAAAGTCAACATGGATTTACAAAAGGTAAATCATGCATGACTAATCTGCTGGAATTTTTTGAGGATGTAACTGGTAAAATAGATAAGGGAGAACCAGTGGATGTGGTGTATTTGGACTTTTAAAAGGCTTTCGATAAGGTCCCGCATAAGAGATTAGCGTGTAACGTTAAGGCACATGGGATAGGGGGCAAGGTATTGACTTGGATAGAGAACTGGTTGGCAGACAGAAAGCAAAGAGTTGGAATAAATGGGTCTTTTTCTAAGTGGCAGGCAGTGATTAGTGGGGTACTGCAGGGATCGGTCCTAGGACCCAAGCTGTTCACAATATATATTAATGATCCAGACGCGGGAACTAGATGTAATATCTCCAAGTTTGCAGATGACACAAAGCTGGGTGGGCGTGTGTGCTGTGAGGAGGATGCCGAGAAACTCCAGTATGATTTGGACAGGTTGGGTGATTGGGCAGAAGCATGGCAGATGCAACATAATGTGGATAAATGCGAGGTTATCCAGTTTGGCGTCAAAAACAGGAAGGCAGATTTTTATCTGAATGGCAATAGATTGGGAGAAAGGGAAGTGCAGCGAGACCTGTGTGTCCTTGTGCACCAGTCGCTGAATGTAAGCATGCAGGTGCAGCAGGCGGTTAAGAAGGCAAACGGTATGTTGGCCTTTGTAGCGAGAGGGTTTGTGTACAGGAACAAGGAAATCTTGCTGCAGTTGTAGAGGGCCTTGGAGAGAGCACATCTTGAGTATTGTGCGCAGGTTTGGTCGCATTATCTGAGGAAGGATGTTCTTGCCATGGAGGGAGTGCAGCGAAGATTCACCATGCTGATACCTGGGATGGCAGGAATGACCTATGAGGAGAATGGCTCCTTTGGGCTTATACTCGCTGGAGTTTAGAAGAATGAGAGGTGATCTCATTGAAACTTATAAAATTATAACAGGACTAGATGCAGGAAGGATGTTCCCGATGGTCAGGGAGTCCAGAACCAGGGGTCACAGTCTAAGGATAAGGGGTAAGCCATTTAGGACAGAGATGATGAGGAATTTCTTCACCGAGAGTGGTGAACCTGTGGAATTCTCTACCACAGAAGGCAATAGAGGCCAATTCATTAAATATATTCAAGAAGGAGTTGGATATATTTCTTAAGGCTAAAGGGATCAAGGGATATGGGGAGAAGGCAGGGACAGGGTACTGAATTTGGATGATCAGCCATGATCTCATTGAATGGCAGAGCGGGCTCGAGGGGCCGAATGACCAACTCCTGCTCCTATCTTCTATGTTTCTATGTTTCCCATTAACACCCAACTCACCCTCGTCACTTCCCATTAATACCCAACCCACCCTCGTCACTTCCCATTAAGACCCAACTCACCCTCGTCACTTCCCATTAATACGCAATCCACCCTCGTCACTTCCCAATAATACCCAACCCAACCTCGTCACATCCCATTAATAGCCAACCCTCCCTCGTCACTTCCCATTAATACCCAACCCATCCTTGTCACTTCCCATTAATACACAACCCACTCTCATCAGTTCCAATAAATACCCAACCCACTCTCGTCACTTCACATTAATACCGAACTCATCCTCGTCACTACCCATTAATACCCAGCCCAACCTCATCACATCCCATTAATACCCAACCCATCCTCATCACTTCCCATTAAAATCGAACTCACCCTCATCACTTCCCATTTATACCCAATCCACCGTTGTCACTTCCCATTAATACACAACCCACTCTCGTCAGTTCCCAATAATACCCAACTCACTCTTGTCACTTCCCATTACTATGCAACCCACACTCGCCACTTCCCAATAATACCCAACTCATCCTCGTCACTTCCCATTAATACCCAACCCACCCTCGTCACTTCCTATTAACTCCCGCTCCAACCTCGTCACTTCCCATTAATACCCAACCCTTCCTCATCACTTCCCATTAATATCCAACCCAACCTCATCACTTCCCATTAATACCCAACCCACTCTCGTCATTTCCCACTAATACCCAACCCATCGTCGTCACTTCCTACTAATACCCAACCCATCCTCGTCACTTCCCATTAATACCCAACCCATCCTCATCACTTCCCATTACAATCCAACCCATCCGCGTCACTTCCCATTAATACACAACCCACTCTCCTCAGTTCCCATTAATACCCAACTCAATCTTGTAATTTCCCATTAATACGCAACTGACCCTCGTCACTTCCCATTAATATCCAACCCACGCTCATCACTTTCAATGAATACCCAACTCACTATCGTCACTTCCCATTAACACCCAACTCATCCTCGTAAGTTCCCTATAATTCCATACCCACACTCGGCATATCCCATTAACACCCAACCCACACTCGTCACTTCCCATTAATACCCAAACCAATCTCGTCAGTTCCCATTAATACCCAACCCACCCTCGTCACTTCCCATTATTTCCCAACCCACCTTCGTCACTTCCCATTCATACCAAATGCACTCGCGTCAGTTCCCATTAATGCCTAACCCAACCTCGTCACTTCCCATTAATACCCAACCCAACCTCGTCACTTCACATTAATACCCAACCCAGACTCATCACTGGAGAATGAAGTAGTTGACTCAGAGGCAAGGGTCCTCAATTTAAATAAAGGATGGTCTGAGGAGCGAGTTGGGTAGGATTGATTGGGGAATGGCACTCAAAGGGTTGATGGTGGATAGGCAATGGCAAACATTCAAAGACCGAATGGATGAGCTACAGAAATTGTTCATCCTAGTTTGGCATAAAAATAAAACAAAAAAGATGACTCAACTGTGGCTAACAAGGGAAATTAGGGATAGCATAAGATCCAAGGAGAGGACATATAAATTGGCTAGAAAAAGCAATAATCCTGAGGATTGGGATCAGTTTAGGAGTCAGCAAAGGAGGACAAAGGGATTAATTAAGAAAGGGAAAATAGAATATGAGAGTATGCTATCAGGGAACATAAAAACTGACTGTAAAAGCTTTTATAGATATGTGAAGAGAAAAAGATTGGTGAAGTCAAGCGTAGGTCCATTACAGTCAGAATCATGGGAATTTATAATGGGAAACAAGGAAATGGCAGACCAACTAAATACATACTTTGGTTCTGTCTTCATGAAGGAGGACATAAATAACCTCCCAGAGATGCCGGGGAACATAGGGTCTGATGAAAGGGAGGAACTGAAAGAAATCAGTATTTGTCGGAAATGGTGTTAGGAAAATTGATGGGACTGAAGGCCGATAAATCCCCAGGGCCTGATGGTCTACATCCCAGGGTACTTAAGGAAGTGGCCCTAGAGATAGTAGATGCATTGCTGGTCATCTTCCAGAACTCGATAGACTCTGGAACGGTACCCATGGATTGGAGGGTAGCTAATGTTACCCCACTATTCAAAAAAGGTGGTAGAGAAAAAGCGGGGAATTATAGACCGGTAAGCCTGACATCGGTAGTGGGGAAAATGCTAGAGTCTATTATAAAAGATGTAATAGCAGAGCACTTGGAAAGCAGTGACAGGATCGGACAAAGTCAACATGGATTTACAAAAGGTAAATCATGCTTGACTAATCTGTAAGATTCGCAAAATTTTCATTAAATAATCACGTAGGAAAGTAGGGTTAATAAAACAGCTTTATTGACCAAAAGAAGCTTATACAGAGAAACCTTTGATAAAAGGGCACACAAAATGGCCGCCAGACCTCGTGACCAGCTTCTGGGACCATTTGAATTTCTGCTACTGCAAGCCAGACAGGCTTGTGGATTGAGGACATTAAAAGCCCTCGAAAACCAGTTTCGGGAAGCCGAAACTCATGGAACTGAGTATACATATTTATTAGATTACAAGTACAGGACAGATTTGGGTGACAGGATCAGACCCATCAAGAAATGGGTGGGCAATTGAACGAACGCTTAAGCCCATTACACTGTACAAAGAGAAGCCGTTTAACAGCCATCCAGGGCAATCTCCAGACCGATCAATATACAAACCGAGTTACGGTAACAAAGCAAAGACATTATCGGCCCAGGAAGGCCAGTTCAGCTATCACCGACTCCCGTTATGAAGACAAAACACCCCTGCAGAGAGTTCTGCCCGCCAAAATTATTACAAAGACAGGACTATGATTTGGCGGGAGATAAGAATGGTCCAAAAAGTATAACTGTGGATTAAGTAAAGTCCATCAGAGAGTTCTCCATCGGTACGCTTCGGGACAGACTCCATCGGAACCAAGCAGCACTTCGGTTCGGACCGTGTTCGGTGTTCGGCCAGGCAAGGCCCGGCCACGACGAGAGGACGACGAGAAGATTTCGGCTTGGAAGCCAACTCGGCCAGGCAAGGCCTGGCCACGATGGGAAGACAACGAGGGAGGCCCGGGTACTTTTGTCGGGAGATCATCGACGACCCAGGCCGGAGAAGAAGACCCTCAGGGCCCAGGTACTCCAATCAGAAGGACAATTATGACTGTATAAAGAGTCATCGGGAGATCATCGGCGACCCAGGGCCCGGTACTCCAGTTCGTCAACATCACATTGGCGAGCGCTCATCGCAGGAGAACCAAGAGGAAAACAAGCTGCGCCAGAAGCTTCCAAACCCACGTGATGACGGAAAGCTGTGTCGAAAGGCTGCAAAGCCTTTTTCGCAATTCTTAAAGTGGTGAGCATGATCCCAAGTCCCTCAAATCGAAACTTAGTCAGGTCTAGGGGAGGGGGTTAAGGGTAATTGTAATGTGTTACCCCTTTTACGATGTGCCGTGTGTTCCCCATTTCTATAGAGTTAAGTTTATAGATGTGTGCATGCTTGTAGTTGCTTTAATCTGTGCATATGACATGTATTTTATAATGCTGCAAACTGTTCAATAAAGGCATCCATTTCATGCTATTCGACCTGGTCTATTGAGTTTTTCTCTGCACTACAGCTCCCTGCACCTAAGTCCAAGGTCTAGGACCGTAGGGGCGAGTGGGTCGAACCACTCACGGGTAATTATTGCAAGAAGCCTGGCAGGAGACCAGAGCAAGCAAGAGAAACCCCCTACAAATCTACTGGAATTTTTTGAGGATGTAACTGGTAAAATAGATAAGGGAGAACCAGTGGATGTGGTGTATTTGGACTTTCAGAAGGCTTTCGATGGGGTCCCACATAAGCGATTAGCGTGCAAAATTAAGGCACATGGGATTGGGGGCAAGGTATTGACTTGGATAGAGAACTGGTTGGCGGACAGAAAGCAAAGAGTTGGAATAAATGGGTCGTTTTCCGAGTGGCAGGCAGTGACTAGTGGGGTACCACAAGGATCGGTCCTAGGACCCCAGCTGTTCACAATATATATTAATGATCTGGATGAGGGAATTGGATGTAATATCTCCAAATTTGCAGATGACACAAAGCTGGGTGGGAGGGTAAGCTGTGAGGAGGATGTCGTGAAACTCCAGTACGATTTGGACAGGTTGGGTGATTGGGCAGAAACATGGCCAATGCACTATAATGTGGATAAATGTGAGGTTATCCACTTTGGTGGCAAAAACAGGAAGGCAGATTATTATTTGAATGGCAATAGATTGGGAGAAGGGGAAGTGCAAAGAGACCTGGGTGTTATTGTGCACCAGTCGCTGAAGGTAAGCATGCAGGTGCAGCAGGCGGTTAAGAATGCAAATGGTATGTTGGCCTTCGTAGCAAGAGGGTTCGAGTACAGGAACAAGGATGTCTTGTTACAGTTGTACATGGCCTTGGTGAGCCCGCACCTTGAGTATTGTGTGCAGTTTTGGTCACCTTACCTGAGGAAGGACGTTCTTGCCATGGAGGGAGTGCAGCGAAGATTCACCAGGCTGATACCTGGGATGGCAGGAATGAAGTATGAGGAGAGATTGTGTTGATTGGGCTTATACTCACTGCAGTTTAGAAGATTGAGAGGGGATCTCATCGAATCCTTTAAAATTCTGTCAGGTCTGGACAGACTAGATGCAGGAAGGATGTTTATGATGGCCGGGGAGTCCAGAACCAGGGGTCATAGTCTAAGGATAAGGGGTAAGCCATTTAGGACTGAAATGAGGAGGAATTTCTTCACCCAGAGAGTGGTGAACCTGTGGAATTCTCTGCCACAGAGGGCGGTGGAGGCCAGTTCATTAAATATATTCAAGAAAGAGTTGGATATATATCTTGAGGCTAAAGGGATCAAGGGATATGGGGAAAAGGCAGGGACAGGGTACTGAATTTGGATGATCAGCCATGATCTCATTGAATGGCAGAGCAGGCTCGAAGGGCCGAATGGCCTACTCCTGCTCCTATCTTCTTTGTTTCTATGTTTCCCATTAATATCCAACCCTCCCTTGTCAGTTCCCAAAAATACACAACTCAGCCTCATCACTTCCCATTAATATCCAACCCAGACTCATCACTTCCCATTAATAGCCAACCCTCCCTTGTCAGTTCCCATTAATACCCATCCACCCTCATCACTTCCCATTAATATCCAACCCTCCCTTGTCAGTTCCCAAAAATACACAACCCACCCTCATCACTTCCCATTAATACAATACCCAATCTCGTCACTTCCCATTAAAACTCAACTCAACCTCGTCGCTTCCCATTAATACAATACCCAACCTCATCACTTCCCATTAATACCCAACCCACCCTTGTCACTTCCCACTAATACCCAACCCATCCTCGTCACTTCCCATTAATACCCAACCCATCCTCGTCACTTCCCATTAGTACCAACCCATCCTCGTCACTTCCCATTAATACCCAACCCATCCTCATCACTTCCCATTAGTACCAACCCATCCTGTTCACTTCCCATTAATATCCAACCCTTCCTCGTCACTTCCCATTAGTACCAACCCATCCTCGTCACTTCCCATTAGTACCAACCCATCCTCGTCACTTCCCAAAAATATCCAACCCACCCTCGTCACTTCCCATTAATACCCAACCCATCCTCGTCACTTCCCATTAGTACCAACCCATCCTGTTCACTTCCCATTAATATCCAACCCTTCCTCGTCACTTCCCATTAGTACCAACCCATCCTCGTCACTTCCCATTAGTACCAACCCATCCTCGTCACTTCCCAAAAATATCCAACCCACCCTCGTCACTTCCCATTAATACCCAACCCATCCTCGTCACTTCCCATTAGTACCAACCCATCCTGTTCACTTCCCATTAATATCCAACCCTTCCTCGTCACTTCCCAAAAATATCCAACCCACCCTCGTCACTCCCGTTAATACGCAACCCACTCTGGTCAGTTCCCATTAATACCCAACCCACCCTTGTCACTTTCCATTAATACCCACCCCACTCTCGTCAGTTCCCATTAATACCCACCCCACTCTTGTCAGTTCCCATTAATACCCACCCCACTCTTGTCAGTTCCCATTAATACCCACCCTACTCTCGTCAGTTCCTATTAATACCCACCCCACTCTCGTCAGTTCCCATTAATACCCACCCTACTCTCGTCAGTTCCCATTAATACCCACCCCACTCTCGTCAGTTCCCATTAATACCTAACACAAACCCCCTCATCTGTTGCCAATTGGAGCAGCAACGCAGAGAAACTGTAGATTGAGATTTTTGGACAAAGTGGGTTTTGGTTGAGCAGGTCACTCCAGAAAACATTCTCGGCTTCCTATTCAGCCTGGGTAGCAGATGTTCTGTGCAGAGCCTACCCTCCGTGGGGCATTATGCATTAGGATTGAAGCTGTGCCTAATTAGCGATGAGCAATGGTGTAACGAAGAAAAACATACAATAAAATGATAAACAGGGCAAATGCCTGGCACCTGAATTAAACCAGGAAATGCTAGAAATGCATAACAAGTCAGTCAGCATTTGTAGAAAGAAAAGAGAGATGATTGACAGTTTGCGTTTGTAACCCTTGATTAGAACTGACAGGAAGCTCGGGCTGTGCTCAAACTCCTTGTTCGAACAATCAGACAATTACAGCTTGTACAATACATTTTTGGAGCTGTTACATGCCATCTTCTCAGCATTACTAATTCATAGTTTGAGCAATATTCTTGCACAATGTCACAGTGCTGGGACATTCCTATAACATTAAACTTTGGCTGCTACATCAAAGCTAAAAACAGCTGTTTAGCGATGGGCACAAGTCACACACAATCTTTTCTCTATTGTGCAAGAACCCTAAAAACCCAGGACAGAGAATGCAAAGCTAGGTGGGAAAGTAAGCTGTGAGGACAACACAAAGAGCCTGCAAAGGGATACAGACAGGTTAAGTGAGTGGGCAATATGGTGGCAGATGGAGTATAATTTGAGGTTATAATGTGAGGTTATTCACTTTAAGTGGCCTTGTACAGAAAGCTAGCATGCAGGTACAGCAAGCAATTGTGAAGGCAAATGGCATGTTGGCCTTTATTGCAAGGAGGTTGGGGTACAAGAGTAAGGAAGTTTTGCTACAATTGTACAGGGCTTTGGTGAGACCACACCGGAGTACAGTGCTCAGTTTTCGGCTCCTTATCTAAGGAAGGATATACTTGCCTTGGAGGCGGTGCAACGAAGGTTCACTAGATTGATTCCTGGGATGAGAGGGCTGTCCTATGATGAGAGATTGTGTAGAATGGGCCTGTACTCTCTGGAGTTTAGAAGAATGAGAGGTGATCTCATTGAAACATACAAGATTCTGAAGGGGATTGACAGGGTAGATGCTGAGAGGTTGTTTCCCCTGGCTGGAGTGTCTAGAACTAGGGGGCATAGTCTCAGGATAAGGGGTCGGCCATTTAAGACTGAGATGAGGAGGAATTTCTTCACTCAGAGGGTTGTGAATTTTTGGAATTCTCTGCCCCAGAGGGCTGTGCATGCTGAGTCTTTGAGTGTATTCAAGGCTGAGATAGATAGATTTTTGGACTCACGGGGAATGAAGTGATATGGGGATTGGCAAGGAAAGTGGAGTTGAGGTTGAAGATCAGCCATGATCTTATTGAATGGCGGAGCAGGCTCGAGGGGCCATATGGCATACTCCTGCTCCTAATTCTTATGTTCTTATGCATGTAAACCATTCGACCTCACCCCTTCTGGTTTATGATATCAGGTGAAACTACAGCTCACTTCTCTCTGTCTGTTATAATCAGCATCCTAATTTCAAATTACATTTGTCTCAGTAACGGCTGGGGGACAGAATCTGAAGTGGAAAAGGTATCCCCAGGGATATGCGAGTATCAGGACTTCTAACTGTGGGAATGACTCCTGATCAGATCTGAAGGAAACTGAGACATTTGCATTGTGATAAATGAAATGTTTCTTCACTGTTTTTTCTCCTCTTCTTTCCTTTCCTGAAGGTGCTGATGTTTGCTGAGGTACAATTCCACAGGTGCTAGCCAGGCTCAAGTGCCTACTTTCTATGTGTGAGCCCAGGCAGAGACTGCTAGCAGACTACACAGAGCCAAGCCTGTTCCTGCCTTCACCCGGAGTCCCCTCTCTACCTCAGGGAAACGGAAGCCCAACTGTGGCATCTCTCTAACCACTACAGCTGAGATCAATTAAGACAGCACATGAGGAGAAAGCGGTACTTTTCCAACTTCATGCTCTTACCATGGGGCTGTGTTCATCTCGGAAACATGGGCGGACACTGCAGACAATTTACCAACCATCAAATTGACAGTTGAAGGAAAAAGCCGAGGGTCCAAAGGCCACCCTGGTTAAGGTAGGAGATGCTGAGAGTCTGTATGTGCATGGTGGTAAGGAAAAGATTAGCTCTGGAGAATTTGAAATTGTCAAAATGCCATTAGAAGGGTCACATGGTAAATGAGGAGAAACTGGACTGGGGAGGAAGAAAGAATGGAGTCAAAAGGAAGTGAGATCAGTGGACCAGAGCAAGATGACATAAAGCGAAGTGAAATTGATTTGGGGCGGTAGCGTGAAATGGATGATTGTGAATCAGCCGCCTAGTTTACACCCTGCACGATTTGAAGTCAATGGAAATTAAAATCGAGTGGAGTGTATGATGGACAACCAAATCACTATCACCCAAGGCAAATTTCACCACCCATTTGGCCTACTGGGACAGACTATCTGTTATTTCTCCCCCACCCACCACCCACACCATCTTTTTTTGTTTCCAACCCTACTGTGACAATCATTTTTGTTTATGCTTTAGCAATGTATGGGCTTCTTTGATTATGTCACAGTGCGTAAGCAGTTACAAACCAAACTCACTCTAAGAACTCATGTCCCGGCCTAACTTAATACATTGTTCAGTGATTGTTCGCTGATCACCAAGCCTTGTATGAGGGAGGAACCGCACCACTCAATTCAAATACAATCATCCCGTGTGATTTTTGCATATATGTGTCTGATTGGCAGCTTATGTTTTTTTGTATTGAGCAGTTATTTAAATCCAAAGCTCCAGCTATTGTTTTGGAGGGATTTTGGAGCACTCAAAGAGAAGTGTCGGACCTGGATGCCTGAAGAGAGTAAGATAAAGCAAACAATATCTGTAGCTGGTAAAGGAAGGAATAAAAAGATAATTTTACCACAGAATTGTGAACTATTTATTGTTTTTTACCAGGTGAAGAGTTAATAAAGCTTAACAACTACCGTAAAAAGATGTTCAGTCCATTACTGCTGTTTACTTGATCTATTACTGTTCAGTGAATTTGTTTGCCAGTTATAGCCTGAATTAAGGTCCAATGTGGTTTTATTGTGCCATTTTTAGACAAAGAGGAGCCGACAGCTGAAACAACCTAAATAAGGGTTTTCTCTTTCTTACCAGGGTGTGCTACAAAACTCTCCCAAGATGTCAGGGCCCACCACAAGGATGCAGGGATCTGGGACTCAGCTCCAGGAGTAGTCTGAATCAAAACTCTGGGATTCATTTCTAGAGGGATTGAATTGAATTGAAAAGCAGGGAAGTTATGATAAACTTGTACAGAACCTTGGTCAGACAACACTTGGAGTACTGTGCACAGTTCTGGTCTCCATGTTATAAAAAGGACATAGAGGCTTTGGAGAAGATGCAAAAATTTTTACAAGGATGATACCAGAACTGAGAGGTTATAACTATCAGGAAAGGCTCAACAGGCTGGAGCTCTTTTCTCTAGAAAAGAGAAGATTGAGGAGATTATGAAGAGTTTGATAGGGTAGACATTGAGAAGATGTTTCCAATTTCCTACGGGATTACTGGCCAATTAAGAGAAAGGCAATGTCAGATGACGTCAGTTGATGACACGTCATCTGCCGGTTTTCTTAAAGGGACATGATCCATTTATTTTTGACAGATGATTTGACAGTGTTTGCCAGCATTGATGTCCTGTCAAACACTGAAAATCACTGTACAAACGTGAGCCCTTGCAGCCAGGCTCTCCAATGACTCTCTCCTTAGGATAAAACAGATGGCAGCTGAAGGTGAGGGTACAGAAGCGATCTGTCACTTCTCCCAAAAGGTGAGGCCACACAAACACTTAAAAGGTTGTCACCTACAGAAAAATCTAAACACAGTAAAAATGACTTTCCCAACATTTCCTTACCTCTGATAATTACCAGTGTCCCATTGGATCCTTCACACCACTTCTGCAGCTGTCATCTATACACAAACATTACAGCAGACCCACGACGCAAAGCTGGGTGGGCGTGTGTGCTGTGAGGAGGATGCAGAGAAACTCCAGTATGATTTGAACAGGTTTGGTGATTGGGTAGATGCATGGCAGATGCAGTATAATGTGGATAAATACGAGGTTATCCACTTTGGTGGCAAAAACAGGAAGAGAGATTATTATCTGAACGGCAATAGATTGGGAAAAGGGGAAGTGCAACGAGACCTGGGTGCTCTTGTGCACCAGTCAATAAAGGTAAGCATGCAGGTGCCGCTGGCAGTTAAGAAGGCAAATGGTATGTTGGCCTTCATAGTGAGAGGATTCGAGTACAGGAGCAAGGATGTCTTGCTGTAGTTGTACAGGGCCTTGGTGAGACCACACCTTGAGTATTGTTTGCAGTTTTGGTCACCTTATCTGAGGAAGGATGTTCTTGCCATGGAGGGAGTGCAGCGAAGATTCACCAGACTGATACCTGGGATGGCAGGAATTGTTATGTTCATAAATAAATAGACGTTTTCATTATGAACAGCTAGCTTGAGCTAGTCATTTATTCAGCCATGTGGACTGGTGTACAGGCATCCATCTTGACTACTGCCTTGTGGGTAGTCCACTACTAAACATACAGCTCCACCTAGTGTACCATTCTAGAATGACACGTTACTGATCATTACATCCCCCTTCCTTAGAGGTTAAACAAAATCAATTTCAATCAATATCAATCAATCATAACGACATAAATATCTTCACAACAGTCAACACATTTTCAAAGCTTTACTTTATGAATTCTAAACTTTTCATTCCTTTATTATAGTTTTCTTTGTACTCAAAGATTAAGTCTATCAGGCTTTTTTACTTCACGTGTGGATCTTCTCAGCACAGGTAAGTCTGATGTGTTCTCATGAGAGCCTGTATGTGTGTTTGTGTTAGATTGTTCTGGTGGTGAGTGACAAGATTCAGTTGCGGCATTGTCATCGATTTGCTCTTGGATGGTTTCTTGTGTTTTCAGGAGGGAACGGCGGTTCCTCCTGAGAATCTGTCCTTCCTCAGTTCTAACAGTGTATGACCTTGGTCCTACTTCCTCAAGAACTGTAGCTTTCCTGTTCCATGCATCTGGATCCTCAATCCTGACAACATCATCCCTTGTCAATGGTTTCAGAGTTTTGGATGACTTGTCATAGTATGATTTCTGTTTCAGCTTTAACAGTTGAAGTCTCTGTCTCAGTTCCTTACTCTGCTTTTCTTTTGCACAGCAGGGTAGCGTGGTGCGCAACTTGCGACCCATTAGGAGTTCAGCAGGTGAAGAACCACAGTCTAAAGGGGAGGCTCAGTAGCTCAGCAGGGCGAGATAAGGATCAGACTTGCTTTCTGTTGCTTTCTTCAGTAGCTGTTTGAGAACTTGAACACCTTTCTCTGCCTTACCATTCGACTGAGCATACAGAGGACTGGATGTGATGTGTTGAAAGTCATAATGTGCTGCAAACTGTTGCCACTCCTTACAGTTGAAGCATGGACCATTGTCGCTAACAGCAATCCTGGGAATTCCATGTCTGGTGAAGATGGATTTTACATGCATTATGACACTGCTTGCTGATGTGCTTGAGAGCAGCGGCATCTCAGGATAGTTGGAATAGTAGTCAATCACTATTAGATAGTCTTTACCATTCAAATGAAAGAGGTCCATACCAACCTTATGCCATGGTGCTGTTGGTAAGTCAGCTACTATCATTGATTCCTTTGCTTGTTTGTTTTGGTGTTTCTGACATGTCTCACATATGCCTATCATGTTCTCAATGTCCTTATTTATGCCAGGCCAATAAACAGTGACTCTTGCTCTCCTTTTGCAGTTTTCGATTCCGAGGTGTCCCTCATGAATCCTGTTGAGCATGTCTTGACGTAGAGCCTGTGGAATGACTATTCTGTTCTGTTTTAGTAACAGTCCACTTGCGACACTTAACTCTGACCTGATGTGATAGTACTTTGGACAGGAACCTTTTGGCCAACTACGATGAATGTTCTCTATTACTGTTTGTAATATTCTATCTTTTACTGTTTCTTCTGCTATTTGCTTTGATTTTGTGTCTGACACGGGCAGCGCAGCAGTGACCATACTCACATGAACAGCCACGTCTTCCTCAGTAGAACTCACATGACTCATTGTGGGTGCTCAGGATAGTGCATCTGCTAACACTATGGCCTAGAAATTCAGTTGTTTGCGCCAGCCGCTAGCGCCTTAGGAGGAGGAGATGTGTGGCGCTAGGTGGCTAGCGGCCGGGCGCAGCGCGATCTGCGCCTCTCCCCAACTTCAGTAAAGATTTAGCGGCAGCGCAAAGCCTTTGCGCGTGCTCAGCTGCGCGCGCAGATCCTGACGTCATTTCATCGTGCAACGCCCTTTTCTGCGCCCCAAACCGGAAATTCAGTGGAGCCGGCCTATTGTGCGCCTGGCGCCCCTAGCGACTGGTAGAGGGGAACGGTTCCCAGTCGCTGCGGGACGCGGGGGGGCGCAAATTAAAGGGCACTCCTCCTGCAGTAGAAAAGGCAGCCATTTTGCAACACTCCTTCTTTGTGAGAGACGGATCTTTGCAGAGAGACAAAGGTAGAGAGCTTTCTGGTTTGGCTCAACACTCGCACAGGTACTTGTGGCTTCAGGCCACAGCTTTGCACTTGTCTTTAACTTAAGAGCCATATCATTGATTGGAAACATATAATGGGGGCTGCAATGGGTGCAAACGTTGGCCTTCTCCATTGCATTCAAAGGGCTCAGAGACCCCGTGAGAGAGTGGCAGTCATGGCCAGATGGAGAGGGGGCAACAGGCGTTGGCAAAGGAGGCCTTACCACCCAGGGTATACCGCCAGCAGTTCTCATATCTGAACATGTCTGACGAGCAGTGTGTTCGGAGGCTGCGATTCCGAAGGGCGGTGGTCACTGAGATCTGCCACCTGCTTCGCGGAGATCTGCAGCCACATCTGAGGAGCAGGACGTCTCTGTCGGTGGCAGTGAAGGTGACGGTGTCTCTCAACTTCTATGCCACCGGCTCCTTCCAATCCGCTACTGGGGACATTTCCAACATCTCCCAGTTTGCCGTACATTGCTGCATCCGCCAGGTGACCAATGCCCTTTTCAGAAGGAGACGTCAGTTCATCTCCTTCTCCATGGCCCTTGTCAAGCAGCAACAGCGTGCAATGGGCTTTGCAGCATTAGCGGGCTTCCCCATGGTGCAGGGCACCATTAACTGCACGCATGTGGCTTTGCGGGCACCTCTAGAGAATGCCGAGGATTACCGCAACCGGAAGGGTTACCATTCGTTCAACGTGCAGTTGGTGTGTGACCACAGGCAGCTCATCCTAGCTGTCAATGCCCGCTTTCCAGGCAGCAGCCACGATGCCTTCATCCTGTGCCAGACTTCTGTGGCAGACATGTTCCAGGCCCAGCCTCACCCACGAGGATGGCTTCTCGGGGACAAAGGCTATCCTTTGTGCACCTGGCTGCTGACCCCGCTCCGTGCGCCCAGCACCCCTGCTGAAGAGGGATACAATGACAGCCATCAAGCAACCAGGAACATCATTGAGCAAACAATCGGCGTCCTGAAGCAATGGTTCCGCTGTCTGGATCATTCCGGAGGAGCCCTACAGTATTCGCCTGAGCGAGTTTCCCATTTCGTGGTCGTGTGCTGCATGCTGCACAACCTGGCTATCCGCAGGACTCAGCCACTGCCACCAGACATTGGAGGACCACCAGAGGAGGAGGAGGAGGAGGAGGAGGAGGAGGACCAGCACAGGAGGGAGGCAGAAAGTGCAAGGGCCGCCCGTCGGCGGCTTATTGAACGTCGGTTCTAGGCCCCCTCTCAGGGAATGGCTTGTGGCACAAGATGAATGTAACCGCTCCACAAGCCCTCAGCCGAGCAGGGCAACCAGGACTTCCAAAAGAAAGCATGGACAGTGCGATTTAAGAACATTTATTACTTTGATACCTCTGCCCTTCCCACATAACAAACTAATGGAGAGAAGCCCCCCCAAAAAACACAAATCGACCAGTCTCGGCCTTTCAAAAAAACAAATCCACCCTCCCCCTTTAAGAGCTCGCCGGCGCCAGAGTGTCTGCCGTCAATCAGCAACTCGCGCACCTGCGCTGCACCTGCCCTCGGGGGTATCGCCCCGGGCCGCCGGCTTAGCGCCTAATGATAGTCATGCATCGCCTGTTTTAGCGCAGCAGCAACCTCTTGGGGCGATGTCACTGAATATCGTCGAAGGTGGTGCGAAGTTGCGCCGGGCGCAAACTTTAGCGGCCGCCCGGCTGTAGCGCCCCAAACGTGGCTATACTGAATTTCTAGGCCTATGTGTTTGCCTGGTGTGTAGATCAGTTCAAAGTCATATCTTTGCAGCTTCATCATGAGTCATTGAATCCTTGGAGACATCTCATTCAGATTTTTTTTTATGATGGCAACCAATGGGCAGTGGTCTGTCTCAACTGTGAAGGTGGGAAGTCCATATATGTAGCCATGGAACTTTTCTAGTCCAACTACCAAGCTTAGACATTCCTTTTCAATCTGGGTGTATCGACACTCAGAATCAGTCATAGACCTGGAGGCATAGGCAACAGGCTTCCAATATTCACCCTCTGCTTGTAGCTAGACCGCGCCTAGCCATCTTTTGATGCATCCGTTGACACTTTGATTCTCTTTGTTGGGTCAAAGAAGGTGAGTACAGGTCTGGTTGTCAGCACTGTTTTGAGGTTCATCCACTCTTGTTCATGTCTTTCTGTCCATGCGAACTCATTTGTTTTATGTAGCAGATTTCGCAGACAGGCTGTCTTGGCTGACAAGTTAGGAATGAACTTTCCAATGAAGTTTATCATCCCCATGATGCGTAGCGCTCCTTTTTTGTCAGTGGGTCGGGGCATTTTGAGTATGGCGTTTACTTTTTCCATATCTGGCTCTATTCCTTTACCAGATAGATTATCTCCTAGGAAAGTGACTACCTGGATGCCAAACTGACACTTGGCTTTGTTGAGCTTCAGTCCATTCCGGCATATGCTCTGTAGCACTTTAGTCAGTCTCTCATTGTGTTCTTTCAGTGTGGAGCCCCAGATGATGATGTCATCAACATAGACCGGAACTCCTTCCAGACCTTCAATTATGTGTTCCATCGCTCTATGAAAGATTTCAGATGCAGATATTATCCCAAAAGGCATTCTGAGGAAACAATACCTGCCAAATGGTGTGTTGCAGGTACAGTATTTGTTGCACTCTTCATCCAGTTTTAGTTGCCAAAATCCTTGTGAGGCATCGAGCTTTGTAAAGTATCTGGCACCTGACATTTCACTGGTGATTTCTTCTCACTTGGGAATCTGGTAGTGTTCACGTTTTATGTTTGCATTTAAGTCCTTTGGATCCATGCATACTCTTAGATCATTGTTCTTTTTCTTTACACATAACATGGAGTTAACCCAGTCTGTTGGCTCTTCGACTTTCCTGATGACTCCTAGTGTGGTCATTCTGTCCAGTTCTTTCTTGAGCCGGTCACGTAGGGGTGCTGGAACTCTCCATGGAGCATGTACCACTGGCTGAGTATCCTCCTTTAGCTAGATCTTGTAAGTGAATGGTAGAACTCCAAATCCTTTGAACACATCCTGGAAATTACTCACTACAGAATCCACTGAGTCATCTGATCTGCTTCTGGCACAGCTTATACGGTAGACTCTCTTGACCAGTTCTAAGTCTTCACAAGCTTTGTCTCCTAGTAGTGAATCAAGTCCTTCAGCCACAACAGAAAACATGAGATGATGCACTTTGTCTTTGACTGTCACTTTAGGTCTGCATACACCTAAGCTAGCTATTTTCTGTCCATTATAGTTCTTCAGTAGTACTGACTTTTTCTGTATTTCGGGCTTTTCTTTCATATTTTTAATGTCACTCATACTGATTAAGTTTACTTTTGCCCCAGTGTCTAGTTTCAATGTAACTAATGCTCCATTTACCTGCAGTGGCATCATCCATTTGTCCTCTTTTACTGCATTAACTTTATGTTCAGCATTGTCCATTCCTGAGGGCTGCAGATTTTCTGTATCCTTTTCTATATTGTCACATGACACCATTCCTACAAAAAATGTCTCACTTAAATCAGTGTCCTCAATCACATTGACTTTTTGCCCTTTCTTTGTTTGTACTTTTGAAAAGCATTGTTTGGCAAAGTGATTCTTTCCATTACGTTTTGTGCACATTTTCCCAAACGCTGGGCATTGTCTTGGCCAGTGCTGGTAACCACAGCATTTACAATTAAAAATTCCATCCTCCGATTGCTTTGCATTTCTGTTCTGCCCCTGTTTCTTCCCCTTGTAGGACACAGCACCGACAGCAGCACAGTCACTCATTACAGTCGCATTATTATTAATTTCACTGAAAGTCTTTGCGTGCTGTTGAGCTAGCTCACTGGCATGGCACATTTTCACAGCATCCTCCAATGTTAGTTCGGTTTCTCTCAACAAACGTTCCCTGGCTTTCTTATCATGAATACCAAACACAATCTGGTCACGAATCATGGATGATTTCAGCTCAGAGAAATTACATGTCTGTGCTTTCAGTTTCAGATTGGTCACAAAGCTATCAAAAGTCTCATTTTGCTGCTGTGTCCGTGAACGGAACATGTACCTCTCATAGGTCTCGTTCTTTTCTGGAGAACAATGTGTATCAAACTTGTTTAGCACATCGTCCATTTTTTCTCTGTCCTCCTCTTGATCAAATGCAGACGTATTAAATAACTCTATCGCCTGTGGGCCTGCAACCGTGAGCAGCAATGCTATTTTCCTTGCATCTGGCATCGTACCGAACCCAATGGCAGCAATGTAGAGTTCGAATTGTTGTTTGAAAGTCCACCAATTGCAGTCGACATTCCCCGTGTGTTTCAAACCCTCCAGTGGCTTCAAAGCCTCCATGTCACGTTTCGCAATATTCAGCAGATATTACTAATCCTGGTACCATGTTATGTTCATAAATAAATAGACGTTTTCATTATGAACAGCTAGCTTGAGCTAGTCATTTATTCAGCCATGTGGACTAGTGTACAGGCATCCATCTTGACTACTGCCTTATGGGTAGCCCACTACTAAACATACAGCTCCACCTAGTGTACCATTCTAGAATGACATGTTACTGATCATTACAGAATGACGTATGAAGAGAGATTGAGTCGATTAGGCTTATATTCACTCGAGTTTAGAAGAATGAGAGGGGATCTCATTGAAACTTATAAAATTCTGACAGGGCTAGACAGACTAGATGCAGCAAAGATGTTCCCGATGGCGGGGGAGTCCAGAACCAGGGATCACAGTCTAAAGATAAAGGGTAAGCCATTTAGGACTGAGATGAGGAGGAATTTCTTCACCCAGAGAGTGGTGAGCCTGTGGAATTCTCTACCACAGAAGGCAGTAGAGGCCAACTTATTAAATATATTCAAGAAGGAGTTAGATATATTTCTTAAGGCTAAAGGGATCAAGGGATATGGGGAGAAAGCAGGGACAGGGTACTGAATTTTGATGATCAGCCATGATCTCATTAAATGGCGGAGCAGGCTCGAGTGGCCGAATGGTCTACTCCTGCTCCTATCTTCTATGTTTCTATCACACCTCACCTACCCTGGCGGGGTTCCCCGACGTCGGGAAGCCTGCAGCATAAGTCTCAAAATGGGAAAAACCTCTTAACTGCCTGTTAACTACCTGTTAACAGGCAGTTAAGTGGCTATAATCCTCTTCCCGCTGCTAGAAGTCGTGTCCCTGTGCAAATCGGGGCCCCAATTCCTGGGAAGATTGGTTGGAGATGGGTTGGGAGCGGGTTCGGGAACCACTCCCATTTAAAAAAAAATTCCCAGCAGTCCCGCCTCCAGACAAGCCTCCTCAGAGCTGGTAAAATTCAGCCTATGTAACTCTATGAAACACAGAATGCAAAAAAAAAGCATCTGGAGTAAAAAGAGATGAAAGAAGCCGAATGAAGCAAAACCTTCTCCTAAGGTGCTTGATTATCTTTTAGTTTACAGCTCTGATGTAAGGTTAAAACTGATACATTTAAATAAATGTTCCAGCTGTGGATTCTGACAGACCTGCCAGAGGAGATGTTCCTGGCTCCGTTGGGTGGAAACAGGGAGCATGTGTCCCACAAACCACGAGGGAATGTCTTAGCATCCCGCTCCCGGTCCAGCTCCCGATCCCGATCCTGCTGCCGCTCCCGATCCCGCTCCTGCTCCCGATCCTGCTCCCGATCCCGCCGACACCATCTTGAAAGGGGCCTACCGCTTGGCAGCCAGACAGCCTACCTGTTTCAGGCGCTTGGCCCTTTAAATATGCAAACAAGGGTCCTGTGATGCACGTAGGACCTGATTGTAATCCCGTTCAAACTGACCCCCGTTCAGATGGAATTCCTCTCGGGAGCCGGCACCTCACAACTTGAACCGTCTCCAGGCAATCCCCTCCGTGCCTTTTCATTCTGCGAGGAGGTGTCTCCTGTAGGGGCTGCTCTTGCACACCCTCCATTTTGCCATTCTCTTCTGCCATCTGGACATGCCTTGGTGTACCATCTTGCCGTCTGGCGGAGGCGGGGGTCCCCAATGGAGGGCTCTCTATGCGGGAGTCCTCCCTTTATCTATTGGAGACTTGGCCTGGAGAGGGTGCACAGAGCAGTCCCGTGCAATAAGATTTTAAGTAGGTTCATGGACTCCCAGGCCGCCAGCCTTTTCTGCGGCCTGGAGGAGTCCGTGTTCCATGTTTACATGGAGTGTGAGAGGTTGCAGCCCCTGTTCCATTATTTGAAGGTGTTGCTCCTCGATTTTTGGCTGCACTTCAGTCCCACGCTCCTGATCTTTGATCACCCGGTTCGGAGGGGAGCGGGCAGATCAGGGGACCTCCTCGTGGGACTGCTCCTGGGCCTGGCCAAAGTTGCCATCAAATGGTCCAGGCAGCGGGCGGTCGAGGGGGTCGTTCGACCTGACTGCCTGCCTCTCTTCCGCGGCCATGTTCGCACCCGGGTGGCCCTGGAAATGGAGCACGCGGTGTCCGCCGGCACGCTCGAGGCCTTCCGTGACCAGTGGGCACCACGGGGACTGGAGTGCATCATCACCCCGGCCAACACAATTACAATTTAAGTTGTTAAGCTTCATTTAATGTTTTAAGTTTAGTTACAGTGTATTTGTTTATGACCTCATTCTCAGCCTTGCTGGCTGTGCAGCTGCCTCAGAGGGAAGGAGAAGGAGAGGTGGTCTCTGGGAGCAGGAAGAGGAGGACCCTGATTGCCATTTTTGGAGATATTTGGGCGGAGTGTGCATACTGCCCGCTCCCCCGCAGTTAAACCTGGCGCTACAGCCGAAGAGGACCAGAGGCAAGCTTTCCAATTATTTCTGTGGGGCCAGGCGGGGCAGGGTGTGCTCCTCCGGGGTTCACAAGAGTAACGTGTGCCGCTGGATCGGCCCCCTCACCTCTCGCCCCCCCCTAGTCCTACCTTTCCTGCCAGCCAGGTCGGTCGGCTATACACCGGGGTGGGGCCTGTGTAGTACCCGCAGCCCACCTAGCGGCATGGTAATTATAGTTAAACTCTACCCCACTGTGTACCTCCAGCATCTTCTAGCTTTAGTTCCCATGAAAGAATAACCTCTGCACTACTAGATATTTCACACAGACCACCAGCAGCAGAGCCAAGCAAGCTCAAACTGCACCTAATTCTCATTGCGATGACTTGATAGATGTTAAATATCCCTGGTAATCCAATACATTGAGGGTGCTTAATTAAAGAGAACTGTTCTGTACACAATACGTTCCTTTTTTCTTGGTTTATAATTTTTTTGGGGGTGGGGGGTGCGGTGGCGTGTGTGCATGTCACATCATTTTGTTTCTCTCCCTGTGGAGAAAAAAGGTGTTTCTAAAAAAAAACAGCTTTATTCAGAACTGGCTGTCTGCCAGAAGGGCATCATTCCAAGATCTTTGCTGCAGATGATGGAACAGAATGTGTTTGCCATCTTATGTCTCAGGCAGAACTCAGCATGCTGCTCCCCTCCCTTGTGAAAACCATTTGACAAACCAATCCACATCCACCAGAGAGAAACTGTTTCTCCATTTTTTATTGAAACAGTAGAGCTCCCCCAGTGGCCGAGTGAATAAATGCAGCACAGTCAGTAGGAGCTCACAGTCAATTTGCCGCAGCCTCTGCGCTAAACCCACCTCTTTCACCAAGGTTCTGGTCACCTCGCCTGATATCTCCTTCTTTGGCTTGTCCAGCGCCCAAGTAGTTGTGAACTTATTATGGTCCATTTTTGCCTGATTACGCTCCTTTGGGACATTTAAAAAAGACTTGCATTTCTATAGCGCCTTTCATAACCCCAGGACACCCCAAAGCACTTTACAGCCAATGAAGTACTTTTTAAAGTGTAGTCACTGTTGTAATGTAGGAAACGCGACAGCCAATTTGCTCACAGCAAGATCCCACAAACAGCAATGTGATCATGACCAGATAATCTGTTTTAGTGATGGTGATTGGGGGATAGATATTGGCCAGGACACCAGGGATCACTCCCCTTCCCTTATTCAAAATAGTGCCATGGGTTCTTTTATGTCCACCTGAGAGAGCAGACGGGGCTGAGAGTTTAACGACTCATCCAAAGGCAGCCCCTCCGACAATGCAGCACTCCCTCAGTACTTCACTGGAGTGTCTGCCTGGATTATATGCTAAAGTCCCTGGAGTGGGACTTGACCTCACAACCTTCTGGCTCATAGGCCAGAGTGCTACCCACTTTTTTTTTTATATACTTTATTGAACATTAAGAATATTTACAACATCATGATCATATCATTGTATCATACAAATCAATTCCGCCGCTCTGCACAGCTATTCCGCCACCACATTTTAACATCAAAACCTGAAGTTTAATTTGTCTCCTGTAACATATATTAAATCGATTGTACTTTAAAAATTGATTGTAAAATACTATCTTTAAATTCCTTTCTGAATAAAACATCCAGAGCCTTATAATGATCTTTTAGCTTATATTTAAAATACTCTTTTAGATTGATTCTCCTCCCCTTAAAAAACAGAGCATTCCTTCTTTGCACAATCACGAATCTAGCCAAACTGGACAATAAATTAATTGCCGCTCCGCTAGGCTCGGGCAGACTCTCCCACGGGATTCCCATTCTTGCTCTTTGGTCCCCACCTAGCAAAAAAACTTCACACAACTGTTGATCATAGTACTTAAAATCATTTAACTGTGGACATAACACCAGTAAATGGGACAGAGTCTCATCCCATGTCCCACATACTGGGCAAGCTGCCCCCGCCACTCGTCCAATCTTGCACAAGACCATCATGGTAAAAATCCGAAATAACAACAGAAAATGCTGGAAAAACTCAGCAGGTCAGGCAACATCCGTGGAGAGAAATTTGAGTTGACGTTTCGAGTCGAAACCCTTCTTCAAAAGTGGAAAGAAAATAAAATGGATCGAAGGCAAGACTGCAATCGAACAAAAGAAGTAAAAGAGACAATAAAAGGTCAGATACCAGATCAAACACGAGAAGGGAGACTGAAAGTAATGAAGATGAACAAGGTTGAAGAGCCAAATGGAGATCCCGTCGAAGAGAAGAGCAGAACTTCAAGGTAGGCATTCCTAGAAGAGGTGTGGCAGTGAACCAAACACTAGTATGATAGCAAAATACTGCAGATGCTGGAAATCCAAAATAAAATCCGGTTATGTGTCAATTTGAAATCCAGTTCAATCCACTCTGGACATTTAAAATTCATCCACACTCCCTTCCAAATCCTGTTGAAATCCAACTGTGGGTATATACTCTGCCAAAACTCCTGACCTGCAGGTGTCTTGAATCTCCATTCTCTAAATGCCTGATAGAAATCTCGAGTATTACAGTTGTCAAATTGGACCAACTCTCCCCCTTTCTCCAGCAGAAAGCTTGGAAAAGCGGGACGCATTTTACTTCCTTTGGAGATTTCCGCATTTATTTCTTCCATCCAATCCTGTGGCATTGCCCTCACAATCTTCTCATAATCCCTATTGCTTTTTCCTCTACCTCCTGATCCTCCTCCCACACCATGTCCCTCATTATCGCTTCCGGCAACCAACCTGGAATTACCTCGTATAATACATCTTTCATACATATAATACCAGCTTTTATAAAAGCTTGATTAAATAATATCTCTCCTTCAATGCTGACCCACCTGTTCAAAAATAAAGGCTGTTCTAAAAATTCCTCAGCCCCCTTTGGCATAAACTGCACAATTTTTAAAAATTGGGCCAAAGTCTCTACAACCACTTATAAAACCTAGGGCGAAGTTTAATCGATTTCAAAAACATATTATTGTATTTCATATACAATATCCCATGCCCTCCTATACCACTTCATTTAAAAAAATGCTCAAAACAACTCTTCCAAAAACTTGTATTTGACTCCTGAAGAAATCTCTTCACCCATTTGATTCTAAAGGATTTTTTCTTCAAATCAATATCTGGGAAATTGAGTCCTCCCTGATTTCTCCGTCCAATGATGGCATTGTAAGCCACCAAGGCTTGTTTCCCTTCCCATAAAAACCTCACACAAGCCTCTCGGATGGACTTTTCCACCCACTCAGGAATATCCTCCATCGTCAACAAGTACCATCGCTTAGATAGCAGGAGAGCAGAAACCACTGTCGCACTTCCTTGCACTTTCAACCACCTTCTTTCCCATCTTCCCAAAATCTTTTTAATTTTCATAACCTTCGGTTCCCAATTTAATCGATCCACTTCATCCCCGTCTTTCTTACACCCCATATGCACCCCCAGAACTTCCAAAACCTCCACCACCTTAAAGGACTTTCCCCCAAACATTCCCCCCTACCCCTCCCTGCAACCAGGCATTGGGACTTACTATCATTCACTCTGGCTCCTGAAGCTCTACAATATTCCTCCACTACATCCATAGCTTTCCTCACTGACTCCCCATTTCTCAATGTTAAGGTTGTGTCATCTGTATATTGGTGTATCACCGACGCCAGCCCAGAACTGGGAACCACAATCCCAACTACACCTTGTTTCTTTCGCATCATGTAACCTAATGGTTCTGCTTCCAATGTTTACAACAATGGGGACAGGGGACAACCCTGTCTCACTGATCTCTGTATTGGAAAATACTTGGATAAAAATCCATTACATTTAGCACAGCTATGTTTGAATAAAAAATCCTTATCCGCTCAATGAAATTTCCCCCGGAACCAAATGCTTCCAAAGCCTTCAATAAAAACTCACGAGACCCTATCAAAGGCTTTCTCTTGATCTATCTTTAATCATAAGCCTCCCTCCCACTCTCTTCCATGAGCTCTATCGCATCTCAGATTGAGACCACAGAGCCTGCGATGTCCCGGCCTATGACTCCATAGGACTGAGAGGGCAAAACTATCTGCAGAAACACCTCCTTCATACGATTTGCCATAACCCTCGCCAAGATCTTATAATCCACATTTAATAGTGTGATGGGCCTCCAATTCTTCAGATCACTTCTATCCCCTTATTTTTATATAAGCTAAGCTTATGATACCTCTCCTCATAGATGGGGCCAGGCTTCCCTCAATTTTAATTTCCTTAAAAACTTCTAAGAGCAATGGACTTAAAATCTCAAAAAATTGTTTATAAAATTCTGCACTTAGTCTATCGGACCCTGGGCTTTCCCCCCCCGCCTTCACTCCACTTATTGCTACTTTTATTTCCGCTAATCCTACTTCTTTGTCACACATGCTTCTCTCATCCTCCTTTAAACCCTCTTCAATAAAAGCACTGACTTTCTCCATCGCCAAATTGGAAAAGTCTTCTTTTGTATATAACTCTTGATAAAAGCTGCTAGCCGCCTCTAAAATCTCCCCACTTTCATGAATGATCTTCTCCCCAACCTTCAACTCTCCAATTAATGATAATCTCTGTCGCAGCTTCTCTTGCTCTAGAAAATATCTAGTGCATCTTTCGCCCTCCAATGCATCTCTAGCCTTTGCACGGAGAATGGCCCCCTTGCATTTTTCAGCTTGCAATAATTCCCACTCTTCCTTTAGCACACGGAACTCAGTCTCATCTCCCTTATCTCCTCCGTCAACTGCTTTACAGACTTTTGTTTATATTCTCTTCTGGATGCCGGTTAGCTGCCGCTCTCTTTTTCCCATAACGTACCTCATATTTGAAATTGTCCCACCAAACTCTTCTTTCTTTCAGAACAAAGGTTCCTTCCAAGCATTCTTTATTATATTTATAATAATCCCTTCTTTATAAGCAATTTCTTTCAGGTATTTATTGTTTAAAATCCACACCCCTGAACCAATCTTAATTCTGCTGTTCCTAATTCTAAGAACATGTGAGGAATGGAACTTGGTGAACCCAACTGCAAGAAGGTAAACTGAGGCAGAGGTTAGGTTGCAAAAACAAAGATAGACTTTACTTGAAATAAACAAAATAACAACAGCACAGATACAGGCTAGCAGACCAGCAAGAGGAATCACAAGGCAGTTGTTGTGTATGTACCTTTAAGAGAATAACTGGTCTCAGACTGCAGTACTGGCAGTGACCACCCCTGTATAAAAGGCGCTAGTGAGCCTCTGTTGTTTCAGCTTCACTATTGACTTCCATCAGTAAAGACTTATTTTGTTCCACTCCTGCTGTCCGTGTCTCAATTATTCACGGATGTAATACTGGCGACGAGCAGATACGAACCTACCTACAGCCTGCACCACCTCCTGGGATCCATTCCTACAGCGAAGTGAGCAGAGGTCGAGGACAGAAAGAAAAGAAAGTAAGAAGCAGTAGAAACGGGCGTCGACCGTGGGCATCCGCCCTGTGTTGCAGAGTTGAAGATTGCTGGAGAAGCTGTCGGAAGCAGGGCCTGGTTCCTGTCGACGGTGCTTCAGCTAATCGGGCTGGTGGCAGGTAGTGCACTAATCCTTCCTGGGCTGCAACAGTCGTGAACTCGAGCGGGTGGTTTGCAACGGGGCCGAGCAGCGTTGTCGGGAAGAAGAGAGAGAGAGGGGGTGGAGCACACAGGGCGCGGCCGGTGCTACGAAGCCGGGCTGCGTATAGACCCGCGAAGAGGGAGGCAAGGGTCCCACAGGGTTGTTCCACGACGGGAAAATTATTAAAAAAATATATATATTAAACGTGCAAGAAACCACGGAAAGCAGCGCTAACAACAGTGGGGAAGAAGGCAAAGCGCGGGAGGTGCCATCTTAATCAGCGGGGAAGTAGGCAAAGCGCGGGAGGCGCCATTTTAGATTTGCAAGATGCCGAAGACTGGCTGTATCACTGCTTTTGATAATACAATAGAGGGCTGGACCACGTATGTGGAAAGAGTCGAGTTATATTTCGAGGCAAACGAAATAGCGGAGGAGAAAAAGGCATCGATATTGCTAAACTTAATGGGCACTAGAACGTACGTCCTATTGCGGGACCTGATTACTCCAGCCAAACCGAAGGCGAAGAGTTTTAACGAAATTGTTGCTGTCCTACAGGAACACCTAAACCCTGCACCGCTGTTGATAGCAGAAAGATTTAAATTCCACAGGCGAACTCAGCATAAAGATGAGAGCAATGCTGAGTACCTTACGGAACTACGCAAGCTATCAAAGCACTGCCAGTTCGGAGCAGGACTGGCAGATACCCTACGGGACAAATTTGTCTGTGGACTCCTAAGTGAAGAAACACAGAAGAAGCTACTCTCAGAGAAAGAGCTGACGCTAGATAAGGCTTTCAGCATGGCAGTATTGTATGAAGCAGCAGCCAGGGGAGCTGCAGAAATTCAACAAAAACCACAGGAATACGGCACCCACGAAATGACACGGGGATTTGCAAAATGTTATCGCTGCAGCAGAACTAACCATGACCAGAAGGACTGCTGGTCCAAAGACAAAATATGCAGACAATGCGGGAAGATGGGACACATTGCACGAGTTTGCAGGTCTGGGAAGAAGACCAGCGACAACAAAAAGGCTACTAAGGAACCGTACAAGAAAGTACAAAAGATGACGGACAGTAGTTCCGAAGACCAGATGAGCGATAGTGATAATAATCGCAAAAGAGGATCACCGAACCATTTGGGTCACCCTCACGTTAGCAGGGTTCCAAGTTAAAATGGAATTGGATACAGGATCAGCGCTAACCGTCATGAATCGACGAGACTACGAACGGCTATTTTCACACATACCCTTGAGAGACATCCATCGTCTTGACGACGTATACGGGGCAAAAAGTATACCACAGAGGAAAAATAAGGGTGCCTGTCGAATACAACGGCAAGAAAATATGGAAATTGTATCTCTACATACTGCCAAATGGTGGACCACCGTTACTGGGACGGGAATGGATCAGGAAGATAAATTTAGATTGGCACTCCATTCATGCAATGATGTTGGACGGTAAAAAAGATGAAGACGTCACTCCTGGACGATTGTCAACAACCTTAGCTAACGCCAAAGAGGTATTTCAACAAGAACTGGGCACGCTTAAAGGCGTAACCGCCTCGATAAAAATAGAAGAGAATGTAGTTCCCAAGTTTTTCAAAGCAAGACCGGTACCATATGCAATTCGTCCAGCTGTCGAGGCAGAGCTGGAGAATCTGGAGAAGGCAGGCGTGTTGTCTAAGGTCGACTGGAGCGAGTGGGTGACACCCATCATTCCTGTCATGAAGAAAACGTTAAGCGATAAGTCCGGGGAGCCAAGGAAGATTCGCATCTGTGGGGATTTCAAGGTGACGGTGAACCCAGTCCTGCACACAGTACAATATCGTCTTCCAAGGATAGAAGACATCTTCGCCTCACTGTCTGGAGGGAAGCGTTTTACAAAAATTGACCTAGCACAAGCATATTTGCAGATGGAGGTTGACGAGTCCTCTAGGAAGTATCTCACGATAAACACTCACAAAGGTCTTTACCAGTATCATCGATTGGTATTCGGAGTAGCATCGGCTCCGGCGATATGGCAAAGAGCGACGGAACAAGTCCTGCAAGGGATTCCGGGGACTCAGTGTTACTTGGATGACATCCTTGTGACAGGTGAAGATGACAGTGAACACCTTAACAACCTAGAACAGGTGCTCACTAGACTACGGGAACATGGGCTGCGAGCCAACCGCCCCAAGTGCGAATTTTTTAAGAAACAGATATCGTATTGTGGCCACGTGATTGATGAAGAGGGGTTACATAAGTCCCCTGACAAAATTGAAGCGGTTGTTAAGGCCCCAGCGCCTGAAAATGTGTCGCAACTGAGGTCATTCCTCGGATTGGTGAATTACTATCATAAGTTTTTGCCGAATTTGTCGACAATTCTGCACCCACTGAATGCCCTGCTACAAACGGGGTTAGCATGGAAATGGAGCGATGATTGTAAGCATGCTTTTCAGAAGAGTAAGGACTTAATCACTTCAAGGGAAGTATTGGCTCACTACAACCCAGCACTGCCGATCAGACTGGCGTGTGATGCATCTCCCTACGGCATTGGGGCGGTACTGTCACATAAATTCCTTGATGGTTTAGAGAGGCCGATAGCTTTTGCGTCACGCTCGTTAACTTCTGCCGAGCGTAACTACGCCCAGATTGACAGAGAGGCCTTCAGCCTAGTGTGGGGGGTGAAGAAGTTCAATCACTACCTGCACGGTTAAAAATTTACTCTACTAACCGATCATCAACCTCTTGTCTCCATTTTCAACCCTCAGAAGGGTGTACCGATAATGACAGCACAACGGCTGCAGAGATGGTCCCCTTTCCTAGGGGCACACCAATATGACATCGAGTACAAAGGAACTAAACAGCATGGAAATGCTGATGGATTGTCACGCCTACCGTTGCCAACGGTGGAAGAAGAAGACCTTGCAGTGGAGCCAATGGAGTTATTCCACTCGACCATAGTCGAATGTCTCCCTGTGACGAATGCAAACATAGAAAAGGAAACACGGAATGACCCGACACTATCACGGGTCTATGATTTAACGGTGAAGGGATGGCCAGCACATGGCGAACCACTGCTGCCAGCATTCTCGCCCAGAAGAGAACAGCTGTCAGTGTGCAGAGGAACCTTGATGTGTGGATCCAGAGTAGTAATTCCACCTAAGTTGACGGATAGAGTGCTCAATGAGCTTCATGAGGGTCATCTGGGTGGGGTAAAAATGAAGAACATAGCCAGAGCATTTGTGTGGTGGCCGGGAATCGATAGAGAAATCGAAGAGATGACCAAGAGCTGTGCAGGATGCCAGAAGGTCCAAAACGCCCCACCACAAGCTCCTCTGCATCCATGGGAGTGGCCCTCATCTCCATGGCAAAGGGTGCACATTGATTTTGCTGGTCCCGTCATGGACTCGATGTTTTTAATTGCGGTGGATGCACAGTCAAAGTGGCCAGAGGTAATAAAAATGTCCTCAACCACCACGGAAAAAACCTATCACAGTTTTACAAACCATATTCGCCAGGAATGGGCTGCCTGTACAGATTTGCTCTAACAATGGACCACAGTTTGTGTCTGAAGAGTTCCGGAGGTTCTTAAAGAACAATGGTGTTAAGCATTACACATCTGCTCCATATCATCCAGCCACTAATGGATTGGCCGAGAGGTTTGTCCAAACATTCAAGAAGGCTATCAAGGCAATGTGTAATGAAGATATACCCCTACAACACAAGGTGGACAACTTCTTGTTTGCCTACCGGAATGCGACACATGCGGTTACCAACCAAACTCCAGTCATGATGTTCTTCAATCGAAGACTACGATGCCGCTTGGATTTGGTTAAGCCAAACGTCCGAAGAGACGTGGAGAACAGGCAGTTTCAGAATATGAATGAAAGGCTGACCAGGAGTTTTAAGATAGGTCAACCAGTTTTGGCCCGGAACTACCGCACTGAGAAATGGCAGCCAGGAACGGTTTGTACATGACAAGGACCTCTCATGTATACTGTGGACGTTGGGGAGAGCATTGTAAGACGCTATGCTGACCAGATTCTAGAGTCACTGGAAAACGTCAACTCCACACCACGATCTGATACACCTGGTAATGAAATCGACGTTCCAATTGCAGCTACCACAGAACCGGTAATATTGGAAGCAGATGAACCAAACAACGACATTGATCCCGACTCAACATTGCCAGAAGAACCTGATACCCCAAAGAGGCGTTATCCAGACAGAATCAGGAAGCCTCCTCAAAGACTGAACTTATAATTGCTTAAACTTAACCAATGTATCTAGCAACCGTAATTGTAATTAGTTATCATTTAGTTGTTAAATGAATGTTATGTACTGTTTATCTAAAAGGGGAGGAATTGTTGTGTATGTACCTTTAAGAGAATAACTGGTCTCAGACTGCAGTACCGGCAGTGACCACCCCTGTATAAAAGGCGCTAGTGAGCCTCTGTTGTTTCAGTTTCACTATGGACTTCCATCAGTAAAGACTTATTTTGTTCCACTTCTGCTGTCCGTGTCTCAATTATTCACGGACGTAATAGCAGTGAAACTCAAGACTGAGCAAAGAACATAAACTAAGCACCACTTAAATAGTAGGCATATAACTATGCACAGGTGAGTACAATTAGGAATAAAGAAGGACACAATTAAGAGTTCATGGTGCCCTCTGGTGGCGAGGCGAGGCAGAATCTGGGTCATTCCTGACAGGACCCCCCCCCTAGGAACGGCCCCTGACGTTCCCCCAGAAGGTCCATGGCGACGTCGAAGAAAGTTCTGCACTAAATCTCGCTCCAGGATATTCCGGTCCGGGACCCAGGAGTGTTCCTCCGGACCATATCCCTCCCAGTCCACCAGGAACTGGAGGCCCCCGCGAACCCGGCGAGAATCCACCAGGCGACGGACCGTGAGGGCAGGCTGGCCGTCGATGATGCGGGGAGCAGGAGGAGGCCTCGTGGCGGGCGCCAGGGAACTGATGGCCACTGGCCGGAGCCGGGAGACATGGAAGGTAGGATGAATCCACATGGAGCGGGGCAGCTGGAGACGGTAGGACACCGGGTTGACCTTCCTCAACACCGTGAAGGGACCGATGAAACGGGGCGCCAGCTTGTGGGACTCCACTCGCAGCGGGAGATCCTGCATAGAAAGCCAGACCCTCTGACCAGGACGGAATGAAGGAGCCGGTCTGCGCCGCTTGTTGGCCTGGATCAGTCGTTGCCGAGAAGCTCATTGTAAGCCCAGCCGCACTCTCCTCCAGGTCTGTCGACAGCGCTGAACAAACTTCTCCACGGAGGGAACCCCCACCTCGAGCTCCTGCTCCTGGAACAATGGAGGCTGAAAACCGAACTGGCACTCGAATGGCGACATTCCTGTGGGGGAGCAGCGCAAGGTGTTGTGCGCGTACTCAGCCCAGACGATGTGACGACTCCAGGTCGCAGGGTTAGCGGACACGAGACACCTCAGGGTCGTCTCCAGGTCTTGGTTGATCCGTTCTGTTTGACCGTTAGACTGAGGGTGGAAACCTGAGGAAAGGCTGACAGTAGCTCCAATGAGCTTGTAGAAAGCTCTCCAAAACCGGGAGGCGATGTCAAGAGGCAAACCGAACAACCTGAAAACATGCTGGATCATGAGCTCGGCTGTCTCTTGGGCTGAGGGAAGCTTGGGCAAGGGCAGAAAGCGACAGGCTTTGGAGAAGTGATCTACGATGACCAGAAGGACAGTGTTGCCTTGAGATGGTGGAAGGCCTGTGATGAAATCCACAGAGAGGTGTGACCAGGGGCGGGTGGGAATGGGGAGAGGATGCAGCAAACCCTGGGGGCGAGATCGAGGGTTCTTGTTTCGTGCACAAATGGCACAAGCTGCCACGAACGCCTTTACGTCCTTCTCCATGGCGGCCCACCAGAACCTTCTGCGAAGGAACTCCAGCGTCCTGGATGTGCCTGGATGACCGGTGAGTCGTGACTAATGCCCCCACTGCAGGACTTGTGAGCGTGCCATGTTGGGAACAAAAGGGCGACCTGCTGGGCCGTTGCCAGGGTCTGCCTCCCTCTGTTGCGCCTTTCTGACCAGCGTCTCGATCCCCCAGCAAACCGGTGCTACAATTCGAGAAGTTGGAAGAATAGGTTCTGGTTGTCTCTCCTACTCGGGTGGATCAAATTGCCTGGAGAGAGCATCAGGCTTGAGATTCTTGGATCCTGGACGATATGACAGGACAAAGTCGAAGCGATTGAAAAACAGTGCCCAGCGAGCTTGACGGGAGTTAAGCCGTTTGGCCTCCTGGATATAGGCCAGATTCTTATGGTTTGTCCAGACAATGAACGGGTGTTTAGACCCCTCCAACCAATGTCTCCACTCCTCCAGTGCCAACTTAACTGCTAGTAGTTCCCTGTTTCCAATATCGTAGTTTCGTTCTGCAGGAGTGAGTCGGCGAGAAAAGAAGGCACAAGGGTGCAGTTTGTTGTCGGTAGACCGCTGGGACAAAACGGCACCCACTCCTATATCTGAGGCATCCACCTCGACAATGAAGGGGAGTGAGGGATCCGGAATCACGAGGACAGGAGCAGACGTGAAGCGCCGCTTGAGATCCTCGAAAGCCTGCGCAGCCTCAGCGGACCAACTGAACCGGGTGGAAGCGGTTTTGGTGAGGGCGTTGAGAGGGGCAGCAATGGTGCCGAAGTTCTTGATGAATCTCCGATAGAAATTAGCAAACCCCAAGAAACGTTGCACCTGTTTGAGAGAGGTGGGCGGCGGCCAATCTCGGACAGCTTGGGTCTTGCCAGGATCCATTTGGATGTTGCCGCTGGAGATGATGAAGCCCAGAAATGAAACCGTGGAAACCTGAAACTCTCACTTCTCAGCCTTGACAAACAAGAGGTTGTTAAGCAGACGTTGCAGGACTTGCCTTACATGCTGGACATGATCGTGAAGAGTTTTGGAGAAAATAAGAATGTCATCCAGGTAGACAAAGACAAAGCGATTCAGCATGTCTCGGAGTCGTCGTTGATGAGCGCCTGGAACACAGCAGGGACGTTGGTCAATCCAAAGGGCATGACCAGGTTCTCATAGTGCCCAGTAGGTGTGTTGAATGCCGTCTTCCACTCGTCCCCTTCGCGGACGCGGATGAGGTTGTAGGCGTTGCGGAGATCCAATTTTGTGAAGACTGTGGCTCCCTGTAGTAGCTCGAAGGCCATCGACATGAGCGGAAGAGGATAACGGTTTTTTATAGTAATCCTGTTAAAGCCACGGTAATCGATGCAGGGGCGGAGACCTCCATCTTTCTTACTCACGAAAAAAAAAACAGCACCAGCAGGAGAGGTGGACGGATGGATGAAGCCAGCGGTGAGGGCGTCACGGATGTAATCCTCCATGGCGGCGGTCTCTGGAGCAGAAAGGGAGAAGATCCTACCCCTAGGTGGGCATGTCCCAGGCAGGAGGTCAATGGCACAGTCATATGGCCTGTGAGGGGGCAGTGATGTGGCTCGAACCTTACTGAAGACCTCCTTTAAATCCTCATACTCGGGAGGCACTCGGGACAATTCAGAGTGCGATGGGGGCTCCTGGGGCTGGGAAGGAGACTTGGAGCGAAGACAGGTGGTATGGCAGGCGGAGCCCCATTCTGTAAGCTGGCCGGCGGCCCAATCCATGCGTGGATTATGGCAGGCCAACCAAGGGTAACCCAGAACTAATGGAAACACGGGAGAGTGGAGAAGGGAGAATCTCGAAATGTTGTCCTTCCACCCCCAAACACAGGGGGGGCAGTATGATGGTGAATAGTTCCAGAGCCCAGGGGTCTTCCATCCAGGGCGACAACAGTGAGGGGGTGATCAGGATGGGTCAGGGGAATCTTGAGCTGTTTAGCTAAACCCAGATCCATGAAGTTACCATCGGACCCAGAATCCACCAGGGCCATAAGATCATGTTGTTGATTGCCCCAGAAAAGGGAGGTTGCCTAGAAACAGTGGGGCCGGGAGGAACGGTTACGCTCATCTCAGGGCCCTCCATCCTGGACGAGCCCTGGCTTTTCCCACCAACTTTGGGCAAGAAGAGCGAAAGTGGCCCGATTCCCCACAATAGAGGCAAGATCCCTCTCTCATTCGGCGATCACGTTCAGGCTGCGAGAGACGAGTTACTCCCAACTGCATGGGCTCCTCTGGATCAGTCAAAGATGGACTCGGGATGGCTCGGAGGTTCTCGTATGGCTTCGAAGCAGGGAAGGCTCTTGTCTCCGGAAGTGGGGTGAAAAAGGAGTGGCGTTCTCTTCCCTTCTCACGGAGACGATTATCCACTTGAATGGAGATATCAAAGAGAGACTCCAAATCACTCACCGAATCACTGGAAGCCAGTTCGTCCTTGATTTCATCCGTGAGACCGTGGCGAAAGGTGGCGATGAGCGCCTCCGAATTCCATTGGCTCTCTGCAGCAAGAGTGCGAAACTCAATAGCGTAGTCTGCAACGCTACGAGCCCCCTGGCGAAGCCGAAGTAGTTTGTTAGATGCCACTCTCCCATTGACAGGATGATCAAAGACCCTTCTCATCTCCTCAGAGAAAAGTTGGTAGTTTGAACATGCCGGAGTTTGCTGTTCCCAGACGGCCGTAGCCCAGGTAAGTGCTTTGCCAGTGAGTAGCGCAACGATGTAGGCTACTCGGGAACGGTCAGTGGGAAACAATGAACCTTGCAGCTCGAAAGCCAGGGAACACTGGGTTAGAAAGCCTCGACATCCTCCTGGGTTACCGTCATAGCGCTCGGGTGCAGGTAATCGGGGTTCTTTCAGAGGGGGAGGCGAAACCGGAGGAGCGGGTAACGGTGCTGGAGTAGCTTGGATCACCTGACTCTGGCTCTGATGGAAAGCAATGACGAGGGCCTCCAGCTGTTTCAGGCTTCGGGAGAATGATGTGGCGAGGCACCGTAGTTTGTCCAAGATCAGTTGTAGCTGTTCAAAGATTTGTCGTAGCCATTGGTCCTTCTCTGCTGGGTCCATTGTTTGGCTCAGTCTTGCTGTGAGGAATGTAACTTGGTGAACCCAACTGCAAGAAGGCAAACTGAGGCAGAGGTTAGGTTGCAAAAACAAAGATAGACTTTACTTGAAATAAACAAAATAACAACAGCACAGATACAGGCTAGCAGGAGGAATCACAAGGCAGTGAAACTCAAGACTGAGCAAAGAACATAAACTAAGCACCACTTAAATAGTAGGCATATAACTATGCACAGGTGAGTACAATTAGGATAAAGAAGGACACAATTAAGAGTTCATGGTGCCCTCTGGTGGCGAGGCGAGGCAGAACCTGGGTCATTCCTGACAGAACAAAAGCCGAGTGATCACTAAAAAATACTTTTTTATAATAAATCTCCATCACCTCAGAACTTAACCCTTTCCACATTAACACAACATCTATTCAGCTCTGTTTTAAAACATCACCCACCCAACCTGTTCTGGAGAACTCCCTTTTTATGGGGTTCCAGTCCCACCATAAGCCTCTCAAATTTAAATTTGCCTTCATTTTTACAATCAACTCTCTGGAGTTATCATCCTTAAAGGTCATCTGAGCTGAAATGTCCAACCGGGATAAAAACACATTAAAATCCCCCACTATACAAGGATTTTCCACCTCTGCCTATTCAGTGAATAACACCCGAAAAAACTCGCGACGCTTGCAATGGTCGTTCGGTGCATAGATATTAAAGAGATTGCAATTAAATTCCTCCATTTTTACCCTTAGCCATAAAAATCTCCCCTCAGTGTCCTTGTCCACCAAGGCAACGTTCTCTTTTATGGACGGACTCACCAAAACAGCCAGCCCTCTACGGTTAATGTTTGCACAACTTGCAAACACCTCTCCCTTTCCAAACCTTCTGAACTCTTTGTAGGATATCCTCATCCCAAAAGGTTTCTTGCAGACACAACAATTCCATGCCTTTAAAACCCTGCAACAACTGCTGCAATTTCTTCTCACCCCTCAGTCCGTTCACATCAGTCAAGACCAATGTAATCATGGCTCCGAAGAAGGGAAGTATGACCGAAAATCTCCCCATCATTTAATCTCTGGCCCTTCCCTCCTCTCATGCTCCTTCGCAACTTTTCGGCCAGCTGTTGCTTTTTCCTGCAGCCTCCGACTCTTTTTCGCCTCCTGTTTGAACCTTCCCTGCTGTTTCAGCCTCTTGCATTAAGTTTGGGCCAAGGAGCTGCCTTTTCTCCCTCCTTCTGCCCCTCACTAACCTTTCACTTTCCACATGATGCCACCCCACCCCCCACTTCCATGTCACTGTCCCCCTCTAATTCCTCACTCTCAAGCTCTCTGTAACCCTCTGTGCCTGCTCCCTGTCAGATACATAATCCTACTCCCCGTCAGATACTTCATCTCCCATAGAGAGTCTTCCTGCTATCGCGGTTTGCCCAATAGTGCCGCTCCCTTCGACCCTCTGACCCTTGCTTCCTGATCCTTCTCTCTCTGGGACAATGGCGCACCTATATTGCTCCCTTCTGGCATCTTTGCCTCACCGCTCCTGTCCTGCTGCCCCTTTAAGGCTCCTGCCTCTTGCACCCTCTCCTTGTCTTGCCCCTCCTGCTCACTGAGATGTCTGACTCCCAGTCTTTCTTTGGAGTACTTACATTTACCACACACCCCGCTCCCGCTTCCTCTCCCCCCGCGGACACCAGATTCTTTAGGGAGAGCTGAACCATATTAAGGCTCGAGTCTGCACTCGACCCTTGCTGCCCTCTGCTGTCTTTGTTCTTTTCCACTGCACTTGGTGTGTTTTCCACCATCTCCATCCTGTTCTCTACTCCAAAATTTTCTGCCTCTTCCTGTGCTCTTTTCTCCTTCAATTTACCAGCTGTGTCCTCCGACTGCTCCACTCCTCCGGCCGTTCCACTCACACCTCTTGCTCCTTCTCCCATCTCCTCGTCACTCATAGAGCTTCCTTCTGCCCCACACTCACAGTGGTTGGGGCCTTTGTGACACACCCCACAGCTCTCTGCTTTGCAGCTCTGAGCGATGTGTCCAGACTTGCCACAATTATAACAGTACAAGTCTGGACAGTTTCTTACAAGATGGTCGTGTCCAACATAATAATAACAAACCTTCACTAGGTTATCATGCATTACTTGGAAGTACTGCACTCCTTCCATTGTCTCGAATTTCATGCTGTATGGTTTACCCCCTCTGGGAACCGCACCTTTATGTAATGGGTTCCATCTGCTACCTGTGTCCCTGGATAGTACCTCCTCTTTATTGCTGAGCAAATTTTAATGTCCCACGACTCCAACTTTTTGATTAGCACTTCGTCCTCAATATAAACTGGCAAGTTTAAGAATGAGACCAGCACCTCTTCTGAATATAGCAGAGATACCTCCAAGAACTTATCGCCAACTTTCAAACTTAGTAAAAGTCTTCCCACCCCTTCTCGGCCACTGACCGTCACCTTGAACCCAACATTCGGCTTTGGTCAGCAGGCAAAGCAGCTTCCCTCACCACAGTCCTCATGTACCGCTTGGCTAATATCCCAAGCTCGTATCTCCTTATCCTCGCACTGAACCACCACCGTGTTTTCTTTTCCAAACCTCCTGGGGTCCCGGCCCAAATCTTTGGGCCTTTTTCTTTCCCTTCCAACCACAGTTTCTCCCCTAATTAAATTCATCTTGGGAACACTGTCCTCTGAGGGGCCTGGCACTCCGGACCCCTCAGCAGCCATCTGGCTGTTGTTTATGGGCCAAAAAGGCCCTAAAGCCTGAAAAAAAAACCACCACCAACTTTTTACAAACTCACTCCAACTCCCTGCAGCAATCAGGCAACCAGTAACACCTGCTCACTCCTAGCCCCTCCCACCTAGAGAGTGCTACCCACTGAGCCACAGCTGACACTGACATTTATCTACATCAAAGGCAGTATATCAATGCAACTTCATGTATTTGAGCCAATCAGATGCAAGGAATTTGCTTTGAATAAATGTCCCTATAATTATGTGATAAAGCAATGTGAGACAGGAAGTGTGATAAGCCAAATAAGGAAGGCACACAGACGTGCTCTGTTTATTATGTTGTGCAGATCTTTCGATCATTTTTAGTCTGGTAAGATTTTGATCTTGGGTGATGTCCACTTTTCTCTTGTACCTTTCAACCACCCCTATTTCAGTTATAACTGTCCTGACTTTTGCAATGTCTTTAACACTCAATCACATGAGGTTTGTGGAGACCAGCCCCACATATCATGGGTTCTTAGAAAGCTTCACTTAAGATGACATTGTTGCGTCAGGATGAAACCACAGACCGCACACAGTGACCCGGTCAGTCAGTGAAGTCACAGAATCTTTACATGCTCACCAGGATCATAGAATCATAGAATAGTACAGCACAGGAGGAGACCATTTGGCCCATTGAGTCTGCGCCGGCTCTTTGAAAGAGCAATCCAGTTAGTCCCACTCACCTGCTCTTTCCCCATATCCCTACAATTTTATCTCCTTCAAATATTTATCCAATTCTCCTTTGAAGGCTGCTATTGAATCTGTATCCATCATCCTATCAGGCAGTGCATTCCCGAGCCTAACCAGTCGCTGCGTAAAAAACGTTTTTCCTCATGTCGCCTCTGGTTCTTTTGCCAATCACCTTAAATCTGTGTCCTCTTGTTATCGACCTTCCAGCCATTGGAAACAGCTTTTCTTTATTTACTCTAACTAAACCCTTCATGATTTTAAACAGCTCTGTCAAATCTCCCCTTAACCTTTTGTGCACCAAGGGGAACAACCTTTGCAGGGTGCTCAGGGCCAGCCAAAGATATGCAACACAAGTGTAAAGGGGAAAGGTTTTGTACAGACAGCGCCCAGGCAGTTGTGGACTTTATTGTGGTTGCATTCAACCAATCTATCATTCAATAACTTACCCACTGCAAAGATAATTGTAGAAATGCGGGCAGTGACTAACATCATGCTCCATTGCACTGCTGCATTATTTCATTTGAAAGTGGATGTGTCAGCTATTGGTTTACTCAACTGGTTCCAAAAGGAGAGTCTTGACACCATTGGAGACGGGGTTTGGTTTGGGCGGGTTCCAAACTCACCTCCACTGTCAGCTGGGAAAAAATTGCGATTTTCCCCTAATTGGCCAGTTAATTTCAGAGGTGTGGGTTCCCCTGGGCCAATTAGTCTTTTGGGACTGAAACTTGCCTCTGCTGATGTCACTTATCCAGCTTCATTTAAGGGCTGCTTGCTGCCTTGGCTCATTCCAGTGGTTTTTGGTCGATGCTGCACCACCTCCAAACTTTCATCACAGAGAAAAATGGCCAGCTCCAAGGCAAGGGCCTCCCTGAGGTTCTCGGATGAGGCGCTGGGTATCCTGGTTGAGGGGGCGAGAGCTAGCAGGGAGGTGCTCTTCCCCTCATCTGGGAGGAAGAAGCCTCCCAAAGAAACCAAAGCTGTGTGGGTCCAGCTGGCACTGGAACCTCCAGATCAGTTTGCAGCAGGACATGGCTGCAGTGCCGTAGAAGGTCCAATGACTTTGTAAGATCAGGCAAAGTAAGTATACCATCAGATTGACCCTCTTCTGCTCCCCTTCTCCTCTCATCACCAGCACTCTGCATTGTCACCCTCCTCCTACACATCCCACTTTACCCTTACAACCCTTGCACCCTCCACAATCCCTCTCACTCTATGAACCCAATCACTTGACTATTCGACTATGCTGCCCTTCCTTTCAATGTGAAGCAATGACAACGACTAACAACACACAGGGAGGGCTCTTGGACATGGAACCTCACTCCATCTTTGTCTCCTTCTACGCATCTATGCTCTGGACTCACTACACTCACTCCATCATTCTCACTCCAACTCCACTTGTCTCCCTCACTGCAGGAAAAGGGAGCCCACAATAGAAGGGAAAGGGTGAAGACAGGAGGAGGACCACCTTCCCTTGCCCATCTCACCCAGGCTGAAGAGGCGGCTCTGGGCATCGCCGGCGCAGAGATGAAGGTGGAAGTGGGGGAAGGACAGACGAGCGAGGCAGAGCAAGCTGGTGACAGAATAGTTATGCCTCTCTCTCATTTACACAGCTTGAGTGATTGAAATGGCTAATGGTGTACATTATTAGAATGCCACTTGAGCATCTGCACTATTGCATCTGCATGCCACACTTCCGTCAAATGTCTAACCCATGCCTTTACTCCCCCACAGGACCATCCACAGAGACCCACCCCACTGTCGATGAGGAAGAGGCTGAGCCGTAAGACTCCTCAGGGGAACCTGCAACCTCTGAGGACGCAGCGTCAGCAGATGTAAGTGCACCCAGCATCAGCGCAGACACTCACATCTCAGTGGGACCTTCGGGAGATAGAGTAGTGTTGTCACTGTGTGTATCACAGCTCATTAGGTGGTGGAGACAGGGACAGCAGTGGAGAGTCCTCATCGGAGGTTGCAGGACTCTCCTAGCTCTGCTCCACTGCATGAGGACCCTGTGCCTCTGGGTCCATCCAGAAGGAGAGCGGTGCTGGAACTCCAGGAGCAGGTGCAATAGTCTCTGGCAGGTTTTGTCTCCAGGGTCACTGCGAGTGTGGAGAGGATGGAGGAGTCCAACTCTAACATGAGCAGTGCCTTTGTGGAGGCAATGGCGCATGAACGCACCACCATGGAAAGGATGGCTACCTCTGTTGTGTATGTACCTTTAAGAGAATAACTGGTCTCAGACTGCAGTACCGGCAGTGGCCACCCCTGTATAAAAGGCTCTGTAGTTTCAGTTTCCTGATTGACTTCATTCAGTAAAGACTTGTTTTGTTCAACTCCTGCTGTCCGTGTCTCAATCATACACGGACATAATACTGGCAACGAGCAGATACAAACTTACCTACAGTCTGCACCACCTCCTGGGATCCATTCCTGAAGCGAAGTGAGCAGAGGTCGAGGCCAGAAGGAAGAAAGAAGCAGTAGAAATGGGTGTCGACTGTGGGCATCCGCCCCTGAGTCAGCAGAGTTGAAGATTGCTGGAGAAGCTGTTGAAAGCGGGGCCTGGTTCCTGTCGACGGTGCTTCAGCTAATCGGGCTGGTGGCAGGTAGTACACTGATCCTTCCTGGGCTGCGGCGGTCGCGAACTCGAGCGGGTGGCTTGCAACGGGGCCGAGCACCGTTGTCGGGAAGAGGAGAGAGAGAGGGTGGAGCACACAGGGCGCGGCCGGTGCTACGAAGCTGGGCTGCGTACAGACCCGAGAAGAGGGAGGCAAGAGTCCCACAGGGTTGTTCCACGACGGGAAAATAATAAAAAAAAGAAATATTAAACGCGCAGGAAACCGCGAGGAGCTGCAGGTTACAACGGAAACCGTGGAAAGCAGTGCTAGCAACAGCGGGGAAGAAGGCAAAGCGTGGGAGGCGCCATCTTAATCAGCGGGGAAGAAAGCAAAGCACGGGAGGCGCCATTTTGTTAAATCGGGGAAGAAGGCAAAGCACGGGAGGCGCCATTTTAGATTTGCAAGATGCCGAAGACTGGCTGTATCACTTCCTTTGATAATACAATAGAGGACTGGACCACGTATCTGGAAAGAGTCGAGGTATATTGCGAGGCAAACGAAATAGCCGATGAGAAAAAGGCACCGGTATTGCTAAATTTAATGGGCGCTAGAACGTACGGCCTATTGCGGGACCTGATTACTCCAGCCAAACCGAAGGCGAAGAGTTTTAACGAAATTGTTGCTGTCCTACAGGAACACCTAAACCCTGCACCGCTGCTGATAGCAGAAAGATTTAAGTTCCACAGGAGAACTCAGCATAAAGATGAGAGCAATGCTGAGTACCTTACGGAACTACGCAAGCTATCAAAGCACTGCCAGTTCGGAGCAGGACTGGCAGATACCCTACGGGACAAATTTGTCTGTGGAATCCTGAGTGAAGGAACACAGAAGAAGTTACTCTCAGAGAAAGAGCTGACGCTAGATAAGGCTTTCAGCATGGCAGTATTATATGAAGCAGCAGCCAGGGGAGCTGCAGAAATACAACAAAAGCCATAGGATTACGGCACCCACGCAATGACACGGGGATTTGCAAAATGTTATCGCTGCGGCAGAACTAACCATGACCAGAAGGACTGCTGGTCCAAGGACAAAATATGCAGGCAATGCGGAAAGATGGGACACATTGCACGAGTTTGCAGGTCTGGGAAGAAGACCAGCGACAACAAAAAGGCTACTAAGGAACCGTTCAAGAAAGTACAAAAGATGACGGACAGTAGTTCTGAAGACCAGATGAGCAATAGTGAATCCGGGAACAAGAGACTAAGCTGTCTCAAACTTCACAATGTAATCGCAAAAGAGGATCACCGAACCATTTGGGTCACCCTCACGATAGCAGGGTCCCAAGTTAAAATGGAATTGGATACAGGATCAGCGCTAACTGTCATGAATCGACGAGACAACGAGCGGCTATTCTCACACATACCCTTGAGGGAGACATCCATCGTCTTGACGACGTATACAGGGCAAAAAGTATACCCCAGAGGAAAAATAAGGGTGCCTGTCGAATACAACGGCAAGAAAATACGGAAATTGTATCTCTACATACTGCCAAATGGTGGACCACTGTTATTGGGATGTGAATGGATCAGGAAGATAAACTTAGATTGGCACTCCATTCATGCAATGACAGTGGACGGTAAAAAAGATGAAGACGTCACTCCTGAACGATTGTCAACAATCTTAGCTAACGCCAAAGAGGTATTTCAACAAGAACTGGGCACGCTTAAAGGCGTAACCACCTCGATAAAAATAGAAGAGAATGCAATTCCCTAGTTTTTCAAAGCAAGACCGGTACCATATGCAATTCGCCCAGCCGTCGAGGCAGGGCTGGAGAATCTGGAGAAGGCAGGCATGTTGTCTAAGGTCGACTGGAGCGAGTGGGCGACACCCATCATTCCTGTCATGAAGAAAACGTTAAGCAATAAGTCTGAGGAGCCAAGGAAGGTTCACATCTGTGGGGATTTCAAGTTGACGGTGAACCCAGTCCTTCACACAGTACAATATCCTCTTCCAAGGATAGAAGACATCTTCGCCTCACTGTCTGGAGGGAAGCGTTATACAAAAATTGACCTAGCACAAGCATATTTGCAGATGGAGGTTGAAGAATCCTCTAGGAAATATCTCACGATAAACACTCACAAAGGTCTTTACCAGTATCATCGATTGGTATTCGGAGTAGCATCGGCTCCGATGATATGGCAAAGAGCGATGGAACAAGTCCTGCAAGGGATTCCGGGGACTCAGTGTTGCTTGGACGACATCCTTGTGACAGGTGAAGATGACAGTGAACACCTTAACAACCTAGAACAGGTGCTCATTAGACTACGGGAACATGGGCTACGAGCCAACCGCCCCAAGTTTGAGTTTTTTAAGAAACAGATATCGTATTGTGGCCACGTGATTGATGAAGAGGGGTTACATAAGTCCCCTGACAAAATTGAAGCGGTTGTTAAGGCCCCAGCGCCTGAAAATGTGTCGCAACTGAGGTCATTCCTCGGATTGGTGAATTACTAACTTAAGTTTTTGCCGAATTTGTCGACAATTCTGCACCCACTGAATGCTGTGCTACGAACGGGAGTAGCATGGAAATGGAGCAATGACTGTAAGCGGACATTTCAGAAGAGTAAGGACTTAATCACTTCAAGAGAAGTATTGGCTCACTACAACCCAGCACTGCCGATCAGACTGGCGTGTGATGCGTCTCCCTACGGCATTGGGACGGTACTGTCACATAAATTCCTTGATGGTTTAGAGAGACCGATAGCTTTTACGTCACGCTCGTTAACTTCTGCCGAGCGTAACTACGCCCAGATTGACAGAGAGGCCCTCAGCCTAGTGTGGGGGGTGAAGAAGTTCAATCACTACCTGCACGGTCAAAAATTTACTCTACTAACCGATCATCAACCTCTTGTCTCCATTTTCAACCCTCAGAAGGGCGTACCGATAATGAGAGCGCAACGGCTGCAGAGGTGGTCCCTTTTCCTAGGGGCACACCAATATGACATCGAGTACAAAGGAACTAAACAGCATGGGAATGCTGATGGATTGTCACGCCTACCGTTGCCGACGGTGGAAGAAGAAGACCTTGCAGTTGATCCAATGGAGCTATTCCACTCAACCATAGTCGAATGTCTCCCTGTGACGAATGCAAACATAGAAAAGGAAACACGGAATGACCCGACACTATCATGGGTCTATGATTTAACGGTGAAGGGATGGCCAGCACATGGTGAACCACTGCTGCCAGCATTCTCGCCGAGAAGAGAACAGCTGTCAGTGTGCAGAGGAACCTTGATGTGTGGATCCAGAGTAGTAATTCTGCCTAAGTTGACAGATAGAGTGCTCAATGAGCTTCATGAGGGTCATCTGGGTGGGGTAAAAATGAAGAACTTAGCCAGAGCGTTTGTGTGGTGGCCGGGAATCGATAGAGAAATCGAAGAGATGACCAAGAGCTGTGCAGGATGCCAGAAGGTCCAAAACGCCCCACCACAAGCTCCTCTACATCCATGGGAGTGGCCCTCATCTCCATGGCAAAGGGTTCACATTGATTTTGCTGGTCCCTTCATGGACTCGATGTTTTTAATTGCGGTGGATGCACATTAAAAATGGCCAGAGGTAATAAAAATGTCCTCAACCACCACAGAAAAAACTATCACAGTTTTACGAACCATATTCGCCAGGAATGGGCTGCCTGAACTGATTTGCTCTGACAATGGACCGCAGTTTGTGTCTGAAGAGTTCTGGAGGTTCTTAAAGAACAATGGTGTTAAGCATTACACATCTGCCCTATATCATCCAGCCACTAATGGATTGGCCGAGAGGTTTGTTCAAACATTCAAGAAGGCTATCAAGGCAATGTGTAATGAAGATTTACCCCTACAACACAAGGTGGACAACTTCTTGTTTGCCTACCGGAATGCGACACATGCGGTTACCAACCAAACTCCAGCCATGATGTTCTTCAATCGAAGACTACGATGCCGCTTGGATTTGGTTAAGCCAAACGTCCGAAGAGATGTGGAGAACAGGCAGTTTCAGAATATGAATGAAAGGCCGACCAGGAGTTTTAAGATAGGTCAACCAGTTTTGGCCCGGGACTACCGCACTGAGAAATGGCAGCCAGGAACGATTTGTACACGGCAAGGACCTCTCATGTATACCGTGGACGTTGGAGAGAGCATTGTAAGACGCCATGCTGACCAGATTCTAGAGTCACTGGAAAAAGTCAACTCCACACCACGATCTGATACACCTGACAATGAAATCGACGTACCAATTGCAGCTACCGCAGAATCGGTGATATTGGAAGCAGATGAACCAAACAATGACATTGATCCCGACTCAACATTGCCAGAAGAACCTGATACCCCAAAGAGGCGTTATCCAGACAGAATCAGGAAGCCTCCTCAAAGACTGAACTTATAATTGCTTAAACTCAACCAATGTATCTAGCAACCATATTGTGATTGTAATTAGTTATCATTTAGTTGTTAAATGAATGTTATGTACTGTTTATCTAAAAGGGGAGGAATTGTTGTGTATGTACCTTTAAGAGAATAACTGGTCTCAGACTGCAGTACCGGCAGTGACCACCCCTGTATAAAAGGCGCTAGTAAGCCTCTGTAGTTTCAGATTCCTGATTGACTTCATTCAGTAAAGACTTGTTTTGTTGAACTCCTGCTGTCCGTGTCTCAATCATACACGGACATAATAACCTCCATGGTAGCGATGGCTACCTCTCTGGAAAAGGTGTCTACCTCTCTGGAAAGGGTGTCTACTGTAGAGGAGAGAATGGCTATGGCCATGGAGGATCTAAGTCGCCAGAGTCTGGAAAACATGGTGAATTTTCAGAATAGACTGACATCTCTGGAGGAGCGATGGGCAGCTATTGAGCAGCGAAACCAGAGCTTCATTGAAGTCCTTTTGAGTAGGACTGCCAGTGCAGATACGGGTCCCCATGGCCCCCCTGATGTGCAGCAAGTTGCTCTCAAGCCACTTGCAAGCGCTGAGGTGGACCTCACCCATGACAGGGGAGTTGGTGGCAGAGAACAAGGAAGTGGGGGCTCCTCTCCAAGTGCTCACACTTCCATGCCTCTGCGTAGCCCTCGGTCAGAGCCCCACCAGATGGGCACCCAACTGAGATGGGCATCTCAGCCCCTGCACTGCCGCAGAATGAGCAGACATTTGGCAAGCCCTCACAGGCTCGGAAACCCAGAGGACGCCCGCCAAAGGTGTTGAAGCAGGAGCAGCATGAAAGTGAGCAAGCGACCTCCACTTCTGCTGAAGCCACAGGGGGAGCACCACGTCGGAGTACACGTAAGAGAAAAGTAAAGCACCATTAGTCACGGGGTCAGCACTTGAGTGATTGTTTCTGTTTATTGATGAAATGCCATCCCGGTGTGAATGTATTAAAATGAGGTGATGGCAAACTGTTGGCGTGGTGGCATATGTTATTTCGGCTTAGGCAGCTCCACATTGCGGCATCTGTGACACTTGCGTGGTCAGATTGGTGGTCAGAGTGAAGGGAGGCCAGAGAGTCATGTCCATTGTCTATCATGTGTTAAGGAGGAGCCAAGAACATGAGCCACAATGGGCAACCTAGGAAAATTTGGCCAGGATGAGTGCATCCCTTGTCTCACAGGCAGCCATGTGCTCACGTGCTGCCGCTGCTGCTGGTAGATGTGCCGCTGCTCAATCCTCCTCATCCTCTTCCTCATCCTCATCCTCCTCCTTCTCAGCCTCATCCTCATCTGAGGAGGCTATGTACTGAGCCACTTGCTCAGCAGAAAGCTGCAAGCCATGATGCTGTGCAATGTTGTGCAGCGCACAGCAGACCATGACCATTCTGGAGACCCTGGCTGCTGAGTATTTCAGGGCTCCACCTGATCTGTCACGGCATCGGAAGCGCATCTTCAGCAAGCCAATGGTTTGTTCGATGATGGTCCTGGTTGAAGTGTGGCTGGCATTGTAGCACTCCTCAGCCTCGTCAGCTGGCCTTCTGATCAGCGTCATTAGCCACTTCTTCAGGGGGTAGCCCTTGTCACCAAGGAGCCATCCGTTAAGTTGGTTTGGCAGATTGAAGAGTGGAGCAACACTAGAGTTCCGCAGGATGAAGGAGTCATGGCAACTACCACAGAACTTGGCGCAAACATGCAAAATCTCCTTCTTGTGGTTACTCACCAGCTGTACGTTGAGGAAATGGAAGCCCTTGTGGTTGACAAAGATGGCTGGGTTTTGATGGGGTGCCCTAAGGGCCACATGTGTGCAGTCTATGATGCCTTGCACCATTGGCAAGCCTGCCGTATTTGCAAAGCCAACTGAAGGCGCGGTTACACTTGCTTGATCCCTTGAGAAGTGGTTGTAATTGTGCGCCTTTGCGAAAAGGGCATCGGTAACCTGTGTGATGCAACTGTGGGCGGCCGCCTGGGAGATGCTGCTGCTGTCTGCTGATGATCCCTGGAAGGAGCTGAGGCAGAAAGGTTCAGTGCTGTGGTGACTTTGACAGCCACTGGTAAGGGGTGTCCACCCGCTCCTCTGGTCTCCAGGTGTTGGTGCAGCATTGCTCAGATGTCTCCGACAACCTCTCATGAAACTCTCAGCCTCCTTTGGCACTGCTGCTCAGTCATGTTGAGGTAGCTCATCCTCTGTCTGTAAACCCTGAGAGGTGGGTATCTCCTGCGGCAACGTGCTACCATGCGCTGATGGCTTCTGCCCTGTGCAGCATCAGGTGGGTGAGCAGGAGGTTGGGGCTCCTGCTGCTGTTGCTGCTGAGATGCCTGGTTCTGCTGCTGCCGTGACTGCTCCTCATCAGAATCTGAGGTCCACGCTGAAAGGAAATAAATGGTTCCCATGCTGCTGGCAGATACCTCTGTTGGGGAAGCGCTCTGTCCAATTGGGGAGAAGGTCTTCCAAGGAGGTCCCACAGTTGAGAGATAGAAGCTGAGCACCTCCGACTTCGGTAGGCCTGCTAAAAGTGCTGAAAGACCTGTGGAACAAAAGTTCTGCCACCTGCAACTGCTCCCTGACGAAAGCTGCATTTTAATGATGGAGCTGCAGCTGTGAGGAGGCCACCCACTTGTCAACCTGCCAGGATTAGCTGGCATGGTTTAGGAGGGCCGTGCAACATGCGGAAAATGTGGTAAAATAACAAAGGCCTGTCAAAATAGAATTATAGAGGCCCCTAACCACTATTTAAGGGTCTTAACTACCTCTCCCGACTGATGGAAGCGGGACCGAATCGCAACCATGAAAACCCGCCTCCGGCAAAATTGCGCAGAGGTGGGTTGGATGCGGGCTCCGAAACCTCGCTCAATTTTTTGCCATTTTTCCAACTGTCCCACCTCCAAACCCGCCTCCTCGGGGCTGAGAAAATCGGGACCCAAGATACAGTTCAAAAATCAAATATTCCCAAATTGAGACTAACTCAACACCTCTTTGAATTTTCCATCCATTTCTGAGCATTTATAGAGTTTAGTTTAAGCTCTGAATTCTGAGAAAGGGTTTATGACTAAAATCAGTTACTGACATAGGGAAAGGCTAAATTAATATGGGTATTAATATGGTTGGGCTGTTTCCAGGTTATAACTTCTATGTATTTCTGGTAATTTCAGAATTAGGATGAGCAAACTCTGTGTTCCAACATGATTCGGAAGCAGTGAGTGACTTAATAAAAGGACTTAAAAGATTGGTTCAAAGCAATAAATCACCCTCACAGGAACTTTGATGACACCTTGGCAGTAAAGCTTTGTTTTCTATTTTGTGAGAATATCGTTGCTCTTCAATATTTGATCCAAGCAAAGCCAATGTATGATGCAGGTCTAATGCAGCCTGCTCCCGGCTATCCAAACTCTGCCTGTTCTTGTCTTTTTAATTCCGGCTTGCTCTGTAAATGCTCTTGCTCTCACCCCACTGAGCAGTAACATGGCGGGGCAGCTCGCTCAGAAATCAGGCAGGTTTTGTAACGGGCAGGCGATCCACTCTGCCAGGTTACTGCCCATGGGTTGAAAGTGAAAAGAATTCCCCGTGTCCCTCCACCTATCCACTATCCGACCACACTCTCTGTTTACTGAAAAGAGCCCAGAGGGAGAAAAATATAGATACGATGTTAGCAAAATTTCTTGACTATTCCGGGGGGAATTCTGCCACAACTTTTGGTGGGAAATTATCAGAATGACCACGGATTCCAATGGGACACCCAATCAACATCACTAAAACAGATCAGCAGGTCATTATCGCATCACAACACTTCAAAAAGTACTTCATTGTTTGTAAAGTGATTTAGCACGTCGTGAGGTTGTGAAAAGCGCTATAGAAATGTGAAGTTTGTTTCACAGCAGGGACAAGTCCCAGCCCCAGTTTACAGACTCAGTTCTCCAGCCAACTGTGCCGAGTAAAGGGAGCATGCAGGCTTTTCTATCTGAGGAGAAAATCATCCTTTTGTCAATTGGGAATCAACAGCAGGCCTTCTCCACCAAGCTGCACCTCCCAGTCATCGAAGCAAGAGATGGCCTCTGCTCCCCTCCCCCCTTCCCCCTCCCCTCCCTCCCCTCCCCCTTCCCTCCAACCCTCCCCTCCCCTCCTCCCTCCCCTCCCCCTTCCCCCTCCACTCCCTCCCATCCCCTCTCCTCTCCCCCTCCAGCCTCCACCCTCCCCTCCCACCTCCAGCCTCCCCTTCCCCTCCCCTCCCCCCTCCTCCCCTCCCACCTCCAGCCTCCCTTCCCCCCCCACCCTAATTGGTCCGGCGGGAAACTGATGGAATTGGACATGTCGCTCAAGTTTACTTCCCATTGTCTTCATTTGCCCCTAATAAATCCAACAGGGAATATCTTGATTCTGCCCCAGTGGGCCTTACCTCAGGCTGCAGGGTCGCATGAGGCCCATCTGACATGGTCAACACTACCTGATTGGTTCCTGCATTGAAACAAACCTGGCCCTATGGTTGACACTGATGAGGGAGGGCCAAGCCCAGGAATTGACTGCCTTAACTACTTGAAGCCAATTCCCCAGGGCAGCCACTTTAACAGCCTGAGGCCCTCGCTCCACTTTGAACTATCGTTGGGATTTCCCTGCTGTGGTGAGGAATGTTGGGAGAGGAGAAGGAAGCAGCTACTTCTAGCCAGTGAGGGTTTTGATAGAGTTTGCCCTGCAGGCATCAAGCTTTCTCGGCCAAAAATAGCCAATTGGCAGGAATTTCTGTCAATTTGTACATTTTTCAGCATGGTTAATTTTAGCAAAGATGTGGGGAAGATTAGGAAACAGGGAAGACCTGCTACATTTCACCACAGTTAGAGGTGGGCAAAATATGGTCCAAAAAGGATTTTGCAGGAGTGAACATACCGAGAAAGAGACAGGGATAGAGACAGAGACACAGGGCTCGATTTTGCCAGGCCCGAGGAGGCGGGATTGGAGGCGTGTGAGGTGTTAAAATCGCAAAAACTGGCGGGCGGGCCCGATCCCGCCTCCATCCCGCCTCCAAGTAATTTTCCCACATGCGAGTTTTCTGACCCCATCTCCATCCCGCCTCCAAGAGGCGGGCTAGGCCCTTAAGGCCCTGAACAACCAGTTAAGTGCCTCTATAATCCCATTTTGAGATGCCTTTCTGATTTTAACAGTTTTCCCACATGCTGCACACCTCCTCTGAAACACGCCAGTGAAACCTGGTGGCAGCACAAGTGGATTGCTTGCTAATAGCTGCAGCTCCACCATTAAAAAGGAGTTTTCACCAATCTTCATTTGCAGGTGGCAGAACTTTGTTGTCTCAGGTCTGGGGGGACTTTTAACAGGCCTACTCATTGTTGTGGAAGTTTGGAGCCTGACACCCATCTCCAGTGTGACCTCCTGGGAAACCCCTCTCCCCACCTTGAATGAGCGCTCCCTCAACTGAGATATATCCCAGAAGAATGAGAACCAGTTATTTGCTTTCCGCCTGGACATCAGATTCAGACGAAGACCTGCCGTGGCAGCAGCAGAACCCTGAACAACAGTAGCACCAACTGCAGGAGCAACAGCAGGAGCTCTAAGCTGCTGCTCACCCACCTGAAGCTGCACAGGCCAGAAGGCGCCAGCGCACGACTACATTTCTGCCCGGGATGCAAGGGATGCACTCATCTTGGCCAGATTTGCTTAGCCTGCACAATCAAACACTTTTGCCTCGCACCTTCTTATCAGACCCTCAACAATGGCCAGGAACCTGCGGATTGCTATCACTCTGAACACCATACTGACAATTGCAAGTAATCCTAAGCCCTCAATATGGAAGTCCCATTAGCGACATGACACATGCCACAACTGCAACAGTTTGTCATCAGAATATTTAATGGCAATAACCAACTGATGGCTTTTCAAAATTAAACATAACATTACACCCAAGTGACTACTTGTGCAGTATCTTCCTCTTACACGTGCTCCTACGTGGTGCTTCCCCTGTGGCTTCAGCAGATATGGAGGCCCCTTGATCACTTTCCTGCTGCTCCTGTCTCGACACCTTTGGTGGGCGTCCTCTGGGGTTGCGAACCTGTGAGGGCTTGGCAACAGTCTGCTGCTCCTGCGGCTCTGCAGGGGTTGAGACGCTGATCTCAGTTGGGTGGGGACTCTGGTGGGGCTCTGACCAAAGGCTTTGCAGTGGCGTGGTCGTGTGAGCGCTTGGAGAGGAGCCCCCACTTCCTTGCTGTCTGCCACCAACATCCCTCTCATGGGTCAGCCCCAATTCAGAGCTAGCAAGTGGCTTGACAGCACCTTGCTGCATTTCAGGGGGGCCATGAGGGCCCGTTTCTGTACTGGAAGTCCTACTCCCGAGGACTTGTCTGAAGGTCTGGTTTGTTTGCTCAAGAGCTGACCATCGCTCCTCAAGAGATGTCAGTATATTCTGAACAAATACCATGTTTTCCATACACTGGCGACGAAGCTCCTCCATGGATGCAGCCATCCTCTCCTCTACCGCAGCCATCCTCTCCTCTACGATAGACAGCCTTACCATGGAGGTACCCATCCTTTCCACGGAGGTTGCCATTCATTCCATGGTGATGCATTCATGCGCCAACGCCTCCACAAAGGCTCTGCTCATATTAGCGATGGACACCACCATTCGCTCCACACTCGCAGTGACCCTGGAGACAAACCCTGCCAGAGACTCCTGCACCTCTTCCTGGAGTTCCAGCACCGCTCTTCTTCTGGATGGGCCCAGAGGCAGAGGGTCGACATGCAGCTGAGCCGAGCTGGTAGAGTCCTGAGCCCTCCGACTCGGACTCTCCACTGCTGTCCTTATCTCCACCATCTGCTGATGCTTACTTGTGAGCTGTGATACACCAGGTGACAACACTGCACTATCTTGCGAAGGTACCACCGAGGTGTGAGTGTCTGCGCTGATGCTGGGTGCGCTGAATTCTGCTGATGCTGCGCCCTCAGAGGTCGCAGCTTCCTTTGAGGTGTCTGGAGGCTCAGGCTGTTCCTCCTGGACAGTGGGGACGGGAGCTTTCGATGGTCCTGTGGGGGAGTAAAGGAAAGAGTCAGAGATGTGAGGCCAAGGTTACATGTACATTGAATATTGCAGATGATCAAAAGTCAATCTGTTAGAGCAGCAGAATCATTATCAGTGGCTCATGCAATGTCAATGAGAGAAATGATAAACTATTCTCTCACTAGCTTGCTCTGATGCACCCATCTGACCGTCCCCCGCTTGCGCATCCTCCTCCACTCCCACGATCTCCAGGGCCGCCTTCTCCCAGGGGGTGAGCTGGACTACTGAGGGTGGCCCTCCTCCTGTCCTCGCTCTTTCCCTCTTATTGTGAGCTCTCTTTTCCTGCAATGAGGGAGACAAGTGGAGTTTGAATGAGAATGAAGGAGTGAGTGTAGAGAATCCATATCATTGATGGTTAAAAGGAGACAAAGATGGAGTGAGGTGGCAAGACCAAGGGCCCTCCCTGTGTGTTGTAAGTTGTTTTCATAGCATCACAGTGATAGGGAGTGTGAGGGCTGCATAGTCGAATAGTTAGGTGAATGTGACCATAGAGAGGGAATGGGTAAGGGTACATGGATGTCAGTGTCAAGTGGGATGTGGAGGAAGAGGTTGTCAAAGCTGAGTGCTGGTGAGGAGAGGCAATGGGGATCAGATTGAGGGTGATGGGAAAGTCATACTCACTTTTTCAGTGCGCAGAAGGTCATGAAACCTCTTCCTGCACAGCAGCCATGTTCTGCGGCACACAGACAAAGAGTTGACCTCCTGGGCCACTTGCATCCACACAGCTTTCGTCTGCTGGGGAGGCTTCTTCCTCCCTGAGGAAGGGAAGAGCACCTCCTTATTTCCTCTTGCTCCCTCCACCAGAGCTTGCAGGGCGGCGTCATCGAACCTTGGTGCCGACTTTGGCCTACTGCTGGACATATTGGTTGGAGGAATCTATCACAGCAAAGGGCATAAGGTTTGCAGTCTGCAGAAGAAGCAAGGCTGCTTGCAGGCCTTAAATCCACCAGCACTGATTACGTCATCGGAGGCGACTTTCAGGATGGGTTCCCACACGCTGGAAATCAATTGCCCAATTAGGTGAAAATCGCATATTTTTCCCACATCAAATTGGAGTCGGGTGGCTAACACGAAAAGCGGCTGACACGGCCCCAGCCCGCCCCCATGGCAAAATCGAGTCCACAGAGAGAGAGCGGGGGGAAGAGAGAGAGTGAGATAGAGACAAAGAGAAGTGAGGACAGAGAGACAGACAGACAGACGCAGTGACAAAAAATACACACAGAGAGGGAGAGAGACAGTGAGAGAGATACACACAGGGGGGAGAGAGAGACAGAGACAGCAACACACAGACAAAGAGAATGACAGAGAGAGAGAGAAAATCACTCACACAGGGGAAGAGAGACAGTGACAGAACACACAGAGTGGGAGGGAGAGAGAGAGAGATAGATGATACAGAGAGAGAGGCACGCACACAGAGGAAGAGTGAGACAGAGACGATAGAGAGAGAGACACGCACACAGAGGGAGAGAGTGAGAGACAGATACGATACAGTGAGATAGACATGCACAGAGAGAGACACACAGACAATGCAGAGAGAGGGACACGCACACAGAGGGAGAGAGAGAAAGAGACAGAGACGATAGAGAGAGACATGCACACAGAGGGAGAGAGAGAGAGAGACAGATGATACAGAGAGAGACAGACACACACACAGAGGGAGAGAGAGAGCATGGAGTTGGAAGATACCATTTTCAGGCACTGAATAGGAATAGCATGTAACAGGTACTCAATCAAGTGGAACAACTGTACAAGCACACCTGTTTCCCCTGTATGGAGAGAAATACCTTTTTAAAACGGTGTGGAAAAGTGAATGTTGCTCCTTAGCCAGCCTTCCATTACTGGCATTACATGTCATGCACGGCACATGCTGAATGGTTTCAGGTGCTGAAGCCTCCTCGCTCTGCCATTCAGATAGAACTCCTGCCTTTATTTAACGTGACTTCCTTTCTTACTCCTAATTTCCTACATTTTAGCCTGTGCATATTTCATTCCCTTTACAACAGCGAACAATTTACTTGGATCAACACTGTTGATCCCCATCTAATGCCGACAGCTTTTAAATATTTAAGGGGAGGCTTGATTCATACATGAGGGAGGCATTGACCAGTGGGTCCAAGTGGCCTGTTTCTGTGCTGGAGATTCTGTGTAATTCTATGGATATCAGCTTCATCGGTGACATAAGCGGCATGAGAGATTGAAGTAACGTAAGAAAATAACTCCAGTTGGTTGCCTGTGCTGGTGGGAGTGCTCCAGAGTCAGCGCGAGTGTCCTGGTAACCAGGGCAGGTGTATCCCTCACAGCCATCTCTCATTGGAATGTCAATCCGTGGATGTTCATTTTCTCAATATAGTTTCTTAATGCATTTTTATGTCATGTCCATCAACAAGCTTGTTACAAACAGGGAGGGAGGGTTCCCGAATAATAACTGTAATGTCCGAGCAAAAATAATATACGGACTGCAGGAGAACAATAAAACAGGTATTTACTTGAACAGAGGGTAACTTAAGACTGAAATACAGATGCCTGCTATGGCTTTATATACAGGGGTGGTCACTGCCGGTACTGCAGTATAGAATCAGTTCTTCTCTTAAAGGTACATACAAAACAATTCCTCCCCTTTTAGATAAACAGTACATAACATTCATTTAACAACTAAATAATAACTAATTACAATTACAATTTTCTCTGCACTATACACATCAACTGAAATAATCATTTATAAGTTCAGGCTTTGAGGAGGCTTCCTGATCCTGACTGGATAGCGCCTTTCTCGAGTATTCTGTTCTTGCAGCGGAGTTGATTCTGGCTCATTGTCATTGGTTGGTTCGTCAGCTTCCAATACCACTGCTTCTGAGGTAGACGCAATCTGTACTTTGGGTTGATTACCAGGTGCACCTGCTCGTGGTATGGGTTTGGCTTGTTCCTGTGACTCTAGAATCTGGTCAGCATGGCGTCTCACGATGCTCTCTCCAACGTTCACTGTGTACATTAGTGGTCCCTGCTGTGTGCATATCATTCCTGGCTGCCGTTTTTCTGTTCGGTAGTCACGGGCCAAGACTGGTTGCCCTATCTTGAAGCTCCTGGTTGGCTTCTCATTTATGTGCTGGAATTGCTTATCCTCAACATCTCGTCTTATGTTTGGTTTGAGCAAATCCAGGCGACATCTTAGCCTTCGGTTGAAGAACATTATGGCTGGAGCTTGGTTGGTGACTGCATGTGTCGCATTCCGGTAAGCAAACAAGAAATTATCCACCTTGTGTTGTAGTGGTATGTCGTCATTATACATTGCCTTTATTGCCTTTTTAAAGGTCTGAACAAACCGCTCAGCCAATCCATTTGTGGCTGGATGATATGGGGCAGATGTGTAATGTTTCACCCCATTATTCCTCAGAAACCTCCGGAAATCCTCGGACACAAACTGTGGCCCATTGTCGGATCAAATCTGTTCTGGCAAGCCATTCCTGGCGAAGATGGTCCATAGGACTGCAATAGTTTTCTCCGTGGTGCTGGAGGACATTTTGATGACCTCTGGCCATTTCGAATGGGCGTCCACAGCGATTAGCAACATTGAGTCCATAAATGGACCAGCAAAATCAATGTGTACCCATTGCCATGGAGATGAGGGCCACTCCCATGGATGTAGCGGGGCCTGTGGTGGAGCGTTTTGGACCTTCTGGCATCCTGTGCATCTCTTGGCCATATCCTCGATTTCTTTATCGATTCCCGGCCACCACACAAACGCCCTGGCTAGGCTTTTCATTTTTACCCCTCCCAGATGACCCTCATGAAGCTCATTGAGCACTCTATCTCTCAACTTGGGTGGAATTACCACTCGGGATCCACACATCAAGATCCGCCGGCACACTGACAGCTGTTCTCTCCTTGGTGAGAATGCTGGCAACAGTGAGTCGCCATGTGCTGGCCATCCCTTCACCGTCAAGTCATAGATCCGAGAGAGTGTCGGGTCATTTCGGGTTTCCTTCTCTATACTTGAGTTTGTAACAGGTAGACATTCGACTATGGTCGCATGGAATATCTCCACAGGGTCCACTGCAGGTGCTTCCTCTACCATAGGCAACGGTAGGCGCAGCAGCCCATTAGCGTTTCCATGCTGTTTCATACCCTTGTACTCTATGTCATACTGATATGCCCCTAGAAAAAGTGACCATCTTTACAGCCGTTGCGCCGTCATCACCGGAACGCCCTTCTTTGGGTTAAAAATGGAGACCAGGGGCTGATGATCAGTCAGTAGGGTGAATTTCTGCCTGTGCAGATAGTGATTGAACTTCTTCACACCCCACACCAGGCTGAGGGCCTCCCTGTCAATCTGGGCATAGTTACGCTCGGCTGAGGTTAACGAGTGCGACGCAAAGGCTATTGGCCTCTCTGAACTGTCAAGGAATTTGTGTGACAGCACCGCTCCGATGCCGTAGGGAGACGCATCCCATGCTAACCGAATCGGTAGTGTTGGATTGTAGTGGGCCAATACTTCTTTTGAAGTGAGTAGGCATTTACATTTCTGAAAGGCACGCTTACACTCATCACTCCAGTTCCATGTTACTCCAGTTTGCAGCAGGGCGTTCAGTGGGTGCAGAGTTGTAGATAAATTCGGCAAGAACTTATGGTAGTAGTTCACCAAACCGAGGAACGACCTCAGTTGCGACACATTTTCCGGTGCTGGAGCCTTGACTACAGCCTCAATCGTGTCCGGCGACTTATGCAACCCTTCCTCATCAATCATGTGGCCACAATACGAGATTTGTCTCCTGAAGAGCTCGCATTTGGGGCGGTTGGCTCGTAGCCCATATTCCTGTAGTCTCGTGAGCACCTGCTCCAGGTTGGCAAGGTGTTCACTCTCATTTCCGCCCGTAACCAGGATGTCGTCCAAACAACACTGGGTCCCCGGGATCCCTTGCAAGACTTGTTCCATCGCCCTCTGCCAAATAGCCGGGGCTGATGCTACCCTGAATACCAGTCGATTGTACTGGTAAAGGCCTTTGTGAGTGTTTATCGTGAGGTATTTCCTAGATGCTTCTTCCACCTCCATTTTTAGATACACTTGGGCCAGATCAATCTTTGTAAAGCGTTTCCCTCCAGATAGTGAGGCGAAAATATCTTCTATCCGTGGAAGTGGATATTGTACTGTGTGCAGGACTGGGTTCACAGTTACCTTGAAGTCCCCACAGATGCGAACCTTCTTCGGTTCCCCAGGCGTGCTGCTCAATGATTTCTTCATTACAGGAATGATGGGTGTGGCCCACGCGCTCCAGTCCACCTTGGACAGCACACCCGAACGCTCCAGACTCTCCAGCTCTGCTTCAATGGCTGGGCGGATCGCGTAAGGTACTGGTCTGGCCTTAAAAAATTTTGGGTTTGCGTTATCTTCAATTTTTATCGTTGCCGTTACTCCTTTTAGAGTCCCAAGTCCTTGTTGGAACACCTCTTTTGCGTCAGTTAGAATTTTTGACAGTCGTCCAGGTGTGACATCATCATCCTTTTTATCAATCACAGTTAGCGCCTGAATGGAATGCCAATCCAATTGTATTTTTTGGATCCATTCACGTCCCAATAATGGTGGTCCTCCATCTGGTAGTATATATAGATACAGTTTCTGTGTTTCCTTGCCGTTGTATTCAACTGGCACCCTTATTTTTCCTCTGGGGTAGACTTTTTGCCCCGTGTATGTCTTCAATACAATGAACGTGTCCTTCAAGGGTATGTGTGAGAGTAGCCGCTCATAGTCTCGTCGATTCATGACAGTTAGGGCTGATCCTGTGTCCAATTCCATCTTTACTGGGGACCCTGCTATCATGAGGGTGACCCAAATGGTTCGGTGATCCTCCTTTGCGATCACGTTGTGTAACTTTAGACAACTTAGTCTCCTGCTCCCGGAGTCCTTATCACTCTCCTGATCTTCCGAACTACTGTCTGTCAATTTCTTTACTTTCTTGTACTTTTCCTTAGTAGTTCTTGTCGTGTTGGTTTTCTTTCCCGACCTGCAGACTCTTGCGATGTGTCCCATTTTCCCACATTGCCTGCATACTTTGTCCTTAAACCAACAGTCCTTCTGATCATGGGTTGTTCTGCCGCAGCGATAGCACTTTTCTGCTCCATACGCCATTTCGTTAGCGCTGTATTCCTGTGGTTTCTGTTGTATTTCCGCAGCTCCCCGTGCTGCTGCTTTGTAGGATACTGCCACGCTGAAAGCCTGTTCTAGCGTCAGGTCCTTTTCTGAAAGTAGTCGTTTCTGGGTTCTTTCACTCTGGAGCCCGCAGACAAACTTATCCCGTAAGGTGTCTGCCAGTCCTGCTCCGAACTGGCAGTGCTTCGATAACTTGCGTAGTTCCGTAAGATAGTCAGCATTGCTCTCATCTTTGTGCTGGTTTCTTTTATGGAACTTGAATCTTCCTGCTATCAGCAGCGGTGTAGGGTTTAGGTGTTCCTGTAAGATATTAACAATCTCTTCAAAACTTTTCTCCATTGGTTTAGCTGGGGTAATTAAATTCTGCAATAGGCCGTACGTTCTCGCGCCCATCAAATTTAATGATACCGACGCCTTCTTTCCATCGGCCACCTCATTTGCCTCGCAGTACACTTCAATTCTTTCCACATACGTGGTCCAGTCTTCTACCTCATTGTCGAAAGCAGTGATACTGCCACTCTTCGGCATCTTGAGTGATTTAAAATGGCGCCTCCTGCGCTTTTTCTTCTTCCCCAATGGAATAACATGGCGCCTCCCGTGCTTTTCCTTCTTCCCAATGGAATGAAATGGCGCCTCCCGCGCTTTTCCTTCTTCCCCTTGTTGCCACGCTGCTCCTAGCGTTCTACAGGGTAATGGCGGCGACCCGTGGCTTTGGCGCGTATCACTTTTCATTCCCCACGTTCTATCCTCTCCACGCTGCCCTGTTCTTGAGCACCGACCGCGCCCTGTGTGCTCCACCCTCTCTCTCTCTCTTCCTCCAAACAACGCTGCACGGCCCCTTTGCAAAGCCACTCGATCGAGTCCGAGCCCGCCGCAGTCCGGAAGGGTCTGCGCACTACCTGCTACCAGCACGACTTGCTGGAACACCTCAACTGGGGAGCCAGGCTCAGCTCTCCACAGCCTCCCCTGCAACTCTCCGATGGATCCCTGGGCGGTTGCCCGCGGTCGACGCCCGCCGTTCTGACTTCGACCTCCAAGAAGCTTCTCTTCAGGGAAAAGATCCCCGTGAGGTGATGCAGTACTGCAGGTGAGTTCGAAACTGCCCGTCGCCAGTGTAGTGTCCGAGTATAAATAATACACGGACTGCAGGAGAACAATAAATCAGGTATTTACTGAACAGAGGGTAACTCTTTCGTTTGTACCAAAAAAAAACAAATTGACTGTAAACAAAAGTTCAACTAAAACTTAACAAATCAAATTAAAATGTGGTTATCCGGGTTGATGATGCACTCCAGTCCCCGCGGCGCCCACCGGTCGCGGACATACTCAAGCGCACCGGCGGACACCGCGTGCTCCATCTCCAGGGCCACCCGGGCGCGAACATGGCCGCGGAAGAGAGGCAGGCAATCCGGCTGGACGACCCCCTCGACCGCCCGCTGCCTGGACCAATTGATGGCTCTTTTAGCCGGGCCCAGGAGCAGGCCCACAAGGAGGTCCTCCAACCTATCCGCTCCCCTCCGCACCGGGTGACCGTAGATCAAGAGCGTGGGACTGAAGTGCAACCAAAAATCGAGGAGCAGCCCCTTCAAGTAGTGAAAGAGGGGCTGCAACCTCTCACAATCCATATAAACGTGAAACACGGACTCCTCCAGGCCGCAAAAAATGCAGGCGGCCTCGGAGTCCATGAACCTACTTAAAACCTTATTGCACGGGACCGCTCCATGCAACACCCTCCAGGCCAAGTCCCCGATGGAACAAGGGAGGACTCCCGCATAGAGTGCCCTCCATTGGGGACCTCCGCCACCGCCGGTCGGCAAGACGCCACGCAAAGGCGTGTCCGGACGGTAGACGAAGATGGCAAAGTGGAGAGTGTGCAGGAGCAGCTCGTACAGGAAACCCCTCCGTGCGGAATGAAAAGGCACGGAGGGTATTTCCTCGAGACGGCTCAAGTTGTGAGGCGCCGGTTCCCGAGGGGAGTTTCGGGGCCGGGCGCCGATGAGGAATTCCGTCCGAACGGGGGTAAGCTCGGACGGGATCGCCCCACGTGCTTGAGTCGCCTCGATACACCTAGTGGAGTCGGGGCCCAGTGCCGCTTTTACCGATTCGATGGTTTTGACCGCGAGCCGGATGATGGCCCAGGACAGGCGCCGCGCCAGCTCCTCCGGCGCCATCCAGCCTGCTCCTCCGCCATCGAGCAGGTCCCCGACTCTGGTCACCTTGCCAGCCACAGCCCTACCCTCCGCCAGCCGCCCGAACCCGTGTTCGTGGAGTTGCGGATTCCTGAGCAGCGGCTCCCGAAGGAGAGCCGCTGCTCCTGACGGGGGAGAGCTCCGCCTAGAAGCGACGTAGTTCCAAACCCATAGTAGTTCCTGGTAGAAGACAGGCAGCTCCCACAGGCCGGCACGCCTGCTGCCCACTTTCGCAAACAGGAGCTGTGTGTCGTAATTGAGGCGTGCAGCTGGCGGAAGAAAAACGTCACCAGCGCACACCATCTCGGAGGATTCTCGACGTACAGGTATCTCTGCAGCGTCTGAAGACGGAAAGTCGCAGCCTGGGTGCAAAGGCACACCAGCGCCTGACCGCCCTCCCTAAGCGGGAGACACAGAACCGCGGCAGAGATCCAGTGCTTCCTTTTGTCCCAGAAGAAGTCGATGAGCTTCTTCTGAATCTTGGCGTCAAACGCAGGGGGTGGGATCAAAGTGACCAACCGGTACCACAACATGGCGGCCACCAGCTGGTTTATGACCAGCGCTCGACCCCTGTAGGACAACACTTGGAGCAGTCCTGTCCAGCGTCCTAGGCGAGCGGTGACTTTGGCCTCCAGCTCTTGCCAGATCGCCGGTCAGGCGTCCTCGGCAGGGCTAAGGTAGACTCCCAAATAGAGGAGGTGTGTGGTGCTCCAGGCGAAAGGCCTGAACTCCTCCGGCAGGGAGTCCACCCGCCACTGACCCACCAGGAGTCCGGAACATTTCTCCCAGTTGATCTTGGCGGAGGATGCGTCCGAGTAAATCTGCTGGCATTCCCGCATCCTCCGCAAGTCAGAGGGATCGGTGACCGTGAGGAGCACGTCATCGGCGTAAGCCGAGAGGACCACCTCCACGCCCGGCCCTTGCAGAGCCAGTCCCGTCAACCTCTTCCGCAAGACGCGCAGGAAAGGCTCTACGCAAATGGCATATAACTGACCGGACATGGGGCATCCCTGACGCACCCCCCTCCCGAAGCGAAGGGGCGCCGTCAAGGACCCGTTAGCTTTAATCAGACACTCCGCGGCGGCATACAGAAGTCGGATCCGGGCGACGAAATGCGTCCCGAACCCGATGTGCGCGCAGAGTCCCGAAGGGATACTCGTGATCCACCCTGTCGAACGCCTTCTCCTGATCCAGGGAAAGGAAGGCGACCGACAGACCAGCCCTCTGGGAGTGGTGGACCAGGTCCCGGGCCAGATGGATGTTATCGTGGATGGTCCGGCCCGGGACCGTGTAGGACTGGTCGGGGTGGATCATGTGGGCCAGCACGGTGCCAAGGCGAGCAGACATGGCCCTGGCAAAGATTTTATAGTCCGTGCTGAGGAGGGAGACCGGGCGCCAGTTCTTAAGGAGGCGGAGATCGCCCTTCTTAGGCAGCAGGACAATGACCGCCCTGCGCCAAGAGAGGGGCATCTCCCCGGTCGCCAAACTTTCCCCCAGGACCCGCGCGTAGTCGCCCCCCAAGGCGTCCCAGAACGCCCTGTGGAACTCCACGGTCAGCCCGTCCAGCCCCGGGGACTTTCCCCTAGCGAGCTGGCGGAGGGCGCCGGTCAGCTGCGCCAGGCTTAGCAGAGCGTCCAATTTCTCGGCGCCCTCCGGGCCGACCTTCGGCAGGTCCTCCCACAAAACTCTGCGCGCATCCTCGCTGGACGGATCCGGAGAGAACAGAGCCCCGTAATAGGCGCGGGTCTCCGCGCTGATTCCCTCCGGATCCGAGACCAGAGATCCGTCGTCGGCCAGCAGCCCCAAGAGCTGCTTACCGACCCCCCGTCTTTTTTCCAGCGAGTAGAAGAAGGGGGAGCCGCGGTCCAGGTCCCGCAGGAGCTGTATCCGCGACCTCACGTACGCGCCTCTGGACCCGGCGAGCTGCAGGTACTTCAGCGCGCCCTTCTTCTCTTCGTACACCTTCCGCAGGGCCGGGTCCTCGACGACCTGACCGAGACGGGACTCCAGGTCGAGCACCTCCTTCTCCAACTGCCCGACCCGGGCCTCCCGCCTCTTGGTCGACCCCTTCGCGTACTCCTGACAAAAGAGACGGATGTGAGCCTTGCCCACATCCCACCATAGCCTCAAGGAGGGGAAGCCCCCCTGCTTCCTTCTCCAGTCGGCCCAGAATCGACGAAACGAATCCCGGAACTGTGCGTCCTCCAGCAGCAGGTTGTTAAAATGTCAGTACGCAGATCCACCCCCGCGCGTGCAGCGGAGCGAGCTCCGCCCACACCAGGTGGTGGTCCGTGCACGGCACCGGCCGCATGGAAGCTGCCGGAACGCAGGAGACGTACGCCCGGGAAATGTAGAGGCGGTCGATTCTGGACCTTCCTCCCCCAGACCTCACGTTAGTGAAGGCGCTGGAGTCGGGGTGGAGATTTCGCCAGACGTCCACCAAGTCGAAGGACCCAACCAGGTCCCTCAACTTCTCCATCGCCGCCGGGCTTCGCGGGGGACCCGAATGGTCCCTCGCCTCGAGGGTGCAGTTAAAATCCCCCCCAAGGATGACGCACTCGCCCACGTCGATGGAGCCCAAGAGAGCGGACACTTCTTCGAAGAAGCGCACTTGCTGCGCACTGGTCTGAGGGGCGTACACGTTCACTAGATGGAGCGGCACGCCCCCCAGGCGAACAGTGACCTGGAGCAAGCGGCCCGGCACGTGCTCCTTGACCCCCAAGATCTCCGGCTGAAAATGCGGGGCCAGCAAGATAGCCACCCCACTGGAATTGTTGGAGAGGTGACTCATGCTGACCCCTCCTTGCCACTCCAGGAGCCACGTGGCTTCGTCTCCCGGAACGGTGTGGGTTTCTTGCAGGAAGCACACCGCATACTTCCCGTCCCGAAGGACCGAGAAGTTATTGAATCTGCGGCGCGCCTCCCTGCTGCCGTTGATGTTGAGGCTGGCTATGGTTATCTTCATGTCAGGAGCATAGTGCAACCTCTACCTACACCTAATGGGGGGAGGAAGCGCAGCCGCTGGTCAGCCGCCACTTCCTCAGCAGCCCAGTGAGAAACGTTGTGAGCTGACGCAGCTGGAGCGGGTTCACACCCTCGTACGCGCCCATGATCTTAACGGCGGCGCGGACGGAATCGATGAGCAGCGCCAGCTCCGACCACCTGTCGAGGGCCAGCCGGACCTTATTGCGCTGACCCAGGCATGTGGCCATAAAATCCCGGAGTTCCCTTACGGGAATGAGGGGAGACTCGGCAAGGGGCACAAGGTCATCCATCGCCTCGTCAGCGCTGGAGTCCGAATCGTCCTCCGTGCCCATCACCGAGTCCCCATCCTCCTCCAGGGGGTCGTCACCAGCGGCCGTCCCGTCCGCCGCGCAGTGCGAAGCGAACGGCTCGGCCGCGCCAGCCAGCCCCGCCTCCGCCCGGATCCCACCCCCAGGATCGGTGGCAGAGGATTTCTCCCTGGGCTCCTCTAGGGGTGCTGGGCCAGAAGACGGCGGCAGTTCAGAGCCCCCCTCCGCCCCAGACACCGGAACGACCGGAGAAACCGGGGAGAGAACAATTCCCAGCTCCTCCAGTACGTCTGGCACCAGAGACGCAGCCAGGGGGCCATCCTCCTCCCCGCCACCAAACTCCAACCCAGCGGATGGGGGGTTTTGAATTAAAAGCTCTACCAGGACGAGCATCCCCTGGGAGATGTCCGGGTCGCAATGGGTGAGCTCAATATCCTCGAGCTCGCCCGACCCAGACCCCAGGCCACCCGACCCGGCGAGGGGTAATGGCACCGATAGGTCAATTTCAATTACCGCCGCGGGTGGTTCCGCGACCCCCCCCACGGGCAGGGTCTCGTCCCCATCCCCGGGAGGCACGCGCCGGACAGACACATCTGCCTCAGCCTCCCGAGGGACAGGCGACGCCTGCCGATCGCTGGTGATGACGACAGCGGGGGGGGGGCATCACCCGCGGCGGGCGACGACTCCCCCTGCTCGGAGGGACCTTCCTCCTCCCGGTCCTCCTCCTCTTCCAGGGGGTCGCGCCTTCTTTTTAGCACGGAGGGAGCGAGGGAGACCTCCATGTCTGCAAAGGCCTCCTCCTCAGCTCCCTCCGGCGGAGCAGGTTTGTCGGGTTCCTCGGGCCCAAGCCCGGCCGCAGGTATCGGCGTTACCGCTGCGGCGGTTGCGGCCACAGGCTCGGGCACGAGGCCCCTCCCACTCGCGTCTGCCTCGATTAACTCCGCGAGGAGCGCGGGTGTAAGGGGCTCAAGGGGCAAGGGCTGGCCATCCCCGGGGGTCCCGCCCTAAGGTGTTTATTTTTCCGCCGCGCCTTCTTTCTTCTTTCCGGCCGGACACGCTCCCTCCCCCCCGCCGGAGGCCTTGTTGGCATCGGCCCCCGACGTCGACCGCGCATCAGACGTTCCCGACGCGTGGGCAGATCCGGTGGGAGGAGCGTCGGCGGCGCCAGCCTCGGCCGCACGAGATGATCCGGCGGCCTTGGAGGCAGGGCAGTTTTTCCGGATGTGCCCCACCTCCTTGCAGGCGTGGCACCGCACACCGTCCGACGTCCAGAAGACGCGATAGGCGGTCCCCTCATGGTGGACGACGAATGCCCCATCAGTGTCCTCCTCCCGCGCCAGCTGGATGATCAGCTGGCGCCGGAAGGAGAAGACGTGGCGAAGGCTGGCCTCCCGGAAGCCGAGCGGGATGGGTGTGATCCCCGACCTCACCTCCCCAAGTTGACGTAGATGGGGAAGGAGGAGCTCACCAGGAACATAGGGCGGGACGTTCGAAATAACCTCCCTCTGCGCGGTGGCCTCGAGAGGATCCACCGGCAGGAAGGTCCCGCCCACGGTGAGCCCCTTGGTGACAGCCAGGGACACCGCCCGCTCTGACCCCAGGAAGAACACTGCCTTCCCATACATTTTTGAGGCCGCTACAATGGCTGAGGGGCCGACAACCCCAGCCATGGCTTTAACGCAGGCCTCAATAGTCATAGTGGGGTGAGTGTAGCTCTTCACCCCAAGCTTTTTTGTCATCAGCCTAAAAGGTGACGGGGCAGCAGAAGCAGCGGGAGCAGCTGTGGCTGTGGCTGCCACTCCCGCATACGTCTTGGCTGGCCCCGTCACCGGCGAAGATGCAGTCGCCATTCTGGGGCGGTATTATAAAGGGCTACACTCACCCCAAGTCACAGGCCTGAAGATGGAAATGGCCTCAGGTATTTTTTTTTGGTTCTCTACCGAGCAGAGGGAGTTGTTTAAAATGAAGGCACACCTCTCCCCTTATTGCCTGAGATTGGGAGAGGGGCCTTCTCCCCTCTGTTCAATAGGCAATTAATTAATAAAGTAAACAGAGGTGCCTTAGAAAAAGAGGCAGAGAGAGACAAAGAGAGAGAGAGAGGGGGTTGGGAAGGAGGGAAGCTGCAAAGGCAGGGTCGCCACTCAGGATGGCGTGTGGGTGGGTGTTGGCAGGGGTGCACTCTCCTGATGGAAAATTAAAGTCTCTGACAGTGGTGTTCTTCTGGCAGGGGGAGAAGATGTCTTCACCTGGGAAGCTGGAGATGCCCAGGCTCAGTCCTGCACCAGGTCGTAATGATGTAATTAATGGAATTAACCACTTAACCTAGGCAGCTCCAGCTGGCCCAGGTCAGGCAATAGAAGGGATGCTTAATTAGTGGTGTGTGTGGCCTAGTTTTTAACAAGAACCACACACACACACACAGCCACCCCTTGATGTTCCGGCCTTGTTTCTTCTTTTCTCCCCCCACCTAAAATACAAAGTCTTTGGGAGAGTGCCCCAAATAACACCCACCTGTAGATATTTTTGAAGATGATATTCCTCCCTCCTTCTCAACAGCTGGTGTTGGTTGATAGTGGTTTCTCCCCCCTCTCTCCTTCTCCTGAAGTGGAGGCCAATTTGGGGAGGCAGTGATAGGAAAGGCCTCTCCCCGGTTGATGTTATTGCAGGCCTCCTTTCTCCTTCTCCTCCTCTGTCCCCTCTCTCCAGGCACCCCAGCTGCTTTGATGATGGTGGAGGTGGAGGTGGTGGTGGTGGTCCAGCGTTCTCCTCCTCTGCCTGGTCAGGGGACCACCACTTTAGTCCACTCTCCAAAGTCTGGCTGCTCCCTCTGCTCGTGCTTGCAGCTGCACAGCCAGCAATGCTGTGCAAACTGAACAGAGGGTAACTTAAGACTGAAATTCAGAAGCCTGCTATGGCTTATATACAGGGGTGGTCACTGCCGGTACTGCAGTATAGAATCAGTTCTTCTCTTAAAGGTACATACACAACAATAACAAGCACAAAAAAATCAACTCTGCAAACACTTCAGGACCTGGCTCGGTGTGGAGGTGAAGGTTCAGGTGTTCAGGCGCTGGTTCAGTGTGGAGGAGATGTTTCAGGCCCTGGTTCGGTGTGGAGGAGATGTTTCAGGCCATGGTTCAGTGTGGAGGAGATGTTTCAGGTCCGGGTTCAGTGTGGAAGAGATGTTTCAGGTCCTGGTTCAGTGTGGAGGAGATATTTCAGGCCCTGGTTCAGTATGGATGAGGTGTTTCAGGTCCTGGTTCAGTGTGGAAGAGATGTTTCAGGTCCTGGTTCAGTTTGGAGGAGATGTCTCAGGCCTTGGTTCAGTGTGGAGGAGATGTTTCAGGCCCTGGCTCAGTGTGGAAGAGATGTTTCAGGTCCAGGTTCAGCATGGAGGAGATGTTTCAGGCCCGAGTTCAGAGTGTAGGAGATATTTTATGCACTGGTTCAGAGTGGAGCAGATGTTTCAGGCCCTGGTTCAGTGTGGAGCAGATGTTTCAGGTCCTGGTTCAGTGTGGAGAAGAAACTTCAGGTCCTGGTTCAGTGTGGAGGAGATGTTAAAGGTCCTGGTTCTGTAGTGTATGTACCTTTAAGAGAGAACTATTTTACAGCTCCTGTATACTGTAGTACCAGCAGTGACCACACCTGTATATAAGCCTTGAGCATGCCTCTGTACCCCCAGTCTTGAGACTACCCTACTCCAGTAAACACCTGTTGATTGTTAAGTTACAGCATCCGTGTAGTTATTGGAAAACATCATACTCTCAGAATCACGGATCTAACAGTGGCGACGAGTGTCGATTCGAATCTACCTGCAACTCTGCATTTCCCTTCGAGGATTCACTCCAGGAGGGCGGTGGAAGAAAGTCGAGGCCAGAAGCACTGGCGTCGACCACGAGCAACCGCCCAGTCGTCCGGCAGAGAGTGAACATCGCAGGGGAGGCTGTTGAGAGCCGGGCTTGGTTCCCCAGCCACGACGATCAGCAACACAGTGACAACAGGTACAGCGCAGACCCTTCCCGGACAGCGGCGGCTGGAGCCGAACGACGGCAGAGAAAAAGCCGAGCAGCGTCGACGGGGTAAGAGAGAGGGTGAAGCGCACAGGGCGCAGCCGGGGGTTGAAAACCGAGCGGCGTCGAGGAAAAACAAAATGGAGAGAGAGAGGGTAAAGCAGCAGCCGGGTTCAGGACCGAACAGCGGAAACGGGCAAGGCGCACAGAAAAAAATGCGCAGAGCACAGCCAGGGCTCAAGGGCTGAACAGTGTCCGCGGGGAGAAGAAGGGAGAGCGCGGGAGATGCCACTGAGCCGCGGAGAAGAAGGAAGAGCGCGGGAGATGCCATTTGTAGAAGCCGCAGCGGAGAAGAAGGACGAGCGCGGGAAGAAAGGAAAGCACAAAAGACGCCATTTTGTGCCAGCGGAGAAGAAAAGAGAGCGCGGGAGACGCCATTTTTGACAGTTGAGTCACACCCAGGGATGCCGAAGAGTGGCAGTATCTCTACGTTCGACAATGAAGTCGAAGATTGGGCAACATATGTGGAACGTATTGAGGTCTACTGCAGGGTGAATGTTGTGCCAGATGCTAGGAAAGCACTGGTTTTGTTAAATTCCATGGGTGCAAAAACTTATGGCTTACTGCGAAACCTAATAACCCCAGAGAAGCCCGTAAATAAGAATTTCGAAAGCATAGTAGAAATCCTACAGGACCACTTAAACCCCACACTGCTGCTGATAGCAGAAAGATTTAAGTTCCATAAAAGGAACCAACATAAAGACGAAAGTAATGCTGAGTATTTAACGGAACTGCGCAAGCTAACGAAACACTGCCAGTTTGGAGTGGGACTAGCAGATACGTTAAGGGACAAGTTTGTGTGTGGGCTTCAAAGTGAAGGAACCCAGAAATGGCTTCTATCAGAAAAGGATCTTACGCTGGACAAGGCTTTCAGCATGGCAGTATCACACGAAGCAGCCGCAAGGGGCGCTGCAGAGATACAATGGAAACCGCAAGAATATGGCACCAATGAAATGTCCTATGGAACAGGGAAGTGTTATCGCTGCGGCAGAACAACACACGACCAGAAGGATTGTTGGTTCAAGGACCAAGTGTGCAGACAGTGTGGAAAAGCAGGACACATAGCAAGAGTCTGAAGATCTGGGAAGAAATCCAACAGCAAGAAATCTCCACAGGAGGAGTACAAAAAGGTAGATAAGGTGATGGACAGTAGTTCAGATGAACAGAAAAGTGATACAGACTTCGGAAGCAAGGAGCTGGGTTGTCTGAAACTACATAAGGTAACCAAAATGGAGGATCACCAGACTATCTGGGTTACACTCAAGATAGATGGAGTCCAAGTGAAAATGGAATTGGACACAGGATCAGCCCTAACAGTCATAAACCAAAGGGCCTACATGCGGCTATTTTCACATATAACCTTGAAAGCTACAGAGATTGTCTTGAAGACGTACACGGGGCAAAATGTCTAGGGAAAATAAGGGGGAAAGTGATATACAAAGGCCAGGAAATACCTAAAATGGAACTATATGTATTGCCAGATGGAGGACCACCACTACTAGGACGTGAATGGATCCGGAAGATACAATTAGATTTGCATACCATACAGGCACTGAAGGTTGAGGCTAAAAAGGATGACGACGTCACACCTGGACGACTGTCAAAAATGCTAACTGACGCAAAAGAAGTGTTCCAGGAGGGACTCGGAACAATAAAAGGCATAACAGCAACGATTAAAATAGAGGAAAATGGAAGCCCAAAGTTTCTTAAGGCCAGACCGGTGCCTTATGTGATCCGACCAGTCGTCGAAGCAGAGCTGGAAGGGTGGGAACGTTCAGGAGTACTGTCCAAAGTAGACTGGAGCGAGTGGGCTACACCCATCGTTCCTGTAATGAAGAGGTCGTTGAGTAATATGCCTGGGGAACCAAAGAAGGTCCACAGCTGTGGAGATTTTAAGATGACAGTGAACCCAGTCCTTCACACGGTACAATATCCGCTTCCACGAATTGAGGATATTTTCGCCTCACTATCTGGAGGTAAACGCTTCACCAAAATTGATCTAGCCCAGGCGTACTTGCAAATGGAGGTAGAAGAAGCCTTGAAACAATACCTCAAGATTAACACTCATAAAGGCCTCTACCAATACAACCGGCTGGTGTTCGGGGTAGCATCATAGAAACATAGAAGATAGGAGCAGGAGTAGGCCATTCGGCCCTGCTCCGCCATTCAACAAGATCATGGCTGATCATCCAAACCCTAGCACCCGGTCCCTACACCGACAGCCATCCCACCCAAGCCCTATCCCCGTAACCCCACATATTTAATCCCCCCTAACACTAAGGGCCAATTTTTATCATAGCCAATCAACCTAACCCACACATCTTTGGACTGTGGGAGGAAACCGGAGCACCCGGAGAAAACCCACGCAAACACGGGGAGAATGTGCAAACTCCACACAGACAGTCACCCGAGGCCGGATTTGAACCCGGGTCCCTGGCGCTGTGAGGCAACAGTGCTAACCACTATGCCACCGTGCTGCCCTGGCTCCGGCTATTTGGCAAAGGGCGATGGATCAAGTCCTGCAAGTGATTCCAGGGACCCAGTGTTATTTGGACGACATCCTGGTCACGGGTGAAAATGACAGTGATCACCTCGCCAACTTGGAGAAGGTGCTCACTAGATTAAAGGAATATGGGCTACGAGCTAATCACCACAAGTGCGAGTTATTCCAGAAGCAGATCTCGTATTGTGGCCACATTATTGATGAAGAGGGGTTACATAAGTCCCCTGAAAAGATTGAGGCAGTAGTCAAGGCTCCAGCACCGGAAAATGTGTCACAACTGAGGTCGTTCCTCGGGCTGGTGAACTACTACCATAAGTTCTTACCAAATTTGTCCACAGTATTACACCCACTGAACACCCTACTGCAAACGGGGGTACCATGGAAGTGGAATGACGAACGTAAACAAGCTTTCAAGAAGTGCAAAGAATTGACCACATCAAAAGAGGTGTTGGCCCATTTCAACCCAGCACTACCAATTTGTTTGGCATGTGATGCATCACCCTATGTTATTGGAGCGGTGCTGTCGCACAAATTCCCAGAGGGGTTGGAGAGGCCAGTAGCCTTTGCGTCTTGGTCACTAACCTCAGCCGAGCGCAACTACGCCCAGATTGACAGGGAGGCCCTCAGCCTAGTATGGGGAGTAAAAAAATTCAACCACTATCTGCATGGGCAGAAGTTCACCTTGCTGACTGACCACCAACTACTTGTCTCCATTTTTAATCCAAAGAAGGGCGTTCCGGTGATGACTGCACAATGGTTACAAAGGTGGTCCCTTTTTCTAGGGGCGAATCAATATGAAATAGAATATAAAGGCACGAAACAGCATCGAAACGCTGATGGGCTATCACGCCTGCCACTGCCTACTGTGGAGGAAGCACCAGCAGTGGACCCTATCAAGATATTTTATTCGTCAATAATTGAACGATTGCCAGTAATTAACACGGATATAGAGAAGGTGACCCGCAATGATCCGACGCTGTCTCGGGTATATGATTTGATGGTGAGGGGATGGCCAACACATGGCGACTCACTGTTGCCAGCATTCTCATCCAGAAGAGAACAGCTGTCAGTATGCCAGGGGACAGTGATGTGTGGATCCAGATTGGTGATTCCACCCAAGTTAAGGGAGAGAGTGCTAAATGAGCTTCATGAAGGTCATCTGGGAGGGGTGAAAATGAAAAGCCTTGCTAGGGCTTATGTGTGGTGGCCGGGGATCGATCAACAAATCGAGGACCTAACCAAGAGCTGCTCAGGATGCCAGAAGATCCAAAATGCACCACCACATGCCCCTCTACACCCATGGGAGTGGCTCTCCTCTCCATGGCAACGGGTGCATATTGATTTTGCTGGTCCATTCATGGACTCAATGTTCCTAGTAGCAGTGGATGCTCACTCAAAATGGCCTGAGGTGATAAAAATGTCCTCAACCACTACAGAGAAAACAATTGCAGTCCTACGGGCCATATTTGCCAGGAACGGCTTGCCAGAGCAGATTTGCTCTGATAATGGACCACAGTTTGTGTCCGAAGAGTTTCGGAAATTTATGAGAAGGAATGGGGTAAGGCATTACACATCCGCCCCGTATCATCCAGCCACAAATGGATTGGCTGAGAGGTTTGTACAAACCTTTAAAAAGGCGATAAAGGCCATGTGCGATGATGAAATTTCACTACAGCATAAGGTGGACAATTTCCTATTAGCCTACAGAAATGCGACACATGCAGTTACCAACCAGACCCCGGCCATGATGTTCTTTAACCGAAGGTTGAGATCTTGTCTGGATTTGCTCAGACCAAATGTGCGAAGAAATGTTAAGGATAAACAATTCCAGCACATCAATGAGAAGCCGAAAAGGAGCTTCAATGTCGGACAACCAGTCTTGGCCCGTGACTACCGAAGAGAGAAATGGCAACCCGGAATGATATGCACACGGCAGGGGCCATTAATGTACACATTGGATGTCGGGGAGAACATTGTGAGACGCCACGTCTATCAGATCTTAGCGTCACAGGAACGAGTCAACCCCATGTCTCGCGTACCTGGGGATGAACCCGACATACCGGTTGCATCTACCTCAGAATGAGTAGCAGTGGAAACCGATGAACGAACCAATGAAAAGGGGCCAGAATCGCCTCCGCACAAAGAACAAGAACCTCAGGAAAGGCGCGACCCTGAAAGGATCAGGAAGCCGCCCCAAAGACTGAATGTATAAATGGACTATTGTTGTTTAATGTGCATGTTAAAGTGTTAATTGTTATTTGAATATTATGGGTACTGCTAATCTAAAAGGGGAGGAATAGTAGTGTATGTACCTTTAAGAGAGAACTACTTTTACAGCTCCTGTATACTGTAGTACCGGCAGTGACCACACCTGTATATAAGCCTTGAGCATGCCTCTGTACCCCCAGTCTTGAGACTACCCTACTCCAGTAAACACCTGTTGATTGTTAAGTTACAGCATCCGTGTAGTTATTGGGAAAACGTCATACTCTCAGAATCACGGATCTAACAGATGAGATGATTCAGGCCCTGGTTCAGGGTGGAGGAGGTGTTTCAGGCCCTGGTTCAGTGTGGAGGAGATGTTTCATGTCCTGGGTCAGAGTGGAGGTGATGTTTCAGGCCCTGGTTCAGTATGGAGATGTTTTGGGCCCTGGTTCAGTGTGGAGGAGATGATTCATGCCCTGGTTCAGTGTGGAGGAGATGTTTCAGACTGTGGTACAGTGTGGAGGAGATGTTTCAGGCCCTGGTTCAGTATGCAGGAGATTTTTCAGGCACTGGTTCAGTGTGGAGGAGATGTTTGAGGTCCTGGTTCAGTTTGAAGGGGATGTTTCAGACCTTGGTTCATTGTGAAGATATTTCAGGTCCTAGTTCAGAGTGGAGGAGATGTTTCAGCCCTGGTTAAGTTTGGAGAAGATGTTTCAGCCCTGGTTAGTTTGGAAGAGTTGTTTTAGGCCCTGGTTCAGTGTGCAGGTGATTTTTCAGGCCTTGGTTCAGTGTGGAGGAGATGTTTCAGGCCCTGGTTCAGTGTGGAGGTGATGTTTCCGACCCTGGTTCAGTGTGGAGATGTTTCAGGCCCTGGATCAGTGTGGAGGAGATATTTCAGGCCCTGGCTCAGTGTGGAGGAGATGTTTCAGGCATTGGTTCTGTGTGGAGGAGGTGTTTCAGGCCCTGGTTCAGTGTGGAGGAGATGTTTGAACCCTGGCTCAGTGTGGATGAGATGTTTCAGGCCCTGGATCAGTGTGGAAGAGGTGTTACAGGCCCTGGCTCAGTGTGGATGAGATGTTTCAGTCCCTGGTTCAGTGTGCAGGCGATTTTTCAGGCCCTGGTTCAGTGTGGAGGAGATGTTTCAGGCCCTGGCTCAGTGTGGAGGAGATGTTTCAGGCCCTGGTTCAGTGTGGAGATGTTTCAGGTACTGGTTCAGAGGGGAGGAGATGTTTCAGGCACTGGTACAGTGTGCAGGAGATTTTTCAGGCACTGGTTCAGTGTGGAGGAGATGTTTGAGGTCCTGGTTCAGTTTGAAGGAGATGTTTCAGACCTTGGTTCATTGTGAAGATATTTCAGGTCCTAGTTCAGTGTGGAAGAGGTGTTTCAGGCCCTGGCTCAGTGTGGAGATGTCTCAGGACCTGGTTCAATGTTGAGGAGATATTCACGCCCTTGTTCAGTGGGGAGATGTTTCAGGCCCTGGCTCAGTGTGGAGGAGAAGTTTCAGGCCCTGGTTCAGTGTGGAGGAGATATGTCAGGCATTGGTTCAGTGTGGAGATGTTTCAGGCCCTGGTTTGGTGTGGAGATGTTTCAGGTCCTGGTTCAGTGTGGAGGAGATGTTAATGGTCCTGCTTCAGTGTGGAGGAGATGTTTTAGGCCCTGGTTCAGTGTGGAAATGCATCAGGCCCTTGTTCAGTGTGGATGAGTTGTTTCCGACCCTGGTTCAGTGTGGAGATGTTTCAGGTCCGGGTTAAGTGTGGAGGAGATATTTCAGGCCCAGGTTCATTGTGGAGGAGATATTTCAGGACCTGGTTCAGTGTGGAGGAGGTGTTTCATGCCCTGGTTCAGTGTGGAGATGTTTCAGGCCCTGGCTCAGTGTGGAGGAGATATTTCAGGCATTGGTTCAGTGTGGAGGAGATGTTTCACCCCGGTTCATTGCGGAGATGTTTCAGGTCCTGGTTCAGTGTGGAGGAGATTCTTCAGGTCCTGTTTCAGTGTGGAGGAGATTCTGCAGGTCCTGGTTCAGTGTGGAGGATAGGATTCAGTCCCTGGTTCAGTGTGGAGGAGATGTTTCATTCCCTGGTTCAGTGTGCAGGAGCTTTTTGTACCATGGTGCAGTGTGGAGGAGATGCTTGAATTCTGGCTCAGTGTGGAGGAGATGTTTCAGGTCCTGGTTCAGTGTGGAGGAGATGTTTCATGTCCTGGCTCAGTGTGGAGGCGATGTTTCAGGCCCTGGTTCAGTGTGGAGGAGATGTTTCATGTCCTGGTTCAGTGTGGAGGAGATGTTTCAGGCCCTGGTTCAGTGTGCAGGCGATTTTTCAGGCCCTGGCTCAGTGTGGAGGAGATGTTTCAGGCCCTGGTTCATTGTGGAGGTGATGTTTCCGACCCTGGTTCAGTGTGGAGGAGATGTTTCATGTCCTGGGTCAGAGTGGAGGAGATGTTTCCGGCCCTGGTTCAGTGTGGAGATGTTTCAGGCCCTGGTTCAGTGTGCAGGCGATTTTTCAGGCCCTGGTTCAGTGTGGAGGAGATATTTCAGGCCCTGGTTCAATGTGGAGGAGATATTTCAGGCCCTGGTTCAGTGTGGAGGAGGTGTTTCAGGCCCTGGTTCAGTGTGGAGGAGATGTTTCAGGCATTGGTTCAGTGTGGAGGAGGTGTTTCAGGCCCTGGTTCAGTGTGGAGGAGATGTTTCAGGCATTGGTTCAGTGTGGAGGAGGTGTTTCAGGCCCTGGTTCAGTGTGGAGGAGATGTTTCAGTCATTGGTTCAGTGTGGAGGAGATGTTTCAGGCATTGGTTCAATGTGGAGGAGATATTTCAGGCCCTGGTTCAGTGTGGAGGAGATTTTTCAGGCATTGGTTCAGTGTGGAGGAGGTGTTTCAGGCCCTGGTTCAATGTGGAGGAGATGTTTGAACGCTGGCTCAGTCTGGAGGAGATGTTTGAGGTCCTGGTTCAGTTTGAAGGAGATGTTTCAGACCTTGGTTCATTGTGAAGATATTTCAGGTCCAATTCAGAGTGGAGGAGATGTTTCAGCCCTGGTTATGTTTGGAAGAGATGTTTCAGCCCTGGTTAAGTTTGGAGGAGTTGTTTCAGGCCCTGGTTCAGTGTGGAGGAGATGTTTCAGGTCCTGGTTCATTGTGGACGAGATGCTTCAGGTCCAGGTTCAGTGTGGAGGAGATGATTCATGCCCTGGTTCAGTATGGAGATGTTTCAGGCCCTGGTTCATTGAGGAGATGCTTCAGGTCCTGGTTCAGTGTGGAGGAGATGCTTCAGGTCCTGGATCAATGTGGAATAAATGTTTCAGGCCCTGGTTCAGTTTGGAGGAGATGTTTCAGGCCTTGGTTCAGTGTGGAGGAGATGTTTCAGGCCATGGTTCAGTGTGGAGATGTTTCAGATCCTGTTTCAGTGTGGAGGAGATGTTTCAATTCCTGGTTCAATGTAGAGGAGCTTTTTGAATGATGATTCAGTGTGGAGGAGATGCTTAAATCCTGGCTCAGTGTGGACGAGGTGTTTCAGGCCCTGGTTCAGTGTGGAGGTGACATTTCTGGCCCTGGTTCAGTGTGGAGATGTTTCAGGCCCTAGTTCAGTTTGGAGGAGATATTTCAGGCCCTAGTTCAGTTTGGAGGAGATATTTCAGGCCCTGGTTCAGTGTGGAGGAGCTTTTTCAGGCCCTGGTTCTGTTTGGAGGATTTGTTTCAAGCCCTGGTTCAGTGTGGAGATGCTTCACGTCTTGGTTCAGTGTGGAGGAGATGCTTCAGGTCATGGATCAATGTGGAATAGATGTTTCAGGCCCTGGTTCAGTTTGGAGGAGATGTTTCAGGCCCTGGTTCAGTTTGGAGGAGATGTTTCAGGCCATGGTTCAGTGTGGAGATGTTTCAGATCCTGTTTCAGTGTGGAGGAGATGTTTCAATTCCTGGTTCAATGTAGAGGAGCTTTTTGAATGATGATTCAGTGTGGAGGAGATGCTTAAATCCTGGCTCAGTGTGGACGAGGTGTTTCAGGTCCTGGTTCAGTGTGGAGGTGACATTTCTGGCCCTGGTTCAGTGTGGAGATGTTTCAGGCCCTAGTTCAGTTTGGAGGAGATATTTCAGGCCCTTGTTCAGGTTGGAGGAGCTATTTCAGTCTCTGGTTCAGTGTGGAGGAGGTGTTTCAGGCCCTGGTTCTGTGTGGAGATGTTTTAGGCCCTGGTTCAGTGTGGAGGAGATGTTTCAGGTCCTGGTTCAGAGTGGAGATGTTTCAGGTCCTGGTTCTGTGTGGAGATGTTTTAGGCCCTGGTTCAGTCTGGAGATTTTTCAGGTCCTGTTTCAGTGTGGAGGAGATTCTGCAGGTCCTGGTTCAGTGTGGAGAATATGATTCAGTCCCTGGTTCAGTGTGGAGGAGCTTTTTGTACCATGATGCAGTGTGGAGGAGATGTTTGAACCCTGGCTCAGTGTGGATGAGATGTTTCAGGCATTGGTTCAGTGTGGAGGAGATGTTTCAGGCATTGGTTCAGTGTGGAGATGTTTCAGGCCCTGGTTCGTGTGGAGGAGATGTTTCAGGCATTGGTTCAGTCTGGAGGAGATGTTTCAGGTCCTGGTTCCGTGTGGAGGAGATGTTTCAGGCCCTGGTTCTGTGTGGAGGAGATGTTTCAGGTCCTGGTTCAGAGTGGAGATGTTTCAGGTCCTGGTTCTGTGTGGAGATGTTTTAGGCCCTGGTTCAGTGTGGAGATTTTTCAGGTCCTGTTTCAGTGTGGAGGAGATTCTGCAGGTCTTGGTTCAGTGTGGAGAATATGATTCAGTCCCTGGTTCAGTGTGGAGGAGCTTTTTGTACCATGATGCAGTGTGGAGGAGATGTTTGAACCCTGGCTCAGTGTGGATGAGATGTTTCAGGCATTGGTTCAGTGTGGAGGAGATGTTTCAGGCATTGGTTCAGTGTGGAGATGTTTCAGGCCCTGGTTCGTGTGGAGGAGATGTTTCAGGCATTGGTTCAGTCTGGAGGAGATGTTTCAGGTCCTGGTTCCGTGTGGAGGAGATGTTTCAGGCCCTGGTTCTGTGTGGAGGAGATGTTTCATTCCCTGGTTCAGTGTGGAGGAGATGTTTCATTCCCTGGTTCAGTGTGGAGATGTTTCAGGCATTGGTTCCGTGTGGAGGAGATGTTTCAGGCATTGGTTCAGTGTGGAGGAGATGTTTCAGGCCCTGGTTCAGTGTGGAGGAGATGTTTCAGGTCCTGGTTCCGTGTGGAGGAGATGTTTCAGGCCCTGGTTCAGTGTGGAGGAGATGTTTCAGGCCCTGGTTCAGTGTGGAGGAGATGTTTCAGGAATAACAACAGTAAATGCTGGAAAAACTCAGCAGGCCAGGCAACATCTGTGGAGAGAAATTAGAGTCGACGTTTCGGGTCTAACCCTTTTTCAAACTCTCCCCTCCGCAGAGTTTTTAAAAAGGGTTAGACCCGAAACGTCGACTCTAATTTCTCTCCACAGAAGTGCCCTGGCCTGCTATGTTTTTCCAGCTTTTTCTGCTGTTATTTTGGATTTCCAGCATCTGCAGTATTTTGCTATCGTACTAGATGTTTCAGGTCCTGGTTCTGAGTGGAGGACATGTTTCAGTCCCTGGCTCAGTGTGGAGGAGATGTTTCAGGCCCAGGTTCAGTGTGGAGATGTTTCAGGCATTGGTTCCGTGTGGAGGAGATGTTTCAGGCATTGTTTCAGTGTGGAGGAGATGTTTCCGGCCCTGGTTCAGTGTGGAGGAGATGTTTCAGGTCCTGGTTCCATGTGGAGGAGATGTTTCAGGCCCTGGTTCTGTGTGCTGGAGATGTTTCAGGCCCTGGTTCAGTGTGGAGGAGATGTTTCATTCCCTGGTTCAGTGTGGAGATGTTTCAGGCATTGGTTCCGTGTGGAGGAGATGTTTCAGGCATTGGTTCAGTGTGGAGGAGATGTTTCAGGCCCTGGTTCAGTGTGGAGGAGATGTTTCAGGTCCTGGTTCCGTGTGGAGGAGATGTTTCAGGCCCTGGTTCAGTGTGGAGGAGATGTTTCAGGCCCTGGTTCAGTGTGGAGGAGATGTTTCAGGAATAACAACAGTAAATGCTGGAAAAACTCAGCAGGCCAGGCAACATCTGTGGAGAGAAATTAGAGTCGACGTTTCGGGTCTAACCCTTTTTCAAACTCTCCCCTCCGCAGAGTTTTTAAAAAGGGTTAGACCCGAAACGTCGACTCTAATTTCTCTCCACAGAAGTGCCCTGGCCTGCTATGTTTTTCCAGCTTTTTCTGCTGTTATTTTGGATTTCCAGCATCTGCAGTATTTTGCTATCGTACTAGATGTTTCAGGTCCTGGTTCTGAGTGGAGGACATGTTTCAGTCCCTGGCTCAGTGTGGAGGAGATGTTTCAGGCCCAGGTTCAGTGTGGAGATGTTTCAGGCATTGGTTCCGTGTGGAGGAGATGTTTCAGGCATTGTTTCAGTGTGGAGGAGATGTTTCCGGCCCTGGTTCAGTGTGGAGGAGATGTTTCAGGTCCTGGTTCCATGTGGAGGAGATGTTTCAGGCCCTGGTTCTGTGTGCTGGAGATGTTTCAGGCCCTGGTTCAGTGTGGTGGAGATGTTTCAGGCATTGGTTCAGTGTAGAGGAGGCGTTTCAGGCCCTGGTTCAGTGTGGAGGATATGTTTGAACCCTGTCTCAGTGTGGATGAGATGCTTCAGGCCTTGGTTCAGTGTGGAGGAAGTGTTTCAGGCCCTGGTTCAGTGTGGAGGAGATGTTTCATGTCCTGGGTCAGAGTGGAGGAGATGGTCCAGGCCCTGGTTCAGTGTGGAGATGTTTTAGGCCCTGTTTCAGCGTGGAGGAGATGATTCATGCCCTGGTTCAGTGTGGAGGAGATGATTCAGGCCGTGGTTCAATGCGGAGGAGATGTTTCAGGCACTGGTTTCAGTGTGGAGATGGTTCAGGTGCTGCATCAGAGTGGAGGAGCTGTTTCAGGCTCTGGTTCAGTGTGGAGATGTTTCAGGTCCTGGTACAGAGTGGAGGAGATGTTTCAGGCACTGGTACAGTGTGGAGGAGATGTTTCAGGCCCTGGTTCAGTGTGCAGGAGATTTTTCAAGCACTGGTTCAGTGTGGAGGAGGTGTTTGAGGTCCTGGTTCAGTTTGAAGGAGATGTTTCAGACCTTGGTTCATTGTGAAGATATTTCAGGTCCTAGTTCAGAGTGGAGGAGATGTTTCAGCCCTGGTTAAGTTTGGAAGAGATGTTTCAGCCCTGGTTAAGTTTGGAGGAGTTGTTTCAGGCCATGGTTCAGTGTGGAGGAGATGTTTCAGGTCCTGGTTCATTGTGGACGAGATGCTTCAGGTCCAGGTTCAGTGTGGAGGAGATGATTCATGCCCTGGTTCAGTATGGAGATGTTTCAGGCCCTGGTTCAGTGTGGAGATGCTTCACGTCTTGGTTCAGTGTGGAGGAGATGCTTCAGGTCATGGATCAATGTGGAATAGATGTTTCAGGCCCTGGTTCAGTTTGGAGGAAGTGTTTCAGGCCTTGGTTCAGTGTGGAGGAGATGTTTCAGGCCATAGTTCAGTGTGGAGATGTTTCAGATCCCGTTTCAGTGTGGAGGAGATGTTTCAATTCCTGGTTCAGTGTGGAGAAGCTTTTTGAATGATGATTCAGTGTGGAGGAGATGCTTAAATCCTGGTTCAGTGTAGACGAGATGTTTCAGGTCCTGGTTCAGTGTGGAGGAAATGTTTCAGGCCCTGGTTCAGTGTGGAGGAGATATTTCTGGCCCTGGTTCAGTGTGGAGATGTTTCAGGCCCTAGTTCAGTTTGGAGGAGATATTTCAGGCCCTGGTTCAGTGTGGAGGAGCTTTTTCAGGCCCTGGTTAAGTTTGGAGGATTTGTTTCAAGCCCTGGTTCAGTGTGCTGGAGATGTGTCAGGCCCTGGTTCTATCTGGAGATGTTTTAGGCCCTGGTTCATTGTGCAGGAGATATTTCCGTCCTTGGTTCAGAGTGGAGGAGATATTTAATGTCCTGGTTCAGTGTAGAGTAGATGTTTTAGGCGCAGCTTCAGTGTGAAGGAGATGTTAAAGTTCCTGGTTCAGTTTGAAGGAGATGCTTCAAGCCCTGGTTCATTGCGGAGGAGATATTTCAGTCTAGATTCAGTGTGGAGGAGATGTTTTAGGCCCAGCTTTAGTGTGAAGGAGATGTTTCAGTTCCTGGTTCAGTGTGGATGAGATGTTTCAGGCCCTGGTTCAGTGTGGAGATATTTTAGGCCCTGGTTCAGTGTGGAGGTGATATTTCAGGCCCTGGTTCAGTGTGGAGGAGATGCTACAAGCCCCGGTTCAGTGTGTAGGAGATGCTTCAGGTCCTGTTTAATTGTGGAGGAGATTTTTAAGGTCCTGGTTCAGTGTGGAGATATTTCAGGTCCTGGTACAGAGTGGAGGAGAAGTTTCAGGCCCTGGTTCAGTGTGGACGAGATGCTTCAGTCCCCATTGCAGTGTGGAGGAGATTTTTCAGGTCCTGGCTCAATGTGGAGGAGATGACTCATGCCCTGGTTATGTGTGGAGGAGATATTTCAGGCTCTGGTTAAGTGTGGAGGAGATGTTACAGGCCCTGGTTCAGTGTGGAGAAAATGTTTCAGTCCCTGGTTCAGTGTGGAGAAAATGTTTCAGTCCCTGGTTCAGTGTGGAGGAAATGATTCAGTCCCTGGTTCAGTGTGGAGGAGACGTTTGAACCCTGGTTCAGCGTGGAGGAGATGTTTCAGGTCCTGTTTCCATGGGAATAGATGTTTCAGGCCCTGGTTCAGTGTGGAGGAGATGTTTCAGGCACTGGTTCAGTGTGGAGGAGATGTTTCAGGTCCTGCTTCAGTGTGGAGGATATTTTTCAGGCCCTGGTTCAGTGTGGAGGAGATTCTTCAAGCCCTGATTCAGTGTGGAGATAATGTTTCAGGCCCTGGTTCTTTGTGGAGGAGATGCTTCAGGCCCTGGATCAGTGAGGAGATGTTTCAGGCCCTGGTTCAGTAGATGTTTCAGGCCTTGGTTCATTGTGGAGGAGATGCTTCAGTTCCTGTTTCAGTGAGGAGGAGATTTTTCAGGTCCTGGTTCAGTGTGGAGGAGAATTTTCAGACCCTGGTGCAGTGTGGAGATGTTTCAGGCCCTGGCTCAGTGTGGAGTTGATGTGTCAGGTCCTGGTTCAGTCTATAGGAGATGATTCAAGCCCTGGTACAGTGTGGAGGAGATATTTGATGCCCTGATTCAGTGTGGAGGAGATGTTTCAGGCCCTGGCACAGTGTGGAGGAAATGTTTCAGTCCCTGGTTCAGTGTGGAGGAGATGTTTCAGGCCCTGGTACAGTGTGGAGGAAAAGTTTCAGTCCCTGGTTCAGTGTGGAGGAGATGTTTCAGGCCCTGGTTCAGTGTGGAGGAGACGTTTCAGGCCCTGGTTCAGTGTGGAGATGTTTCCGGCCCTGGTTAAGTGTGGAGGAGATGTTTCAGTCCCTGGTTCAGTGTGGAGATGTTTCAGGTCCCGTTTCTGTGTGCAGGAGATGTTTCACGCCCTGGTTTAGTGTGGAGGAGATGTTTCAGACCCTGGCTCAGAGTGGAGGTGATGTTTCAAACACTGGTTCAGTGTGGAGATGTATCAGGGCCTGGTTCAGTGTGCAGGAGCTTTTACAGGCCCTCGTTCAGTGTGGAGAACTTTCAGGTCCTGGTTCAGTGTGTAGAATATGTTTCAAGCCTTGGTTCAGTGTGGAGGAGATGCTTCAAGCCCTGGTTCAGTGTGGAGGAGCTGTTTCAGGCCCTGGTTCAATAGATGTTTCAAGCCCTGGTTCAGTGTGGAGGTGATGTTTCCGACCCTGGTTCAGTGTGGAAATGTTTCAGGCCCTGGTTCAGTGTGGAGGAGATATTTCAGGCCCTGGTTCAGTGTGGAGGAGATGTTTCAGGCATTGGTTCAGTGTGGAGGAGGTGTTTCAGGCCCTGGTTCAGTGTGGAGGAGATGTTTGAACCCTGGCTCAGTGTGGATGAGATGTTTCAGGCCCTGGATCTGTGTGGAAGAGGATTTGCAGGCCCTGGCTCAGTGTGGGTGAGATGTTTCAGTCCCTGGTTCAGTGAGCAGGCGATTTTTCAGGCCCTGGTTCAGTGTGGAGGAGATGTTTCAGGCCCTGGCTCAGTGTGGAGGAGATGTTTCAGGCCCTGGTTCAGTGTGGAGATGTTTCAGGTACTGGTTCAGAGGGGAGGAGATGTTTCAGGCACTGGTACAGTGTGGAGGAGATGTTTCAGGCCCTGGCTCAGTGTGGAGGAGATGTTTCAGGCCCTGGTTCAGTGTGGAGATGTTTCAGGTACTGGTTCAGAGGGGAGGAGATGTTTCAGGCACTGGTACAGTGTGGAGGAGATGTTTCAGGCCCTGGTTCAGTGTGCAGGAGATTTTTCAGGCACTGGTTCAGTGTGGAGGAGATGTTTGAGGTCCTGGTTCAGTTTGAAGGAGATGTTTCAGACCTTGGTTCATTGTGAAGATATTTCAGGTCCTAGTTCAGTGTGGAGGAGGTATATCAGGCCCTGGATCAGTGTGGCAATGTTTCAGGCCCTGGTTCAGTGTGGAGGAGATGCTTGAATTCTGGCTCAGTGTGGAGGACATGTTTCAGGCCCTGGTTCAGTGTGGAGATGTCTCAGGACCTGGTTCAATGTTGAGGAGATATTCACGCCCTTGTTCAGTGGGGAGATGTTTCAGGCCCTGGCTCAGTGTGGAGGAGATGTTTCAGGCCCTGGTTCAGTGTGGAGGAGAAGTTTCAGGCCCTGGTTAAGTGTGGAGGAGATATGTCAGGCATTGGTTCAGTGTGGAGATGTTTCAGGCCCTGGTTTGGTGTGGAGATGTTTCAGGTCCTGGTTCAGTGTGGAGGAGATGTTAATGGTCCTGGTTCAGTGTGGAGGAGATGTTTTAGGCCCTGGTTCAGTGTGGAAATGCATCAGGCCCTTGTTCAGTGTGGATGTGTTGTTTCCGACCCTGGTTGAGTGTGGAGATGTTTCAGGTCCGGGTTAAGTTTGGAGGAGATATTTCAGGCCCAGGTTCATTGTGGAGGAGATATTTCAGGACCTGGTTCAGTGTGGAGGAGATGTTTCATGCCCTGGTTCAGTGTGAAGATGTTTCAGGCCCTGGCTCAGTGTGGAGGAGATATTTCAGGCATTGGTTCAGTGTGGAGGAGATGTTTCACCCCTGGTTCATTGCGGAGATGTTTCAGGTCCTGGTTCAGTGTGGAGGAGATTCTTCGGGTCCTGTTTCAGTATGGAGGAGATTCTGCAGGTCCTGGTTCAGTGTGGAGGATAGGATTCAGTCCCTGGTTCAGTGTGGAGGAGATGTTTCAGGCCCTGGTTCAGTGTGGAGGAGATGTTTCAGGTCCTGGTTCAGTGTGGAGGCGATGTTTCAGGCCCTGGTTCAGTGTGGAGGAGATGTTTCATGTCCTGGGTCAGAGTGGAGGAGATGTTTCCGGCCCTGGTTCAGTGTGGAGATGTTTCAGGTCCTGGTTCAGTGTGGAGGCGATGTTTCAGGCCCTGGTTCAGTGTGGAGGAGATGTTTCATGTCCTGGGTCAGAGTGGAGGAGATGTTTCAGGCCCTGGTTCAGTGTGGAGATGTTTCAGGCCCTGGTTCAGTGTGCAGGCGATTTTTCAGGCCCTGGCTCAGTGTGGAGGAGATGTTTCAGGCCCTGGTTCATTGTGGAGGTGATGTTTCCGACCCTGGTTCAGTGTGGAGGAGATGTTTCAGGCCCTGGTTCAATGTGGAGGAGATATTTCAGGCCCTGGTTCAGTGTGGAGGAGAAGTTTCAGGCATTGGTTCAGTGTGGAGGAGGTGTTTCAGGCATTGGTTCAGTGTGGAAGAGATGTTTGAACCCTGGCTCAGTCTGGAGGAGATGTTTGAGGTCCTGGTTCAGTTTGGAGGAGGTGTTTCAGGCCCTGGTTCAGTGTGAAGATATTTCAGGTCCAATTCAGAGTGGAGGAGATGTTTCAGCCCTGGTTATGTTTGGAAGAGATGTTTCAGCCCTGGTTAAGTTTGGAGGAGTTGATTCAGGCCCTGGTTCAGTGCGGAGGAGATGTTTCAGGTCCTGGTTCATCGTGGACGAGATGCTTCAGGTCCAGGTTCAGTGTGGAGGAGATGATTCATGCCCTGGTTCAGTATGGAGATGTTTCAGGCCCTGGTTCATTGAGGAGATGCTTCAGGTCCTGGTTCAGTGTGGAGGAGATGCTTCAGGTCCTGGATCAATGTGGAATAGATGTTTCAGGCCCTGGTTCTGTTTGGAGGAGATGTATCAGGCCTTGGTTCAGTGTGGAGGAGATGTTTCAGGCCATGGTTCAGTGTGGAGATGTTTCAGATCCTGTTTCAGTGTGGAGGAGATGTTTCAATTCCTGGTTCAATGTGGAGGTGCTTTTTGAATGATGATTCAGTGTGGAGGAGATGCTTAAATGCTGGCTCAGTGTGGACGAGGTGTTTCAGGTCCTGGTTCAGTGTGGAGGAAATGTTTCAGGCCCTGGTTCAGTGTGGAGGTGACATTTCTGGCCCTGGTTCAGTGTGGAGATGTTTCAGGCCCTAGTTCAGTTTGGAGGAGATATTTCAGGCCCTGGTTCAGTTTGGAGGATTTGTTTCAAGCCCTGGTTCAGTGTGCTGGAGATGTTTCAGGCCCTTGTTCAGGTTGGAGGAGCTATTTCAGTCTCTGGTTCAGTGTGGAGGAGATGTTTCAGGCCCTGGTTCTGTGTGGAGATGTTTTAGGCCCTGGTTCAGTGTGGAGGAGATGTTTCAGGTCCTGGTTCAGAGTGGAGATGTTTCATGGTCCTGGTTCTGTGTGGAGATGTTTTAGGCCCTGGTTCAGTTTGGAGGAGATTTTTCAGGTCCTGTTTCAGTGTGGAGGAGATTCTGCAGATCCTGGTTCAGTGTGGAGAATATGATTCAGTCCCTGGTTCAGTGTGGAGGAGCTTTTTGTACCATGATGCAGTGTGGAGGAGATGTTTGAACCCTGGCTCAGTGTGGATGAGATGTTTCAGGCATTGGTTCAGTGTGGAGGAGATGTTTCAGGCATTGGTTCAGTGTGGAGATGTTTCAGGCCCTGGTTCGTGTGAAGGAGATGTTTCAGGCATTGGTTCAGTGTGGAGGAGATGTTTCAGGTCCTGGTTCCGTGTGGAGGAGATGTTTCAGGCCCTGGTTCAGTGTGGAGGAGATGTTTCATTCCCTGGTTCAGTGTGGAGGAGATGTTTCATTCCCTGGTTCAGTGTGGAGATGTTTCAGGCATTGGTTCCGTGTGGAGGAGATGTTTCAGGCATTGGTTCAGTGTGGAGGAGATGTTTCAGGCCCTGGTTCAGTGTGGAGGAGATGTTTCAGGTCCTGGTTCCATGTGGAGGAGATGTTTCAGGCCCTGGTTCAGTGTGGAGGAGATGTTTCAGGCCCTGGTTCAGTGTGGAGGAGATGTTTCAGGAATAACAACAGAAAATGCTGGAAAAAATCAGCAGGCCAGGCAACATCTGTGGAGAGAAATTAGAGTCGACGTTTCGGGCATTACCCTTTTTCAAACTCTCCCCTCCGCAGAGTTTTTAAAAAGGGTTAGACCCGAAACGTCGACTCTAATTTCTCTCCACGGAAGTGCCCTGGCCTGCTATGTTTTTCCAGCTTTTTCTGCTGTTATTTTGGATTTCCAGCATCTGCAGTATTTTGCTATTGTACGAGATGTTTCAGGCCCTGGTTCTGAGTGGAGGACATGTTTCAGTCCCTGGCTCAGTGTTGAGGAGATGTTTCAGGTCCAGGTTCAGTGTGGCGATGTTTCAGGCCCTGGTTCTGTGTGCTGGAGATGTTTCAGGCACTGGTTCAGTGTGGTGGAGATGTTTCAGGCATTGGTTCAGTGTAGAGGAGGTGTTTCAGGCCCTGGTTCAGTGTGGAGAATATGTTTGAACCCTGTCTCAGTGTGGATGAGATGCTTCAGGCCCTGGTTCAGTGTGGAGGAAGTGTTTCAGGCCCTGGTTCAGTGTGGAGGAGATGTTTCATGTCCTGGGTCAGAGTGGAGGAGATGGTCCAGGCCCTGTTTCAGTGTGGAGATGTTTTAGGCCCTGTTTCAGTGTGGAGGAGATGATTCATGCCCTGGTTCAGTGTGGAGGAGATGATTCAGGCCGTGGTTCAATGCGGAGGAGATGTTTCAGGCCCTGGTTCAGTGTGGAGATGGTTCAGGCGCTGCATCAGAGTGGAGGAGCTATTTCAGTCTCTGGTTCAGTGTGGAGATGTTTCAGGCCCTGGTTCAGTGTGCAGGAGATTTTTCAAGCACTGGTTCAGTGTGGAGGAGATGTTTGAGGTCCTGGTTCAGTTTGAAGGAGATGTTTCAGACCTTGGTTCATTGTGAAGATATTTCAGGTCCTAGTTCAGAGTGGAGGAGATGTTTCAGCCCTGGTTAAGTTTGGAAGAGATGTTTCAGCCCTGGTTAAGTTTAGAGGAGTTGTTTCAGGCCATGGTTCAGTGTGGAGGAGATGTTTCAGGTCCTGGTTCATTGTGGACGAGATGCTTCAGGTCCAGGTTCAGTGTGGAGGAGATGATTCATGCCCTGGTTCAGTATGGAGATGTTTCAGGCCCTGGTTCAGTGTGGAGATGCTTCACGTCCTGGTTCAGTGTGGAGGAGATGCTTCAGGTCCTGGATCAATGTGGAATAGATGTTTCAGGCCCTGGTTCAGTTTGGAGGAGGTCTTTCAGGCCTTGGTTCAGTGTGGAGATGTTTCAGATCCTGTTTCAGTGTGGAGGAGATGTTTCAATTCCTGATTCAGTGTGGAGAAGCTTTTTGAATGATGATTCAGTGTGGAGGAGATGCTTAAATCCTGGCTCAGTGTGGACGAGATGTTTCAGGTCCTGGTTCAGTGTGGAGGAAATGTTTCAGGCCCTGGTTCAGTGTGGAGGAGATATTTCTGGCCCTGGTTCAGTGTGGAGATGTTTCAGGCCCTAGTTCAGTTTGGAGGAGATATTTCAGGCCCTGGTTCAGTGTGGAGGAGCTTTTTCAGGCCCTGGTTCAGTTTGGAGGATTTGTTTCAAGCCCTGGTTCAGTGTGCTGGAGATGTTTCAGGCCCTTGTTCAGGTTGGAGGAGCTATTTCAGTCTCTGGTTCAGTGTGGAGGAGATGTTTCAGGCCCTTGTTCTGTCTGGAGATGTTTTAGGCTCTGGTTCAGTGTGGAGGAGATATTTCCAGCCTTGGTTCAGAGTGGAGGAGATATTTAATGTCCTGGTTCAGTTTAGAGTAGATGTTTTAGGCCCAGCTTCAGTGTGAAGGAGATGTTAAAGTTCCTGGTTCAGTTTGAAGGAGATGCTTCAAGTCCTGGTTCATTGCGGAGGAGATATTTCAGTCTAGGTTCAGTGTGGAGATGTTTTAGGCCCAGCTTCAGTGTGAAGGAGATGTTTCAGTTCCTGGTTCAGTGTGGATGAGATGTTTCAGGCCCTGGTTCAGTGTGGAGATATTTTAGGCCCTGGTTCAGTGTGGAGGTAATATTTCAGGCCCTGGTTCAGTGTGGAGGAGATGCTACAAGCCCCGGTTCAGTGTGTAGGAGATGCTTCAGGTCCTGTTTAATTGTGGAGGAGATTTTTACGGTCCTGGTTCAGTGTGGAGATATTTCAGGTCCTGGTACAGAGTGGAGGAGAAGTTTCAGGCCCTGGTTCAGTGTAGACGAGATGCTTCAGTCCCCATTGCAGTGTGGAGGAGATTTTTCAGGTCCTGGCTCAATGTGGAGGAGATGACTCATGCCCTGGTTATGTGTGGAGGAGATATTTCAGGCTCTGGTTAAGTGTGGAGGAGATGTTACAGGCCCTGGTTCAGTGTGGAGAAAATGTTTCAGTCCCTGGTTCAGTGTGGAGGAGATGCTACAAGCCCCGGTTCAGTGTGTAGGAGATGCTTCAGGTCCTGTTTAATTGTGGAGGAGATTTTTAAGGTCCTGGTTCAGTGTGGAGATATTTCAGGTCCTGGTACAGAGTGGAGGAGAAGTTTCAGGCCCTGGTTCAGTGTGGACGAGATGCTTCAGTCCCCATTGCAGTGTGGAGGAGATTTTTCAGGTCCTGGCTCAATGTGGAGGAGATGACTCATGCCCTGGTTATGTGTGGAGGAGATATTTCAGGCTCTGGTTAAGTGTGGAGGAGATGTTACAGGCCCTGGTTCAGTGTGGAGAAAATGTTTCAGTCCCTGGTTCAGTGTGGAGGAAATGTTTCAGTCCCTGGTTCAGTGTGGAGGAGATGTTTGAACCCTGGTTCAGCGTGGAGGAGATGTTTCAGGTCCTGTTTCCATGGGAATAGATGTTTCAGGCCCTGGTTCAGTGTGGAGGAGATGTTTCAGGCACTGGTTCAGTGTCGAGGAGATGTTTCAGATCCTGCTTCAGTGTGGAGGATATTTTTCAGGCCCTGGTTCAATGTGGAGGTGATTCTTCAAGCCCTGGTTCAGTGTGGAGATAATGTTTCAGGCCCTGGTTCTTTGTGGAGGAGATGCTTCAGGCCCTGGATCAGTGAGGAGATGTTTCAGGCCCTAGTTCAGTAGATGTTTCAGGCCTTGGTTCATTGTGGAGGAGATGCTTCAGTTCCTGTTTCAGTGAGGAGGAGATTTTTCAGGTCCTGGTTCAGTGTGGAGGAGAATTTTCAGACCCTGGTGCAGTGTGGAGATGTTTCAGGCCCTGGCTCAGTGTGGAGTTGATGTATCAGGTCCTGGTTCAGTCTATAGGAGATGATTCAAGCCCTGGTACAGTGTGGAGGAGATATTTGATGCCCTGATTCAGTGTGGAGGAGATGTTTCAGGCCCTGGCACAGTGTGGAGGAAATGTTTCAGTCCCTGGTTCAGTGTGGAGGAGATGTTTCAGGCCCTGGTTCAGTGTGGAGGAGACGTTTCAGGCCCTGGTTCAGTGTGGAGATGTTTCAGGCCCTGGTTCAGTGTGGAGGAGATGTTTCAGACCTTGTTCAGTGTGGAGATGCTTCACGTCTTGGTTCAGTGTGGAGGAGATGCTTCAGGTCATGGATCAATGTGGAATAGATGTTTCAGGCCCTGGTTCAGTTTGGAGGAGGTGTTTCAGGCCTTGGTTCAGTGTGGAGGAGATGTTTCAGGCCATAGTTCAGTGTGGAGATGTTTCAGATCCCGTTTCAGTGTGGAGGAGATGTTTCAATTCCTGGTTCAGTGTGGAGAAGCTTTTTGAATGATGATTCAGTGTGGAGGAGATGCTTAAATCCTGGTTCAGTGTAGACGAGATGTTTCAGGTCCTGGTTCAGTGTGGAGGAAATGTTTCAGGCCCTGGTTCAGTGTGGAGGAGATATTTCTGGCCCTGGTTCAGTGTGGAGATGTTTCAGGCCCTAGTTCAGTTTGGAGGAGATATTTCAGGCCCTGGTTCAGTGTGGAGGAGCTTTTTCAGGCCCTGGTTAAGTTTGGAGGATTTGTTTCAAGCCCTGATTCAGTGTGCTGGAGATGTGTCAGGCCCTGGTTCTATCTGGAGATGTTTTAGGCCCTGGTTCATTGTGCAGGAGATATTTCCGTCCTTGGTTCAGAGTGGAGGAGATATTTAATGTCCTGGTTCAGTGTAGAGTAGATGTTTTAGGCGCAGCTTCAGTGTGAAGGAGATGTTAAAGTTCCTGGTTCAGTTTGAAGGAGATGCTTCAAGCCCTGGTTCATTGCGGAGGAGATATTTCAGTCTAGATTCAGTGTGGAGGAGATGTTTTAGGCCCAGCTTCAGTGTGAAGGAGATGTTTCAGTTCCTGGTTCAGTGTGGATGAGATGTTTCAGGCCCTGGTTCAGTGTGGAGATATTTTAGGCCCTGGTTCAGTGTGGAGGTGATATTTCAGGCCCTGGTTCAGTGTGGAGGAGATGCTACAAGCCCCGGTTCAGTGTGTAGGAGATGCTTCAGGTCCTGTTTAATTGTGGAGGAGATTTTTAAGGTCCTGGTTCAGTGTGGAGATATTTCAGGTCCTGGTACAGAGTGGAGGAGAAGTTTCAGGCCCTGGTTCAGTGTGGACGAGATGCTTCAGTCCCCATTGCAGTGTGGAGGAGATTTTTCAGGTCCTGGCTCAATGTGGAGGAGATGACTCATGCCCTGGTTATGTGTGGAGGAGATATTTCAGGCTCTGGTTAAGTGTGGAGGAGATGTTACAGGCCCTGGTTCAGTGTGGAGAAAATGTTTCAGTCCCTGGTTCAGTGTGGAGAAAATGTTTCAGTCCCTGGTTCAGTGTGGAGGAAATGATTCAGTCCCTGGTTCAGTGTGGAGGAGACGTTTGAACCCTGGTTCAGCGTGGAGGAGATGTTTCAGGTCCTGTTTCCATGGGAATAGATGTTTCAGGCCCTGGTTCAGTGTGGAGGAGATGTTTCAGGCACTGGTTCAGTGTGGAGGAGATGTTTCAGGTCCTGCTTCAGTGTGGAGGATATTTTTCAGGCCCTGGTTCAGTGTGGAGGAGATTCTTCAAGCCCTGATTCAGTGTGGAGATAATGTTTCAGGCCCTGGTTCTTTGTGGAGGAGATGCTTCAGGCCCTGGATCAGTGAGGAGATGTTTCAGGCCCTGGTTCAGTAGATGTTTCAGGCCTTGGTTCATTGTGGAGGAGATGCTTCAGTTCCTGTTTCAGTGAGGAGGAGATTTTTCAGGTCCTGGTTCAGTGTGGAGGAGAATTTTCAGACCCTGGTGCAGTGTGGAGATGTTTCAGGCCCTGGCTCAGTGTGGAGTTGATGTGTCAGGTCCTGGTTCAGTCTATAGGAGATGATTCAAGCCCTGGTACAGTGTGGAGGAGATATTTGATGCCCTGATTCAGTGTGGAGGAGATGTTTCAGGCCCTGGCACAGTGTGGAGGAAATGTTTCAGTCCCTGGTTCAGTGTGGAGGAGATGTTTCAGGCCCTGGTACAGTGTGGAGGAAAAGTTTCAGTCCCTGGTTCAGTGTGGAGGAGATGTTTCAGGCCCTGGTTCAGTGTGGAGGAGACGTTTCAGGCCCTGGTTCAGTGTGGAGATGTTTCAGGCCCTGGTTCAGTGTGGAGGAGACGTTTCAGGCCCTGGTTCAGTGTGGAGATGTTTCCGGCCCTGGTTAAGTGTGGAGGAGATGTTTCAGTCCCTGGTTCAGTGTGGAGATGTTTCAGGTCCCGTTTCTGTGTGCAGGAGATGTTTCACGCCCTGGTTTAGTGTGGAGGAGATGTTTCAGACCCTGGCTCAGAGTGGAGGTGATGTTTCAAACACTGGTTCAGTGTGGAGATGTATCAGGGCCTGGTTCAGTGTGCAGGAGCTTTTACAGGCCCTCGTTCAGTGTGGAGAACTTTCAGGTCCTGGTTCAGTGTGTAGAATATGTTTCAAGCCTTGGTTCAGTGTGGAGGAGATGCTTCAAGCCCTGGTTCAGTGTGGAGGAGCTGTTTCAGGCCCTGGTTGAATAGATGTTTCAGGCCCTGGTTCAGTGTGGAGGTGATGTTTCCGACCCTGGTTCAGTGTGGAAATGTTTCAGGCCCTGGTTCAGTGTGGAGGAGATATTTCAGGCCCTGGTTCAGTGTGGAGGAGATGTTTCAGGCATTGGTTCAGTGTGGAGGAGGTGTTTCAGGCCCTGGTTCAGTGTGGAGGAGATGTTTGAACCCTGGCTCAGTGTGGATGAGATGTTTCAGGCCCTGGATCTGTGTGGAAGAGGATTTGCAGGCCCTGGCTCAGTGTGGGTGAGATGTTTCAGTCCCTGGTTCAGTGAGCAGGCGATTTTTCAGGCCCTGGTTCAGTGTGGAGGAGATGTTTCAGGTACTGGCTCAGTGTGGAGGAGATGTTTCAGGCCCTGGTTCAGTGTGGAGATGTTTCAGGTACTGGTTCAGAGGGGAGGAGATGTTTCAGGCACTGGTACAGTGTGGAGGAGATGTTTCAGGCCCTGGCTCAGTGTGGAGGAGATGTTTCAGGCCCTGGTTCAGTGTGGAGATGTTTCAGGTACTGGTTCAGAGGGGAGGAGATGTTTCAGGCACTGGTACAGTGTGGAGGAGATGTTTCAGGCCCTGGTTCAGTGTGCAGGAGATTTTTCAGGCACTGGTTCAGTGTGGAGGAGATGTTTGAGGTCCTGGTTCAGTTTGAAGGAGATGTTTCAGACCTTGGTTCATTGTGAAGATATTTCAGGTCCTAGTTCAGTGTGGAGGAGGTATATCAGGCCCTGGATCAGTGTGGCAATGTTTCAGGCCCTGGTTCAGTGTGGAGGAGATGCTTGAATTCTGGCTCAGTGTGGAGGACATGTTTCAGGCCCTGGTTCAGTGTGGAGATGTCTCAGGACCTGGTTCAATGTTGAGGAGATATTCACGCCCTTGTTCAGTGGGGAGATGTTTCAGGCCCTGGCTCAGTGTGGAGGAGATGTTTCAGGCCCTGGTTCAGTGTGGAGGAGAAGTTTCAGGCCCTGGTTAAGTGTGGAGGAGATATGTCAGGCATTGGTTCAGTGTGGAGATGTTTCAGGCCCTGGTTTGGTGTGGAGATGTTTCAGGTCCTGGTTCAGTGTGGAGGAGATGTTAATGGTCCTGGTTCAGTGTGGAGGAGATGTTTTAGGCCCTGGTTCAGTGTGGAAATGCATCAGGCCCTTGTTCAGTGTGGATGTGTTGTTTCCGACCCTGGTTGAGTGTGGAGATGTTTCAGGTCCGGGTTAAGTTTGGAGGAGATATTTCAGGCCCAGGTTCATTGTGGAGGAGATATTTCAGGACCTGGTTCAGTGTGGAGGAGATGTTTCATGCCCTGGTTCAGTGTGGAGATGTTTCAGGCCCTGGCTCAGTGTGGAGGAGATATTTCAGGCATTGGTTCAGTGTGGAGGAGATGTTTCACCCCTGGTTCATTGCGGAGATGTTTCAGGTCCTGGTTCAGTGTGGAGGAGATTCTTCGGGTCCTGTTTCAGTATGGAGGAGATTCTGCAGGTCCTGGTTCAGTGTGGAGGATAGGATTCAGTCCCTGGTTCAGTGTGGAGGAGATGTTTCAGGCCCTGGTTCAGTGTGGAGGAGATGTTTCAGGTCCTGGTTCAGTGTGGAGGCGATGTTTCAGGCCCTGGTTCAGTGTGGAGGAGATGTTTCATGTCCTGGGTCAGAGTGGAGGAGATGTTTCCGGCCCTGGTTCAGTGTGGAGATGTTTCAGGTCCTGGTTCAGTGTGGAGGCGATGTTTCAGGCCCTGGTTCAGTGTGGAGGAGATGTTTCATGTCCTGGGTCAGAGTGGAGGAGATGTTTCAGGCCCTGGTTCAGTGTGGAGATGTTTCAGGCCCTGGTTCAGTGTGCAGGCGATTTTTCAGGCCCTGGCTCAGTGTGGAGGAGATGTTTCAGGCCCTGGTTCATTGTGGAGGTGATGTTTCCGACCCTGGTTCAGTGTGGAGGAGATGTTTCAGGCCCTGGTTCAATGTGGAGGAGATATTTCAGGCCCTGGTTCAGTGTGGAGGAGAAGTTTCAGGCATTGGTTCAGTGTGGAGGAGCTGTTTCAGGCATTGGTTCAGTGTGGAAGAGATGTTTGAACCCTGGCTCAGTCTGGAGGAGATGTTTGAGGTCCTGGTTCAGTTTGGAGGAGGTGTTTCAGGCCCTGGTTCAGTGTGAAGATATTTCAGGTCCAATTCAGAGTGGAGGAGATGTTTCAGCCCTGGTTATGTTTGGAAGAGATGTTTCAGCCCTGGTTAAGTTTGGAGGAGTTGATTCAGGCCCTGGTTCAGTGCGGAGGAGATGTTTCAGGTCCTGGTTCATCGTGGACGAGATGCTTCAGGTCCAGGTTCAGTGTGGAGGAGATGATTCATGCCCTGGTTCAGTATGGAGATGTTTCAGGCCCTGGTTCATTGAGGAGATGCTTCAGGTCCTGGTTCAGTGTGGAGGAGATGCTTCAGGTCCTGGATCAATGTGGAATAGATGTTTCAGGCCCTGGTTCTGTTTGGAGGAGATGTATCAGGCCTTGGTTCAGTGTGGAGGAGATGTTTCAGGCCATGGTTCAGTGTGGAGATGTTTCAGATCCTGTTTCAGTGTGGAGGAGATGTTTCAATTCCTGGTTCAATGTGGAGGTGCTTTTTGAATGATGATTCAGTGTGGAGGAGATGCTTAAATGCTGGCTCAGTGTGGACGAGGTGTTTCAGGTCCTGGTTCAGTGTGGAGGAAATGTTTCAGGCCCTGGTTCAGTGTGGAGGTGACATTTCTGGCCCTGGTTCAGTGTGGAGATGTTTCAGGCCCTAGTTCAGTTTGGAGGAGATATTTCAGGCCCTGGTTCAGTTTGGAGGATTTGTTTCAAGCCCTGGTTCAGTGTGCTGGAGATGTTTCAGGCCCTTGTTCAGGTTGGAGGAGCTATTTCAGTCTCTGGTTCAGTGTGGAGGAGATGTTTCAGGCCCTGGTTCTGTGTGGAGATGTTTTAGGCCCTGGTTCAGTGTGGAGGAGATGTTTCAGGTCCTGGTTCAGAGTGGAGATGTTTCATGGTCCTGGTTCTGTGTGGAGATGTTTTAGGCCCTGGTTCAGTTTGGAGGAGATTTTTCAGGTCCTGTTTCAGTGTGGAGGAGATTCTGCAGGTCCTGGTTCAGTGTGGAGAATATGATTCAGTCCCTGGTTCAGTGTGGAGGAGCTTTTTGTACCATGATGCAGTGTGGAGGAGATGTTTGAACCCTGGCTCAGTGTGGATGAGATGTTTCAGGCATTGGTTCAGTGTGGAGGAGATGTTTCAGGCATTGGTTCAGTGTGGAGATGTTTCAGGCCCTGGTTCGTGTGGAGGAGATGTTTCAGGCATTGGTTCAGTGTGGAGGAGATGTTTCAGGTCCTGGTTCCGTGTGGAGGAGATGTTTCAGGCCCTGGTTCAGTGTGGAGGAGATGTTTCATTCCCTGGTTCAGTGTGGAGGAGATGTTTCATTCCCTGGTTCAGTGTGGAGATGTTTCAGGCATTGGTTCCGTGTGGAGGAGATGTTTCAGGCATTGGTTCAGTGTGGAGGAGATGTTTCAGGCCCTGGTTCAGTGTGGAGGAGATGTTTCAGGTCCTGGTTCCATGTGGAGGAGATGTTTCAGGCCCTGGTTCAGTGTGGAGGAGATGTTTCAGGCCCTGGTTCAGTGTGGAGGAGATGTTTCAGGAATAACAACAGAAAATGCTGGAAAAAATCAGCAGGCCAGGCAACATCTGTGGAGAGAAATTAGAGTCGACGTTTCGGGCATTACCCTTTTTCAAACTCTCCCCTCCGCAGAGTTTTTAAAAAGGGTTAGACCCGAAACGTCGACTCTAATTTCTCTCCACGGAAGTGCCCTGGCCTGCTATGTTTTTCCAGCTTTTTCTGCTGTTATTTTGGATTTCCAGCATCTGCAGTATTTTGCTATTGTACGAGATGTTTCAGGCCCTGGTTCTGAGTGGAGGACATGTTTCAGTCCCTGGCTCAGTGTTGAGGAGATGTTTCAGGTCCAGGTTCAGTGTGGCGATGTTTCAGGCCCTGGTTCTGTGTGCTGGAGATGTTTCAGGCACTGGTTCAGTGTGGTGGAGATGTTTCAGGCATTGGTTCAGTGTAGAGGAGGTGTTTCAGGCCCTGGTTCAGTGTGGAGGATATGTTTGAACCCTGTCTCAGTGTGGATGAGATGCTTCAGGCCCTGGTTCAGTGTGGAGGAAGTGTTTCAGGCCCTGGTTCAGTGTGGAGGAGATGTTTCATGTCCTGGGTCAGAGTGGAGGAGATGGTCCAGGCCCTGTTTCAGTGTGGAGATGTTTTAGGCCCTGTTTCAGCGTGGAGGAGATGATTCATGCCCTGGTTCAGTGTGGAGGAGATGATTCAGGCCCTGGTTCAGTGTGGAGATGGTTCAGGCGCTGCATCAGAGTGGAGGAGCTATTTCAGTCTCTGGTTCAGTGTGGAGATGTTTCAGGCCCTGGTTCAGTGTGCAGGAGATTTTTCAAGCACTGGTTCAGTGTGGAGGAGATGTTTGAGGTCCTGGTTCAGTTTGAAGGAGATGTTTCAGACCTTGGTTCATTGTGAAGATATTTCAGGTCCTAGTTCAGAGTGGAGGAGATGTTTCAGCCCTGGTTAAGTTTGGAAGAGATGTTTCAGCCCTGGTTAAGTTTAGAGGAGTTGTTTCAGGCCCTGGTTCAGTGTGGAGGAGATGTTTCAGGTCCTGGTTCATTGTGGACGAGATGCTTCAGGTCCAGGTTCAGTGTGGAGGAGATGATTCATGCCCTGGTTCAGTATGGAGATGTTTCAGGCCCTGGTTCAGTGTGGAGATGCTTCACGTCCTGGTTCAGTGTGGAGGAGATGCTTCAGGTCATGGATCAATGTGGAATAGATGTTTCAGGTCCTGGATCAATGTGGAATAGATGTTTCAGGCCCTGGTTCAGTTTGGAGGAGATGTTTCAGGCCATGGTTCAGTGTGGAGATGTTTCAGATCCTGTTTCAGTGTGGAGGAGATGTTTCAATTCCTGATTCAGTGTGGAGAAGCTTTTTGAATGATGATTCAGTGTGGAGGAGATGCTTAAATCCTGGCTCAGTGTGGACGAGATGTTTCAGGTCCTGGTTCAGTGTGGAGGAAATGTTTCAGGCCCTGGTTCAGTGTGGAGGAGATATTTCTGGCCCTGGTTCAGTGTGGAGATGTTTCAGGCCCTAGTTCAGTTTGGAGGAGATATTTCAGGCCCTGGTTCAGTGTGGAGGAGCTTTTTCAGGCCCTGGTTCAGTTTGGAGGATTTGTTTCAAGCCCTGGTTCAGTGTGCTGGAGATGTTTCAGGCCCTTGTTCAGGTTGGAGGAGCTATTTCAGTCTCTGGTTCAGTGTGGAGGAGATGTTTCAGGCCCTTGTTCTGTCTGGAGATGTTTTAGGCTCTGGTTCAGTGTGGAGGAGATATTTCCAGCCTTGGTTCAGAGTGGAGGAGATATTTAATGTCCTGGTTCAGTGTAGAGTAGATGTTTTAGGCCCAGCTTCAGTGTGAAGGAGATGTTAAAGTTTCTGGTTCAGTTTGAAGGAGATGCTTCAAGTCCTGGTTCATTGCGGAGGAGATATTTCAGTCTAGGTTCAGTGTGGAGATGTTTTAGGCCCAGCTTCAGTGTGAAAGAGATGTTTCAGTTCCTGGTTCAGTGTGGATGAGATGTTTCAGGCCCTGGTTCAGTGTGGAGATATTTTAGGCCCTGGTTCAGTGTGGAGGTAATATTTCAGGCCCTGGTTCAGTGTGGAGGAGATGCTACAAGCCCCGGTTCAGTGTGTAGGAGATGCTTCAGGTCCTGTTTAATTGTGGAGGAGATTTTTAAGGTCCTGGTTCAGTGTGGAGATATTTCAGGTCCTGGTACAGAGTGGAGGAGAAGTTTCAGGCCCTGGTTCAGTGTGGACGAGATGCTTCAGTCCCCATTGCAGTGTGGAGATTTTTCAGGTCCTGGCTCAATGTGGAGGAGATGACTCATGCCCTGGTTATGTGTGGAGGAGATATTTCAGGCTCTGGTTAAGTGTGGAGGAGATGTTACAGGCCCTGGTTCAGTGTGGAGAAAATGTTTCAGTCCCTGGTTCAGTGTGGAGGAGATGCTACAAGCCCCGGTTCAGTGTGTAGGAGATGCTTCAGGTCCTGTTTAATTGTGGAGGAGATTTTTAAGGTCCTGGTTCAGTGTGGAGATATTTCAGGTCCTGGTACAGAGTGGAGGAGAGGTTTCAGGCCCTGGTTCAGTGTGGACGAGATGCTTCAGTCCCCATTGCAGTGTGGAGGAGATTTTTCAGGTCCTGGCTCAATGTGGAGGAGATGACTCATGCCCTGGTTATGTGTGGAGGAGATATTTCAGGCTCTGGTTAAGTGTGGAGGAGATGTTACAGGCCCTGGTTCAGTGTGGAGGAGATGTTTCAGGACCAGGTTCAGTGTGGAGGAGATGTTTTAAGCCCAGCTTCAGTGTGAAGGAGATGTTTCAGGCCCTGATTCAGTGTGGACGAGATGCTTCATGCCCTGGTTCAGTGTGGAGATGTATCAGGGCCTGGTTCAGTGTGCAGGAGATGTTTCAGGCCCTGGTTCAGTGTCGAGGAGATGTTACAGGCCCTGGTTCAGTGTGGAGGAGATGTTTGAGGCCCTGGTTCAGTGTGGTGGAGATTCTTCATGTCCTGTTTCAGTGTGGAGGAGATGTTTGAGGCCCTGGTTCAGTGTGGAGGAGATGTTTGTGGTCCTGGTTCAGTGTGGAGGAGATGTTTCAGGTCCAGGTTCAGTGTGGAGGAGATGTTTCCGGCCCTGGTTCAGTGTGGCGGAGAATTTGCAGGCCCTGGTTCAGTGTAGAGGAGATGTTTCATTCCCTGGTTCAGTTTGGAGATGTATCAGGTCCTGGTTCAGTGCGTAGATGTTTCAGGTCCTTGTTCAGTGTGGAGGAGATGTTTCAGACCCTGGTTCAGTGTGGAGGAGATGTTTCAGGTCCTGGTTCAGTGTGCAGTAGCTTTTTCAGGCCCTCGTTCAATGTGTCGACTTTTCAGGTCCTGGTTCAGTGTGGAGGAGATTTTTCACTTCCTGGTTCAGTGCTGGGGTAATATTTTAGGCCCTGGTTCATTTTGCAGATGCGTCAGACCCTGGTTCTGTGTGGAGGAGATGCTTCAGGTCCTGGATCAGTGTGGAGGAGATGTTTCAGGCCCTGGTTCAGTGTCGAGGAGATGTTACAGGCCCTGGTCCAGTGTGGAGGAGATGTTCCAGGCCCTGGTTCAGTGTGGAGGAGATTCTTCAGGTCCTGTTTCAGTGTGGAGGTGATGTTTCAGGCCCTGGTTCAGTGTCGAGGAGATATTTCAGGCCCTGGTTCAGAAGATGTTTCAGGCCCTGGTTCAGTGTGGAGGAGATGCTTCAAGCCCCGGTTCAGTGTGGAGGAGATGCTTCACGCCCTTGTTCAGTGTGGAGGAGATGCTTGACGTCCTGGATCATTGTGGAGGAGATGTTTCAGATCCAGGTTCAGTGTGGATTAGATGTTTCAGGTCCAGTTTCAGTGTGGAGGAGATGTTTCAGGCCCTGGTTCAGTGTCGAGGAGATGTTTCAGGCCCTGGTTCAGTGTGGAGATGTTTCAGGCCCTGGTTCAGTGTGGAGGAGATGTTTCAGGCCCTGGTTCAGTGTGGAGGAGAGGTTTCAGTCCTTGGTTCAGTGTGTAGATGTTTCAGGTCCTGTTTCTGTGTGCAGGAGATGCTTCGCGCTCTTGTTCAGTGTGGAGGAGATGTTTCAGGTCCAGGTTCAGTGTGGAGGAGATGTTTCAGGCCCTGGTTCTGTGTGGAGGAGAGGTTTCAGTCCTTGGTTCAGTGTGTAGATGTTTCAGGTCCTGTTTCTGTGTGCAGGAGATGTTTCACGCCTGTGGTAAACCACTTTTATCGTTCACTATCGTTACTCTATAGTTATCACTGTTGTATTGTTATCACTGTTCTCACTGTTGTATCACTATACGAGGTCGCCTCTTGTCGCGCTGTTATACCTGGGCTGACCACCTCCGACTCCGCCCATGGCTCCACCTACCTGCCCAGGTATAAAGGTAGTCGACTGGCTGGTATTCCTCCTTGTTGGACCCGATCACCCACGAGGGTGGGCTCTGTTATTTAGTCAATAAAAACCTTTAGTTACGTTCCTAACTCGTCGCTTTTTATTGGACGAATTGATAGGTATATCAATTTTATTGACTAAATTTTAAAGATGTCTACTACTGGCCAGCCAGAAGCCCTCCCAGAAGCACAGCCACAGCAGCTTTCAGACACCAGGCTACGCCAGCCACACCAGCCGGCTTGGCTGCAAGCCCTCAAACCACCGTACCTGGATCTAAACCCACAGGCAGCAAACTCAGCCCTCAACTTCAAACACTGGCTGGACTGCTTCGAATCCTACCTGGAAGAATCCGGCGTCCCTCAGAGATCCAAACTAAGAGTTCTGAACGCCCAAGCGAGCCCGAGAGTATACGCACTCATCCAGGACACGACTACATACGAGGCCGCTATCAACCTACTGAAACAGCAGTACCGGAGCCCGGTAAATTACATGTACACCAGGCACCTCCTAAGATCCCGCCCGCAACAGCCAGGAGAGTCTGTAGCTGAATTTTTACGGGCGCTAAGAGCACTCGGCAGGAACTGTGACTTTAAAGCGGTGACGGCTGTTGAAAATACGGAAGATAATATCCGCGATGCCTTTGTGAAAGGCCTACGGTCCGACTACTCACGGCAAAGACTGCTTGAAGCTAAAGACCTCGACCTGGACAAAGCTGAAGCCCTCGCTCTCTCCCTAGAGGTGGCCCATCAGGACCAGGAGGCGTTTTCCAGGTACTGCTCGCGACCCTGGGACTCGGGCCTGACCCCTACCACAATACCCTTCGCAGCGCCGCCCCCGGGACCTACCTCAGCGTCGGCGTCCCGGACCCGACCGGGACCGCCACCCCCGGTACCGGCTCCGACATTGGGCACCCGCGATCGGGCCGCCGGCTGCTTCTTTTGCGGCCAGGAGAAGCACCCGAGGTCGTGCTGCCCAGCCAGGAACTCTACCTGCTCAACCTGCAGGAAGAAAGGCCACTTCTCTAAGGCTTGCAGGAGCGAATCTTCAGAGGCCAGCAGTGCCTCATGCGAACTGTGGGGGCGGCCATCTTCTTTCAAGGCAACTGAGGCCAGCATCCCCACACGTGAGTCATGGGGGCGGCCATCTTTGATCAAGGCAACCGACCCCAATAGTGCCTCATGTGAGTTATGGGGGCAGCCATCTTCTCCGCCATTTTGTCCTACCTCGTGGGAGGCGCCATTTTACCCACCACGCCCGACTGCCACCGGGCCCCCGGACCCGACGACCGCCTCGCCCGCAGACGACAACGACTCGCTTACCTACACACTAGCCTCCGTCACTCTGGATCAAGCCCACCCACACCACCTGTCCAAGTCGATGATGGACATCAAAGTAAACGGCCACGCCACGACCTGCCTGTTCGACAGCGGAAGCACGGAGAGCTTCATCCACCCAGACACGGTGAGCCACTACTCCCTCCCTGTCCTGCCAACGCGCAACCGAATCTCGATGGCATCGAGGTCCCACGCCACGGACATTAGCGGCTACTCTGTTGTGACCTTGTCGGTTAAGGGTACGGAGTATAAAAATTTTAAACTCCTCGTCCTCCCCCAGCTCTGCGCTGCCGTCCTACTAGGGCTGGACTTCCAATCCCACCTCCAAAGTGTAACCCTAGCATACGGTGGACCCCTCCCCCCACTCACAGTCGACAACCAGCGAATGTTAAACCGCCCACCGCGTAACACCTGCAGCCTATCCACCCTCAAGGTGCCGCCACCTTCCCTGTTCGCTAACCTCACCCCCGACTGCAAACCCGTTGCTACCAAGAGCAGGCGGTACAGCGCTGGGGACAGAGCCTTCATTAGCTCTGAGGTGCGGCGCCTCCTAAAAGAGGGCATTATCGAGGGGAGCAACAGCCCCTGGCGTGCCCAGGTCGTGGTCGTTAAGACCGGCGATAAAAATCGCCTGGTCATCGACTACAGCCAGACCATAAACAGATACACCCAGCTGGACGCATACCCCCTTCCCCGCATATCTGACATGGTCAATCAGATTGCACAATACCGCGTATTCTCGACCATCGACCTTAAGTCGGCCTACCACCAACTCCCTATCCACCCTGAGGACCGCCAGTACACCGCCTTCGAGGCGAATGGGCGCCTATACCACTTCCTTAGGGTCCCCTTCGGTGTCACCAACGGGGTCTCGGTCTTCCAAAGGGAGATGGACCGGATGGTTGACCAGAACGGACTGCAGGCCACATTCCCCTATCTAGATAACGTCACCATCTGCGGCCGCGACCGGCAGGACCATGACGTGAATCTGGAGAAATTCCTCCGTACGGCCCAACGGCTGAACCTCACCTACAATAAGGAGAAATGTGTGTTTAACACCTTGCGCCTTGCCATCCTTGGCTGTGTAGTAGAGAACGGACTCATCGGCCCCGACCCCGAAAGAATGCGCCCCCTCATGGAGCTACCGCTCCCCCACTGCCCTAAGGCACTTAAGAGAACCCTGGGGCTCTTCGCCTACTATGCCCAATGGGTGCCCAATTATGCGGACAAAGCCAGACCCCTCATGAAGTCCACATCCTTCCCCCTCACGGAGGAAGCGTGCGCGGCCTTCTCCCTCATCAAGGGAGACATAGCCAAGGCCACAATGCACGCAGTGGATGAGTCCATCCCCTTCCAAGTGGAGAGCGATGCATCCGACTTCGCCCTAGCCGCTACCCTTAACCAGGAGGGGAGGCCGGTGGCCTTCTTCTCAAGGACCCTACAGGGCCCCGAGATCCGACACTCGTCGGTCGAGAAGGAAGCCCAGGCAATTGTGGAGGCGGTACGGCGCTGGAGGCATTACCTGGCAGGCAAACGATTTACCCTCCTCACCGACCAACGTTCGGTTGCTTTCATGTTTAATAACAAGCTGAGGGGCAAAATCAAGAATGACAAGATCTTGAGGTGGAGAATCGAGCTATCCACCTACGATTATGATATCTTGTACCGGCCAGGTAAGCTGAACGAACCCCCTGATGCTCTTTCACGAATTACATGCGCCAGCGCGCATATTGATAGACTTCAGACCCTCCACAACGACCTCTGCCACCCCGGGGTCACCAGACTTTACCATTTCATTAAGGCCCGCAACCTGACCTACTCCATCGAGGAGGTCAGGACCATGACCAGGAACTGCCAGACCTGTGCCGAGTGCAAACCGCACTTCTATAGGCCGGACAGAGCAAGCCTGATCAAGGCCACCCGCCCCTTCGAGCGCCTGAGCATCGACTTTAAGGGGCCTCTACCGTCATCTGACCGCAATGTGTACTTCCTCAACATCGTTGATGAGTACTCCCGTTTCCCTTTTGCCTTCCCCTGCCCAGACATGACCAGTACCACGGTCATCAAGTGCCTGAATGACCTCTTCGCCTTGTTCGGGTTCCCGAACTATATATATAGTGACCGGGGCTCCTCCTTCATGAGCGAGGAACTCCGTCAGTTCCTACTAGCGAGAGGTATTGCAGCAAGTAGGACCACCAGCTACAACCCCCGAGGGAACGGCCAGGTGGAAAGAGAGAACGCGACGGTATGGAAGGCCGTCCTCTTAGCCTTAAAGTCTAAGGGCCTCCCAACCTCCCGCTGGCAGGAAGTCCTCCCGACAGCGCCGCACTCCATCTGGTCACTACTTTGCACTGCCGTTAACGCCACCCCCCATGAACGAATGTTTGTTTTCCCCAGGAAGTCGACTACGGGAACCACTCTACCAACCTGGCTGACCTCTCCGGGGCCCGTCTTGCTGCGAAAGCACGTGAGGGCCCATAAAACGGACCCCCTGGTCGAGAGGGTGAACCTCCTGCACGCCAACCCCCAGTACGCCTACGTGGCTTACCCAGACGGGCGGGAGGACACTGTCTCCTTACGAGACCTCGCACCCTCGGGCACTCCGGAGACACCACCTTTACCCCCCCCCACCCCCCCCCCCAATTCCAGCCCAGGTAGACGGCATGCCGGAACCCCACGAGCCTTCGCCGACCACGCAGACACCAGCATTAACACCGGATAACGCAGCACCGCCGCTGCGACGATCGGAGAGGCTTACGAGGCCTCCGGACAGACTGACATACCAGAACTGGTAGTACACTTCACCCCGCCGGACTCAAATCTAAACAAGGGGTGAATGTGGTAAACCACTTTTATCGTTCACTATCGTTACTCTATAGTTATCACTGTTGTATTGTTATCACTGTTCTCACTGTTGTATCACTACACGAGGTCGCCTCTTGTCGCGCTGTTATACCTGGGCTGACCACCTCCGACTCCGCCCATGGCTCCACCTACCTGCCCAGGTATAAAGGTAGTCGACTGGCTGGTATTCCTCCTTGTTGGACCCGATCACCCACGAGGGTGGGCTCTGTTATTTAGTCAATAAAAACCTTTAGTTACGTTCCTAACTCGTCGCTTTTTATTGGACGAATTGATAGGTATATCAACGCCCTGGTTCAGTGTGGAGGAGATGTTACAGAACCTGGCTCAGAGTGCAGGAGCTTTTCAGGCCCTCGTTCAGTGTGGAGATCTTTCAGGTCCAGGTTCAGTGTGGAGGAGATGATTCATGCCCTGGTTCAGTGAGAAGGAGATGTTTCAGACCTTGGTTCAGTGTGGAGAATATGTTTCAGGCCCTGGTTCAGTGTGGAGGAGATTTTTCATTTCCTGGTTCAGTGTGGAGGAGATGTTTCAGGCCTTGGTTCAGTGTGGAGAATATATTTCAAGCCCTGGTTCAGTGTGGAGGAGATTTTTCAGGTCCTGCTACAGTGTGGTGGAGATGTTTCAGGCCCTGGTTCAGTGTGGCGGAGATGTTTCAGGCCCTGGTTCAGTGTGGAGGAGATGTTTCAGGCCCTGGTTCAGTGTGGAGGAAATGTTTCAGGACCAGGTTCAGTGTGGAGGAGATGTTTTAAGCCCAGCTTAATTGTGAAGGAGATATTTCAGGCCCTGATTCAGTGTGGAGGAGATGTTTCTCACCCTGGTTCAGTGTGGAGTTGTATCAGGGCCTGGTTCAGTGTGCAGGAGCTGTTTCAGGCCCTCGTTCAGTGTGCAGGAGAAGTTCCATGCCCTGTTTCATTGTGGAGGAGATGCTTCAGGTCATGGGTCAGTGTGGAGGAAATGTTTCAGGTCCAGGTTCAGTGTGAAGGAGATGTTTTAGGTCCAGGTTCAGTGTGAAGGAGATGTTTTAGGTCCAGGTTCAGTGTGGAGGAGATGTTTTAGGTCCAGGTTCGGTTTGGAGGAGATGTTTTAGGTCCAGGTTCAGTGTGGAGGAGATGTTTCAGGTCCAGGTTCAGTGTGGAGGAGATGTTTCAGGTCCAGTTTCAGTGTGGAGAAGTTTTAGTCCCAGCTTCAGCGTGAAGGAGTTGTTTCAGGCCCTGGTTCTGTGTGGAGGAGAAGTTTCCATCCCTGGTTCAGTGTGGAGATGTTTCAGGTCCTGCTTCTATGTGCAGGAGATGTTTCATGCCCTGGTTCACTGTAGAGGAGATGTTTCAGAACCTGGCTCAGAGTGCAGGAGCTTTTTCAGGCCCTCATTCAGTGTGGAGATCGTTCAGGTCCTGGTTCAGTGTGGAGGAGATGATTCATGCCCTGGTTCAGTGAGAAGGAGATGTTTCAGACCTTGGTTCAGTGTGGAGAATATGTTTCAGGACCAGGTTCAGTGTGGAGGATATGTTTCAAGCCCAGCTTCAGTGTGAAGGAGATGTTTCACACCCTGGTTCAGTGTGGAGATGTATCAGGGCCTGGTTCAGTGTGCAGGAGCTGTTTCAGGCCCTCGTTCAGTGTGGAGATGTTTCAGGTCCTGGTTCAGTGTGGAGGAGAAGTTTCAGGCCCTGGTTCCGTGTGGAAGAGATGCTTCAAGCCCTGGTTCAGTGTGGAGGAGGTTTTTCAGGATAACAACAGAGAATGCTGGAAAAACTCAGCAGGTCAGGCAACATCCCTGGAGAGAAATTTGAGTTAACGTTTCAGGTTGAAACCCTTCTTCAAAACTGGAAAGAAAATTAAAAGATCGAAGGCAAAGCTGCGATCGAACAAAGGAAGAAAAGGAGACAATAAAAGGTATTAGAAGCCAGATGAGATAATAATGGGCCCGTGGAGACAAAAGGCAGCTGAGATTAAGTGTGAAGTGTACTGGCAGGATAAGGACAGCTGCCAGGTGAGAGAGAGAAACAAAAGGAAAGGAGGGGGGGGGGGCGGGGGAAAGGAGGACCCAAAACAAAGGGGTGGAAAAAATTTAAAGGAAAAAAGTAATAGAGGCCGAGGTTATGACCTGAAATTATTGAACTCGATATTGAGTCCGGAAGGCTGCAAAGTGCCTAATCGGAAGATGAGGTGCTGTTCCTCGAGTTTACGTTGAGCTTCCGTGGAACAATACAAGAGGCCAAGGACGGTGAGGTCCGAGTGGGAATGGAGCGGTGAATTAAAATGACAGGCGACCGGAAGCTCGGGGTCACCCTTACGGACTGAACGGAGGTGTTCCGCAAAGCGGTCACCCAATCTGCGTTTGGTCTCCCCAATGTAGAGGAGACCGCATCGTGAGCAGCGAATACAGTATACTAGATTGCAAGAAGTACAAGTGAATCGCTGTTTCACCTGGAAGGGGTGTTTGGGGCCCTGGACAGTGGGAAGGGGGGAGGTATAGGGGCGGGTGTTACATCTCCTGCGCTTGCACGGGAAGGTGCCAGGCGAAGGGGAAGGGCTGTTGGGGGTGATAGAGGAGTGGACTAGGGTGTCTCGGAGGGAACGGTCCCTATGGAATGCTGAAAGGGGAGGGGAGGGGAAGATGTGTTTGGTGGTGGGATCACTTTGGAGGTAGCAGAGATGGCGGAGGATGATCCACTGAATGTGGAGGCTGGTGGGGTGAAAGGTGAGGACAAGGGGAACCCTATCGTCATTCCAGGAGGGAGGGGCAGGGGTGTGGGCAGAAATGCGTGAGGTAGAACGGACACGGTCGAGGGCCGTGCCGACCACGGTAGAGGGGAATCCTCGGTTGCGGAAAAAGAAAGACATGTCGGAAGCACTGGTGTGGAAGGTGGCATCGTCGGAGCAGATACGGCGGAGGCGGAGAAACTGGGAGAATGGAATAGAGTCCTTACAGGAGGCGGGGTGGGCGGAAGTGTAGTCCAGGTAGCTGTGGGAGTCAGTGGACTTGAGGTGAATATTGGTTGATAATCTATCCCCAGAGATGGAGACGGAGAAGTCGAGGAAGGGATGGGAGGAGTCAGAGATGGACCATGTGAAGGTGAGGGAAGGGTGGAAATTGGAGGCAAAGTGAATGAAATTGTCTAGTTCGGGGCGAGAGCAGGAAACGGCACCAATACAGTCATCAATGTATCGGAAAAAGAGGTGAGGAAGGTATAGTGTATGTAACCGTTCCACCTTTAAGAGAACTATTTTAAGAGTTGCACTACTTTACCTTGGCTGCTGTATACTGTAATACCGGTGGTGACCACACTGGTATACAAGTGCTGTGTAATGATTTATTGGGCAGTTCCGCCCTGACCTTCGAATAGTAAAGACCTGTTAAAGTTTACTCTTGTGGTCTGTGTAGTAATTCTCAATATAACACACAGACTTAACAGTGGCGACAAGTACGATCTTACCCTGCGGCAGAGATACATCCAAGGCAGTTTAACAGGCGTCGAGAAGAGGCATCCGCCCTCATCATTCTGCTGAGAAAAGACTCGGGTCTGCAGAGCAAAGGAAGAATTCTGACACGAAGCCTTCCATCAGCAACAGGCAGTGATCATCCCTTCTATCACGGTGGTGGGTAAGCCGATCAGCGACGAGCAGCCAGTCGGCCACGTTGGCCGTGAAGTAGGGGAGGGAAAAACGGAGGATATAAGGGCGGAGAACTCGACCACGGCCGGGGAAAAGAGCCGGACAGAAGTCGGGGCCAGAGGCGCTGAGACTGGGGCAGCGTAAGGCACGGAAGCCGCGGTGAATGCAAGCGCAGCCGGTGTGAGAGACCGGGCTACAAGCGGGCTGGGAGGCGCAACAGCATCGAGAGAGAGCTCGACCGCGACCGGTGAAAAAGGCCGGGCAGCTACCGAGGCCGCGAGGCGCAGCGACCGGGACAGCGTAAGGCGCGGGAGAAAATAGTGGGCTGGGAGACGCAACAGCGTCGAGAGAGAGCTCGACCGCGACCAGTGAAAAAGGCCGGGCAGCTACCAAGGCCGTGAGGCGCAGCGACCGGGACAGCGTAAGCGCGGGATAAAATAAAAAAATGTTTTAAAAAAAACCGCGGAGAACTCAGCCGCAGCCGGGGGGGGGAAAGGACCGGACTGCAAGAGGGGCTGGGAGGCACGATTTGAAAACCGCTGGGGAGAGCGAACGCAGCAATACGGCAATCGCCATTACAGCCAGTGGGGGGAGAAAGGCAAACGCGGGAAGCCGCCATTTTCGTAGGCGGGGGAAGAAGACGAGCGCGGGAAACCGCCATTTTGAAAAAAAAATAAAAGAAAAATTTCTTTTTGGCTCTCAAGAAGATTGCGAGGATGCCTAAGCGTGGTAACATCAACGATTTTGATCCCGATGTTGAAGATTGGGCCACGTATGTAGAACGCATAGAGATATATTGTAAGGCAAATAAAATATCAAATGAAGATAAAGCACTAACCTTACTAAACTCAATGGGTGCGAAGACATACGGGCTATTGAAGCATCTTCTATCACCAGCTAAACCGGCGGATCAGACTTTCGCTAATATTGTTGCTGTCCTGAAGAATCATTTGAACCCCACACCGCTGATGTTAGCGGAACGATTTAAATTTTATGCGAGAACGCAACTGAAAGAGGAAAGCAACGCGGAGTATTTAATTGAACTGCGTAAGCTAGCGAAATACTGTCAGTTTGGGGAAAACCTGACAGAGGCACTGAGAGACAAATTCGTGTGTGGATTGTCGAAAGAAGGAACACAAAAGCGGTTGCTTGAAGAGAATGATCTTACACTTGATAAGGCTGTCGCTATTGCAGCATCGCATGAAGCTGCAGCGAGAGGCACTGCGGAAATGCAGCTGAAGGCAGCGGTACTCAGCGTAGATCAAATGGCTTTGGGTACAATGAAATGTTATCGTTGTGGAAAGACAACACGCGATCAGAACCAATGCTGGTTTAAAGACCAGGAATGTAGAAAATGTGGCAAGCTTGGTCACATAGCTAAAATATGCCGGTCAGGAAAGAAGACCAGCAACAAAAAGTCGCCGCAGGAAAAGTGCAGCAAGGTACATAAGGTGGCTGAGAAGAGTTCGGATGCACAGAATTCGGATTCAGACTCCAACAGCAAGGAACTGGGTAGTCTGAGAATTCACAATGTGAGTAAGGAAGCTGACCGACAAACTATCTGGGCCACACTGCAGATAGCAGGAGTCCAAGTGAAGATGGAATTGGACACCGGATCGGCGTTGACGGTCATGAATAAGCAAGATTACAAAAAGTTATTCACACATATTCCCCTACGGGATACGGAGATAGTATTGCAGACATACACGGGGCAAAGAGTATACGCCATCGGAAAAATAAAAGTCAAGGTGGTACACAAGGGCAAAGCACACCAAGGAATGGACATATATGTACTACCTGAGGGAGGTCCACCACTTCTGGGACGGGAGTGGATCAGGAAAATAAATATGGACTGGCACTCCCTAAAAGCAATAACGGTAGATTCCGGGAAAAACAAAGATGTCAAACCTGCACGATTGTCCAGAATATTGGATGAGGGCATATGCAGCAGTGACAGTGACAAAGCAGAGAGTGAGAACTCGGTGAAGACAATCAGCTCAGACTCTGGAACTGATGATGGTAAGACCAGCCCATGTGCAAAAGACAAGTCTAAAATGGACTTGCGGACTAATGATGGAAAAATGAAGGAGTGCATAAATGCTTCAGAAGAGAACAAAGTATCAGAACAGAATTCCACTGAACAACAACAACATAGTTTGACAGAGAATTCTGAGTCTGTCCAGTCTACAGACATGCACATTTCTGAGGAACACCGGGCTCGAACTCAACTCAATTTCAAACTACAACAGCAATTAGAACAAATGATTCGCCGTTTTGAGCAAGAGATGAATGCAAGGAAAAAGTTCTTTGACACAGAGTGGGAGAATCTGGAAAGACAGCAGAAGCAGCTGATTGAGAAAATGGAACAGGAACACACAAACCGTCTGCGCGATGAGGCCAAACGAATCAAAGCTGAGCAAGAAAGGGAATATGTCAAATTCATCGATCAGTTGAAAGCTAAGAAGAAAGAGCACCCTTTTGTGAGCAGTGTCAGCAGTAATAAGCCACTCAGGGAATTGGTGACAGAGGCAAAAGCTGAAGTGATGGAGGAAATAGAAGACAATAGAGAAGAAGCAGAAGATGATGACTCATCTGAACCATTATCACCCCTTCAGGTCACGCACGTGGTCCCTCCGAACTGAGCCAAATCAGTCTGGAAGTAGAAAAACTTCCCAAGGTACTCGAGCCTTTAGAAGTCAGCAATGCTGGCTCTGAAGTTACGAAAGTTCAAGCTGTTAAGTCCAGTGAAGGACGATTAGATGAGTCACCCCAGCAACAAGAACCTACTACACCACCGAAAACTACTACACCACCGAGGCGTTATCCGGACCGAGTCAGGAGGCGCAGGAGGTGCCGCCTCAGAGACTGAATCTGTGAACTGTTTTTACATGAAGTTGTGTATATATGTTTTGATGTTATGTTTAATGGGGAATATATACGGTTAAGCTAAAAAGGGACGATTGTAGTGTATGTAACCGTTCCACCTTTAAGAGAACTATTTTAAGAGTTGCACTACTTTATCTTGGCTGCTGTATACTGTAATACCGGTGGTGACCACACCGGTATATAAGTGCTGTGTAATGATTTATTGGGCAGTTCCGCCCTGACCTTCGACTAGTAAAGACCTGTTAAAGTTTACTCTTGTGGTCTGTGTAGTAATTCTCAATATAACACACAGACTTAACAGAAAGGGACCTGAGTAGGACTGCAACAAAGATTGTTCCACATAGCCCACGAAAAGGCAGGCATAGCTAGGACCCATGCGGGTACCCATAGCAACACCTTTAATTTGGAGGAAAAGAGTGGAGTTAAAGGAGAAGTTGTTCAATGTGAGAACAAGCTCAGCCAGGCGGAGGAGGGTGGTGGTGGATAGGGACTGGACGGGCCTCTGTTCAAGGAAGAAGCGGAGTGCCCCCAGGCCATCCTTATGGGTGATGGAGGTATAGAGGGATGGTACGTCCATGGTGAAAAGGAAGCGGTTGGGGCCAGGAAACTGGAAACTGTTAAAGTGGTGGAGGGCATCCGAAGAGTCGTGGATGTAGGTGGGAAGAGACTGGACAAGGGGAGAAAAGATAGATCAGCTTCGAGTAGATGTTTCAGGCCCTGGTTCATTGTGGAGATGTGTCAGGCCCTGGTTCTGTGTGGAGGAGATGCTTCAGGTCCTGGATCAGTGTGGAGGGGATGTTTTAGGCCTTGGTTCAGTAGATGTTTCAGGCTCTGGTTCAGTGTGGAGGAGATGCTAAAAGACCCGGATCAGTGTGGAGGAGATGCTTCAGGTCCTGTTTCAGTGTGGAGTAGATGTTTCAGGTTCTGGTTCAGTGTGGAGGAGATATATCAGGCCCTGGTTCAGGATGGAGGAGATGTTTCAGGCCCTGGTTCTGTGTGGATAAGCGGTTTCAAGCCCTGGATCAGCGTGGAGGAGATATTTCTGGCCCTGGTTCAGTGTGGAAGAGATGTTTCAGACCCTGGTTCCATGTGGAGATGTGTCAGGCCCTGGTTCAGAGTGGAGGAGATGTTTCATGCCCTGGTTCTGTGTGGAGGTGATGTGTCAGGTCCTGGTTCAGTGTGGGGGAGATGTTTGAGGCCCTTAGTCAGTGTGGAGGAGATGCTTCAGGCTCTGGTTCAGTGTGGAGGAGATGTTTGAACCCTGGTTCAGTGTGGAGGAGATGTTTCAGGCCCTGGTTCAGTGTGGAAGAGATGTTTCATGCCCTGGTTCAGTTTGGAGGAGATGCTTCATGCCCTGGTTCAGTTTGGAGGAGGTGCTGCACGCCCTGGTTCAGTGTGGAGGAGATGATTCAGGCCCTGGTTCAGTGTGGAGGAGATGTTTCAGGCCCTGGTTCAGTGTGGAAGAGATGTTTCATGCCCTGGTTCAGTTTGGAGGAGATGCTTCATGCCCTGGTTCAGTTTGGAGGAGGTGCTGCACGCCTTGGTTCAGTGTGGAGGAAATGTTTGAACCCTGGTTCAGTGTGGCGGAGATGTTTCAGGTGCAGGTTCAGTGTGGAGGAGATGTTTCAGGTCCAGGTTCAGTATGGAGGAGATGTTTCAGGTCCAGGTTCAGTGTGGAGGAGATGTTTTAGGCCCAGCTCCAGTGTGAAGGAAATGTTTCAGTCCCTGGTTCAGTGAGAAGGAGATGTTTCAGGCCCTGGTGCAGTGTGGAGAAGATGTTTCAGGCACTGGTTCAGTGTGGAGGAGATGCTTCAAGCCCTGGTTCAGTGTGGAGGAGATTTTTCAGGTCCTCCTACAGTGCGGAGGCGATGTTTCAGGCCCTGGTTCAGTATGGAGGAATTGTTTTAGGCTCTGGTTGAGTGTGGAGATGTTTAAACCCTGGTTCAGTGTGGAGGAGATGTTTCAGGTCCAGGTTCAGTGTGGAGGAGATGTTTGACGTCCTGGTTCAGTGTGGAGGAGATGTTTCAGGTCCAGGTTCAGTGTGGAGGAGATGTTTCAGGCCTTGGTTCAGTGTGGAGGATATTTTGCAGGCCCTGGTTCAGTGTAGAGGAGACGTTTCATTCCCTGGTTCAGTGTGGAGATGTATCAGGCCCTGGTTCAGTGTGTAGTTGTTTCAGGTCCGTGTTCAGTGTGGAGGAGATTTTTCAGTTCCTGGTTCAGAGCGGGGGTAATATTTTAGGCCCTGGTTCATTTTGGAGATGTGTCAGACCCTGGTTCTGTGTGATGGAGATGCTTCAGGTCCTGGATCAGTGTGGAGGAGATGTTTCAGGCCCTGCTTCAGTGTGGAGGAGATGGTTCAGGCCCTGGTTCAGTGTGGAGGAGATGTTTCAGGCCCTGGTTCTGTGTCGAGGAGATTCTTCAGGTCCTGTTTCAGTGTGGAGGAGATGTTTCAGGCCCTGCTTCTGTGTGGAGGAGATTCTTCAGGTCCTGCTTCAGTGTGGAGGAGATGTTTCAGGCCCTGGTTCAGTGTCACAGAATCACAGAATCACAGAATCACCACAGTGCAGATAGAGGCCATTTCGGCCCATCGAGCCTGCACCGACACATATCCCACCCGATCCCCGTAACCCATACACCAACACATATCCCACCCTATCCCTGTAACCCCACGTATTTAATCCCCTAACACTAAGGGTCAATTTATCATAGCCAAGCAACCTAACCCGCACATCTTTGGACTGTGGGAGGAAACCGGAGCACCCGGAGAAAACCCACGCAAACACGGGGAGAATGTGCAAACTCCACACAGACAGTCGCCCGAGGCCGGATTCGAACCCGGGTCCCTGGCGCTGTGAGGCAACAGTGCTAACCACTATGCCACCGTGCTTTTTTCAGGCCTTGGTTCAGTAGATGTTTCAGGCCCTGGTTCAGTATGGAGGAGATGCTTCAAGCCCCGTTTCAGTGTGGATGAGATGCTTCACGCCCTTGTTCAGTGTGGAGGAAATGCTTCAAGCCCCGGTTCAGTGTGGAGGAGATGCTTCACGTCCTGTTTCAGTGTGGAGCGGATTTTTATTCCCTGGTTCAGTGTGGAGGAGCTTTATGCACCATGATCAGTGTGGAGGAAATGTTTCAGAACCTGGTTCAGTGTGGAGATATTTCAGGTACTGGTTCAGTGTGGATGAGATGCTTCAGGACCCATTTCAGTGCGGAGGAGATGTTTCAAGCCCTGGATTTGCGTGGAGAGATATTTCAGGCCCTGGTTCAGTGTGCAGATGATTCAGGCCCTGGTACAGTGTGGAGGAGATATTTGAGGCCCTGTTTCAATGTGGAGAAGATGTTTCATGCCCTGGTTCGGTGTGGAGGAGTTGTTTCAGGCCCTGGTACAGTGTGGAGGAGATGTTTCAGGCCCTGGTTCTGTTATGTCCATGTATCTTAATGTTGTGTCCTTCAATAATTAGACAACAGACTGCAGGGAACGATTCAACAGGTGTTTACTGAATGAGGGTTACTCTGGAACTAAGTGTCCAGATCACTACTCAGGGTTTATATACAGGTGTGATCACTGCCGGTACTACAGTATACAGGAGCTGTAAAAAGTAGTTCTCTCCCTTAAGCTTTATATACACATTACATACATTACAATTCCTCCCCTTTTAGATTAACAGTACCATAATACTCATTTAACAATTAACATTTTTAATATACAATGTTATATGAAAATAGTCCATTCATATATTCAGTCTCTGGGGAGGCTTCCTGATTCTTTGTGGATAATGCCTTTCCCGAGTGTCTCTATCTTGGTGCGGAGGCGATTCTAGCACCCTGTCGTCAGTTGATTCATCAGCTTCCAATGCTATTGTTTCTGAGGTAGATGCGACCTGTACGTCGGGTTCCTCACCAGGTACGTATGGCCGAGACATGGGGTTGACTCGTTCCTGTGACTCTAGGATCTGGTCAGCATGGCATCTCACAATGTTCTCCCCAACATCCACTGTGTACATTAGTGGCCCCTGCTGTGTGCATATCATTCCTGGTTGCCATTTCTCTGTTCGGTAGTCGCGGGCCAAGACTGGTTGCCCTACATTGAAGCTCCTTGTCGGCTTCTCATTGATGTGCTGGAATTGCTTACTCTCAACATCTCTTCGTACATTTGGTCTGAGCAAATCCAGACGAGATCTCAACCTTCGGTTAAAGAACATCATGGCCGGGGCCTGGTTGGTGACGGCATGTGTCGCATTTCTGTAGGCTAACAGGAAATTGTCCACCTTATGCTGCAGTGGAATGTCGTCATCGCACATGGCCTTTACTGCTTTTTTAAAGGTTTGTACGAACCTCTCAGCCAATCCATTTGTGGCTGGATGATACGGGGCGGATGTGTAATGCCTTACCCCATTCCTTTTCATAAATCTTCGAAACTCTTCGGACACAAACTGTGGTCCGTTATCAGAGCAAATCTGCTCTGGCAAGTCGTTCCTGGCAAAAATGGTCCGTAGGACTGCAATAGCTTTCTCCGTGGTGCTGGAGGACATTTTGAACACCTCAGGCCATTTGGAGTGTGCATCCACGGCTATTAAAAACATTGAGTCTATTTTTGGTGTTTCCTTGCCATTATATATAACGTTCACCCTTATTTTTCCTTTGGGGTAGACTTTTTGCCCCGTGTACGTCTTCAAGACAATCTTTGTATCTCTCAAGGGTATCTGTGAGAATAGCCGCTTTTAGTCCCTTCGGTTTATGACTGTTAGGGCTGATCCTGTGTCCAATTCCATTTTCACTTTGACTCCTGCTATCTTGAGCGTGACCCAGATAGTTTGGTGATCCTCCGTTTTGATCACATTATGTAGTTTCAGACAACCCAGCTCCTTGCTTCCGGAGTCTGTATCACTCTTCTGTTCATCTGAACTACTCTCCGTCACCTTATGTACCTTCTTGTACTTCTCCTGTGGAGATTTCTTGCTGCTGGTTTTCTTTCCCGACCTGCAGACTCTTGCTATGTGTCCTACTTTTCCACACTGTCTGCACACTTTGTGCTTGAACCAGCAATCATTGTGGTCGTGTGTTGTTCTGCCACAGTGATAGCACTTCACTGTTCCATATGACATTTCATTTGTGCCATATTCTTGCGGTCTCCGTTGTATCTCTGCAGCGCCCCGTGCTGCTGCTTCATGTGATACTGCAATGCTGAAAGCCTTATCAAGCGTAAGATCCTTTTCTGATAGAAGCCATTTCTGGGTTCCTTCACTTTGAAGCCCACACACAAACTTGTCCCTTAAAGTATCTGCTAGTCCCGTTCCAAACTGGCAGTGTTTCGATAGCTTGAGCAGTTCCGTTAAATACTCAGCATTACTTTCATCTTTATGCTGGTTCCTTTTGTGAAACTTAAATCTTTCTGCAATCAGCAGCGGCGTGGGTTTTAAGTGGTCCTGTAGGTTTGACACTATGTTTTCAAAATCCTTTTCTACTGGCTTCTCTGGGGTTACTAGCTTTCGTAGTAAGCCATACATTTTTGCACCCATTGAATTCAACAATACCAGCGCTTTCTTGTCATCTGGCACTTCATTCGCCTTGCAGTATACTTCTATGCGTTCGACATATGTCATCCAATCTTCGACTTCATTGTCGAACGCTGTGATACTGCCACTCTTCGGTATTTTTTGGTGTGGTTAGACTGGCTTAAAATGGCATCTCCCGCGCTTTCCTTTATTCCCCGCTGTGGCTTAAAATGGCGTCTCCCGCGCTGCTGCCAACGCCGCTCTCGGCGGTCCTCGTGGCAAATGGCGAAGCCCTGTGGGTTTCGTGCGCTGCTCCTGCGCTGTTGCCAACGCCGCTCTCTATGGTCCTCGTGGCAATGGCAGTGCCTCGCGTTTTCCTGCGCGCCTCTCTCCCCCGTTGACGCTGCTCGGCCCTTGAATACCGGCTGCGCTCTGCTCTCTCTCACCTCTCTCCCCCGTTGACGCCGCTCGGTCCTGAACACCGGCTGCGCCGTGTGCGCTCTGCCCTCTCTCTCTCCCCCGTCGACGCTGTTCGGCCTTTTTCTGTGCCGCACGGTCGGGCTCTAGCCCATCGCTGTCCGGGAAGGGTGTGCGCAGTGCCTGTTGCCAGCCCGTTTCGCTGGACCATCGTGACTGGAAAGCCAAGCCTGGCTCTCGACAGCCTCCCCTGCAATGCTCAAATCTCCGCTGGATGACTGGGCGGTTGCCCGTGGTCGACGCCCGTGCTTCTGGACTCGACCTTCTTCCACTGTTCTCCAGGAGCGAATCCCTGGGAGGCGATGCAGCGTTGCAGGTAGGTTCGAATCTGCTCGTCGTCAATGTTATGTCCATGTATCTTAATGTTGTGTCCTTCAATAATTAGACAACAGACTGCAGGGAACGATTCAACAGCAGGCGTTTACTGAATGAGGGTTACTCTAGAACTAACCATACAGATCAATACTCAGGGTTTATATACAGGTGTGGTCACTGCCGGTACTACAGTATACAGGAGCAGTAAAAAGTAGTTCTCTCCCTTAAGGTATATATACACATTACATACATTACAGGTTCAGTTTGGGGTTGTTTCAGGCCCTGGTTCAGTGTGGAGGAGATGTTTGAACCCTAGTTCAGTGTGGAGGAGATGTTTTAGGCCCAGCTTCAGTGTGAAGGAGATGTTTAATTCCCTGGTTCAGTGTGAAGGAGATGTTTCAGGCCCTGGTTCAGTGTGGAGGAGATGTTTCAGTCACTGGTACGGTGTGGAGGTAATATTTCAGGCCCTGGTTCAGTGTGGAGGAGATGTTTCAGACCCTGGCTCAGAGTGGAGGAGATGTTTCAGACACTGGTTCAGAGTGGAGATGTATCAGGGCCTGGTTCAGTGTGGAGATCTTTCAGGTCCTGGTTCAGTGCGGAGAAGATGTTTCAGGCCCTGGTTCAGTGTGGAGGAGATGCTTCAACCCCTGGTTCAGTGTGGAGATTTTTCAGGTCCTGCAACAGTGTGGAGGAGATGTTTCAGGCCCTGGTTCAGTGTGGAGATGTTTGAATCCTGGTTCTGTGTGCAGGAGATGCTTCAGGTCCAGGTTCAATGTGGACATGTTTCAGGTCCTTGTTCAGTGTGGAGGAGATGTTTCAGGCCCTGGTTCAGTGTGTAGATGTTTCAGGCCCTGGTTCAGTGTGGAGATGTTTGAACCCTGGTTCTGTGTGCAGGAGATGCTTCAGGTCCAGGTTCAATGTGGACATGTTTCAGGTCCTTGTTCAGTGTGGAGGAAATGTTTCCGGCCCTGCTTCAGTGTGGAGGATAAGTTTCAGGTCCAGGTAGAGTTTGGAGGAGATGTTTCCGACCCTGGTTCAGGGTGGAGATATTTCAGGTCCTGGTTCAGAGTGGAGGAGATGTTTCAAGCCCTGGTTCAATGTGGAAGAGATGTTTCAGACCCTGGTTCCGTGTGGAGAACTGTCAGGCCCTGGTTCAGTGTGGAGGTGATATGTCAGATCCTGGTTCAGTGTGGAGGAAATGTTCGAACCCTGGTTCAGTGTGGAGGAGATGTTTGAGGCCTTGGTTTAGAGTGGAGGAGATGTTTCATGCCCTGGTTCAGTGTGGAGGAGATGGTTCAGGCCCTCGTTCAGTGTGGAGATTATGTTTGAATCTTGTTTCAGTGTGGAGGAGATGTTTCAGGCCCTGGTTCAGTGTGGAGGAGGAGTTTCAGGCCCTGGTTCAGTTTGGAGGAGATGCTTCATGCCCTGGTTCAGTTTGGAGGAGATGCTTCATGCCATGGTTCAGTGTGGAGGAGATGTTTCAGGACCTGGTTCAGTTTGGAGGAGCTGCTTCATGCCTTGGCTCAGTTTGGAGGAGATGTTTCAGGCCCAGCTTCAGTGTGCAGGAGATGTTTCAGGCCCAGCTTCAGTGTGCAGGAGATGTTTCAGGCCCTGGTTCAGTGTGGAGGAGATGTTTCAGGCCCTGGTTCAGTGTGGAGGAGATGCTTCATGCCATGGTTCAGTGTGGAGATGTTTCAGGCCCTGGTTCAGTGTGGAGGAGGTGTTTCAGGCCCTGGTTCAGTGTGGAGGAGATGTTTCAGTCCCTGGTTCAATGAGGAGGAGATATTTGAGGCCTGGTACAGTGTGGAGGAGATGTTTCAGGCCCTGGTTCAGTGTGAAGGAGATGTTTCAGTCCCTGGTTCAGTGTGAAGGAGATGTTTCAGTCCCTGGTTCAATGAGGAGGAGATATTTGAGGCCTGGTACAGTGTGGAGGAGATGTTTCAGGCTCTGGTTCAGTGGAAGGAGATGTTTCAGTCCCTGGTTCTGTGTGGAGGAGATGCTAAAAGCCCCGGTATAGTGTGGTGGAGATGCTTCAGGTCCTGTTTCAGTGTGGAGTAGATGTTTCAGGTTCTGCTTCAGTGTGGAGGAGATGTTTCACGCCCTCGTTCAGTGTGGAGATGTATCAGGGCCTGGTTCAGTGTGCAGGAGCTGTTTCAGGCCCTCGTTCAGTTTGGTGAGGTTTCAGACCCTGGTTCAGTGTGGAAGAGATGCTTCAAGCCCTGGTTCAGTGTGGAGGAGATTTTTCAATTCCTGGTTCAGTGTTGAGGTAATGTTTCAGGCCCTGATTCATTGTGGAGATGTGTCAGGCCCTGGTTCTGTGTGGAGGAGATGTTTCAGGTCCAGGTTCAGTGTGGAGGTGATGTTTCAGGTCCAGGTTCAGTGTGGAAGAGATGTTTCAGACGCTGGCTCAGATTGCAGGAGCTTTTTCAGGCCCTCGTTCAGTGTGGAGATCTTTCAGGTACTGGTTCAGTGAGAAGGAGATGTTTCAGGCCCTGGTTCAGTTTGTAGGAAATGTTTCAGGCCCTGGTTCAGTGTGGAGGAGATGCTTCAGGTCCTGTTTCAGTGTGGAGGAGAAGTTTCATTCGCTGGCTCAGTGCGGAGGAGCTTTTTGAACCATGATTCATTGTGGAGGAGAAGTTTCAGACCCTGGCTCAGTGAGGAGATGTTTCAGGCCCTGGCTTAGTGTGGAGATGTTTCAGGCACTGGTTCAGAGTAGAGGAGATGTTTCAGGCCCTGGTTCAGTGTGGTGATGTTTCAGGCCCTGGTTCAGTGTGGAGGAGACGTTTCAGATCCTGGTTCAGTGTGGAGATGTGTCAGGCCCTGGTTCAGATTGGAGGAGATGTTTCATGCCCTGGTTAAGTGTTTAGGAGATGTTTCAAGCCCTGGTTCAGAGTGGAGGAGATGTTTCATGCCCTGGTTCAGTGAGGATGAGATGTTTCATACCTGGTACAGTGTGGAGGAGATGTTTCAGGCTCTGGTTCAGTGTGGATGAGATGTTTCAGGCCCTGGTTCAGTGAGGAGGAGATGTTTCAGGCCTGGCACAGTGTGGAGGAGATGTTTCAGGCTCTGGTTCAGTGTGGAGGAGATGTTTCAGACCCTGGCTCAGAGTGCAGGAGCTTTTTCAGGCCCTCGTTCAGTGTGGAGATATTTCACGTCCTGTTTCTGTGTGCAGGAGATGTTTTACGCCCTGGTTCAGTGTGGAGGAGATGTTTCAGACCCTGGCTCAGAGTGCAGGTGCTTTTTCAGGCCCTCGTTCAGTGTGGAGATCTTTCAGGTACTGGTTCAGAGTGGAGGAGATTTTTCAAGCCCTGGTTCAGTGTGGAGATGTTTCAGGCCCTGGTTCAGTGTGGAAGAGATGTTTCAGGCCCTGGTTCAGTGTGGTGATGTTTCAGGCCCTGGTTCAGTGTGGAGGAGATGTTTCAGATCCTGGTTCAGTGTGGAGATGTGTCAGGCCCTGGTTCAGATTGTAGGAGATGTTTCATACCCTGGTTAAGTGTGGAGGAGATGTTTCAGGCCCTCGTGCAGTGTGGAGATAATGTTTGAATCTTGTTTCAGTGTGGAGGAGATGTTTGAGGCCCTGGTTCAGATTGTAGGAGATGTTTCATACCCTGGTTAAGTGTGGAGGAGATGTTTCAGGCCCTCGTGCAGTGTGGAGATAATGTTTGAATCTTGTTTCAGTGTGGAGGAGATGTTTGAGGCCCTGGTTTAGAGTGGAGGAGATGTTTCAGGCCCTGGTTCAGTGTGGAGGAGATGTTTCAGGCCCTGGTTCAGTGTGGAGGAGGAGTTTCAGGCCCTGGTTCAGTTTGGAGGAGATGCTTCATGCCCTGGTTCAGTTTGGAGGAGATGCTTCATGCCATGGTTCAGTGTGGAGGAGATGTTTCAGGCCCTGGTTCAGTGTGGAAGAGGTGTTTCAGGCCCTGATTCAGTGTGGAGGAGATGCTAAAAGACCCGTTTCAGTGTGGTGGAGATGCTTCAGGTCTTGTTTCAGTGTGGAGTAGATGTTTCATGTTCTGGTTCAGTGTGGAGGAGATGTTTCACGCCCTCGTTCAGTGTGGAGATGTATCAGGGCCTGGTTCAGTGTGCAGGAGCTGTTTCAGGCCCTCGTTCAGTTTGGTGAGGTTTCAGACCCTGGTTCAGTGTGGAAGAGATGCTTCAAGCTCTGGTTCAGTGTGGAGGAGATTTTTCAGGTCCTGGTTCAGTGTTGAGGTAATGTTTCAGGCCCTGATTCATTGTGGAGATGTGTCAGGCCCTGGTTCTGTGTGGAGGAGATGTTTCAGGTCCAGGTTCAGTGTGGAGGTGATGTTTCAGGTCCAGGTTCAGTGTGGAGGAGATGTTTCAGACGCTGGCTCAGATTGCAGGAGCTTTTTCAGGCCCTCGTTCAGTGTGGAGATCTTTCAGGTACTGGTTCAGTGTGGAGGAGATGATTCATGCCCTGGTTCAGTGAGAAGGAGATGTTTCAGGCCCTGGTTCAGTTTGTAGGAAATGTTTCAGGCCCTGGTTCAGTGTGGAGAAGTTTGAACCCTGGTTCAGTGCGGAGGAGATGTTTCAGGTCCAGGTAGAGTGTGGAGGTGCTTTTTGAACTTTGGTTCAGTGTGCAGGAGATGTTTCAGGCCCTGGTTCAGTGTGGAGGAGATGCTTCAGGTCCTGTTTCAGTGTGGAGGAGAAGTTTCATTCGCTGGCTCAGTGTGGAGGAGCTTTTTGAACCATGATTCATTGTGGAGGAGAAGTTTCAGACCCTGGTTCAGTGAGGAGATGTTTCAGGCCCTGGCTTAGTGTGGAGATGTTTCAGGCACTGGTTCAGAGTAGAGGAGATGTTTCAGGCCCTGGTTCAGTGTGGTGATGTTTCAGGCCCTGGTTCAGTGTGGAGGAGACGTTTCAGATCCTGGTTCAGTGTGGAGATGTGTCAGGCCCTGGTTCAGATTGGAGGAGATGTTTCATGCCCTGGTTAAGTGTTTAGGAGATGTTTCAAGCCCTGGTTCAGAGTGGAGGAGATGTTTCATGCCCTGATTCAGTGAGGATGAGATGTTTCATACCTGGTACAGTGTGGAGGAGATGTTTCAGGCTCTGGTTCAGTGTGGAGGAGATGTTTCATGCCTTGGTTCAGTGTGGAGGAGATGTTTCAGACCCTGGCTCAGAGTGCAGGAGCTTTTTCAGGCCCTCGTTCAGTGTGGAGATATTTCACGTCCTGTTTCTGTGTGCAGGAGATGTTTTACGCCCTGGTTCAGTGTGGAGGAGATGTTTCAGACCCTGGCTCAGAGTGCAGGTGCTTTTTCAGGCCCTCGTTCAGTGTGGAGATCTTTCAGGTACTGGTTCAGATTGGAGGAGATTTTTCAAGCCCTGGTTCAGTGTGGAGATGTTTCAGGCCCTGGTTCAGTGTGGAAGAGATGTTTCAGGCCCTGGTTCAGTGTGGTGATGTTTCAGGCCCTGGTTCAGTGTGGAGGAGATGTTTCAGATCCTGGTTCAGTGTGGAGATGTGTCAGGCCCTGGTTCAGATTGTAGGAGATGTTTCATACCCTGGTTAAGTGTGTAGGAGATGTTTCAAGCCCTGGTTCAGAGTAGAGGAGTTGTTTTATGCCCTGGTTCACTGAGGAGGAGATGTTTCAAGCCTGGTACATTGTGGAGGAGATGTTTCAGGCTCTGGTTCAGTGTGGAGGAGATGTTTCATGCCTTGGTTCAGTGTGGATGAGATGTTTCATGCCCTGGTTCAGTGAGGAGGAGAAGTTTCAGGCCTGGTACAGTGTGGAGGAGATGTTTCAGGCTCTGGTTCAGTGTGGATGAGATGTTACACGCCCTGGTTCAGTGTGGAGGAGATGTTTCAGGCCTTGGTTCAGTAGATGATTCAGGCTCTGGTTCAGTGTGGAGGAGATATATCAGGCCAAGGTTTAGGGTGGAGGAGATGTTTCATTCCCTGGTTCAGTGTGGAGGAGATTTTTGAACAATGATTCAGTGTGGAGGAGATGTTTCCGACCCTGGTTCAGTGTGGAGATATTTCAGGTCCTGGTTCAGAGTGGAGGAGATGTTTCAGGCCCTGGTTCAGTGTAGAAGTGATGTTTCAGACCCTGGTTCCATGTGGAGAAATGTTAGGCCCTGGTTCAGTGTGGAGGTGATGTGTCAGGTCCTGGTTCAGTGTGCAGGAAATGTTTGAACCCTGGTTCAGTGTGGAGGAGATGTTTGAGGCCCTGGTTTAGAGTGGAGGTAATGTTTGAACCCTGGTTCAGTGTGGAGGAGATGTTTCAGGCCCTGGTTCAGTGTGGAAGAGAGGATTCAGACCCTGGTTCCATGTGGAGAAGTGTCAGGCCCTGGTTCAGTGTGGAGGTGATCTGTCAGGTCCTGGATCAGTGTGGAGGTAATGTTTGAACCCTGGTTCAGTGTGGAGGAGATGTTTCAGGCCCTGGTTCAGTGTGGAGGAGATGTTTGAACCCTGTTTCAGTGTGGAGGAGATGTTTCAGGCCCTGGTTCAGTGTGGAGGAGGTGTTTCAGGCCCTGGTTCAGTATGGAGGAGGTGCTTCAGGCCCTGGTTCAGTGTGGAGGAGATGTTTCAGGCTCTGGTTCAGTGTGGAGGAGGTGTTTCAGGCCCTGGTTCAGTTTGGAGGAGAGGCGTCATGCCCTGGCTCAGTTTGGAGGAGATGATTCAGGCCCTGGTTCAGTGTGGCGGCGATGTTTCAGGTCCAGGTTCTGTGTGGAGGAGATGTTTCAGGCCCAGCTTCAGTGTGAAGGAGATGTTTCAGGCCCTGCTTCAGTGTGGAGGAGATGTTTCAGGCCCTGGTTCAGTGTGGAGGAGCTGTTTCAGGCCCTGGTTCAGTGTGGAGATGTTTCAGGCCCTGCTTCAGTGTGGAGGAGATGTTTCAGGCCCTGCTTCAGTGTGGAGGAGATGTTTCCGGCCCTGGTTCAGTGTGGAGGAGATGTTTTAGGCCCAGCTTCATTGTGAAGGAAAAGTTTCAGGCCATGGTTCAGTGCGAAGGAGAAGTTTCAGGCCCTGGTTCAGTGTGGAGGAGATGTTTCAGGCCCTGGTTCAGTGTGGAGGAGATGTTTCCGACCCTGGTTCAGTGCGGAGATATTTCAGGGCCTGGTTCAGAGTGGAGGAGATGTTTCAGGCCCTGGTTCAGTGTGGAGATATTTCAGGGCCTGGTTCAGAGTGGAGGAGATGTTTCAGGCCCTGGTTCAGTGTGGAAGTGATGTTTCAGACCCTGGTTCCATGTGGAGAACTGTCAGGCCCTGGTTCTGTGTGGAGGAGATGTTTGAGGCCCTGGTTCAGTGTGGAGGATATTTTTCAGGCCCTGGTTCAGTGTGGAGATGTTTCAGGCCCTGTTTCAGTGTGGAGGAGACGTTTCAGGCCCTGGTTCAGTGTGGAGGAGATGTTTTAGGCCCAGCTTCAGTGTGAAGGAGATGTTTCAGTCCCTGGTTCAGTGTGGAGAACATGTTTCAGGCCCTGGTTCAGTGTGGAGGAGATTTTTCAGGCCCTGGTTCAGTGTGGAGATGTTTCAGGCCCTGGTTCAGTGTGGAGGAGGTGTTTCAGGCCCTGGTTCAGTTTGGAGGAGATGCTTCATGCCCTGGTTCAGTTTGGAGGAGATGCTTCACACCCTGGTTCAGTGTTGAGGAGATGTTTCAGGCTCTGGTTCAGTATGGAGGAGGTGTTTCAGGCCCTGGATCGGTTTGGAGGGGATGTTTCAGGCCCTGGTTCAGTGTGGAGGAGATGTTTCAGGCCCTGGTTCAGTGTGGAGGAGATGTTTCAGGCCATGGTTCAGTGTGGAGGAATTGTTTCAGGCCCTGGTTCAGTGTGGAGTTGTTTCAGGCCTTGGTTCAGTAGATGTTTCAGGTTCTGGTTCAGTGTGGAGGAGATATATCAGGCCCTGGTTCAGGGTGGAGGAGATGTTTCATTCCCTGGTTCAGTGTGGAGGAGATTTTTGAACCATGATTCAGTGTGGAGATGTTTCCGACCCTGGTTCAGTGTGGAGATATTTCAGGTCCTGGTTCAGAGTGGAGGAGATGTTTCAGGCCCTGGTTCAGTGTGGAGAACTGTTAGGCCCTGGTTCAGTGTGGAGGTGATGTGTCAGGTCCTGGTTCAGTGTGGAGGAAATGTTTGAACCCTGGTTCATTGTGGAGGAGATGTTTGAGTCCTTGGTTTAGAGTGGAGGAGATGTTTCATGCCCTGGTTCAGTGTGGAGGAGATGTTTCAGGCCTTGGTTCAGTGTGGAGGAGATGTTTGAACCCTGTTTCAGTTTGGAGGAGATGTTTCAGGCCCTGGTTCAGCCTGGAGGAGGTGTTTCAGGCCCAGCTTCAGTGTGGAGGAGATGTTTCAGGCTCTGGTTCAGTGTGAAGGAGATGTTTCAGGCCCTGGTTCAGTGTGAAGGAGATGTTTCAGGCCCTGGTTCAGTGTGAAGGAGATGTTTCAGTCCCTGGTTCAGTGAGAAGGAGATGTTTCAGTCCCTGGTTCAGTGTGAAGGAGATGTTTCAGGCCCAGCTTCAGTGTGGAGGAGATGTTTCAGGCCCAGCTTCAGTGTGAAGGAGATGTTTCAGTCCCTGGTTCAGTGAGAAGGAGATGTTTCAGGCCCTGGTTCAGTGAGAAGGAGATGTTTCAGTCCCTGGTTCAGTGTGAAGGAGATGTTTCAGTCCCTGGTTCAGTGTGAAGGAGATGTTTCAGGCCCAGCTTCAGTGTGAAGGAGATGTTTCAGGCCCAGCTTCAGTGTGAAGGAGATGTTTCAGGCCCAGCTTCAGTGTGAAGGAGATGTTTCAGGCCCAGCTTCAGTGTGAAGGAGATGTTTCAGGCCCAGCTTCAGTGTGAAGGAGATGTTTCAGTCCCTGGTTCAGTGAGAAGGAGATTTTTCCGGCCCTGGTTCAGTGTGAAGGAAAAGTTTCAGGCCCTGGTTCAGTGTGGAGGAGATTTTTCCGGCCCTGGTTCAGTGTGAAGGAAAAGTTTCAGGCCCTGGTTCAGTGTGGAGGCGTTGCTTCAGGCCATGGATCAGTGTGGAGGAGTTGTTTGAACCCTGGTTCAGTGTGGTGGAGATGTTTGAGGTCCAGGTTCAGTGTGGAGGAGATGTTTCAGGCCTTGGTTCAGTGTGGAGGAGATGCATCAACCCTGGTTCTGTGTGGAGGAGATTTTTCAGATCTTGGCTCAGAGTGGAGGGGATGTTTCAGACCCTGGTTCAGTGTGGAGATCTTTCAGGTCCTGGTTCAGTGTGGAGGAGATGCTGCAAGCCCTGGTTCAGTGTGGAGGAGATGTTTCAGACCCTGGTTCAGTGTGGAGGAGATGTTTCAGGCCCTGGTTTCAGTATCGAGCAGATGTTCCAGGCCCTGGTTCAGTGTGGAGGAAATGTTTCAGACCCTGGTTCAGAGTGGAGGAAATGTTTCAGGTCCTGGTTCAGAGTGGAGGAAATGTTTCAGGTCCTGGTTCAGAGTGGAGGAGATGTTTCAGGCCCTGGTTCAGTGTGGAGGTGATGTTTCAGGTCCTGGTTCAGAGTGGAGGAGATGTTTCAGGCCCTGGTTCAGTGTGGAGGAGATGTTTCAGGCCCTGGTTCAGAGTGGAGGAGATGTTTCAGGCCCTGGTTCAGAGTGGAGGAGATGTTTCAGACCCTGGTTCAGAGTGGAGGAGATGTTTCAGACCCTGGTTCAGAGTGGAGGAGATGTTTCACGCCCTGGTTCAGTGTGGAGGAAATGTTTCACGCCCTGGTTCAGTGTGGAGGAGATGTTTCAGGTCCTGGTTCAGTGTGGAGGAGATGTTTCAGGCCCTGGTTCAGTGTGGAGGAGATGTTTCAGACCCTGGTTCAGTGTGGAGGAGATGTTTCAGACCCTGGTTCAGAGTGGAGGAAATGTTTCAGGCCCTGGTTCAGAGTGGAGGAGATGTTTCAGGCCTTGGTTCAGTGTGGAGGAGATGTTTCAGACCCTGGTTCAGAGTGGAGGAAATGTTTCAGGCCCTGGTTCAGAGTGGAGGAAATGTTTCACGCCCTGGTTCAGTGTGGAGGAGATGTTTCAGACCTTGGTTCAGTGTGGAGGTGATGTTTCAGGCCCTGGTTCATTGTGGAGGAGATGTTTCAGACCTTGGTTCAGTGTGGAGGTGATGTTTCAGACCCTGGTTCAGAGTGGAGGAGATGTTTCAGACCCTGGTTCAGTGTGGAGGAGATGTTTCAGGCCCTGGTTTCAGTATCGAGCAGATGTTCCAGGCCCTGGTTCATGTAAAGTCTGTGGGTTGTGCAGTTAATAAATACACAGACTTCAGAAGTAACAAACAAACAGGTCTTTACTATTCGAAGGTCCGGGCGAATCTGCCCCAGCAATCATGCCACAACACTTATATACTGGTGTGGTCACTATCGGTATTACAGTATACAGAAGCCAAACAATTAGTGCCACCCGAAAGTAGTCCTCTTAAAGGTGAACGGTTACATTCAATAGTTCCCTTAAAGGTAGACGGGTACATACACTACAATCCTCCCTTTTTAGCTTATTACTTACTAAGTCCATAGTGAACATACATTCTAACATATATACAGGTTTATGTAAGACAGTTCATAGATTCAGTCTTTCCGGGGGTTTCCGGATTCTGTCAGGATAACGCCGCAGTGGTGTCGTCATTTCAGGCGGGCTAGGAGGTGCTTCTGGCAAGGTCGATTCGGCTTGAAAAGCCGTGTCAGGTTCAGCAGACTCCAGTATCACTAGATCGGAAGTAGGTGTTCTGGGTATCTCAGTTTCAACATCACCCGGATAAGGTGGTGAAGTCGGTGGCCTATTTGTGGCGGACCCTATGATTTGGTCAACATGGCACCTTATTATATTGTCTCCAATGTCCACGGTGTACATCAATGGCCCCAGCCTTTTCCCAATAGTTCCAGGCTGCCATTTCTCAGTACGGTAGTCCCGGGCCAAAACTCGTTGACCGATCTGGAAAGATCTAGTGACCCTGTCGTTCATGCCCTGGAATTGCCGGTTCTCTACGTCTCTTCTGACGTTTGGTTTTAGTAAATCCAGCCGGCATCTTAGGCGTCTATTACAGAACATCATTGCGGGAGTTTGATTTGTGACCGCATGTGTCGCATTTCGGTATGCCAACAAAAAGCTATCCACCTTATGTTGCAGACTTATATTTTCATTACTCATGGCCTTTACGGCCTTCTTGAAGGTCTGGACAAACCTTTCAGCCAATCCATTTGAGGCGGGATGGTATGGGGCTGACGTGTAATGTTTAACCCCATTGCTCTTTAAGAATTTCTTGAATTCTTCGGACACAAATTGTGGTCCATTATCAGAACAGATCTGTTCCGGCAGGCCATTCCGAGCAAACATAGTCCTTAACACTGCGATGGTTTTTTCCGTCGTGGTGGTGGTCATCTTAATTACTTCCGGCCACTTGGAGTGGGCATCCACCGCTATTAGAAACATCGAGTCCATAAATGGACCAGCAAAGTCGATGTGTACTCTTTGCCAAGGCGATAAGGGCCACTCCCATGGATGCAGAGGAGCCTGGGGTGGTGCGTTCTGAACCCTCTGACATCCTAGGCAGTTCTTCGTGATCTCCTCTATGTCTCTATCAATGCCTGGCCACCACACAAACGCTCTTGCTAGATTTTTCATCTTTACTCCCCCCAGATGTCCTTCGTGCAGCTCCTTTAGCACCTTCTTTTGGAGTTTGGGTCGAATCAACACTCTAGATCCACACATCAGGGTTCCTCGACACACTGACAGTTGTTCTTTCCTCTGTGCAAATGCTTGCAGTGTTGGTTTGCTCTGTGCTGGCCATCCCTCCACCGTTACATCATAGACTCGTGAAAGAGTCGGGTCATTCCTTGTCTCATTCTCAATCATTGAGTTTGTTATCGGTAGACACTCCACTATGGATGAGTGGAACAACTCTACTGGGTCCACTATACTCGCTTCTTCTACCATCGGCAATGGCAAGCGTGACAACCCATCAGCATTTCCATGCTGTTTAGACCTTTTGTACTCAATTTCGTATTGGTGTGCCCCAAGTAACACGGACCACCTTTGTAACCTTTGTGCTGTCATGGTGGAAACGGCGTTATTTGGGTTGAATATGGACACCAACGGCTGGTGGTCTGTCAGCAATGTGAACTTTTTACATTGTAGGTAATGGTTGAATTTCTTCACGCCCCACACAAGACTGAGGGCCTCCTTATCTATTTGGGCGTAATTTCACTCCGCGGGTGTCAATGATCGGGACGCGAAAGCCACTGGCCTTTCCGAGCCATTTGGTAGCCTATGCGAGAGTACTGCCCCAATTCCGTACGGGGAAGCATCGCAAGCTAGACGAAGGGTTAATGCTGGGTTGAAATGAGCCAACACTTCTTCAGAGGTAATCAACTCCTTGCTTCTGCGAAAAGCCTTTTTGCATTCCTCACTCCACTTCCATGGTGTTTCTTTCCGCAACAGGTCATTCAGCGGATGCAGTACCGTGGATAAATTTGGCAGAAACTTGTGATAGTAATTAATCAACCCCAAGAATGATCTTAACTGTGATACGTTTCCTGGGGCGGGGGCCTTCACAACCGCTTCTATCTTTTCGGGTGACTTATGCAGTCCCTCTCGGTCAATGACATGACCGCAGTATGAGATCCGTTTTTGGAAGAACTCACACTTCTTGCGATTAACCCGAAGGCCATACTCCTTCAACCTGGTGAGTACCAGTTTCAAATTCGTGAGGTGTTCTTCCTCATCTTTTCCCGTGATTAAAATGTCATCTAAGTAGCACTGCGTGCTTGGAATTCCTTGTAACACCTGTTCCATGGCCCTCTGCCAAATTGCTGGCGCCGAAGCTACCCCAAAGACCAGTCTATTGTAGCGATACAAGCCTCTGTGAGTGTTGATGGTGAGGTACTGGCGTGACTCTTCCTCGACCTCCATCTGTAGATATGCTTGAGCCAGATCTATTTTCGTGAAATGTTTCCCTCCAGCCAACGAAGCAAAGATATCTTCAATCCGCGGAAGCGGGTATTGTACCGTGTGAAGCACCGGATTCACAGTAATCTTGAAATCTCCGCAGATACGGACCTTCCCCGGTCCCCCAGGCTTATTACTCGGTGAGGACTTCATGACGGGAACAATGGGCGTGGCCCACTCACTCCAGTCCACTTTTGACAGAACCCCTGATCGTTCAAGTTCTTCCAGTTCTGCCTCCACAGCTGGTCGTATTGCGTAAGGAACTGATTTGGCCTTAAAAAACTTTGGGCTTGCATTTTCTGCAATCTTAACCTTTGCTTTAATACCTCGCAGTGTTCCCAGTCCTTGCTGGAATACCCCCTTAGCTTCGTCCAATATTCTGGACAACTGTTCAGGTTTGACATCCTCTTTTTCGGAATCCACCGTCATGGTGTTTAGGGACTGCCAGTCCAATTTTATTTTTCGGATCCACTCCCGTCCCAGAAGTGGTGGTCCTCCCTCAGGCAATACATACAGGTCCAACCGGTGATGATCTTTATCCTTGTATCTCACCTTGACTTCTATCATTCCGATGGGGAATACTTTGTGCCCCGTGTATGTCTGTAGTACTAGTTCCGTATCCCGTAGTGGAATATGCTTGAAAAATTTCTTATAGTCATGCTTATTCATGACCGTCAACGCTGATCCGGTGTCCACTTCCATTTTTACTTGGACCTTTGCAATCTGTAGCGTTATCCAGATAGTTTGTCGGTCAGCTTCATTGCTCACGTTGTGAATTCTCAGACTGTCCAGTCCTTTGCATTTGGAGTGTGAGACCGACTTCTGTTCCCTCAGACTCTTCTTAGTCACCTCTTGTACCTTTCCGTACCATTTTTGTGGTGACTTCTTATTGTTGTACGTTGCTCCTGACCGGCATACCTTAGCTATGTGCCCGATCTTGCCACATTTCCTGCATTCTTGGTTTTTACCCCAGCATTGATTCTGGTCGTGTGTTGTCTTCCCACAACGGTAGCATTTTGTTGTGCTCGAAGTAATTTGGTCCACCCCGAGTGCCGCCGCCTTTAGCTGCATTTCCGCCGTTCCTTTCGCTGCAGCTTCATGCGATGCAGCTATGAGGACAGCCCTGTCCAGTATGAGGTCATTTTCTTCCAGTAGTCGCTTCCGCGTTCCTTCTTTGGACAATCCGCATACGAACTTGTCACGCAGTGCCTCTGTCAGATTCCCTCCAAACTGGCAGTATTTCGCTATCCTACGCAGTTCGACCAAGTACTCCGCATTGCTTTCGTCTTTCCTCTGCGTTCTTGCGTAGAATTTGAATCGTTCAGCCAGCATCAACGGTGTGGGGTTCAAGTGGTCCTTCAGCGCTGCTACAATATCATCGAAAGTCTGATCTGCCGGTTTAGCTGGTGAGAGAAGATTCTTCAACACCCCGAATGTTTTCGCACCCATCATGTTAAGTAAGGTTAAAGCTTTTTCCTCCTTAGCTATTTTGTTAGCCTTACAATGTATCTCAATACGTTCTACGTACGTGGCCCAGTCTTCTATCTCCGAATTGAACTCGTTGATGTCCGCCCGCTTAGGCATCTTTCTTTCCTTGGGTACAACACAAGTATTTCTTCAAGTATTCTTATTTATTTGTTTATTTCTAAGATGGCGGTTTTCCCGCGAAAATGGCCGTTTCCCGCTCTTTCCTTCTCGCCCCGCCCACTTCAATCGTCTTCCCCGCCTAATGGCGGCTTCCCGCGTTTCTTCCCTGGTGGAAGGGGTATGCTTTCCCCACAGCGGACAGGTTCAGCCGCTGGGCTGGCTTCCGCATAGCTCCCCTTACTCGGCTCTGTCTTTTCCTCCCGCCCGCACGGCTCTACCAGCGCTGGGTACACCCCGTTAACGGAGGACAGTTCAGCCGCTGGACTGGCTCTCGTGCAGTCTCTCACCCCGTTTTCGGCTGTGTCTCTCTCCCACTCCCGCACGTTCGGTTTTGCCGGCTCTGAGTACCCCGTTGGTGGAGAACAGCTCAGCCGCTGGACTGGCTCCTCGCAGTCTCTCTCTCCGCACCCGGCTCTCACCCGCACGGTTCCCGTTCGCCTCTCCAGCCCTCTCGCAGACCGGTGTTTCCCTCCCCGGCTGCGGCTGGGTTTCTCTTCCCGCGCCTACTCGCAGGCTCAGCGCTTCGTGGCTGCGGTCGCTGCCCGGAGTTTTCCCGCCGATCGCGGTCCGGCTGTCACCCGACGCCGTTGGACCCGACTTTTGGCCGGCACAGCTCCCCCTCGACCGAGGTCGAGTGCTCTGCCCTTATCCTCTGGATGCCTCTACACCTTCCCCTACTCACAGTCTCTTCGGCCGCCTTGTTTCTTGCTGGTCGGCTCACTCCGCACCGTGGCAGAAGGGTAGTCAGTGCCTGTTGCTGATACAGCTTTTGTTGTTAGTCTTCCTGCTTTCTGTTGTTGCAGCCTCGTGTTTTCTTTTGGTAGCACGACGAGGGCGGTTGTCTCTCTTCGACGCTCTTCGTTGCTTATGGTAATCTTGCCGCAGGGTACGATCGGACTCGTCGCCACTGTAAAGTCTGTGGGTTGTGCAGTTAATAAATACACAGACTTCAGAAGTAACAAACAAACAGGTCTTTACTATTCGAAGGTCCGGGCGAATCTGCCCCAGCAATCATGCCACAACACTTATATACTGGTGTGGTCACTATCGGTATTACAGTATACAGAAGCCAAACAAATAGTGCCACCCGAAAGTAGTCCTCTTAAAGGTGAACGGTTACATTCAATAGTTCCCTTAAAGGTAGACGGGTACATACACTACAGTTCAGTAGATGTTTCAGGCCCTGGTTCAGTGTGGAGGAGATGCTTCATGTCCTGTTTCAGTGTGGAGGTCTTTTTTTATTTCCTGGTTCAGTGTGGAGGAGCTTCTTGCACCATGATTCAGTGTGGAGATGTTTCAGACCCTGCTTCAGTGTGGAGATATTTCAGGTACTGGTTCAGTGTGGATGAGATGCTTGAGGCCCCATTTCAGTGCGGAGGAGATGTTTCAAGCCCTGGATCAGGGTGGAGAGATATTTCAGGCCCTGGTTCAATGTGGAGGTGATTCAGGCCCTGGTACAGTGTGGAGGAGATATTTGAGGCCCTGTTTCAGTGTGGAGGAGATGTTTCATGCCCTGGTTCAGTGTGGAGGAGCTGTTTCATGCCCTGGTTCAGTGTGTAGGAGTTGTTTCAAGCCCTGGTTCAGTGTGGAGATGTTTCAGGCCCTGGTTCAGTGTGGAGATGTATCAGGCCCTGGATCAGTGTTGAGGAGATGTTATAACCCTGGTTCAGTGTGGAGGAGAAGTTTTAGGTCCAGTTTCAGTGTGGAGGAGATGTTTCAGGTTCAAATTCAGTGTGGAGGAGATGTTTCAGGCCCAGCTTCAGTGTGAAGGAAATGTTTCAGTCCCTGGTTCAGTGTGAAGGAGATGTTTCAGGCCCCGGTTCAGTGTGGAGGAGATGTTTCAGGCCCTGGTTCAGTGTGGAGGTGATATCTCAGGCCCTGGTTCAGTGTGGAGGAGATATTTCAGGTCCTGGTTCAATGTTGAGTAGATGTTTCTGACCCTGGCTCGGAGTGCAGGAGATTTTTCAGACCCTGGTTCAGAGTCAAGGTGTTTCAGGCCCGTGTTCAGTGTGGAGGAGATGCTTCAACCCCTGGTTCAGTGTGGAGGAGATTTTTCAATTCCTTCTACAGTGTGGAGGAGATGTTTCAGGCCCTAGTTCAGTGTGGAGATGTTTGAACCTGGTTCAGTGTGGAGGAGCTGCTTCAGGTCCAGGTTCAATGTGGAGATGTTTTAGGGCCTGGTTCAGTGTGTAGATGTTTCAGGCCCTGGTTCAGTGTAGTGCAAATGTTTCAGGCCCTGGTTCAGTGTGGTTGAGATGTTTGAACTCTGCTTCAGTGTGGAGGAGATGTTTCAGGCCCTAGTTCAGAGTGGAGGAGATGTTTCGTGCCCTGGTTAAGTGTGTAGGAGATGTTTCAAGCCCTGGATCAGAGTGGAGGAGACGTTTCAGGCCCTGTTTCCATGTGGAGAAGATGTTTCAGGCCCTGGTTCAGTGTGGAGAAGTCTCAGGCCTGGTACAGTGTGGAGGAGATTTTTGAGGCCCTGGTTCAGTGTGGAGATGTTTCAGGCCTTGGTTCGGTGTGGAGGAATTGTTTCAGTCCCTGGTTCAGTGTGGAGGAGATGTGTGAACCCTGGTTCAGCATGGAGGAAATGTTACAGGCCCTGGTTCAGTGTGGCGGAGATGTTTCAGGCCCTGGTTCAGTGTGGAGGAGATGCGTGAACCCTGGTTCAGTGTGGAGGAGATGTTTCAGGCCTTGGTTCCGTGTGGAGGAGATGTTTCAGGCATTGGTTCCGTGTGGAGCAGATGTTTCAGGCGCTGGTTCAGTGTGGAGGAGAAGTCTCAGGCCTGGTGCAGTCTGGAGGAGATTTTTGAGGCCCTGGTTCAGTGTGGAGATGTTTCAGGCCTTGGTTCAGTGAGGAGGAGATGTTTCAAGCATGGTACAGTGTGGAGGAGATGTTTCAGGCTCTGGTTCAGTGTGGAGGAGATGTTTCAGTCCCTGGTTCAGTGTGGAGGAAATGTTTCAGGCCCTGGTTCAGTGTTGCGGAGATTTTTCAGGCCCTGGTTCAGTTTGGAGGAGACGCTTCGAGCCCTGGTTCAGTTTGGAGGAGATGTTTCAGGCCCTGGTTCAGTGTGGAGGAAATGTTTCAGGTCCAGGTTCAGTGTGGAGGCGATGTTTCAGGGCCAGCTCCAGTGTGAAGGCGATGTTTCAGGCCCTGATTCAGTGTGGAGGAGATGTATGAACCCTGGGTCAGCATGGAGGAAATGTTACAGGCCCTGGTTTAGTGTGGCGGAGATGTTTCAGGCCCTGGTTCAGTGTGGAGGAGATGTTTCAGGCCCTGGTTCAGTGTGGAGGAGAAGTCTCAGGCCTGTGCAGTGTGGAGGAGATTTTTGAGGCCCTGTTTCAGTGTGGAGATGTTTCAGGCCTTGGTTCAGTGAGGAGGAGATGTTTCAGGCTTGGTACAGTGTGTAGGAGATGTTTCAGGCTCCGGTTCCGTGAGGAGGAATTGTTTCTGTGGTGTATGTGCCTTTAAGAGCAATTATGGTGTATGTGCCTTTAAGAGCCCCAGGTGTGCGTAATGCCGGTAATTGCCACTTGGGCTATATAAGCCTGTGTATTGTGTATATCCTTTAGAAACCCCCCCCAGACTTGCTTAGTAAATACCTATGAACCAGCTCCTGTCTTCAGTGCCTTTATCTACACACGGACACTACAGTGGTGACGAAGTGGAAACGGACTTACCTGCAATTCGGCAGCACCTCAATGACATCGATTCCTCCAGCGTCCAGAAGACTCAAGGAAGTAAGAGAAACTGTGGTTTCACCAGCTGGGCAAGCTGGTGACAGGTACTGCGCTAATCCTTCCTGGGCGTCAGGCTGGAGCTCCAGCGGCGGGCTCTACAGCTGAGACAGGCAGCGAAATCGGAGGCAAGCAATAACGGACTGGGAGGGTGCACTCAAGAGACGGCCGGCGCGGCAAGCAGGTCAGCGTTTAGACCTCCGTCGGGAACGAGTCTCCAATAGTGAATAAACGGAAACCACAGTAAAACAGCGTTGTTATCGGTAGCAGCGGCGGGAAAGCGCGGGAAGCGCCATATCGTTGCTACAGAGAAAACAAAAAAAAAAGCGCGGGAAGCGCCATATCTTTTCTGAAATGCCTAAATCTGGTAATATTGAGGCTTTTGATGGCGAAATAGAAGATTGGACCACATACGTGGAAAGAGTAGAAGTTTATTGCACTGCAAATGGAATAACAGATGAAAAAAAAGCTTCAGTACTTCTGAACTTAATGGGCGCGAAGACATACGGGCTGTTACGAAATTTAATCACTCCAGCCAAACCAAAGGACAAGACTTTTAAAGAAATTGTTGATACCCTGCAGGAGCATTTAAACCCAACACCGCTGCTGATAGCGGAACGATTCAAGTTCTTCAAGAGAAATCAACACAAGAATGAAAGTAACGCTGATTACCTAAACGAATTAAGAAAGCTATCAAAGTACTGCCAATTCGGAGCAGGACTATCGGATTATCTTCGAGACAAATTTGTTTGCGGTCTCTTAAGTGAAGGAACACAAAAAAGACTGCTTTCTGAAAAAGATTTAACATTGGACAAAGCTTTCAGTATGGCTGTATCATATGAAGCAGCAGCAAAAGGAGCTGCAGAGATACAACAAGAGACACAGGACTTCGGCACCCATAAAATGACACAGGAGTTCAGAAGATGTTATCGCTGCGGCAGATCCACCCATAACCAGAGGGACTGCTGGTTCAAGGGCAAAGCATGCAGGCAATGTGGTAAGATTGGATACATTGCACGGGTATGCCAATCTGGACAAAATAAATCCACTGACAGAAAACAAAAAATCAATAAAGAAAAGTACAGGAAGGTACAAATGATGACGGACAATAGCTCCGAAGACCAGAATAGCAATAGCGACTCCGGAAACAAGAGACTAAGCTGTCTCAAATTACATAATGTACTTGCCAAAGAGGATTACCAAACCATTTGGGTTACCCTCACAATAGCAGGGTCCCCAGTTAAAATGGAGCTAGATACAGGATCAGCTCTAACCATAATAAATCGACGAGATTACGAGAGGCTATTTTCGCATATACCTCTAAAAGACACATCCATTATCTTAAAAACATATACGGGGCAGAAAGTCTACCCCAAAGGAAAAATAAGGGTGCCTGTGGTATACAACGGCAAAGAAATACAAAAGTTGTATTTATACATTCTACAAGATGGTGGTCCACCGTTGTTGGGACGTGAATGGATAAGGAAGATACGTTTAGACTGGCACTCCATTCAGGCACTGACGGTGACCAGTAAGGAAAAAAACAATGATGACATCATACCTGAACGATTAAAAGACATCTTGGCCAACGCCAAAGAAGTGTTTCAAGAGAAACTAGGAACCTTGAAAGGCATCACCGCCTCAATAAAAATGGAAGATAGAGCAATTCCAAAAGTTTTTAAGGCAAGACCGGTGCCATACGCAATACGTCTGGCAGTCGAGGCAGAGCTGAAGAATTTGGAAAAGGCAGGCGTATTATCCAAAATAGATTGGAGCGAATGGGCAACACCCATCGTTCCAGTCATGAAAAAACATTGAAAAATAACTCTGAGGAACAGAAAAAAATTTGCATCTGTGGGGACATTAAGGTGACTGTAAACCCGATCCTTCACACGGTACAGTATCCTCTTCCGAGGATAGAAGATATTTTCGCCTCACTATCCGGAGGGAAACGTTTCACAAAAATTGACTTGGCACAGGCATATCTACAGATGGAGGTTGAGGAGACCTCTAAAATGTATCTCACAATAAACACACACAAAGGCCTGTACCAGTACAATCGACTGGTTTTTGGAATAGCATCAGCTCCAGCTATCTGGCAAAGAGCTATGGAGCAAGTCCTGCAAGGGATTCCGGGGACTCAATGCTACCTAGACGACATCCTTATAACAGGAGAAAACGACAACGAGCACCTTGCCAATTTGGAGCAGGTGCTCACTAGGCTGAAAGAACGGGGCCTACGAGCAAATCGCCCCAAGTGCGAATTTTTCCAAAATCAGATATCATATTGTGGCCACATAATTAATAAGGAGGGGTTGCATAAGTCACCTGAAAAAATTGAAGCAGTTATAAAAGCCCCAGCACCTGAAAATGTTTCACAATTAAGGTCATTCCTGGGATTAATAAATTACTATCATAAATTTTTACCGAACTTATCAACTATTCTACACCCTCTTAATGATCTTCTACAGACAGGAGTGATTTGGAAATGGAACGAAGACTGTAAACGTGCCTTCCATAAATGTAAAGACTTAATCACATCCGAGAAAATTTTGGCTCATTACAACCCATCACTACCAATCAGGCTGGCGTGCGATGCGTCCCCTTACGGCATAGGAGCGGTATTGTCCCATAGATTCCCTGATGGCTCGGAACGGCCGATAGCTTTTGCGTCACGCTCATTGAACTCAGCTGAGCGTAACTATGCCCAGATAGACAGGGAAGCACTCAGCCTGGTATGGGGAGTGAAGAAATTCAACCATTACCTACACGGACAAAAATTTACCTTGCTGACTGACCATCAACCCCTCATCTCCATATTCAACCCTAAAAAAGGTGTCCCCATTATGACGGCACAAAGACTACAGAGGTGGTCCCTTTTTCTAGGGGCACACCAATACAACATTGAATACAAAGGGTCAAAACAGCATGGGAATGCTGACGGTTTATCACGCCTACCGTTGCCAACGATAGAAGAGGCACCTACAGTAGATCCAGTAGAGATATTCCACTCTACCATAGTGGAATGTCTACCGGTGACAAATTCTGCCATTGAAAGGGAGACAAGAAATGACCCTACTCTCTCACGGGTCTACGATTTAACAGTGAAGGGATGGCCAGCACATGGCGAACCACTGTTGCCAGCATTCTCGCAAAGAAGAGAACAGCTGTCAGTGTGCCGAGGAACCTTGATGTGTGGATCCAGAGTGGTGATTCCACCCAAACTCCAGGATAAAGTGCTAAAGGAGCTTCACGAGGGGCATCTGGGTGGAGTGAAAATGAAGAACCTAGCTAGGGCGTTTGTATGGTGGCCAGGTATCGATGGAGACATCGAAGACATGACCAAGAGCTGCCTAGGATGCCAGAAGGTCCAAAATGCTCCGCCACAGGCCCCTCTACATCCATGGGAGTGGCCCTCAACTCCCTGGCAAAGGGTGCACATCGACTTTGCTGGTCCATTTATGGACTCAATGTTCTTAATCGCAGTTGATGCACACTCCAAGTGGCCGGAGGTAATAAAGATGTCCTCCACCACCACGGAAAAAACCATCACAGTATTGAGGACCAAATTTGCCAGGAATGGGCTGCCGGAGCAGATATGTTCTGATAATGGACCGCAATTTGTGTCCGAAGAATTCAGAAAGTTCATAAAGAACAATGGGGTAAAGCACTACACGTCCGCCCCATACCATCCCACCACCAATGGATTGGCTGAAAGGTTTGTCCAGACCTTCAAGAAGGCTATCAAGGCCATGGGTAATGAAGACATAAAACTTCAGCACAAGGTGGATAACTTCTTATTTGCATATAGGAATGCAACACATATGGTTACAAACCAAACTCCCGCCATGATGTTCTACAATAGAAACCTAAGATGCCGGCTGGATTTGGTCAAGCCCAACATCCGAAGGGACGTGGAGAATCGGCAGTTTCAGGGCATGAATGAAAGGCCAATTAGGGCCTTCCAGATAGGCCAACCGGTTTTGGCCCGGGACTACCGTACCGAGAAATGGCAGCCTGGAACTATCTGCACACGATTAGGACCACTGATGTATACCGTGGACATCGGAGACAGCATAATAAGGCGCCATGCTGACCAAATCATCAAGTCATCCGAAAAGGGACAACCTACACCACCACTCTATACATCTAACGATGAAGTAGAGATACCCATATCTACCTCCGATCCGGTGATACTGGAGGCCGATGAACCCGACACTGGCCTTCAAGCCGAATCAGCCTTGCCAGAAGAACCTACTACACCACCAGAAACTACTACACCCCCGAGGCGTTATCCGGACCGAGTCAGGAAGCCTCCTGAGAGACTAACTTATAATTAATTAATACAGCAATGTATATTATTTTGCATATAACATGTAATTAATAATTACTTAAAATATGATGTACTAGTTAGCTAGAAGGGGAGGAATTGTGGTGTATGTGCCTTTAAGAGCCCCAGGTGTGCGTAATGCCGGTAATTGCCACTTGGGCTATATAAGCCTGTGTATTGTGTATATCCTTTAGAAACCCCCCCCAGACTTGCTTAGTAAATACCTATGAACCAACTCCTGTCTTCAGTGTCTTTATCTACACACGGACACTACAGTTTCAGTCCCTGGTTCAGTGTGGCAGAGATGTTTCAGGCCCTGGTTTAGTGTGGAGGAAATGTTTCATGCCCTGGTTCAGTGTTGCGGAGATGTTTCAGGCCCTGGTTCACTGTGGAGATGTTTCAAGCCCTGGTTCAGTTTGGAGGAGATGCTTCGAGCCCTGGTTCAGTTTGGAGGAGATGTTTCAGGCCCTGGTTCAGTGTGGAGGAAATGTTTCAGGTCCAGGTTCAGTGTGGAGGCGATGTTTCAGGGCCAGGTTCAGTGTGGAGGAGATGTTTTAGGCCCAGCTCCAGTGTGAAGGAGATGTTTCAGGCCCTGATTCAGTGTGGAGATGTTTCAGGCCCTGGTTCAGTGTGGAGGAATTGTTTCAGTCACTGGTTCAGTGTCGAAGAGATGTGTGAACCCTGGTTCAGCGTGGAGGAAATGTTACAGGCCCTGGTTTAGTGTGGCGGAGATGTTTCAGGCCCTGGTTCAGTGTGGAGATGTTTCAGGCCCTGGTTCAGTGTGGAGGAGAAGTCTCAGGCCTGGTGCAGTGTGGAGGAGATTTTTCAGGCCCTGGTTCAGTGTGGAGGAGATGCTAAAAGCCCCGGTTCAGTGTGGAGGAGATGCTTCAGGTCCTGTTTCAGTGTCGAGTAGATGTTTCAGGTTCTGGTTCAGTGTGGAGGAGATATATCAGGCCTTGGTTCAGTGTGGAGTAAATGTTTCATTCCCTGGTTCAGTGTGGAGGAGCTTTTTGAACCATGATTCAGTGTGGAGGAGATGTTTCCGACCCTGGTTCAGTGTGGAGATATTTCAGGTCCTGGTTCAGAGTGGAGATGTTTCAGGCCCTGGCTCATTGTGGATGAGATGCTTCAGGTCCTGGTTCTGTGTGGATAAGCTGTTTCAAGCCCTGGAACAGCGTGGAGGAGACATTTCAGGCCCTGGTTCAGTGTCGAAGAGATGTTTCAGACCCTGGTTCCGTGTGGAGATATTTCAGGTCCTGGTTCAGTGTGGATGAGATGCTTCAGGCCCCATTTCAGTGCGGAGGAGATGTTTCAAGCCCTGGATCAGCGTGGAGAGATATTTCAGGCCCTGCTTCAGTGTGGAGATGATTCAGGCCCTGGTTCAGTGTAGAGCAAATGTTTCAGGCCCTGGTTCAGTGTGGTTGAGATGTTTGAACTCTGCTTCAGTGTGCTGGAGATGTTTAAGGTCCTCGGTCAGTGTGGAGGAGATGTTTCAGGCCCTGTTTCCATGTGGAGGAGATGTTTCAGGCCCTGGTTCAGTGTGGAGATGTTTCAGGCCCTGGTTCAGTGAGGAGGAGATGTTTCAGGCCTTGGTTCCATGTGGAGGAATTGTTTCAGTCCCTGGTTCAGTGTGGAGGAGATGTGTGAACCCTGGTTCAGACTGGAGGAAATGTTACAGGCCCTGGTTCAGTGTGGCGGAGATGTTTCAGGTCCAGGTTCAGTGTGGAGGCGATGTTTCAGGCCTTGGTTCCATGTGGAGGAGATGCTTCAGGTGCTGGTTCAGTGTGGAGGAGAAGTCTCAGGCCTGGTGCAGTGTGGAGGAGATTTTTGAGGCCCTGGTTCAGTGTGGAGATGTTTCAGGCCTTGGTTTAGTGTGGAGATGTTTCAAGCCCTGGTTCAGTGTGGAGGAGATGTTTTAGGCCCAGCTTCAGTGTGGAGGAGAAGTTTTAGGCCCAGCTTCAGTGTGGAGGAGATGTTTTAGGCCCAGCTTCAGTGTGGAGGAGAAGTTTTAGGCCCAGCTTCAGTGTGGAGGAGATGTTTTAGGCCCAGCTTCAGTGTGGAGGAGAAGTTTTAGGCCCAGCTTCAGTGTGGAGGAGAAGTTTTAGGCCCAGCTTCAGTGTGGAGGAGAAGTTTTAGGCCCAGCTTCAGTGTGGAGGAGAAGTTTTAGGCCCAGCTTCAGTGTGGAGGAGATGTTTCACGCCCTGGTTCAGTGTGGAGATGGTCAGGGCCTGGTTCAGTGTGGAGGAGAAGTTTCAGGCCCTGGTTCAGTGTGGAAGAGATGCTTCAAGCCATGGTTCAGTGTGGAGGAGATTTTTCAGGTCCTGTTTCAGTGTTGAGGTAATGTTTCAGGCCCTGGTTCATTGTGGAGATGTGTCAAGCCCTGGTTCTGTGTGGAGGAGATGCTTCAGGTCTTTGATCAATGTGGAGATGATGTTTCAAGCCCTGGTTCAGTTTCGAGTAGATGTTACACGCCCTGGCTCAGTGTGGAGGAGATGTTTCAGGCCTTGGTTCAGTAGATGTTTCAGGCCCTGGTTCAGTGTCGAAGAGATGTTTCAGACCCTGGTTCCGTGTGGAGATAGTTCAGGTACTGGTTCAGTGTGGATGAGATTCTTCAGGCCCCATTTCAGTGCGGAGGAGATGTTTCAAACCCTGGATCAGCGTGGAGAGATATTTCAGGCCCTGGTTCAGTGTGGAGATGATTCAGGCCCTGGTACAGTGTGGAGGAGATATTTGAGCCCCTGTTTCAGTGTGGAGATGTTTCATGCCCTGGTTCAGTGTGGAGGAGTTGTTTCAGGCTCTGCTTCAGTGTGGGGGAGATGTGTAAACCCTGGTTCAGCGTGGAGGAAATGTTACAGGCCCTGGTTCAGTGTGGAGGAGATGTTTCAGGCCTTGGTTCCGTGTGGAGGAGATGTTTCAGGCCTTGGTTCCGTGTGGAGGAGATGTTTCAGGCCCTGGTTCAGTGTGGAGATGTTTCAAGCCCTGGTTCAGTTTGCAGGAGACGCTTCGAGCCCTGGTTCAGTTTGGAGGAGATGCTTCATGACCTGTTTCAGTGTGGAGGAGATGTTTCAGGCCCTGGTTCAGTGTGGAGGAGATGTTTCAGGACCAGGTTCAGTGTGGAGATGTATCAGGGCCTGGTCCAGTGTGCAGGAGCTGTTCCAGGCCCTCGTTCAGTGTGGAGATGTTTCAGGCCCTGGATCAGTGTGGAGGAGATGTTTCAGGCCCTGGTTCAGTGTGTAGATGTTTCAGGCCCTGGTTCAGTGTAGAGCAAATGTTTCAGGCCCTGGTTCAGTGTAGAGCAAATGTTTCAGGTCCTGGGTCAGTGTGGAGGAGATGTTTCAGGCCCTGGTTCAGTGTGGAGGAGATGTTTCATGCCCTGGTTAAGTGTGTAGGAGATGTTTCAAGCCCTGGATCAGAGTGGAGGAGATGTTTCAGGCCCTGTTTCCATGTGGAGGAGATGTTTCAGGCCCTGGTTCAGTGTGGAGGAGAAGTCTCAGGCCTGGTACAGTGTGGAGGAGATTTTTGAGGCCCTGGTTCAGTGTGGAGATGTTTCAGGCTCTGGTTCAGTGAAGAGGAGATGTTTCAGGGCTTGGTTCCGTGTGGAGGAATTGTTTCAGTCCCTGGTTCAGTGTGGAGGAGATGTGTGAACCCTGGTTCAGTGTGGAGGAGATGTTTCTGGTCCAGGTTCAGTGTAGAGGAGATGTTTCAGGACCAGGTTCAGTGTGGAGGAGATGTTTTAGGCCCAGCTTCAGTGTGAAGGATATGTTTCAGGCCCTGATTCAGTGTGGAGGAGATGTTTCACGCCCTGATTCAGTGTGGAGATGTATCTTGGCCTGGTTCAGTGTGCAGGAGCTGTTCCAGGCCCTCGTTCAGTGTGGAGATGTTTCAGGTCCTGGTTTAGTGTGGAGGAGACGTTTCAGGCCCTTGTTCAGTGTGGAAGAGATGCTTCAAGCCCTGGTTCAGTATGGAGGAGATTTTTCAGGTCCTGGTTCAGTATTGAGGTCATGTTTCAGGCACTGGTTCATTGTGGAAATGTGTCAGGCCCTGGTTATGTGTGGAGGATATGCTTCAGGTCCTGGATCAGTGTTGTGGAGATGTTTCAAGCCCTGGTTCAGTTTCTAGTAGATGTTACACGCCCTGGCTCAGTGTGGAGGAGATGTTTCAGACCTTGGTTCAGTAGATTTTTCAGGCCCTGGTTCAGTGTGGAGGAGCTTTTTGAACCATGATTCAGTGTGGAGGAGATGTTTCCGACCCTGGTTCAGTGTGGAGATATTTCAGGTCCTGGTTCAGAGTGGAGATGTTTCAGGCCCTGCCTCAATGTGGATGAGATGTTTCAGGACCTGGTTCTGTGTGGATAAGCTGTTTCAAGCCCTAGAACAGCGTGGAGGAGACATTTCAGTCCCTGGTTCAGTGTGGAGGAGATGTTTGAACCCTGGTTCAGTGTGGAGGAGATGTTTCAGGATCAGTTTGCAGGAGATGTTTGAGCCCTGGTTCAGTGTGGCGGAGATGTTTCAGGTCCAGGTTCAGTGTGGAGGAGATGTTTCAGGCCCTGGTACAGTCTGGAGGAGATGCTTCATGCCCTGGTTCAGCTTGGAGGAGATGCTTCACGGCATGGTTCAGTGTAGAGGAGATAATTCAGGCCCTGGTTCAGTGTGGAGGAATTGTTTCAGGCCATGGATCAATGTGGAGGAGATGTTTCAGGTCCTGGTTCAGTGTGGAGATGTTCAGGTCCTGTTTCTGTGTGCAAGAGATGTTTCAGACCCTGGTTCAGTGTGGAGATATATCAGGGCCTGGTTCAGTGTGGAGATCTTTCAGGTCCTAGTTCAGTGTGGAGGAGATGAATCATGCCCTGGTTCAGTGTGGAGGAATTGTTTCAGGCCATGGAGCAATGTGGAGGAGATGTTTTAGGCCCAGCTTCAGTGTGAAGGAGATGTTTCACGTCCTGGTTCAGTGTGAAGGTGATGTTTCAGGCCCTGTTTCAGTGTGGAGGAGATGTTTCAGGTCCTGGTTCAGTGTGGAGATGTTCAGGTCCTGTTTCTGTGTGCAAGAGATGTTTCAGACCCTGGTTCAGTGAGAAGGAGATGTTTCAGGCCTTGGTGTAGTGTGGAGGAGATGTTTCAGGTCCAGGTTCAGTGTGGAGGAGATGTTTCAGGTCCAGGTTCAGTGTGGAGGAGATGTTTCAGGCCCTGGTTCAGTGTGGAGGAGATGTTTCAGGTCCTGGTTCAGTGTGGAGGAGATGTTTCAGGTCCAGGTTCAGTGTGGAGGAGATGTTTCTGGTCCTGGTTCAGTGTGGAGGAGATATTTCAGGTCTTGGTTCAGTGTGGAGGAGATGTTTCACGTCCAGCTTCAATGTGGAGATGTTTCAGGCCCTGGTTCAGTGTGCAGGAGATTTTGTAGGCCCTGGTTCAGGGTGGAAGAGATGTTTGAGGTCATGGTTCAGTGTGGAGATGTTTCAGGCCCTGGTTCAGTGTGGAGATGTTTCAGGTCCTGGTTCAGTATGGAGATGTTGCAGGTCCTGGTTCAGTATGGAGGAGATGTCCCGAGAGCGGAGAGGCGGCAGACCTGCGAGGGAATACCAGGGGCGGCGGTACATAAAGAGCCGTCCCGAGGCAGCGAGGCCCAGAGCCCCGAGAGCAGAGAGGCGGCGGACCTGCGACGGAGCAGCAGAGGCGGCGTTACATAAAGAGCAGTCCCGAGGCAGCGAGGCCCAGAGCCCCGAGAGCGGAGAGGCGGTGGACCTGCGAGGGAGCACCAGAGGCGGCGGTACATAAAGAGCAGTCCCGAGGCAGCGAGGCTCAGAGCCCCGAGAGCGGAGAGGCGGCAGACCTGCGAGGGAGCACCAGAGTCGGCTTACCAATCCAGGTTCCAGGAGAGGGAAGCAAAAAAGTAATCGAAGTGTGACGTCACCAAGAAGCAGGTAAGTGATTGGTTGGTGAGTATTTTCTTTCTAAATTTTTCTAAACTTAAATTTTGTGGTTTCTAAGGTCTCTGTTGTGTAGCGGGGACTACTATTAAGCAAGGGCCTTTGAGTATATCATTTAATTGAAGTGAAATTGGTGGGATTCATTTAATTTTAATTAATTAATTAAAGGGTAAGTCATGGCAGGACAGCCCAGCCCCGTAGTGTGCTCCTCCTGCTCTATGTGGGAAATCAGTAACGCTTCCTGCGTCCCTGACAACTAGGTGTGCGGGAAGTATGTCCAGCTGCGGATGGATTCATTTTGGAGCATTTGCAATGCTGAGGACATCGTGAATATCACATTTAGCGAGTTGGTCACACTGCAGGTAAAGGGTGTACAGGCAGGAAGGGAATGGGTGACCAGCAGGCAGAGTAAGAGACGCAGGCAGGTAGTGCAGGAATCCCCTGTGGCCATCCCCCTCTCAAACAGATATACCACTTTGAATACTGTTGGGGGGGATGACTCATCAGGGGAAGGGTGTAGCAGCCAACTTCCTGGCACCATGGGTGGCTCTGCTGCATAGGCTGTGAGGAAAAAGAGTGGAAGAGCTAGTGATAGGGGACTCAATTGTAAGGGGAATAGATAGGCGTTTTTGCGGCCGCAATCGAGACTCCAGGATGGTGTGTTGCCTCCCTGGTGCAAGGGTCAAGGCTGTCTCGGAGCGGCTGCAGAACATTTTGGAGGGGGAGGGCGAACAGCCAGTTGTCGTGGTGCACATAGGCACCAAAGATATAGGTAAAAAACGGGATGAGGTCCTAAAAGCAGAATATAGGGAGTTAGGAGGTAAATTAAAAAAATAGGACCTCAAGGATAGTAATCTCAGGATTGCTACCAGTGCCACGTGCTAGTCAGAGTAGAAATAGGAGGATATTTCAAATGAATACGTAGCTAGAGGAATGGTGCAAGGGGGAGGGATTCAAAATCCTTGGGCATTGGAACCGGTTCTGGGAGAGGTGGGACCAGTACAAACGGGACGGTTTGCACCTGGGCAGGGCTGGGACCGATGTCCTAGGGGGAGTGTTTGCTAGTGCTGTTGGGGAGGGTTTAAACTAAAGTGGCAGGGGGTTGGGAACCTGAGCAGGGAGACAGAGGAAAGGGAAACAAGGGAAAAAGCAAAAGACAGGAAGGAGAAAACCAAAAATAGAAGGCAAAGAACTCAACGGTTTAAATCAAACATGGTCACAGTAAATAATAATTCATATAGGTCTGAGAGCGTTAAAAAAACAAGCCTGAAGGCTTTGTGTCTTAATGCAAGGAGCATTCGGAACAAGGTGGATGAATTAGCTGCGCAAATAGAGGTTAACGAATCTGATTTGATTGGGATTACAGCAACATGGCTCCAGGGCAGCCAAAGCTGGGAACTTAACATCCAGGGGATTTCAATATTTAGGAAGGATAGGCAAAAAAGAAATGGAGGTGGGGTAGCATTGCTGGTTAAAGAGGGGATTCACACAATTGAAAGGAAGGATATTAACACTGATGATGTGAAATCTGTATGGGTAGAACTGAGAAATATCAAGGGGCAGAAAATGTTAGTAGGAATGGTATATAGACCTCCAAACAGTAATACGGAGGTTGGGGATGGCATTAAAAGGGAAATTAGAGGAGCATGCAGTAAGGGCACAGCAGTCATCGTGGGTGACTTTAATTTACATATAGATTGGGCTAACCAAATTAGTAAACATACTTTGGAGGAGGAATTCCTAGAATGTTTACGGGATGGTTTTCTGGAAAAATATGTCGAGGAACCAACCAGAGATCAGGCCATCTTAGACTGGGTATTATGTAATGAAAGAGGATTAATTAGCAATCTTGTTGTACGAGGCCCCTTGGGTCAGAGCGATCATAATATGATAGAATTCTTCATTAGCATGGAGAGTGAAGTAGTTGACTCGGAGACTAGGGTACTGAATTTAAATAAAGGAAACTACGATGGTATGAGGCACGAATTGGGTAGGATTGATTGGGGAATGTCACTCAACGGGTTGACAGTGGATAGGCAATGGCAAACATTCAAAGACCGCATGGATGAACTACAGAAGTTGTTCATCCCAGTTTGGGATAAGAATAAAACAAAAAGGGTGACTCAACCGTGGCTAACAAGGGAAATTAGGGATAGCATAAGAGCCAAGGAGAGGGCATATAAATTGGCCAGAAAAAGCAGTAACCCTGAGGATTGGGAGCAGTTTAGGATTCAACAAAGGAGGACAAAGGGGTTAATTAAGAAGGGGAAAATAAAATATGAAGGTAAGCTTGCAGGGAACATAAAAACTGACTAAGAGCTTTTATAGATATGTGAAGAGAAAAAGATTAGTGAAATCAAGTGTAGGTCCCTTGCAGTCATAAACAGGGAAAGTTATAATGGGGAACAAAGAAATGGCAGACCAATTAAATGCATATTTTGGTTCTGTCTTCACAAAGGAGGACACAAGTAACCTCCCAGAGATGTTGGAGAACATAGGGTCTGGTGAGAGGGAGGAACTGAAAGAAATCAGTATTTGTAGGGAAATGGTGTTAGGGAAATTGACGGGATTGAAGGCCGATATATCCCCAGGGCCTGATAATCTACATCCTAGGGCACTTAAGGAGGTGGCCCTAGAAATAGTAGATGCATTGCTGATCATCTTCCAAAATTCACTGGAATCTGGAACTGTACCCATGGATTGGAGGGTAGCTAATGTTACCCCACTATTGAAAAAGGGTGGTAGAGAGAAAGCAGGGAATTACAGACCGGTAAGCCTGACATCGGTAGTGGGGAAAATGCTAGAGTCCATTATAAAGGATGTAATAGCTGAGCACTTGGAAAACAGTGACAGGATTGGACAAAGTCAACATGGGTTTACAAAAGGTAAATCGTGCTTGACTAATCTGCTGGAAATTTTTGAGGATGTAACTGGGAAAATAGATAAGGGAGAACCAGTAGATGTGGTGTATTTGGACTTTCAAAAGGCTTTCGATAAGGTTCTGCATAAGAGATTAGCATGTAAAGTTAATGCACATGGGATTGGGGGCAAGGTATTGACTTGGATAGAGAACTGGTTGGCGGGCAGAAAGCAGAGAGTAGGAATTAACGGGCCTTTTTCCGAGTGGCAGGCAGTGACTAGTGGGGTACCGCAGGGATCGGTCCTTGGACCCCAGCTGTTCACAATATACATTAATGATCTAGATAAGGGAACTGGATGTAATATCTCCAAGTTTGCAGATGACACAAAGTTGGGTGGGCGTGTGTGCTGCGAGGAGGATATTGAGAAACTCCAGGATTATTTGGACAGGTTGGGTGATTGGGCAGAAGCGTGGCAGATGCAATATAACGTGGATAAATGTGAGGTTATCCACTTTGGTGTCAAAAACAGAAAGGCAGACTCTTATCTGAATGGCAATAGATTGGGAGAAGGGGAAGTGCAACGAGACCTGGGTGTCCTTGTGCACCAGTCGCTGAAGTTAAGCATGCAGGTGCAGCAGGCGGTGAAGAAGGCAAATGGTATGTTGGCCTTCATAGCGAAAGGGTTTGAGTACAGGAGCAAGGATGTCCTGCTGCAGTTGTACAGGGCCTTGGTGAGACCACACCTTGAGTACTGTGTGCAGATTTGTTCGCCTTATCTGAGAAAGGATGTTCTTGCCATGGAAGGAGTTCAGCGAAGATTCACAAGATTGATCCCTGGGATGGCAAGAATGATGTATGAGGAGAGATTGGGTCGATTGGGCTTATACTCGCTGGAGTTTAGAAGAATGAGAGGGGATCTCATCGAAACTTATAAAATTCTGACAGGTCTGGACAAACTTGATGCAGGTAGAATGTTCCCGATGGTCGGAGAGTCCAGAACCAGGGGTCATAGTCTAAGGATAAGGGGTAAGCCATTTAGGACAGAGATGAGGAAGAATTTCTTCACCCAGAGAGTGGTGAACCTGTGGAATTCTCTACCACAGAAGGCGGTTGAGGCCAAGTCTTTAAATGTATTCAAGAAGGAGTTAGATATATTTCTTAGAGCTAAAGGTATCAAGGCATATGGGGAGAAGGCAGGTACGGGGTACTGAGTTTGGATGATCAGCCATGATCACATGGAATGGCGGAGCAGGCTCGAGGGGCCAAATGGCCTACTCCTGCTCCTAGCTTCTATGTTTCATGTCCTGGATCAGTGTGGAGGAGATGTTTCAGGCCCTAGTTCAGTGTGGAGGAGATGCTTCAAGCCCCGGTTCAGTGTGGAGGAGATGCTTCACGTCCTGTTTCAGTGTGGAGGGGATTTTTTTATTCCCTGGTTCAGTGTGGAGGAGCTTTTTGCACCATGATTCAATGTGGAGGTGATGTTGCAAGCCCTGGATCAGCATGTAGAGATATTTCAGGCCCTGGTTCAGTGCGGAGATTTTTCAGGCCCTGGTTCAGTGTGGAGGAGATGTTTCCGGCCCTGGTACAGTGTGGAGGAGATATTTGAGGCCCTGTTTCAGTGTGGAGGAGATGTTTCATGCCCTGGTTCAGTGTGGAGGAGTTGTTTCAGGCCCTGGTTCAGTGTGGAGGAGTTGTTTCAGGCCCTGGTACAGTGTGGAGGAGATGTTTCAGGCCCTGGTTCAGTGTGGAGATGTTTCAGGCCCTGGATCAGTGTGGAGGAGATGTTTGAACCCTGGTTCAGTGTGGAGGAGAAGTTTCAGGTCCAGGTTCAGTGTGGAGGAGATGTTTTAGGCCCAGCTTCAGTGCGAAGGAGATGTTTCAGTCCCTGGTTCAGTGTGAAGGAGATTTTTCAAGCCCTGGTACAGTGTGGAGGAGATGTTTCAGGCCCTGGTACAGTGTGCAGGTGATATTTCAGGCCCTGGTTCAGTCTGGAGGAGATGTTTCAGGTCCTGGTTCAGTGTGGAGGAGATGTTTCAGACCCTGGCTCAGAGTGGAGATGTATCAGGACCTGGTTCAGTGTGGAGATCTTTCAGGTCCTGGTTCAGTGTGGAGAAGATGTTTCAGGTCCTGGTTCAGTCTGGAGATGTTTGAACCCTGGTTCTGTGTGGAGGAGATGCTTCATGTCCAGGTTCAATGTGGAGATGTTTCAGGTCCTTGTTCAGTGTGGAGGAGATGTTTCAGGCCCTGGTTCAGTGTGTAGATATTTCAGGTCCTTGTTCAGTGTGGAGGAAATGTTTCAGGCCCTGGTTCAGTGTGGAGGAAATGTTTCAGGTCCTGGATCAGTGTGGAGGAGATGTTTCAGGCCCTGGTTCAGTGTGGAGGAGATGTGACAGGCCCTGGTTCAGTCTGGTGGAGATGTTTCAGGTCCTGGTTCAGTGTGTAGGAGATGCTTCAAGCCCCGGTTCAGTGTGGAGGAGATGCCTCAGGTCCTTTTCAGTGTGCAGGAGATTTTTCAGTTCCTGGATCAGTGTTGAGGAGATTTATCAGGCCGTGGTTCTTTGTGGAGGAGATGTTTCATTCCCTGTTTCAGTGTGGAGCAGCTTTTTCAATCATGATTCAGTGTGGAGATGTTTCAGACCCTGGTTCAGTGTGGAGATATTTCAGGTCCTGGTTCAGTGTGGAGGATATGTTTCAGACGCTGGTTCAGTGTGGAGGAGATGTTTCAGTTCCTGGTTCAGTGTGAAGGAGATGTTTCAGGCCCTGGTTCATTGGGGAAATGTATCAGGTCCTGTTTCTGTGTGCAGGAGATATTTCATGCCCTCGCTCAGTTTGGAGATGTTTCAGGTCCTGCTTCAGTGTGGAGGAGATGTTTCAGGCCCTGGTTCAGTGTTGAGGAGATGCTTCAAGCCCTGGTTCAGTGTGGAGGAGACTCTTCAGGCCCTGGTTGATTGTGGAGATGTGTCAGTCCCTGGTTCAGTGTGGAGGAGATGTTACAGGCCCTGGTTCAGTGTGGAGATGTTTCAGGTCCTGGTTCAGTGTGGAGATGTTTCAGGTCCTGGTTCAGTGTGGAGGAGATGTTTCAGGCCCTGGTAAAGTGTGGAGGTGATGTATCAGGCTCTGTTTCAGTGTGGAGGAAATGATTCATGCACTGGTTCATTGTGGAGGGGATGTTTCAGGCCCTGGTTCGGAGCGGAGGAGATGTTTCATGCCCTTGTTCAGTGTGGAGGAGATGTTTCAGGCCCTGGTTCAGTGTGGAGATGTTTCAGGCCCTGGTTCAGTTTGTGTTGTGTATGTAACCGTTTACCTTTAAGGGAACTATAGAATGTGACCGTTCGCCTTTAAGAGCACTACTTTAGGGTGGCACTATTTATTGGCTCATGTATACTGTAATACCGATAGTGACCACACCAGTATATAAGGGTTGTGATACGTTAACGAGATCAGAATCGCCCGAGCCTCTGAATAGTAGAGACGTGTTTTATTTTGTTAACCGTGGAGTCTGTGATTATTTATAACACAACCCACAGACTTAACATTGGCGACGAGTCGGTTTGAACCCTGCGGCAGTTATTCCGCGGCGGCTTCGTCCAAAGACAGGACGTTGAAGAGAGGTTTCAATCCTCAACACCCCACTGAAAACTGAAGGGCAGCAGAAATCCTGACAGCTTCCAGCGACTGGAAGCGACAGGCATTAGGACCCTGAAGCCTCCATAACCTCGTGGGTAAGCCGAGCAGCGTTGGCTGCAAAGACAGGGCCACCGATCGGGAGATAAGGGCGATCGCAATCCCTGATAAGAGCCGCGGTGAAACGCGCGAGCGGGTGAGCCAGAGGCCGAGAACCGCTTCGGGCGGGCGGCGCACCAGCGATCGCACAGGAGATAAGGGCCGCAGTCGGGCTGAAAGTCAGCGTCGGGGAACGGGTGAAAACCGCCATTGAAGTGGGCGGAGAGCGACGAGAAGCGCGGGAAAACCGCCATTGAAGTGGGCGGGGAGAGCGAGAAGCGCGGGAAAGCCGCCATTTTTCACGGGAAAACCGCTGGGGAAGAAGGCAGAAGCGGGAAACCGCCATCTTAGAAAATTAATAAGAATTTTCAGAAACAAGAAATAAGTGAAGCAATACTTGTGGTGTTCTCAAGAAGAGAGGAAAAATAAGTATAAGTAAAGCAATACTTGTGGTGTTCTCAAGAAGAGAAGAAAATTAATAATAAGTAAAGAAATACTTGTACTGTGCTCGAAAAAAGAAGAAGATGCCTAAGCGAGGAAATATTAATGATTTTAATGCTGAAATAGAAGACTGGGCCACGTATGTGGAACGCATAGAAATATATTGCGTAGCCAACGACATTGAGGATGACGACAAGGCAATAACTTTGTTAAATTCAATGGGAGCAAAAACATACGGGCTTTTGAAACATCTAATAGCACCAGTTAAACCAGTGGACCAGACCTTCGAAGAGATCGTAGCAGTGCTGAAGGATCACTTGAACCCCACACCGTTGATGCTGGCTGAACGATTTAAATTTTACGCCAGAACCCAGAGGCAAGATGAAAGCAATGCGGAATACTTAGTCGAACTGCGTAAGCTAGCGAAATACTGCCAGTTTGGAGGGAATTTGACAGAGGCGCTGCGGGACAAGTTCGTATGCGGCTTGGCCAAAGAAGGAACGCAGAAGCGACTTCTGGAGGAAAACGACCTCACACTGGACAGGGCTGTCCTCATAGCTTCATCGCACGAAGCCGCAGCGAAAGGAACGGCGGAAATGCAGCTAAAGGCGGCGGCACTCGGGGTGGACCAAATGACTGCAAGCATTTCCAAATGCTACCTGTTAAATCTGTGAGTTGTTCAAGTAATTAATACTCAGACTTAATCAGTAACAATAAAACAGGTCTTTACTGGTTGGAGGTAGGGACTATACGTAGGTCTTTACTTCATGCCCACAGGCGGGAACTGAGGGGAGATCAGTACCCACAGTACTATTTATACCCCTATGGCCAGGAGTGGTACTGCGTATCACTACGCCCAACAAGTAGTGCAGTCCTGTCCATAGGTTCAAAGTAGCACACATATTACATACACAACATTCCTCCCTTCCTAGCTTTACAGTCATCTCCCCATTTAACATAACGTAATAACATATATACATATATAACTTCAGGTTTACATAACAGAATAACATAGATACATAGATAACTTCATGTCAAAACAGATCACAGATTCAGTCTCTGCGGAAAACAGTTCACAGATTCAATCTCTGTGGTGGAGTCGGTTCACGTTGCTGGAGTGACTCATTCAATAGTCCTTCCATGGATTTAACAGTTTGAACTTCCGAACTGAATTGGCTCCGTTCGGAGGGACCACGTGTGTGATCTGGTAGAGGTGATAATGGTTCAGATGGGTCATCTTCTGTTTTTCCTTTTCCTTTTCTGCTTCTTGGAGACTCTCTGGGCTCCATTGTCAGCTGCCACAGCTGCCAGCTGCATGCGCAGTTCCTCCTTCTCTTCCTCCTGTTTCCGTCGTAGAGCCAGCTTCTCCCGTTGTTCCGTAGACTTTTGGTGCTCCTCCATGATTTCTGCACTTTGGGAGTCGAAGTTACAAGCTGGGCAGGACAGGACATCGTAATATTCGGTGTCGTCCACCAGGTCATAGTAATATTCGGTGTCGTCCTGAGCTAGACCAGTGAGAGGGTCGTCTATTTCCTCCATACCCAGCTGGACGTTAGCCAGCTCTTGTTCCAAATCCAGACATCTTTCCTGAAGAGACTTCTTCATGTGTACCTCTGCATCCAGCTTTTTCTGGGCTTTCAGCAAGTCGTTTACTAGTGACCTCATTTGTGATTTTAATACTTCAACTTCCTTTGGAGATTGATTGATCGGACTATGCAATCCCTCTACTGGAGCAGCTGTTTCAGCGGTCTGTTGTTCTACGTTGACGTGAGTCAGCGTACTTTTGGCATCCAAGGGCTGCTCTGTTGCAGTCATCTCAGTCTGTGTTGCCACCTCAGCTCTTCCAATAACCTTTGAGAGCTCCGAACCCCTTTCGTTTGAATATTGAAGTTCGTGTTCAAATTTTTCCCATTTCAGAGCCCTGTCCTTCAGCATATGCAGGAGTTGGCTGACCGTTAACTCCTCTGACATCAGACGTTTTGTGTGCTCCTGTTCCATTTTCTCCATCAGCTGCTTCTGTTGTCTTTCCAGATTCTCCAACTCTATATCAAAGAACTCTTTCGTTGCATTCAACTCTTGCTCACAACGGCGAAGCATTTGTTCTAATTGCTGTTGTAGTTTGAAATGGAGTTGAGTTCGAGCCCGGTGTCCCTCAGAAATGGGCACATCAGTAGACTTGCCCGACTCAGAATCCACAGTTAAACTATGTTGTTGTTGCTCAGTGGAATTCTGTGCTGAAACTTTGTCTTTTGCACCTGAGTTGGGCTTACCATCATCCGTTCCAGAGTCTGGGCCGACTATCTTCACCGAGTTCTCACTCGTTATTGTTTGTAGGAAATGCCAGTCCATATTCATTTTCCTAATCCACTCCCGTCCTAGTAGTGGAGGACCTCCTTCAGATATCACATATAAGTCCATTATTTGACTGTCTTCGCCCTTGTGGACCACTGCAACCTCTATTTTCCCGATGGGGTACACTCTTTGCCCCGTGTATGTTTCCAATATAATCCCCGTATCCTGTAGGGGAATATGTTGGAATAACTTTCCGTAATCTTTCTTATTTATGACCGTCAATGCCGATCCAGTGTCCAATTCCAGTTTTACTTGGACTCCTTCTATCTGAAGAGTGACCCAAATTGTCTGGAGGTCTGCACCCTTACCAGCGTTGAGTACTCTTAAGCTAGCCAGTTCATTACTGCTAGCGTCTGAATCGGACTCCTGTTCGGTCACCTTGTGTACCTTTGCGTATTTTCCTTGCGGTGACTTCTTGTTGCTGGTCTTCTTCGCTGACCTGCATACTCTAGCTATATGTCCAAGCCTACCACAAGTTCTACATTCTTGGTTTTTAAACCAACACTGGTTCTGATCATGCGTTGTCTTTCCACAACGATAACATTTGCCAGAACTCACACCCAATTTGTGTGCACTGAGCTCCGGTGACCGTAGCTGCATTACTGCCGTGCCTCTCGCTGTGGCTTCGTGTGCTGCTGCCATAGTGATCGCCTTCTCAAGCGTCAGCTCATTCTCCTCGAGCAGTCGCTTTTGTGTATCCTGTTTAAATAAACCACACACAAATTTGTCTCGAAGTGCCTCTGTCAGTCCCGTTCCAAACTGGCAATATTTCGCTAATTTATGCAATTCCAGCAAATATTCAGCATTGCTTTCATGCTGTAGCTGCCTTCTGTCGTAAAATTTAAATCGTTCCGCTAGCATCAGCGGCGTGGGGTTTAGATGATCTTTCAGGACAGTAACAATCTCATCGAATGTCTTATCCGCCGGTTCATCTGGTGATAACAGGTGTTTCAATTGCCCGTATGTCTTTGCACCCATTAAATTTAATAATGTTAGAGCTTTATCTTGGTCACGAATTTTATTGGCCTTACAATAATTTTTTACTCTTTCAACATATATGGCCCAATCTTCGAGGTCACTATCAAAGGTGCTAATATTCCCGTGTTTAGGCATTGTAGATTTGCAATTTCTCAGATTTTTTTTTTTTTACTGCTATCCAAGATGGCGGCTTCCCGCTCTTGCCGTCTTCCTCCGCCCACAAAATGGCGGTTTTCCCGCGCTTGGTGGTCTTCACCCGTCCCCCAACGCCGTCTCCCTTCAGCCCCCGAGTGCGGCCCTTATCTTCGCCGCGATCGCCCGAGTGCGGCTCTTATCAGCGGATGCGATCACTGGGTCGCGAAGCGGCTCTCGGCTCTTATCAGGAGATGCGATCGCTCCGTTGAAACGCCTCCCGCTCGAAGCGGCTCTCGCGCCCTATTCCTCCAGTTCCCCCAGCCCCGTTCGTGCGGCCAACGCGGTCGACTGCCTGTCGCGTCGCTGCCCGGCTCAGACAACGGCTTACCCACCACCAAGCTGGAGAAGAAGCTGACGGTCGCTGATGGAGGCTCTGAGGTCAGGATGTCTTCCAGTGGGGTGGAGAGGGTGGAAACCTCTCTGCAACGTCCTGGCTGTGGACGAAGCTGCCGTGGAGTGACTGCCGCAGGGTCCGAATCAGACTCGTCGCCAGTGTTAAATCTGTGAGTTGTTCAAGTAATTAATACTCAGACTTAATCAGTAACAATAAAACAGGTCTTTACTGGTTGGAGGTAGGGACTATACGTAGGTCTTTACTTCATGCCCACAGGCGGGAACTGAGGGGAGATCAGTACCCACAGTACTATTTATACCCCTATGGCCAGGAGTGGTACTGCGTATCACTACGCCCAACAAGTAGTGCAGTCCTGTCCATAGGTTCAAAGTAGCACACATATTACATACACAACACTACCGTTGTGGAAAGACAACGCACGACCAGAATCAGTGCTGGTTTAAGAATCAAGAGTGCAGGAAATGTGGCAAACTGGGTCGCATCGCGAACGTATGCAGGTCCGGAAAGAAGACCAACAAACAAAGGAAGCCACCACCACAAGAAAAGTACAACAAGGTGCATCAGGTGGCTGAAAAGAGTTCAGACGAACAAAATTCAGACTCCGACCCAAACAGCCAGGAGTTGGATAGTCTGAGAATCCACAATGTGGGTAAAGTAACTGATCTACAGACGATCTGGGTCACACTAAAAATAGCTGGAGTCCAAGTACGAATGGAGCTGGACACGGGATCAGCTGTATCAGTCATCAACCAAAAGGACTATCACCGGCTATTCTCTCACATACCCTTAAGAAATACCAAATTCGTATTACAGACATACACGGGGCATCATGTATACCCCCTGGGAAAAATACGAGTCAAGGTGAGAGATAGGGGTAAAGAACACCCATGAATGTATCTGTACGTACTACCTGAGGGAGGACCACCACTTCTGGGACGGGAGTGGATCAAGAAAATAGACATGGAATGGCACTACCGACAAGCAATGACGAGTGAGGACTCGGTGCAGACAAGCAGCTCAGACTCTGAGCCGGAAGACGATAAGTCCAGCTTATTTATGAAAAACAAGGTTAACATGAACTCACGGACTAAGTTTGGGAAATTGATGCCGTGCATAAAGACAGAGAATTCTGAGTCTGTTCAAGCTACAGACATATGCATTACGGAGGAACACCGGGCTAGAACTCAACGTTATGTCAAAGTACAACGACAATTAGAACAGTTGAGTGCCCGTCTCGTACAAGAGATGGAAAAGATGAAAAAGTTCTGGGACACCGAATGGGAGTCCCTGGAAAGACAACAGAGACAGCTCGCTCAAGCAGAGAGCGACCATAGAGCCATCGTGGCCAAGTACCAATCACATCTCCCTGAGGCTGTTCAGGAACTAGAATATACACAGAACGATCCAAAGGAAGAGGAATCTTCAGGAAGTCAGGATGGTATTCCAGTTCACCTCTACGACTTGTTGCAAGCAGAGTGTAACGAGTTGAAAGAACAGTATGAACAGGCTCGGACTACAATCCTGGAAGGGGTTAACTTGGCAACTTCCGAAAAGCTCGTGTTAGTGAAAGCATATGAGCAACTAAAGGTTGAACATGAACGACTAAAGGTTGACCATAAGCAAGAATTACAAAGTCTGCAGGAAATGTTTGATGAGCTTCAGGCCAAGGCTGACTCATCGTTAGGGATTCAATCCATAGAAAAAAAATTAGTGGTGGAAGACATACCAGAACAGGGAATACAGGATGTCCAAGAACTCGTTAAATTATTAAAGGAAACACAAAATAAATATGAAGCGGCAATGGCCGAGGTCCAACGACTTGAAGAACAGATGCGACTGGAAATCTTTTCAGTGGAAGAAAAGGGAACTGTAAGAAACACAGAGACCATAAGAATGGGCCATGAACATGAGCTTAAATCGTCAGAGGAGAAGGGTTTGGAGCTCTCAAAAGTTATTGAAATAGCCGAGGTTGCAACACAGACTGAGAAGATGGCAGCAGAGCAACCCTTAGATACCAAAAGTACGCTGACTCATGTCAAGGTTGAACAACAGAACGCTGAAACAACTGCTCCGGTAGAGGGATTGAATAGTCCGATCAATCAATCTCCAAAGGAAGTTGAAGTATTAAAATCACAAATGAGGTCATTAGTAAACAACTTGCTGAAAGCCCAGAAAAAGTTAGAGGAAGCGGAACACGTGAAGAAGTCTCTTCAGGAAAGATGTCTGGATTTGGAACAAAAGCTGGCTGACGTCCAGCTGGGTAGGGAGGACATAGAAGACCCTCTCGCTGAGCTGTCGGACGACTCCGAATAATACTATGTCCTGTCCTGCCCAACTTGTAACTTCGACTCCCACCATACAGAAATCATGGAGGAGCACCGAAAGTCTACGGAACATCGGGAGAAGGTGGCTCTACTATGGAAAAAGGAGGAAGAGAAGGAGGAACTGCGCATGCAGCTGGCAGCTGACAGTGGAGCCCAGAGAGTCTCCAAGAAGCAGAAAAGGAAAAGTCGAAACAGAAGATGACCCATCTGAACCATTATTACCTCTACCAGATCACACACGTGGTCCCTCCGAACGGAGCCAATTCAGTTCGGAAGTTCAAACTGTTAAATCCATGGAAGGACTATTGAATGAGTCACTCCAGCAATATGAACTGTTTTCCACAGAGACTGAATCTGTGATCTGTTTTGACATGAAGTTATATATGTTATTATGTTATGTTAAACATGAAGTTATATGACGTTGACTCCATCGAGAGTATATCTGTAAATTGTTATATGACGTTGACTCCATCGAGAGTATATCTGCAAACTGTTTATATAAAATTGAAGATTGTATGTTTAACGGGATTCTGTAAGTAATAAGCTAGGAAGGGAGGAGTGTTGTGTATGTAACCGTTTACCTTTAAGGGAACTATAGAATGTGACCGTTCGCCTTTAAGAGCACTACTTTAGGGTGGCACTATTTATTGGCTCATGTATACTGTAATACCGATAGTGACCACACCAGTATATAAGGGTTGTGATACGTTAACTAGATCAGAATCGCCCGAGCCTCTGAATAGTAAAGACGTGTTTTATTTTGTTAACCGTGGAGTCTGTGATTATTTATAACACAACCCACAGACTTAACAGTTTGGAGGAGATGTTTCAGGCCCTGGTTCAGTGTGGAGATGTTGCAGGCCCTGGTTCAGTGTGGAGGAGATGTTTCAGGCCCTGGTTCAGTGTGGAGTAAATTTTTCAGGTCCTGGTTCAGTGTTGAGGAGTTGTTTTAAGCCCAGGTTCAGTGTGGAGGAAATTTTCAGGCACTGCTTCAGTGTTGATGAGATTTTGCAGCCCTGTTACAGTGTGGAGGAGATGTTTCAGGCCCTGGTTGAGTGTGGAGGAAATATTTCAGGCCCCGGATCAGTGTGTAGGAGATGTTTGAACCCTGGTTCAGTGTGGAGGAGATATTTCAGGTCCAGGTTCAGTGTGAAGGAGATGTTTCAGGCCCTGGTTCAGTGTGGATGAGATGTTTCAGGCCCTGGTTCAGTGTGGAGATGTTTCCGGTCCTGTTTCTTTGTGCAGGAGATGTTTCATGCTCTGGTTCAGTGTGGAAGAGATGTTTCAGTCCCTGGTACAATGTGGAGGATGTTAAATCCATGAATCTTAAGGTATGGTGTTCTTCAATAAATAGACGGAGACTGCAGATTAACAATCAACAGGTGTTTACTGGATGAGGGTAGTCTAAAAACTAACAGTACAGATCCCTGCTCAGGGCTTATATACAGGTGTGGTCACTGCCGGTACAATAGTATACAGGTGCTGTAAAAGTAGTTCTCTCTTAAAGGTACATACACTACAATTCCTCCCCTTTTAGATTAACAGTACCATTAACATTCAATTAACAGTTAACACTTTTAACATGCACATTAACTGAAATAGTCCATTTACAGTTTCAGTCTTTGGGGCGGCTTCCTGATTCTTTCTGGATAGCGCCTTTCCTGAGTGTCTTGCTCTTGGCGCGAAGGCGATTCTGGCCCCCTGTCGTCGGTTAGTTCATCAGCTTCCGATGCTACTGTTTCTGGGGTAGATGCTACCGGTATGTCGGGTTCATCACCAGGTACGCGAGACATGGGGTTGACTCGTTCTTGTGACGCTAGGATCTGGTCGACATGGCGTCTCACAATGTTCTCCCCAACATCGACTGTGTACATTAGTGGCCCCTGCCGTGTGCATATCGTTCCTGGTTGCCATTTCTCTGTTCGGTACTCGCGGACCAACACTGGTTGTCCTACATTGAAGCTCCTTGTCGGCTTCTCATTGATGTGCTGGAATTGCTTATTCTCAACATTTCTTCGTACATTTGGTCTGAGCAAATCCAGACGAGATCTCAACCTTCGGTTAAAGAACATCATGGCCGGGGTCTGGTTGGTAACTGCATGTGTCGCATTTCTGTAGGCTAACAGGAAATTGTCCACCTTATGCTGCAGTTGAATGTCGTCATCGCACATGGCCCTTACTGCCTTTTTAAAGGTTTCTACGAACCTCTCAGCCAATCCATTTGTGGCTGGATGATACGGGGCGGATGTGTAATGCCTTACCCCATTCCTTCTCATAAATTTCCGAAACTCTTCGGACACAAACTGTGGTCCGTTATCAGAACAAATCTGTTCTGGCAAGCTGTTCCTGGCAAATATGGTCCGTAGGACTGCAATCGTTTTCTCCGTAGTGGTGGAGGACATTTTGATCACCTCAGGCCATTTCGAGTGTGCATCGACTGCTATTAAGAACATTGAGTCCATGAATGGTCCAGTAAAATCAATATGCACCCGTTGCCATGGAGAGGAGGGCCACTCCCATAGGTGTAGAGGGGCATGTGGTGGTGCATTTTGGACCTTCTGGCATCCTGAGCAGCTATTTGTTAGGTCCTTTATTTGTTGATCGATCCCCGGCCACCACACATAAGCCCTAGCAAGGCTTTTCATTTTCACCCCTCCCAGATGGCCTTCATGAAGCTCATTGAGCACTCTCTCCCTTAACTTGGGTGGAATTACCACTCGGGATCCACACATCAATGTCCCCTGGCATACTGACAGCTGTTCTCTTCTGGATGAGAATGCTGGCAACAGTGAGTCGCCATGTGTTGGCCATTCCTTCACCGTCAAATCATATACCCGAGACAGTGTCGGATCATTTCGGGTCTCCTTCTCTATATCCACATTGGTTACTGGCAAGCGTTCAATTATAGTTGAATAAAATATTTTGACAGGGTCCACTGTTGGTACTTCCTCCGCAGTAGGCAGTGGCAGGCGTGATAGCCCATCAGCGTTTCCATGCTGTTTCGTGCCCTTATACTCTATTTCATATTGGTTCGCCCCTAGAAAAAGGGACCATCTTTGTAGCCGTTGCGCAGTCATCACCGGAACGCCCTTCTTTGGATTAAACATGGAGACAAGTGGTTGGTGGTCAGTCAGCAAGGTAAACTTCTGCCCGTGCAGATAGTGGTTGAACTTTTTCACTCCCCATACTAGGCTGAGGGCCTCCCTGTCAATCTGGGCATAGTTGCGCTCGGCTGAGGTTAGTGACCGAGACGCAAAGGCTACTGGCCTCTCCAACCCATCTGGGAATTTGTACGACAGCACCGCTCCAATACCATAGGGTGATGCATCACACGCCAACCGAATTGGCAGTGCTGGGTTGAAATGAGCCAACAACTCTTTTGATGTGATCAATTCTTTGCACTTCTGGAAAGCTCGTTTACATTCGTCATTCCACTTCCATGGTACCGTCGTTTCAGTAGGGTGTTCAGTGGGTGTAATAATGTAGACAAATTTGGTAAGAACTTATGGTAGTAGTTCACCAGCCCGAGGAACAACCTCAATTGTGACACATTTTCCGTTGCTGGAGCCTTGACTACTGTTTCAATCTTTTCAAGGGACTTATGTAACCCCTCTTCATCAATAACATGGCCACAATACGAGATCTGCTTCTGGAAAAACTTGCATTTGTGGCGATTAGCTCGTAGCCCTTATTCCTTCAATCTAGTGAGCACCTGCTCCAGGTTGGCGAGGTGATCACTTTCATTTTCGCCCGTGACCAGGATGTCGTCCAAATAACACTGGGTCCCCGGAATCCCTTGCAGGACTTGATCCATTGCCCTTTGCCAAATAGCCGGAGCTGATGCTACCCCGAACACCAGCCGGTTGTATTGATAGAGACCTTTGTGAGTGTTGATCGTGAGGTATTGTTTCGAGGCTTTTTCTACCTCCATTTGCAGGTACCCCTGGCCAGATCAATCTTAGTGAAGCATTTTCCTCCAGATAGCGAGGCAAAAATATCTACAATCCGCGGAAGCGGATATTGTACATGTGAAGGACTGGGTTCACTGTCACCTTAAAGTCCCCACAGATGCGAACCTTCTTTGGTTCCCCAGGCGTATTAATCAACGACCTCTTCATTACAGGAACGATGGGTGTAGCCCACTCGCTCCAGTCCACTTTGGACAGTACTCCTAAACGTTCCAAACCTTCCAGCTCTGCTTTGACGGCTGGGCGGATCGCATAAGGCACCGGTCTGGCCTTAAAAACTTTGGGCTTGCATTTTCCTCTATTTTGATCATCGCTGTTATGTCTTTTAGTGTTCCGAGTCCCTCCTGGAAAACTTCTTGTGCGTCAGTTAGCATTTTTGACAGTCGTCCAGGTGTGACGTTGTCCTCCTTTTTGGCCTCTGCTGTCAGTGCCTGTATGGAATGCCAATCTAACTGTATCTTCCGGATCCATTCACATCCTAGTAGTGGTGGTCCTCCATCTGGCAATACATATAGATCCATTTTTGGTGTTTCCTTGCCGTTGTATATCACGTTCACCCTTATTTTTCCTTTGGGGTAGACTTTTTGCCCCGTGTACGTCTTCAAGACAATCTCTGTATCTCTCAAGGGTATATGTGAGAATAGCCGCTTGTAGTCCCTTTGGTTTATGACTGTTAGGGCTGATCTTGTGTCCAATTCCATTTTCATTTGGACTCCGTCTATCTTGAGCGTGACCCAGATAGTTTGGTGACCCTCCATTTTGATTACATTATGTAGTTTCAGACAACCCAGCTCCTTGCTTCTGGAGTCTGTTTCACTTTTCTGTTCGTCTGAACTACTCTCCGTCACCTTATGTACCTTTTTGTACTTCTCCTGTGGAGATTTCATGCTGCTGGTTTTCTTTCGCGACCTGCAGACTCTTGCTATGTGTCTTGCTTTTCCACACTGTCTGCACACTTGGTCCTTGAACCAACAATCCTTCTGGTCGTGTGTTGTTCTGCCGCAGCGATAACACTTCACTGCTCCATATGACATTTCATTGGTGCCATATTCTTGCGGTCTCCGTTATATCTCTGCAGCGCCCCGTGCGGCTGCTTCATGTGATACTACCATGCTGAAAGCCTTGTCTAGCGTAAGATCCTTTTCTGATAGAAGCTGTTTCTGGGTTCCTTCACTTTGAAGCCCACACACAAACTTGTCCCTTAACGTATCTGCTAGTCCCATTCCAAACTGGCAGTGTTTCGATAGCTTGCGCAGTTCCGTTAAATACTCAGCATTAAGTTCGTCTTTATGCTGGTCCCTTTTGTGAAACTTAAATCTTTCTGCTATCAGCAACGGTGTGGGTTTTAAGTGGTCCTGTAGGATTGCCACTATGCTTTCAAAATCCTTTTCCACTGACTTCTCTGGGGTTACTAGGTTTCGCAGTAAGCCATACGTTTTTGCACCCATGGAATTCAACAAAACCAGTGCTTTCCTGGCATCTGGCACTTCATTCGGCTTGCAGTACACTTCAATGCGTTCCACATATGTCGCCCAGTCTTCGACTTCATTGTCGAACGCTGTGACACTGCCACTCTTCGGCATCCCTGGGTGTGGTTAGACTGGCTAAAATGGCATCTCCCGTGCTCTCCCTTCTTCTCCACTGGCTCAAAATGGAGTCTCCCGTGCTTCCCTTTCTTCCCGCGCTTGCCCTTCTTCTCCGCTGCTGCTTCAAAAATGGCATCTCCCACGCTCTCCCTTCTTCTCCGTGGCTCAAATGGCATCTCCCTCACTTCCTTTCTTCCCCCACGGACGCTGCTCAGCCCTTGAGCCCTGGCTGCGCTCTGCGCGTTTTCCTGTGCGCCTCTCTCGTTGCCGCCGCTCAGTCCTGAACCCCGGCTGTGCTTTACCCTCTCGCTCTTCTTGTTTTCCGTCGACGCCGCTCGGTCTTCAACACCCGGCTGTGCCCTTTGCGCTTTACCCTCTCTCTTACCCCGTCGACGCTGCTCGGCCTTTTCTGTGCCTTCGGTCGGCTCCAGCCGCCGCTGTCCGGGAAGGGTCTGCGCCGTACCTGTTGCCAGAATGTTGCTGGATCGTCGTGGCTGGAGAACCAAGCCCAGCTCTCAACAGCCTCCCCTGCGATGCTCCATCTCTGCCCGATGACTGGGCGGTTGCTCATGGTTAACGCCCGTGCTTCTGGCCTCGACTTTCTTCCGCTGTCCTCCAGGAGCGAATCCCTGGGAGGAAATGCAGAGTTGCAGGCAGGTTCGAATCGACCTCGTCGCCACTGTTAAATCCATGAATCTTAAGGCATGGTGTTCTTCAATAAATAGACGGAGACTGCAGATTAACAATCAACAGGTGTTTACTGGATGAGGGTAGTCTAAAAACTAACAGGAGAGATCCCTGCTCAGGGCTTATATACAGGTGTGGTCACTGCCGGTACTACAGTATACAGGAGCTGTAAAAGTAGTTCTCCCTTAAAGGTACATACACGACAGAGGAGAAGTTTCAGGCCCTGGTTCAGTGTGGAGGAGATGTTTCAGGTCCTGGTTCAGTGCGGAGGAGATGTTTCAGACCCTGGCTCAGAGTGGAGGAGGTGTTTCAGACCCTGGATTAGTGTGGAGATGTATCAGGGCCTGGTTCAGTGTGGAGGAGATGTTTTAGGCCCTGGTTCATTGTGGAGGAAATGTTTCAGGCCTTTGTTCAGTGTGGAGGAGATGTTTCAGGTCCAGGTTCAGTGTGGAGGAGTTGTTTTAGGCCCAGGTTCATTGTGGAGGAAATGTTTCAGGCCCTGGTTCATTGTTGAGGAGATTTTGCAGCCCTGTTTCAGTGTGGAGGAGATGTTTCAGGCCCTGGTTCAGTGTGGAGATGTTTCAGGCCATGGTTCAGTGCGGAGGAGATGTTACAGGCCCTGGTTTGGTGTGGAGATGTTTCAGGTCCTGTTTCTTTGTGCAGGAGATGTTTCATGCCCTGGTTCAGTGTGGAGGAGATGTTTCAGGCCCTGGTTCAGTGTGGAGGAAATGTTTCAGGCCCTGCTTCATTGTTGAGGAGATTTTGCAGCCCTGTTTCAGTGTGGAGGAGATGTTTCAGGCCATGGTTCAGTGTGGAGATGTTTCAGGCCCTGGTTCAGTGTGGAGGAAATGTTTCAGGCCCCGGATCAGTGTGTAGGAGATGTTTGAACTCTGGTTCAGTGTGGAGGAGATGTTTCAGGTCCAGGTTCAGTGTGAAGGAGATGTTTCAAGCCCTGGTTCAGTGTGGAGGAGATGTTTCAGGCACTGCTTCAGTGTGGAGATATTTCAGGTCCTGTTACTTTGTGCAGGAGATGTTTCATGCCCTGGTTCAGAGTGGAGGAGTTGTTTCAAATCCTGGTTCAGTGCGGAGATGTATCAGGGCCTGGTTCAGTGTGCAGGAGGTGTTTCAGGCCCTCGTTCAGTGTGGAGGAAATGTTTCAGACCCTGGTTCAGTGTGGAGATGTTTGAACCCTGATTCAGTGTGGAGGAGATGTTTTAGGCCCTGGTTCATTGTGGAGGAAATGTTTCAGGCCTTGGTTCAGTGTAGAGGAAATTTGTCAGGCCCTGGTTCAGTGTGGAGGAGATGTTTCAGGTCCAGGTTCAGTGTGGAGGAGTTGTTTTAGGCCCAGGTTCAGTGTGGAGGAAGTGTTTCAGGCCCTGGTTCATTGTTGAGGAGATTTTGCAGCACTGTTTCAGTGTGGAGGAGATGTTTCCCACTACCCACTACCACCACCCCCCACGATCCGATATCCAGCCCCAGCAGACGGCAGGCCTGGGCCCCGCGACCCGCTCGACATCTACGAGGACGACACGCCTGTGCCACAGCCTACGCTGGACTCGACGCCAGAAGCTTCACTACCCCTGCCGTCGCCACGCCGATCACAGCGGCAGACAAGACCTCCGGAGAGACTCCAATACACTAACTTTTAATACACTTCACCCCGCCGGACTCAATTTTAAAAAAGGGGTGAATGTGGTAAACCACTGTTTGTATTCCTGTTTGTCCTGTTTGTATTCCACTGTGTACATGCCTGGACATGCCTCGGCTGACTCCTCCCACAGGTCCTAGTATAAAGGTGACTGCTCCCCAGCCCTTTGTATCCTGGACCGGTCGACCACGCGAGGCAGACCTCCATTCTGTTGTTAATAAAAGCCTTTAGTTACTCTTCTAACTCTCAGTCTTTTATGAGTGTGGAGGAAATTTGTCAGGCCCTGGTTCAGTGTGGAGGAGATGTTTCAGGTCCAGGTTCAGTGTGGAGGAGTTGTTTTAGGCCCAGGTTCAGTGTGGAGGAGATGTTTCATGCCCTGGTCTGTGTGATGGAATGTTTCAGGCTCTGGTTCAGTGTGGAGGAGGTGTTTCAGGCCCTTGTTCAGTTTGGAGATATTTCAGTTCCTGGTTCAGAGTGGAGGAGTTGTTTCAGGCCCTGGCACATTGTGGGGATGTTTGAGGTCCTGCATCAGTGTGGAGGTAATGTTTCAGGCCTTATTTCAGTATGGAGGAGATGATTCATGCACTCGTTCAGTGTGTATGAGATGTTTCAGGCCCTGGTTCAGTGTGGAGATTTTTCAGGCACTGGTTAAGTATGGAGGAGATGTTTCAAGCCCTGGCTCAGTGTGGAGGAGATGTTTGAGGTCCTTGTTCAATGTGGAGATGTTTCAGACCCTGGCTCAGAGTGGAGGAGATTTTATTGGCCCTGGTTCTGTGTAGCAGTTGTTTCAGGTCCTGGTTCAGTGTGGAGGAGATGTTTCATTCCCTGGTTCAGTGTGGAGATGCTTCAGACCCTCGTTCATTGTGGAGATGTTTCAGGCCCTGGCTCAGTGTGGAGGAGATGTTTCAGGCCCTGGTACAGTGTGGAGGAAATGCTTCAAGCCATGGTTCAGTGTGGAGGAGATGTCTCAGGCCCTGGTTCAGTGTGGAGGAGATGTTTCAGGCCCTGGTTCAGTGTGGAGGAAATGTTTCAGGCCCTGCTTCATTGTTGAGGAGATTTTGCAGCCCTGTTTCAGTGTGGAGGAGATGTTTCAGGCCATGGTTCAGTGTGGAGATGTTTCAGGCCCTGGTTCAGTGTGGAGGAAATGTTTCAGGCCCCGGATCAGTGTGTAGGAGATGTTTGAACTCTGGTTCAGTGTGGAGGAGATGTTTCAGGTCCAGGTTCAGTGTGAAGGAGATGTTTCAAGCCCTGGTTCAGTGTGGAGGAGATGTTTCAGGCACTGCTTCAGTGTGGAGATATTTCAGGTCCTGTTACTTTGTGCAGGAGATGTTTCATGCCCTGGTTCAGAGTGGAGGAGTTGTTTCAAATCCTGGTTCAGTGCGGAGATGTATCAGGGCCTGGTTCAGTGTGCAGGAGGTGTTTCAGGCCCTCGTTCAGTGTGGAGGAAATGTTTCAGACCCTGGTTCAGTGTGGAGATGTTTGAACCCTGATTCAGTGTGGAGGAGATGTTTTAGGCCCTGGTTCATTGTGGAGGAAATGTTTCAGGCCTTGGTTCAGTGTAGAGGAAATTTGTCAGGCCCTGGTTCAGTGTGGAGGAGATGTTTCAGGTCCAGGTTCAGTGTGGAGGAGTTGTTTTAGGCCCAGGTTCAGTGTGGAGGAAGTGTTTCAGGCCCTGGTTCATTGTTGAGGAGATTTTGCAGCACTGTTTCAGTGTGGAGGAGATGTTTCCCACTACCCACTACCACCACCCCCCACGATCCGATATCCAGCCCCAGCAGACGGCAGGCCTGGGCCCCGCGACCCGCTCGACATCTACGAGGACGACACGCCTGTGCCACAGCCTACGCTGGACTCGACGCCAGAAGCTTCACTACCCCTGCCGTCGCCACGCCGATCACAGCGGCAGACAAGACCTCCGGAGAGACTCCAATACACTAACTTTTAATACACTTCACCCCGCCGGACTCAATTTTAAAAAAGGGGTGAATGTGGTAAACCACTGTTTGTATTCCTGTTTGTCCTGTTTGTATTCCACTGTGTACATGCCTGGACATGCCTCGGCTGACTCCTCCCACAGGTCCTAGTATAAAGGTGACTGCTCCCCAGCCCTTTGTATCCTGGACCGGTCGACCACGCGAGGCAGACCTCCATTCTGTTGTTAATAAAAGCCTTTAGTTACTCTTCTAACTCTCAGTCTTTTATGAGTGTGGAGGAAATTTGTCAGGCCCTGGTTCAGTGTGGAGGAGATGTTTCAGGTCCAGGTTCAGTGTGGAGGAGTTGTTTTAGGCCCAGGTTCAGTGTGGAGGAGATGTTTCATGCCCTGGTCTGTGTGATGGAATGTTTCAGGCTCTGGTTCAGTGTGGAGGAGGTGTTTCAGGCCCTTGTTCAGTTTGGAGATATTTCAGTTCCTGGTTCAGAGTGGAGGAGTTGTTTCAGGCCCTGGCACATTGTGGGGATGTTTGAGGTCCTGCATCAGTGTGGAGGTAATGTTTCAGGCCTTATTTCAGTATGGAGGAGATGATTCATGCACTCGTTCAGTGTGTATGAGATGTTTCAGGCCCTGGTTCAGTGTGGAGATTTTTCAGGCACTGGTTAAGTATGGAGGAGATGTTTCAAGCCCTGGCTCAGTGTGGAGGAGATGTTTGAGGTCCTTGTTCAATGTGGAGATGTTTCAGACCCTGGCTCAGAGTGGAGGAGATTTTATTGGCCCTGGTTCTGTGTAGCAGTTGTTTCAGGTCCTGGTTCAGTGTGGAGGAGATGTTTCATTCCCTGGTTCAGTGTGGAGATGCTTCAGACCCTCGTTCATTGTGGAGATGTTTCAGGCCCTGGCTCAGTGTGGAGGAGATGTTTCAGGCCCTGGTACAGTGTGGAGGAAATGCTTCAAGCCGTGGTTCAGTGTGGAGGAGATGTCTCAGGCCCTGGTTCAGTGTGGAGGAGATGTTTCAGGCCCTGTTTCAGTGTGGAGGAAATGTTTCTGGCCCTGGTTCAGTGTGGAGGAGATGTTTCAGGCCCTGGCTCATTGTGGAGATATTTCAGGTCCTGCATCTGTGTGGAGGTAATGTTTCAGGCCCTGTTTCAGTATGGAGGAGATGATTCATGCACTGGTTCAGTGTGGATGAAATGTGTCAGGCCCTGGTTCTGTGTGGAAGTGATGTTTCAGACCCTGGTTCAGTGTGGAGATGTTTCAGGCACTGGTTCAGTGAGGAGGAGATGTTTCAAACCCTGGCTCAGTGTGGAGGAGATGTTTGAGGTCCTTGTTCAGTGTGGAGATGTTTAAGACACTGGCTCAGAGCGGAGGAGATTTTATTGGTCCTGGTTCTGCGTGGAGCAGTTGTTTCAGGTGCTGGTTCAGTGTGGAGGAGTTGTTTCCGAACCTGGTTCAGTGTGGAGATGTTTCAGGCCCTCGTTCATTGTGGAGATGATTCAGGTCCTGGTTCAGTGAGAAGGAGATGTTTCAGGCCCTGGTTCAGTGTGGAGAAGATGTTTCAGTCCCTTGTTCAGTGTGGAGGACATGCTTCAGGTCCTGGATCAGTGTGGAGGAGATGTTTCAGGCCCTGGTTCAGTGTGGAGGACATGCTTCAGGTCCTGGATCAGTGTGGAGGAGATGTTTCAGGCCCTGGTTCAGTGTGGAGATGTTTCAAGCCCTGGTTCAGTGTGGAGGAGATGTTTCAGGCCTTGGTTCAGTGTGGAGATATTTCAGGCCCTGGTTCTGTGTGGAGATGTGTCAGGTGCTGGTTCCATTTGCAGGAGAAGTTTCAGGCCCTGGCTCAGTGTGGCGGAGATGTTTCAGGCCCTGATTCAGTGTGGTGGAGATGTTTCAGACCCTGGTTCTGTGTGGAGGAGATGTTTCAGGCCTTGGTTCAGTGTGGAGGAAATGCTTCAAGCCGTGGTTCAATGTGGAGGAGATTTTTCAGGCGCTGGTTCTGTGTGGAGGAGATGCTTCAGGTCCTGTTTCAGTGCGGAGGAGATGTTTCAGGCCCTGGTTCAGTGTGGAGGTTTTTCAGGCCCTGGTTCAGTGTGGAGGAGATGTTTCAGCCCTGGCTCAGTGTGGAGATATTTCATGTCCTGGTTCAGAGTGGAGCAGATATTTCAGGCCCTGGCTCAGTGTGGAGATGTTTCAGGCCCTGTTTCAGTGTGAAGGAGATTTTTCAGGCCCTGGTTCAGTGTGGAGGAGATGATTCATGCCCTGGTTCACTGTGGAGATGTTTCAGGCCCAGGTTCAGTGTGGAGGAAATGTTTCAGGCCCTGGTTCAGCTTGGAGGACATGTTTCAGGCCCTTGTTCAGTGTGCAGGAGATGTTTCAGACCCTGATTCAGTGTGGAGGAGATTGTTCAGGCCCTGGCTCAGATTGGAGGATATGTTTGAACCCTGGTTCAGTGTGTTGATATTTCAGACCCTGCTTCAGTGTGGAGGAGGTGGTTTAGGCCCTGGATCCATGTGGAGATGTTTCAGGTCCTGGTACAGTGTGGAGATATTTCAGGTCCTATTTCAGAGTGGAGATGTTTCAGGCCCCGGTTCAGTGTGGAGATGTTTCATGTCTTCGTTCAATGTGCAGGTGATGTTTCAGCCCTGGCTCAGTGTGGAGGCGATTTTTCAGGCCTTGATTCAGTGTGGAGATGTTTGAGGTCCTGGTTCAGTGTCGAGGAGATGTTTCAGGCCCTCGTTCAGTGTGGAGATGCCTCAGGTCCTGGTTCAGTTTGGAGTAGATGATTCATGCCCTGGTTCAGTGTGAAGGAGATGTTTCAGAACCTGGTTCAGTGTGGAGATGTCTCAGGTCCTGGTTCAGTTTGGAGGAAATGTTTCAGGCCCTGGTTCAGTCAGGAGGAGATGCTTCAGGCCCTGTTACAGTGTAGCGGAGATGATTCAGGCCCTTGTTCAAAGTGGTGGAGATGTTTCAGGTCTTGGTTCAGTGTGGAGCAGATGTTTCAGGCCTTGTTTCATTGTGGAGGAAATGTTTCAGGTCCTGATTCAGTGTGGAGATGTTTCAGTTATTGGATCAGTGTGGAGGAGTTGTTTCAGGCCCTGGTTCAGTTTGGAGGAAATGTTTCAGGCCCTGGTTCAGTGTGGAGGATTTTTTTCAGGCCCTGGTTCAGTTTGGAGGACATGTTTCAGACCCTGATTCAGTGTGGAGGAGATGTTTCAACCCTGGCTCAGTGTGGAGATGTTTCATTTCCTGATTCAGTGTGAAGGAGATGTTTCAGTCCCTGGCTCAGTGTGGAGGAGATGTGTGAACCCTGGTTCAGTGTGAAGATGTTTCAGGTGCAGTTTCAGTGTGGAGGAGATTTTTCATTCCCTGGTCAGTGCTGGAGGAGATGTTTCAGGCCCTGGTTCCGTTTGGAGGAGAAGTTTCAGGCCCTGGTTCAGTGTGGTGGAGCTGTTTCAGACCCTAGTACAGTGTGGAGGAGATGTTTCAGGCCTTGGTTCAGTGTGGAGGAGATTATTCAGGTCCTGGTTCAGTGTGGATGTGTCAGGCACTGGTTCTGTGCGGAGGAGATGCTTCAGGTCCTGGTTCAGTGTGGAGGAGATGTGTAAGCCCTGGCTCAGTGTGGAGATATTTCATGTCCTGGTTCAGAGTGGATGAGATATTTCAGGCCCTGGCTCAGTGTGGAGATGTTTCAGTCCCTGGTTCAGTGTGGAGGAGATGTTTCAGGTCCTGGTTCATGTAGTGTATGTACCTTTAAGGGGAGAACTACTTTTTACAGCTTCTGTATACTGTAGTACCAGCAGTGACCACACCTGTATATAAACCCTGTGTAGGGATCTGTACAATTAGTTTTAGAGAAACCCTCATCCAGTAAACACCTGTTGATTGTTCCTGCAGTCTCTTGTCTAGTTATTGAAGGACACAACATCCAGATACACGGATCTAACATTGGCGACGAGAAGATTCAAACCTACCTGCAACTCTGCATCACCTCCCAGGGATTCGCTCCTGGAGAACAGTGAAGGAAGAAGGCCGAGTCCAGAAGTACGGGCGTCGACCATCCAGCGGAGACTTGAGCATCGCAGGGGAGGCTGTTGAGAGCTGGGCTTGGTTCTCCAGTCACGGTGGTCCAGCGAAATGGGCTGGCAACAAGTACGGCGCAGACCCTTCCCGGACAGCGGCGGCTAGAGCCGACCGACGGCACAGAAAAAGGCCGAGCAGCGTCGACGGGAGAAGAGAGAGGGTAGAGCACACAGGGCGCAGCTGGTGTTCAAGACCGAGCGGCGTCAACGGGAGAAGAGAGAGGGTAGAGCGCACAGGGCGCAGCTGGTGTTTAGGACTGAGCGGCGTCAACGAGAGAGAGCAGAGCGTAACCGGTGTTCAAGGGCCGAGCAGCGTCAACGAAAGAGAGAGGCATGCAGGAAAATGCGCAGAGCGCAGCCGGTGTTCAAGGGCCGAGCAACGTCAGCGGGGAAGAAAGGAAAGCGCGGGAGATGCCATTTGAGCCGCAGCAGAGAAGGGAGAGCGCGGGAGACGCCATTTTGAGCCACAGTGGAGAAGAAGGGAGAGCGCGGGAAGAAAAGAAAGCCCGGGAGACGCCATTTTGAGCCACAGCAGAGAAGGGAGAGCGCGGGAGACGCCATTTTGAGCCAGTCTAACCACACCCAGGGATGCCGAAGAGTGGCAGTGTCACAGCGTTCGACAATGAAGTCGAAGATTGGGCGACATATGTCGAATGCATAGAAGTGTACTGCAAGGCGAATGAAGTGCCAGATGACAGGAAAGCGCTGGTATTGTTGAATTCAATGGGTGCAAAACCATATGGCTTACTGCGAAACCTAGTAACCCCAGAGAAGCCAGTGGAAAAGGATTTTTAAAACATAGTGTCAATCCTACAGGACCACTTAAACCCCACACCACTGCTGATAGCAGAAAGATTTAAGTTTCACAAAAGGAACCAGCATAAAGATGAAAGTAATGCTGAGTATTTAACGGAACTGCGCTAGCTATCGAAACACTGCCAGTTTGGAATGGGACTAGCAGATACTTTAAGGGACAAGTTTGTGCGTGGGCTTCAAAGTGAAGGAACCCAGAAACGGCTTCTATTAGAAAAGGATCTTATGCTGGACAAGGCTTTCAGCATGGCAGTATCACACGAAGCAGCCGCACGGGGCGCTGCAGAGATACAACGGAAACCGCAAGAATATGGCACAAATGAAATGTCATACGGAACAGTGAAGTGCTATCACTGCGGCAGAACAACACACGACCATAATGATTGCTGGTTCAAGAACAAAGTGTGTAGACAGTGTGGAAAAGTAGGACACATAGCAAGAGTCTGCAGGTCGGGAAAGAAAACCAGCAGCAAGAAATCTCCACAGGAGAAGTACAAGAAGGTTCATAAGGTGACGGAGAGTAGTTCAGATGAACAGAAAAGTGATACAGACTCCGGAAGCAAGGAGCTGGGTTGTCTGAAACTACATAATGTGATCAAAACGGAGGATCACCAAACTATCTGGGTCACGCTCAAGATAACCGGAGTCCAAGTGAAAATGGAATTGGACACAGGACCAGCCCTAACAGTCATAAACCGAAGGGACTACAAGCGGCTATTCTCACATATACCCTTGAGAGATACAGAGATTGTCTTGAAGACGTACACGGGGCAAAAAAGTCTACCCCAAAGGAAAAATAAGGGTGAACGTTATATATAACGGCAAGGAAACTCCAAAAATGGAACTATATGTATTGCCAGATGGAGGACCACCACTACTAGGACGTGAATGGATCCGGAATATACAGCTAGATTGGCATTCCATACAAGCACTGACTGTAGATGCCAAAAAGGATGACGACGTCACACCTGGACAACTGTCAAAAATGCTAACTGATGCACAAGAAGTGTTCCAGGAGGGACTCGGAACACTAAAAGGCATAACAGCGATGATCAAAATAGAGGAAAATGCAAGCCCAAAGTTTTTTAAGGCCAGACCGGTGCCTTATGCGATCCGCCCAGCCGTCGAAGCAGAGCTGGAAGGTTTGGAACGTTTAGGAGTACTGTCCAAAGTGGACTGGAGCGAGTGGGCTGCACCCATCATTCCTGTAATGAAGAGGTCGTTGAGTAATACGCCTGGGGAACCAAAGAAGGTTCGCATCTGTGGGGACTTTAAGGTGACAGTGAACCCAGTCCTTCACACGGTACAATATCCGCTTCCACGGATTGAAGATATTTTCGCCTCGCTATCTGGAGGGAAACGCTTCACTAGGATTGATCTGGCCCAGGCGTACCTGCAAATGGAGGTAGCATCTACCCCAGAAACAGTAGCATCGGAAGCTGATGAACCAACCGAAGACAGGGGGCCAGAATCGCCTCCACACCAAGAGCAAGACACTCACGAAAGGCGCTATCCAGAAAGGATCAGGAAGCCGCCCCAAAGACTGAATTTATAAATGGACTATTTTCAGTTAATGTTGCATGTTAAAAGTGTTAATTGTAATTAGTTGATATTTAATTGTTAAATAAATTTTCTGGTACTGTTAATCTAAAAGGGGAGGTATTGTAGTGTATGTACCTTTTAAGGGGAGAACTACTTTTTACAGCTCCTGTATACTGTAGTACCGGCAGTGACCACACCTGTATATAAACCCTGAGTAGGGATCTGTACATTTAGTTTTAGAGTAACCCTCATCCAGTAAACACCTGTTGATTGTTCCCTGCAGTCTCTTGTCTAGTTATTGAAGGATACACAACATCCAGATACACGGATCTAACAGTTCAGTGTGGAGATATTTCAGGCCCTGGTTCAGTGTGGAGATGTTTCAGGCTCTGGTTCAGTGTGGAGATGTTTCAGGCCCTGGTTCAGTGTGGAGGACATGCTTGAAGACTGGTTCAATGTGGAAGTGATGTTTCAGGCCCTGGATACGTGTGGAGATGTTTCAGGCCCTGGCTCAGTGTGCAGGGGTTGTTTCAGGCCCTGACTCAGTTTGGAGGAGATGTTTCAGGTCCTTGTTCAATGTGGCGGTTTGGCAGGTCCTGGTTCAGTGCAGAGGTGTTTCAGGCCCTGGCTTAGTGTGGAGGAGATGTTTCAGGCGCTGGTTCCGTGTGGAGGAGATGTTTCAGGCCCTGTCTCAGTGTTGAGGAGATGTTTCAGGTCCTGGTTCAGTGTGGAGGTTTTTCAGGTCCTGGTTCAGTCTGGAGGAGATGTTTCAGGTGCTGGTTCAGTGCGGAGATGTTTCAGGTCCTGGTTCAGTGTGGAGGAGGTGTTTCAGGCCCTGTCTCAGTGTGGAGGAGATATTTCAGGCCCTGTCTCAGTCTGGAGGAGATGTTTCAGGTGCTGGTTCAGTGCGGAGATGTTTCAGGTCCTGGTTCAGTGTGGAGGAGGTGTTTCAGGCCCTGTCTCAGTGTGGAGGAGATATTTCAGGCCCTGTCTCAGTCTGGAGGAGATGTTTCAGGTGCTGGTTCAGTGCGGAGATGTTTCAGGTCCTGGTTCAGTCTGGAGGAGATGTTTCCGGTGCTGGTTCAGTCTGGAGGAGGTGTTTCAGGTCCTGGTTCAGTCTGGAGGAGATGTTTCAGGCCCTGGTTCAGTGCGGAGATGTTTCAGGTCCTGGTTCAGTCTGGAGGAGATGTTTCAGGTGCTGGTTCAGAGTGGAGGAGGTGTTTCAGGTGCTGGTTCAGTGTGGAGGTTTTTCAGGTCCTGGTTCAGCGTGGAGGAGGTGTTTCAGGCTCTGTCTCAGTGTGGAGGTGATATTTCAGGCCCTGTCTCAGTGTGGAGGAGATTTTTCAGGTCCTGGTTCATTGTGGACATGTTTCAGGCCCTGACTCAACGTGGAGGAGATGTTTCAGTCCCTGGCTCAGTGTGGAGATGTTTCAGTCCCTGGCTCAGTGTGGAGATGTTTCAGTCCCTGGCTCAGTGTGGAGATGTTTCAGGTCCTGGTTCAGTCTGGAGGAGATGTTTCAGGTCCTGGTTCAGTGCGGAGATGTTTCAGGCCCTGGTTCAGTGTGGAGGAGGTGTTTCAGGCTCTGTCTCAGTGTGGAGGTGATATTTCAGGCCCTGTCTCAGTGTGGAGGAGATTTTTCAGGTCCTGGTTCATTGTGGACATGTTTCAGGCCCTGACTCAACGTGGAGGAGATGTTTCAGTCCCTGGCTCAGTGTGGACATGTTTCGGGCCCTGGCTCAGTGTGGAGATGTTTCGGGCCCTGGTTCAGTGTGGAGATGTTTCAGTCCCTGGCTCAGTGTGGAGGAGAAGTTTCGGGCCCTGGCTCAGTGTGGAGATGTTTCAGTCCCTGGCTCAGTGTGGAGATGTTTCAGTCCCTGGCTCAGTGTGGAGATGTTTCAGTCCCTGGCTCAGTGTGGAGATGTTTCGGGCCCTGGCTCAGTGTGGAGATGTTTCAGTCTCTGGCTCAGTGTGGAGATGTTTCGGGCCTTGGCTCAGATGGAGATGTTTCAGTCCCTGGCTCAGTGTGGAGATGTTTCGGGCCCTGGTTCAGTTTGGAGATGTTTCAGTCCCTGGCTCAGTGTGGAGATGTTTCAGTCCCTGGCTCAGTGTGGAGTTGTTTCGGGCCCTGGCTCAGTGTGGAGATGTTTCGGGCCCTGGTTCAGTTTGGTGGAGATGTTTGAGACCTTAGCTTTGTGCAATGAACAGAAGATCAGAAGGCCTCTGTTGTAAAGTGCGAGTCCATTCATGTTAACAGAGGCAGGTTCAGCAGAGGGGAGCAGATGTGGAATGATTTGGTTTTGTATTTTCTTTGGCTGATTGCCTCAATCCTGTCTGATTGGTTGAACTTTTCTTTCAGTGATTGGATGCAGTAAATGTGAACTCTAAATGTGCCTGGGAGGTTTTGTAAATGAGCCATGGGCCAGCATGTTTCCTCAGTAAGGATTAATCTGCAGATAGTGCTCATTACCTGAGCTCGGAACCCGATGGCTTTGGGATCGTGCTGATTGATACTGAAACCAGGAACATCTACATTAGTTACAACATTCCCTTTTTCTATACACTTTAAACTGATCAGCCCTGACAACCCATTTACATGACAAGGTTATTTACATGAATGGGAGCAGCCTCGTGCCCCCTCAGTGGAGCTCCCTGGGCACCGACCACTCGTGGACAAGGAAAATCCCCCACAGTATATCGATCGACTGATGTCAGGAAATCTGCCTTAAGCCCTAATTCCACATTTGCTGCACTCAGGGAAACATAGAAACATAAAAGATAGGAGCAGCTATGCTATGCGCTATGCGCTATGTGGGAAATCAGGGACACTTCCTGTATCCCTGATGACCATGTGTGTGGGAAGTGTATCCAGCTGCAGCTACTGACAGACCGCATTGCGGTGCTGGAGCTGCGAATGGATACATACTGGAGCATTCGCGATGCTGAGGACATCGTGGATAGCACGTTTAGGGAGTTGGTCACACCAGAGGTAAAGGCTGCACAGGCAGGAAGGGAATGGGTGACCACCAGGCAGAGTAGTAGGCACAGGCAGGTAGTGCAGGGGCCCTTGTGGCCATCCCCCTCTCAAACAGATATACCACTTTGGATATTGTTGAGGGAGATGGCTTATCGGGGGGAGGCAGCAGCAGCGAACTTCCTGGAACCATGGGTGGTTCTGCTGCACAGGACGGGAGGAAAATGAGTCAGAGAGCTATAGTGATAGGGGATTCTATTGTAAGGGGAATAGATAGGCATTTCTGCAGCCGCAAATGAGAAACATAGAAACATGGATGAAACATAGAAGATAGGAGCAGGAGTAGGCCATTCGGCAACTCGAGCCTGCTCCACCATTAAATGTGATCATGGCTGATCATCCATATTCAGTACTCTGTCCCTGCTTTCTTCCCATATCCCTTGATCCCCTTAGCCTTAAGAAATATATCTAACTCCTTCTTGAATATATTTAATGAATTGGCCTCAACTGTCTTCTGTGGTACGGAATTCCACAGGTTCACCACTCTCTAGGTGAAGAAATTCCTCCTCATCTCAGTCCTAATTGGCTTACCCCTTATGTTTAGACTGTGACCCTTGGTTCTGGACTCCCCCGCCATCGGGAACATCCTTCCTACATCTAGCCAGTCTAGTCCTGTTAGAATTTTATGTTTCAATGAGATCCCCTCTCATTCTTCTAAACTCTAGCGAATATAAGCCTAATCGACCCAACCTCTCTTCATATGTCATTCCTGCCATCCCAGGTATCAGTCTGGTGAATCTTCACTGCACTCCCTCCACGACAAGAACATCCTTCCTCAGATAAGGCGACCAAAACTGCACACAATACTCAAGGTGTGGTCTGACCAAGGCACTGTACAACTGCAGCAAGACATCCTTGCTCCTGTACTCGAAACCTCTCGCTATGAAGGCCAGCATACCACGATAGTTTCCTTTGTTTAAATTCAGGACCCTAGTCTCTGAGTCATGACGCTAGCCTCAGACTCCAGGATGGTATGCTGCCTCCCTGGTGCAAGGGTCAAGGATGTCTTGGGCGGCTGCAGGGCATTCTGGAGGGGGAGGGTGAGCAACCAGTTGTCGTGGTGCATATAGGTACCAACAATATAGGTAAAAAATGGGATGAGGTCCTAAAAGCTGAATATCGGGAGTTAGGAGGTAAATTAAAAAAATAGGACCTCAAAGGTAGTAATCTCAGGATTGGTACCAGTGCCACATGCTAGTCAGAGTAGAAATAAAAGGATATTTCAGATGAATACATGACTAGAGGAATGGTGCAAGGGGGAGGTATTCAAATTCCTGGGACATTGGAACTGGTTGTGGGGGAGGAGGGACCAATACAAACTGGATGGTTTGCACCTGGGCGGGACCACGACCAATGTCCTAGGGGGAGTGTTTGCTAGTGTAGTTGGGGAGGATTTAAACGAAAATGGCAGGGGGTTGGGAAACTGTGCAGGGAGACAGAGGAAAGGGAAACAAGGATAAAAACAAAAGACAGGAAGGAGAAAAGCAAAAGTGGAAGGCAGAGAAATCAAGGATGTAAATCAAACAGGTCTACAGTAAATAATAATTCTAAAAATACTAAGAGTGTTAAAAAAACAAGCCTGAAGGCTTTTGCCTAGAAATTGGGTTTTGGCACAGCGACGGCTTTAGCGCCGGAAGTTAGTGCCGGAGCTAAGTCGCGCTGGGCGGGCCAAAAATTCACTAGTTCTGCGCCCAAACGGCTGCCGGCGCTGCTGAAAGCTGTTTGCGCCTGAAAACTGGCGCTATGCGCTGAATTGCGGCGCTATTCCGGCACTGCGGCGCCCGCTGCGGTGCGGCAGGTTCGGGAAGTGCAGGCCTCCTCCTTCCCTTAAGGAGGAGCTGCCTGCACCCGGCCGCGGCCCGCGAAAATCATTGTAAAAATGAGCCCGGCACCTCGGACAAGTGCCGGGCTTGCATCTGTCCCGGGGGGGGGGGGGGGGAGAAGTCCGGGGAGGGAGCTGCGGCCAGGCGGCCGGCGGGAAAGCGGCCGGCCGCCGCGGGTCCTTTAATGCGCCAGCGCAAAGTCCAGTAAGGCACCTCTGCCAGAATGTTGCTTGCGGCTGCCACGGGCGAGGCGGCCGCAAGTCAATTTCGGAGTTCGGGCGGGTTACCATGGCAACCGGGACGCTGCGCACACCGATGACGTCATCGGTGCCGGCGCAGCGCTAACGGCCTAACGCCGATTTAGGGACCCACTCAATTTCCAAACTGGCCATAACTCCGGCGCAAGGCCCTCTAGCGCCTCAAAAGCGGCGCTAAGCCTACCGAATTTCTAGGCCTTTGTGTCTTAATGCGAGGAGCATTCGTAATAAGGTGGATGAATTAGCTGCGCAAATAGATGTAAACGGATATGATGTAATTGGAATTATGAAGACATGGCTCCAGGGTGACCAAGGCTGGGAATTCAACATTCAGGGGTATTCAATATTCAGGAAGGACAGGCAAAAAGGAAAAGGAGGTGGGGTAGCATTGCTGGTTAAAGAGGAGATTAACACAATAGTAAGGAAGGATATTAGCTCTGATGATGTGGAATCTGTATGGGTGGAGCTGAGAAATAGCAAGGGGCAGGAAACGTTAGTGGGAGTTGTATACAGACCTCCAAACAGTAATGCTGAGGTTGGAGATGGCATTAAATGGGAAATTAGAGATGCGTGCAATAAGGGCACAGCAGTTATCATGGGTGACTTTAATCTACATATAGATTGAGCTAACCAAATTAGTAACAATACTGTGGAGGAGGAATTCCTAGAGTGTATACGGGATGGTTTCCTGGACCAATATGTCGAGGAACCAACTAGAGATCAGGCCATCTAATGAGAAATGATTAATTAGCAATGTTGTTGTGCGAGGCCCCTTGGGTCAGAGCGATCATAATATGATAGAATTCTTCATTAAGATGGAGAGTGAAGTAGTTGACTCAGACTAGGGTCCTGAATTTAAATAAAGGAAACTATGATGGTATGAGGCGCGAGTTGGGTAGGATTAATTGGGGAACGTTACTTAAAGGGTTGACGGTGGATAGGCAGTGGCAAACATTTAAAGATCGCATGGATGAGCTATAGAATTTGTTCATCCCTGTTTGGCATAAAAATAAAACAAAAAAGGTGACTCAACCGCGGCTAACAAGGGAAATTAGGGATAGCATATGATCCAAGGAGAGGACATATAAACTGGCCAGAAAAAGCAGCAAACCTGAGGATTGGGAGCAGTTTAGAATTCAGCAAACGAGGACAAAGGGATTAATTAAGAGGGGGTAAATAGAATATGAGTGTAAGCTTGCAGGGAACACAAAAACTGAATGTAAAGGTTTCTATAGATATGTGAAGAGAAAAAGATTGGTGAAGTCAAGCGTAGGTCCCTTGCAGTCAGAATTAGGGCAATTTATAATGGGGAACAAAGAAATGGCTGACCAATTAAATAAATACTTTGGTTCTGTCTTCACAAAGGAGGACACAAATAACCTTCCAGAGATGTCGGGGAGCAGAGGTTGCAATGAGAGGTAGGAATTGAATGAAATCAGTATTTGTAGGGAAATGGTGTTAGGGAAATTGACGGCATTGAAGGCTGATTAATCCCCAGGGCCTGATAATCTACATCCTAGGGTACTTAAGGAAGTGGCCCTAGAAATAGTAGATGCATTGTTGGTCATCTTCCAAAATTCTATAGACTCTGGAATAGTTCCCATGGATTGGAGGGTAGCTAATGTAACCCCACTACTTAAAAAAGGTGGTAGAGAGAAACGGGGAATTATAGACCGGTAAGCCTGACATCGGTAGTGGGAAAATGCTAGAATCCATTATAAAAGATGTAATAGCAGAGCACTTGCCAAACAGTGACAGGATCGGACAAAGTCAACATGGATTTACAAAAGGTAAATCATGATTGACTAATCTACTGGAATTTTTTGAGGATGCAACTGGTAGAATAGATAAGGGAGAACCAGTGGATGTGGTGTATTTGGACTTTCAGAAGGCTTTCGATAAGGTCCCACATAAGTGATTGGCATGCAAAGTTAAAGCACATGGGATTGGGGGTAAGGTACTGACTTGGATAGAGAACTGGTTGGCAGACAGGAAGCAAAGAGTTGGAATAAATTGGTCTTTTTCCGAGTGGCAGGCAGTGACTAGTGGGGTACCGCAGGGATCGATACTAGGACCCCAGTTATTCACAATGTATCTTAATGATCTAGATGAGGGAACTAGATGTAATATCTCCAAGTATGCAGACTACACAAAGCTGGGTGGGCATGTGTGCTGTGAGGAGGATGCAGCGAAACTCCAGTATGATTTGGAGAGGTTGGGTTGTTGGGCAGATGCATGGCAGATGCAGTATAATGTGCATAAATGCGAGGTTATCCACTTTGGTGGCAAAAACAGGAAGGCAGATTATTATCTGCATGGCAATAGAGTGGGAAAAGGGGAAGTGCAACGAGACCTGGGTGTCCTTGTGCACCAGTCGCTGAAGGTAAGCATGCAGGTGCAGCAGGCGGTTAAGAAGGCAAATGGTATGTTGGCCTTCGCAGCAAGAGGGTTCGAGGACAAGAGCAAGGATGTCTTGCTGCAGTTGTACATGGCCTTGGTGAGAACACACCTTGAGTATTGTGTGCAGTTTTGGTCACCTTATCTGAGGAAGGATGTTCTTGCCATGGAGGGAGTGCAGTGAAGATTCACCAGACTGATACCTGGGATGGTAGGAACGATGTATGAAGAGAGATTGGGTCGATTGGGCTTGTACTCGCTGGAGTTTAGAAGAATGAGAGGGGATCTCATGGAAACTTATAAAATTCTAACAGGATAAGACAGACTAGATGCAGGAAGGATGTTCCCAATGGGGGGGGGGGGGAGTCCAGAACCAGGGGTCACATTCTAAGGTAACGAGTAAGCCATTTAGGACTGAGATGAGGAGGAATTTCTTCACCCAGAAAGTGGTGAACCTGTGGAATTCTCTACCACATAAGGCAGTTGAGGCCAACTTATTAAATATATTCAAGAAGGAGTTAGATATATTTCTTAAGGCTAAAGGGATCAAGGGATATGGGGAGAAAGCAGGGACAGGGTACTGAATTTTGATGATCAGCCATGATCTCATTAAATGGCAGAGCAGGCTCGAGGGGCTGAATGGCCTACTCCTACTCCTTTCTTCTATGTTTCTAAGTTAACTCCTCGGTCTCCGCTCTCAGTCTCCACCCAGGGCCGCTCTCGCTGCTGCCGCTGGTTCCAGGGTAGGAATCCCCTGCTAAAAAAAGGGAAGTAAGTTACCTGAATAAGGAGCCGGGAGAAGCAGGGGAGCTTCTCCTGACCACATGTTAAAAAACCCTCCTGATCTCCCCTACTTCCGCAACCCCCAGCCCTCACATCGATGAGCCCCGATCTACCTCCCCCCAATCTCCACCCTGATAACCCTCCCCCAAACTCTCTCTCCCTCCCCCCCAAACGCCCTCTCCTTCCCCCGAACCAACTCCCCCGAAACGCCCACTCTCTCCCCCGATCTCCCTCCCTCCAATATCCCCCCTGATAACCCTCCCCCAAACACCCTCTCCCTCCCCCGATCTCCCTCCCACCAATCTCCCCCGATAACCCTCCCCCAAACACCCTCTCCCTCCCCCAAACACCCTCTCCCTCCCCCGATCTCCCTCCCACCAATCTCCCCCGATAACCCTCCCCCAAACACCCTCTCCCTCCCCCAAACACCCTCTCCCTTCCCCATCTCCCTCCCACCAATCTCCCCCGATAACCCTCCCCCAAACACCCTCTCCCTCCCCCAAACACCCTCTCCCTTCCCCATCTCCCTCCCACCAATCTCCCCCCGATAACCCTCCCCCAAACACCCTCTCCCTCCCCCAAACGCCCTCTCTCTCCCCCGAACCAGCCCCCCCCAAACGCACTCTCCCTCCCCCGATCTCCCTCCCACCAATCTCCCCCGATAACCCTCCCCAAACACCCTCTCCCTCCCCCAAACGCCCTCTCTCTCCCCCAAACGCACTCTCCCTCCCCCGATCTCCCTCCCACCAATCTCCCCCCCAATGACCCTCCCCCAAACACCCTCTCCCTCCCCCAAACGCACTCTCCCTCCCCCGATCTCCCTCCCACCAATCTCCCCCGATAACCCTCCCCCAAACACCCTCCCCCTCCCCCCAAAGGCCCTCTCTCTCCCCCGAACCAGCTCCCCCGAAACGCCGACTCCCTCCCCCGATCTCCCTCCCACTGATCTCTCCCCCGATAACCCTCCTCCAAACTCCCTCTCCCTCCCCCCAAATGACCTCTCCCTCCCCCGAACCAGCTCCCTCAAAACGCCCTCTCCCTCCCCCGATATCCCTCCCTCTGAAATCCCTACCCCTCCCCCGCTATCCCCCTCCCCCCGCATACTTCCTCCTCCCTCCCTCCAATCCCCGTCCCCCGAACTCACTACCCCTCCCCCGCGATCCCCCTCCCCCAATCTCCCTCCTCCCTCCCCCCGATCCCCCTCCCCCTGAACTCCCTACCCCTCCCCGCGATCCCCCTCCCCCCACCCGATTTCCCTTCTCCTTCCTCCCAAGCCTCAATCTCCCTCCCTTCACACAGAGTGTGGTGAATCTTTGGAATTCTCTACCTCAGAGGCCTGTGGAGGCTCAGTCATTGGGTATATTCAAAACAGAATTTGATAGATTTCTGATGAGTAAGGGCATCAAGGGATCTGTCGATAAGGCCAGTGAAAGGAATTGAGGCAGAAGGTCAGCCATGAGCTCATTGAATGGCGCAGCAGGCTCAAAGGGCCGAATGGCCTACTCCTGCTCCTATTTCTTATGTTATTATGTTCTTATGTATCGAACCCGTGCTGCACCTGCCCTGAGAGTGTTTGATGGAGCAGTGTAGAGGGAGCTTTACTCTGTATCTAACCCGTGCTGTACCTGCCCTGGGAGTGTTTGATGGGACATTGTAGAGGAAGCTTTACTCTGTATCTAACCCATGCTGTACCTGTCCTGGGAGTGTTTGATGGGGCAGCGTAGAGGGAGCTTTACTCTGTATCTAACCCATGCTGTACCTGTCCTGGGAGTGTTTGATGGGACAGTGCAGAGGGAGCTTTACTCTGTATCTAACCCGTGCTGTACCTGTCCTGGGAGTATTTGCTGGGACAGTGTAGAGGGAGCTTTACTCTGTATCTAACCAGTGCTGTACCTGCCACACGAGTGTTTGATGGGACAGCGTAGAGGGAGCTTTACTCTGTATCAAACCTGTGCTGTACCTATCCTGGGAGTGTTTGCTGGGACAGTGTAGAGGGGGCTTTACTCTGTATCTAACCTGTGCTGTAACTGCCCTGGAAATGTTTGATGGGACAGTGTAGAGGGAGCTTTACTCTGTATCTAACCTGTGCTGTAACTGCCCTGGAAATGTTTGATGGGACAGTTTAGAGGGAGCTATACTTTGTATCTAACCCAAGCTGTACCTGCCCTGGGAATGTTTGATGGGACAGTGTAGAGGGAGCTTTACTCTGTATCTAACCCGTGCTGTAACTGCCCTGGTAGTCTTTAATGGGACAGTGTAGCGGGAGTTTGAATCTATCTGACCCATGATGTACCTGCCCTGGGAGTGTTTAATGGGGCAGTGTAGAAGGTGCTTTACTCTGTATCTAACCCATGCCGTACCTGCCCTGGGAGTGTTTGCTGGGGCAGTGTAGAGGGAGCTTTACCCTGTATCTAAGCCGTGCTGTACCTGTCCTGGGACTATTTGATGGGACACTGTAGAGGGAGCTTTACTCTTTATCTAACCCGTGCTGTACCTGCTCTAGGAGTGTTTGATGAGGCAATGTAGAGGGAGCTTTAAGCTGTATCTACCTCTGACTGCAGAATGACCACATATAATAGCACCTACTGAGTGATGGTGACCCTGTCAATAAATGAGCGACCTTGTGTTCACTTCATAGCGATAGAACTTGTCTTATTATTTTTCTTTAATCAATGACAGCTCTCACTCTCAAGACAATACATGAACAAGCTTTGTATGGAGCGTTCCTGACATTGCTGAGAACTGTTCACTTCTGTTGTGATATGAAGAAATGCCTTGATTGTTTTTCTTCTGCCGACTGCAGTAATTAACACAGTAAGCCAGGTCTTTGTAACCTTCGGTTTCGATTACCTGCAATTACAAACACTCCCAGAGGCTGCCACCTGTCAGCCTTCCTCATAAAATAATCCATTCATACACAATCAAGCCTTATCATAATATGTACTTGTTGGTTAGAAACAGTATGCCAGTGTGTGCATGTTGCGTGAGCTGGGCACTGGTTCCTGGTTAGCCAGATTACAATCTCCTTACTGCAAAACAAGCTGCAGTCTACAGGGACAGTTCAGATTTAAACCCAAAATAATCTCAGATTTATTCCATAACCTGGGTCACTCCAGGTTGGTGTGCACTTTACCCTTTTAGAAAAAATGAAAGATGGACCTCTCCACTTGCACATGAGCAGTGTCATTCCCTGTATGTCTCTCCGGCCTCCACCACTGCCTGGCAGAGGCAACCTCGGAACATAGGTGGAGCCCATTAACTGTCTGTTAACAGATTATTATCCAACATTTTCATTCTTTGTTTATTGTGTTGAGATACCTTAGTGGAGAAGCTCACCAATCACTGGGGATCTGTGCAGAGAGAGTCTCCAATCACTGGTGATCTTAATGCCAAATTAGTGCTATTTTTTGATGCTGTGAGTTGTCCATTAAGAACGGAATTGACTGTTCAATCTCATTTCACTTAAGTACAAGGAGACCTCCAGAGGCAGAAGGACAGCCCGCTACCCCTGCACCATCCAGACCCTTCCCAATAAACTCAAAAGCATTCTATAATAACTGAAGTAAGTAATCAAAGGTCTCACATTTCAAGAAAAACAACCCTAGCATTTTCCTCAACGTACTTTAAGAAATATCTCATAACACACAGATACTCTGCGTGAAAGTGTTTCTGACTGGCAGCCTTGTGTGAGGACAAAGAAGCGGCGACAGCAGCAGCCACGAAGACCCACTTCAGCACGTCGCCCGGCAGCTCCTCGTCATGAATTTCTGTTTCGGACTAGGAGGAGGGGAGCCGGGCATGGTGGTTGGAGGCCGGACGTGAGCGTGAGAGGCAGGCCCCGGGCCATTGCAAATTTGAACCGGCGACAGTGCGGGAAGCTCGCAGTTCGAGGGGAAGGAGGGAGAACCGGGCATGGAGACCTGAGGCCAGATGGTGAGCATGAGAAGAAGGACACCACATTGTGGAGCCGGCAACAATGAGGAGGAGGAGTCTGCGGAGACGGAGCGGCTGATGGACATCGCGTTCCCACTGCCATTGGACGCAAATGAATTGACTTTTACTGAACATGGTGCTGTAGAATAGCTACGTGTCTCTGTGAGCTCCCACAGCCTAATGTGGAAGTGATCGGGGAGTAAAAACATTCCATTGTAGTAATACATATGGCAAATAAAATTGATTTGATTTGAAGTTAATCCTGTCAGTCAGTTGTAGTAACAAGCAGGAGATGATGAAAAGCTGCAGCAGTCCAGTGTATAAACCACGAGGCAACAGCTGTTTCTGAAGTAGGGTCAGATGGCCCAGTACACCTGTGTGTAAAACTCTCTGGTATAGACTCTCAAGCATTACTTTCAGCCCAATGCTCAGAGGATCAGATATGTCCACTCATGGGACACTGATGATTATTTCATCTCTGGACAAAGTTAGTTTAATCCCAGGCACAACAGTCACCAAGGATTACCATCGCAAGTTGCGATGAGCCATTCATGATGAGCAGATTTTGAGACTCAGAGGATTTTTGACAGTAACTAATTATGAGCTCAGTGAGCAAACAGCTTGCACTGATGTTCAATCTTAAAGGGTAAATGTTCTCCACTGAATTGTCCTCAGGATGTTCCAGAGTACTCGGAGCCAATGAATTGTTTTTGGAGTAGTCCCTGTTTTTTTACAGGCAGATGCAGCAGCTAATTTGCGCACATGGTCCCACAAATGAGATAATTAACCAAATGTTTCCATTTGTCAGGGAGTCCAAAAATAGAAGACACAAATATAAGATAGTCACTAATAAGTCCAGTAAGTAATTCAGGAGAAACTTCTTTACCCAGAGAGTGGCGAGAATCTGAACTTGCTACCACAGGGAGTGGTTGAAAGAAAGACTTGCATTTATATAGCACCTTTCACGACCACCGGATGTCTCAAAGCACTTTACAGCCAATGAAATACTTTTGAAGTGCAGTCACTGTTGTAATGTGGGAAACACGGCAGCCAATCTGCGCACAGCAAGCTCCCACAAACAGCAATGTGATAATGACCAGTTAATCTGTTTTTGTTATGTTGATTGAGGGATAAATATTGGTCAGGACACCGGGGATAGCTCCCCTGCCCTTCTTTGAATAATGCCGTGGGATCCTTTACGTCCACCTGAGAAAGCAGATGAGGCCTCGGCTTAACATCTCATCCGAAAGACGGCACCTCCGACAGTGCAGCACTGAGGCGAATAGCATAGATGCATTAAAGGGGCAGCTAGATAAGTACATGAGGGAGAAAGGAATAGAGGGATGCGCTGATAGGGTGAGGTGAAGTCGGTGGGAGGAAGCTCGTGTGGAGCACAAACACCGGCACAGACCAGTTGGGCTGAATGGCCTGTTTCTGTGCTGCAACTACTATGTAATGTAATTCTATGTAATCTCTTTTTGATGGTATTGGTTAAGGGATTAATGTCGGTCAGGTCAACTCCCCTGCTCTTTGAATAGTGTTATGGGATCATTTATATCCATCTGAAAGGGCAGACGAGGCCTCAGTTTAATATCTCATCCAAAGAAAAGCACCTCCAACAGTGTGGCACTCCCACAGGCTTATATTACATCTGCAAGCTCCTCTCCAGAACTTTTCTCCATATTTTCCTTCGCTGCCTTAATTTCCCCCTCTGAGCTGGAAGTTGTGCGCTCCATTACGAGCAGTGACTGCAGCGCTGATTCTGAATACTGGGTTGACGTCCAACAGGGGTGTTATGTATTGTGTGTTCTCCTTCTACCTGTGGTGGCGCTGTCACAGCAGATAAATGGTTGGGTGTTCTCTTGGTTAAGTTTAGATCTCTTTGTTCAGAACTCTCCTGAACTTCCCTTTCCTTCCTGAATAAAGCACTTCATGGTTGAATCTCTGGGTTCTGAGTTCTAATTGTGTCTAGGTAGAAAGGTACCGACACAACAAAGTGGCGACGAGGATCGGATGAATCTGCTTTGTGGGAACTTTCTTGTTTTCGACTACAAAACACTCGGAACAGAGATTGCAGCATCACATTAACGTAACGGGTGCAGTGAGTAAACAGAAATTTTAATTTGAAACGCGAGATGGCTACTATATTAGGAAACATCGGTGATTTTGATGAAAATGTGGAGCAATGGAGCGCTTATATGGAACATTTTGAATATTTTGTATTGGCGAATGCGGTGGCAAACGAAAAGGTCGTGCCTACCTTTTTGAGTGTAATGGGGCCGAAGAAATTCAATTTACTTCACAGCCAGATAAGCCAGGAACTAAAACATATAAGCAACTAGTGGAAATTCTTGGAGCACATTTTTCACCAAAACCTCTGGTTATTGCTGAGAGATTTAGATTTCACAAACGGAATCAAGAGGAAAGGGAATCAGTGACGATGTTTATTGCTGCTTTAAAAAGGTTGTCAGAACACTGCGAGTTCAAGGAGGTGCTGAATGACACCATTAGAGACAGACTTGTGTGTGGTCTGCAAAGTGCAGCCACACAGAAGCGCCTTCTTACTGAGGACAACCTTACTCTTGAAAAGGCCATTGAAGTTAGTGTCTCCATGGAGATGGCGGAAAAGGAGGCTCACCAGTTGAGTTCAACAGGAAGAGTTCACAATGTGTCGTCTGAGCCTAAAGGTGCGCGGAACGGCACATGTTACCGTTGTGGGAAAACGGGCCATCACGCTAATGACTGCTGGTGTACGGAGCTGGAATGCCGAAATTGTGGCAAAAAGGGTCACATTGAACGCGCCTGCAGAGGTAAAAAAAGAACAGACAGAGCTGGGAAGTATTTGGACAAGAGAGGAAAAAGTGTTCATTCAGTGCAGTATGATGGAACAAGCAAAACAGAGGGGAGCGACACCTCTGAGGAGGAAGAGGTGCACATACTGATGGTTGCAGGTGGTTCAAATGGCTACTGGGTGTCACCACTGGTGGAGGGACAATCAGTGCGGATGGAGGTGGACACAGGCGCGGCTGTGTCCCTTGTTTCAGACACTGTCTACAACAAAATGCTAAAGCATCTTACCCTTCAGCCAACAAACATAAAGACGTATACCGGCGATCCTGTGGCCATGAGAGGTGCCATTGAGGTGACAGTTAAATTGAATGGACAGACTGCAAAACTGCCACTATATGTGGTAAAGGGAAATTACCCATCGCTACTGGGACGTGCGTGGCTAGAGAAAATCACGCTGGACTGGCCTGCAGTCCGCATGATGTCAAAAGGGGAGTCAGGTCTGACTGCAGTGTTAAACAAACATGCAGACCTCTTCAATGGGAAACTTGGGAGCATGAAAAAGATTAGCGTGAGACTGGACATTAAACCTGACAGCAAGCCGAAGTTTCACAAAGCCCGACCTGTACCCGATGCAATTAGGCCAAAAGTTGAGGCTAACTTGGAGGCCTTAGTCGAGAATGGAGTCCTGGAGCCTGTGAGTGTGAGCAAATGGGCCACACCCATTGTTCCTGTCCTGAAAAAGGATGGATCCGTTCAAAACTGTGGGGATTTTAAAGTGACTATTAACCCGGTGCTGTCTGTGGAACAGTACCCTCTTCCCCTCATTGATCTTTTTACGGGCCTGGCCGGAGGGCAAAAGTTCAGCAAAATAGACTTATGCCAGGCTTATCTACAAATGCATGTCGATGACAAATCAAAGGAGCTGCTGACAATTGTGACAAACAAGGGGCTATACAGGTACTGCCGCCTTCTGTTTGGAATTACGTCGGCCCCTGCTCTATTCCAAAGGGCAATGGATCAGATTTTGAGTGGACTGCCAGGAGTCCAGTGCTACCTGGACGACATCCTTGTCACTGGGACAAATGAGGAGGATCATCTTCTGAACTTGGATGCGACACTACAACGACTGAAAGAGTACGGACTCAGAGTTCGTAAAGACAAATGTGAATTCTTTCAGTCTTCAGTTGAGTACCTGGGGCATGTGATTGATGCTACTGGCCTGCATAAGGCGCCGTCAAAGGTCAAAGCGATCATGGAGGCCCCAGCACCCCAGAATGTGAGCCAGTTACGTTCATTTCTGGGGCTACTTAACTACTATGGGAAGTTTATTCCAGACTTAGCAACATTGCTGAAGCCATTACATCAGTTGCTATGTAAAGGCAAAACATGGAAATGGACTGAACTGTGCAATGAAGCTTTCGCCCAAGCAAAGAAAGCATTGCTGAAATCGGAGGTCCTGGCACACTTCGACCCAATGCTACCCATGCAGCTAGCATGTGATGCATCACCATATGGTGTGGGAGCAGTCATATCCCACATCATGCCTTCTGGTGAAGAGGAACCTATCGCCTTCACATCACGCACCTTGAACAAGGCCGAGATTAACGATGCACAGATTGAGCGCGAGGCCTTGGGAATCGTTTTTGGAATTTGAAAATTTCATCAGTACCTGTTGGGAGAAGGTTCACACTCCTGACGGACCACCGTCCATTGACTTCAATCTTCAGGCCCCACACCGGAATTCCATCTCTTGCTGCAAGCAGGATGCAAAGGTGGGCTTTACTGTTGTCAGGACACACATACGACATCAAATATCGCAAATCAGAATTGCACGGCAACGCAGACGCTCTCTCCAGGCTACCCTTGCCTGTTACTCCCCCAGAGCCTCATCAGATAGACATCTTCTACTTTAGACAAGTGGAGGGAGCACCTGTCACGGCAGTTCAAGTGCGAAGGTACACCCGCAACGATCCAGTCCTGTCTGAGGTAATGGACGATGTCATTCGAGGGAGAGCTATAGGAGATTCTCCTAGTTTGAAACCTTACGTTTCAAAAAGAAATGAGCTCTCTGTCCAGGCAGGTTGTCTTCTTTGGGGAAGCTGTGTCATCATTCCGCCACCTCTGAGGGAACCTATACTGCAACAACTTCATACAGGCCACAGTGGGATGGTTCGGATGATGGAAATGGCAAGAAGCTACTTCTGGTGGCCAGGTCTCGATGGAAATATTGAGGAGAAAGCCAAAACATGTTCCCCATGTCAAAGGGTCCGGAATGTTCCACAGCTGGCAACCCTACACCCCTGGGATTGGCCTGCAGAAGTGTGGCAGCGAGTACATGTGGACTTCGCCGGTCTTTTCGAAGAGAAGATGTTTATGCTGGTTGTGGACGCTCGTAGCAAGTGACCAGAGGTCACTGTGATGAGGTCTACCACGGCAGAGAAAACAATTGAGAAACTTGGTGAGATGTTCAGCCGTTATGGCTCACCGGAACAACTCGTAAGTGACAACGGTCCACAATTTGTATCACAGGAGTTTGCAACCTTCCTGCGTGTGAATGGTGTCCAACGCATTAGGTCTGCGCCCTATCATCCCTCTACTAACAGCCTGGCAGAAAGGTTCGTGCAAACTTTGAAGCACGCCTTGAAGGCATCGCAAGGTCAGGGCTCAATCCACCAACGTCTGAACAGCTTCCTGTTGTCCTACAGGAACGAGCCGCATGCCACAACCAAAACTTCCCCCACTTCGCTCATGATGAAGAGGCAGTTGCGGACAAGTTTTGACTTACTCAAACCTCCAAGGGCAGAACAGGTTGTCCATTGTCAACAACAAGCTCAAGTTGAAAAGAGAGAGAAAAGAGCCAAGGAGAGACGGTTTCACCCTGGAGAGCACGGCCTAGCTCGAAACTACAACACTGGACCGAAATGGGTTCCTGCTACGGTGATTGCACAGACGGGTCCTGTGTCTTACACGGTTGAGACTGCTGAGGACGTCGTCTGGAGAAGACACACAGATCAACTGTTGCTAGGAGCAGAGACAGCCACAGAGGTTCCAATGGCTGGTTGGCCTGAACTGTTTCCGGATGATACCGCAAACCAGCATCCTTTGCCACAGTGCTCTTCTCCAACACAGGAAGTCATAGAGACTGTTCCACCTGTGCAAACTCCTGACTTTCGACTGACACAGGCACCTTCTCCATCCAGGCCTGTGTCAATGCCTACTGCTGTGGAAGCCAGCGATGACCGCCGGTATCCTGTCAGAGAGCGGCGGCCTCCAAGACACTTGCATCTGTAGGCTTAGTGACTTACCCACAAGACTGGGGCAGAATAAACCCCAGGGTAAAGTTATGGTTTGAGGCAGTCTACCTCTACCCTTGGTTAGTTGAGTGCATTGAAAGTAACTTACCTGTTGAGGAATAATGTGGACCTTTCATTTAAGAGGGGAGGAATATGTTATGTATTGTGTGTTCTCCTCCTACCTGCAGTGGCGCTGTCACAGCAGATAAATGGTTGGGTGTTCTCTTGGTTAAGTTTATCTCTCTTTGTTCGGAACTCTCCTGAACTTCCCTGTCCTTCCTGAATAAAGCACCTCATGTTTGAATCTCTGGGTTCTGAGTTCTAATTGTGTCTAGGTAGAAAGGTACCGACACAACAAGGGGTACTTGTGTCCGATGGGTGCAGTTGCCCCCCCCTGCCATCGTAAAGTGTGCATGGGGCTCTTTAGCCTAGGCTGCAGCCTAACTGTGAGGAGATAAAATCCTTGAAGAAGGCAACGGGAAACCACTTCAGCTATTCTACCCTAGTAAGTGGCTGAAGAAGCTCATGTGTGAGACAGTTGTGTATGTACCTTTAAGAGAATAACTGGTCTCAGACTGCAGTACCGGCAGTGACCACCCCTGTATAAAAGGCGCTAGTGAGCCTCTGTTGTTTCAGTTTCACTATTGACTTCCATCAGTAAAGATGTGTTTTGTTCAACTCCTGCTGTCCGTGTCTCAATCATTCACGGATGTAATACTGGCGAAGAGCAGATACGAACCTACCTGCAGTCTGCACCACCTCCTGGGATCCATTCCTACAGCGAAGTGAGCAGAGGTCGAGGCCAGAAAGAAAAGAAAGTAAGAAGCAGTAGAAACGGGCGTCGACCGTGGGCATCCGCCCTGTGTTGCGGAGTTGAAGATTGCTGGAGAAGCTGTCGGAAGCGGGGCCTGGTTCCTGTCGATGGTGCTTCAGCTAATCGGGCTGGTGGCAGGTAGTGCACTGATCCTTCCTGGGCTGCGGCGGTCGCGAACTCGAGCGGGTGGTTTGCAACGGGGCCGAGCAGCGTTGTCGGGAAGAAGAGAGAGAGAGGTTGGAGCACACAGGGCGTGGCCGGTGCTATGAAGCCGGGCTGCGTATAGACCCGCGAAGAGGGAGGCAAGAGTCCCACAGGGTTGTTCCACGACGGGAAAATAATAAAAAAAATATATATATTAAACGCGCAAGAAACCGCGGAAAGCAGCGCTAACAACAGTGGGGAAGAAGGCAAAGCGCGGGAGGCGCCATCTTAATCAGCGGGGAAGAAGGCAAAGCGCGGGAGGCACCATTTTGTTAAATCGGGGAAGAAGGCAAAGCGCGGGAGGCGCCATTTTAGATTTGCAAGATGCCGAAGACTGGCTGTATCACTGCTTTTGATAATACAATATAGGACTGGACCACGTATGTGGAAAAAGTCGAGGTATATTTCGAGGCAAACGAAATAGCGGAGGAGAAAAAGGCATCGATATTGCTAAACTTAATGGGCGCTAGAACGCACGGCCTATTGCGGGACCTGATTACTCCAGCCAAACCGAAGGCGAAGAGTTTTAATGAAATTGTTGCTGTCCTACAGGAACACCTAAACCCTGCACCGCTGTTGATAGCAGAAAGATTTAAATTCCACAGGAGAACTCAGCATAAAGATGAGAGCAATGCTGAGTACCTTATGGAACTACGCAAGCTATCAAAGCACTGCCAGTTCGGAGCAGGACTGGCAGATACCCTACGGGACAAATTTGTCTGTGGACTCCTGAGTGAAGGAACACAGAAGAAGTTACTCTCAGAGAAAGAGCTGACGCTAGATAAGGCTTTCAGCGTGGCAGTATCATATGAAGCAGCAGCCAGGGGAGCTGCAGAAATTCAACAAAAACCACAGGAATACGGCACCCACGAAATGACACGGGGATTTGCAAAATGTTATCGCTGCGGCAGAACTAACCATGACCAGAAGGACTGCTGGTCCAAAGACAAAATATGCAGGCAATGCGGGAAGATGGAACACATTGCACGAGTTTGCAGGCCTGGGAAGAAGACCAGCGACAACAAAAAGGCTACTAAGGAACCGTACAAGAAAGTACAAAAGTACAAAAGATGACGGACAGTAGTTCCGAAGACCAGATGAGCGATAGTGAATCCGGGAACAGGAGACTAAGCTGTCTCAAACTTCACAATGTAATCGCAAAAGAGGATCACCGAACCATTTGGGTCACCCTCACGATAGCAGGGTCCCAAGTTAAAATGGAATTGGATACAGGATCAGCGCTAACCGTCATGAATCGACGAGACTACGAGCGGCTATTTTCACACATACCCTTGAGAGAGACATCCATCGTCTTGACGACGCATACGGGGCAAAAAGTATACCCCAGAGGAAAAATAAGGGTGCCTGTCGAATACAACGGCAAGAAAATACGGAAATTGTATCTCTACATACTGCCAAATGGTGGACCACCGTTATTGGGATGGGAATGGATCAGGAAGATAAACTTAGATTGGCACTCCATTCATGCAATGACGGTGGACGGTAAAAAAGATGAAGACGTCACTCCTGAACGATTGTCAACAATCTTAGCTAACGCCAAAGAGGTATTTCAACAAGAACTGGGCACACTTAAAGGCGTAACCGCCTCGATAAAAATAGAAGAGAATGCAGTTCCCAAGTTTTTCAAAGCAAGACCGGTACCATATGCAATTCGCCCAGCCGTCGAGGCAGAGTGGGTGACACCCATCGTTCCTGTCATGAAGAAAACGTTAAGCGATAAGTCCGGGGAGCCAAGGAAGATTCGCATCTGTGGGGATTTCAAGGTGACGGTGAATCCAGTCCTTCACACAATACAATATCCTCTTCCAAGGATAGAAGACATCTTCGCCTCACTGTCTGGAGGGAAGCGTTTTACAAAAATTGACCTAGCACAAGCATATTTGCAGATGGAGTTTGAAGAGTCCTCCTAGGAAGTATCTCACGATAAACACTCACAAAGGTCTTTACCAGTATCATCGATTGGTATTCGGAGTAGCATCGGCTCCGGCGATATGGCAAAGAGCGATGGAACAAGCCCTGCAAGGGATTCCGGGGACTCAGTGTTACTTGGATGACATCCTTGTGACAGGTGAAGATGACAGTGAACACCTTTAACAACCTAGAACAGGTGCTCACTAGACTACGGGAACATGGGCTGCGAGCCAACCGCCCCAAGTGCGAATTTTTTAAGAAACAGATATCGTATTGTGGCCATGTGATTGATGAAGAGGGGTTACATAAGTCCCCTGACAAAATTGAAGTGGTTGTTAAGGCCCCAGCACATGAAAATGTGTCGCAACTGAGGTCATTCCTCGGATTGGTGAATTACTGTCATAAGTTTTTGCCGAATTTGTCGACAATTCTGCACCCACTGAATGCCCTGCTACGAACGGGGTTAGCATGGAAATGGAGCGATGATTGTAAGCGTGCCTTTCAGAAGAGTAAGGACTTAATTACTTCAAGGGAAGTATTGGCCCACTACAACCCAGCACTGCCGATCAGACTGGCGTGTGATGTGTCTCCCTACGGCATTGGGGCGGTACTGTCACATAAATTCCTTGATGGTTTAGAGAGGCCGATAGCTTTTGCGTCACGCTCGTTAACTTCTGCCGAGCGTAACTACACCCAGATTGACAGAGAGGCCCTCAGCCTAGTGTGGGGGGTGAAGAAGTTCAATCATAACCTGCACGGTCAAAAATTTACTCTACTAACCGATTATCAACCTCTTGTCTCCATTTTCAACCCTCAGAAGGGCGTACCGATAATGACAGCACAACGGCTGCAGAGATGGTCCCTTTTCCTAGGGGCACACCAATATGACATCGAGTACAAAGGAACTAAACAGCATGGAAATGCTGATGGATTGTCATGCCTACCGTTGCCGACGGTGGAAGAAGAAGACCTTGCAGTGGATCCAATGGAGTTATTCCACTCGACCATAGTCGAATGTCTCCCTGTGACGAATGCAAACATAGAAAAGGAAACACGGAATGACCCGACACTATCACGGGTCTATGATTTAACGGTGAAGGGATGGCCAGCACATGGCGAACCACTGCTGCCAGCATTCTCGCCGAGAAGAGAACAGCTGTCAGTGTGCAGAGGAACCTTGATGTGTGGATCCAGAGTAGTAATTCCACCTAAGTTGACGGATAGAGTGCTCAATGAGCTTCATGAGGGTGATCTGGGTGGGGTAAAAATGAAGAACTGAGCCAGAGTGTTTGTGTGGTGGCCGGGAATTGATAGAGAAATCGAAGAGATGACCAAGAGCTGTGCAGGATGCCAGAAGGTCCAAAACGCCCCACCACAAGCTCCTCTGCATCCATGGGAGTGGCCCTCATCTCCATGGCAAAGGGTGCACATTGATTTTGCTGGTCCCTTCATGGACTCGATGTTTTTAATTGGGGTGGATGCACATTCAAAGTGGCCAGAGGTAATAAAAATGTCCTCAACCACCACGGAAAAAACTATCACAGTTTTACGAACCATATTCGCCAGGAATGGGCTGCCTGAAAAGATTTGCTCTGACAATGGACCACAGTTTGTGTCTGAAGAGTTCCGGAGGTTCTTAAAGAACAATGGTGTTAAGCATTACACATCTGCCCCATATCATCCAGCCACTAATTGATTGGCCGAGAGGTTTGTTCAAACATTCAAGAAGGCTATCAAGGCAATGTGTAATGAAGATATACCCCTACAACACAAGGTGGACAACTTCTTGTTTGTGACACATGCGGTTACCAACCAAACTCCAGCCATGATGTTCTTCAATCGAAGACTACGATGCCGCTTGGATTTGGTTAAGCCAAATGTCCGAAGAGATGTGGAGAACAGGCAGTTTCAGAATATGAATGAAAGGCCAACCAGGAGTTTTAAGATAGGTCAACCAGTTTAGGCCCGGGACTACCGCACTGAAAAATGGCAGCCAGGAACGATTTGTACACGACAAGGACCTCTCATGTATACCGTGGACGTTGGGGAGAGCATTGTAAGACGCTATGCTGACCAGATTCTAGAGTCACTGGAAAACGTCAACTCCACACCACGATCTGATACACCTGGTAATGAAATCGACGTTCCAATTGCAGCTACCGCAGAACCGGCAATATTGGAAGCAGATGAACCAAACAACGACATTGATCCCGACTCAACATTGCCAGAAGAACCTGATACCCCAAAGAGGTGTTATCCAGACAGAATGAGGAAGCCTCCTCAAAGACTGAACTTATAATTGCTTAAACTTAACCAATGTATCTAGCAACCGTAATTGTGATTGTAATTAGTTACCATTTAGTTGTTAAATGAATGTTATGTACTGTTTATCTAAAAGGGGAGGAATTGTTGTGTATGTACCTTTAAGAGAATAACTGGTCTCAGACTGCAGTACCGGCAGTGACCACCCCTGTATAAAAGGCACTAGTGAGCCTCTGTCGTTTCAGTTTCACTATTGACTTCCATCAGTAAAGACGTGTTTTGTTCAACTCCTGCTGTCCGTGTCTCAATCATTCACGGACGTAATATGAGACGTGTGTAAGGGCCTGCCCTAGGGCAGAATATGGTGGGTCTACCTGAATAGCCTGAAATACATGAGTGTGTTTCATTGACTGGATTTAAATCAGGCCAATTCGTGGGGGCGTGTGTCCACCCTAGGGCCAACTGTTCAGTTTCCACCTGGATGATCACCTTTTAGCTGCGCTATTCGTAAGTCCGGAATCGTACCAGGGAGTCCGCAGGGATGCAACGCTCCCACGCCATGCAAGATCGCCCCATAATGCTCCATTAGCGGGCGAAGCCAGGTCTTGGAGTCACTACTGGGAGGGCAGGTTAAGTAGCCCGGGCCTTGTATCCAGCCAACGTTTGGATTGTCAGCCCTCCTCATTTGTCCTGGAATCTGCAGGAATTAAAGATTAATCTCCCGCACACTACTGTGAGCAACCCAGGAGAAAAAATCATTGCAGCATTAAAAAAGAATAGTGGAGATGGGAAAAAACGTCCATTCGACTGAAAGTCAAGAAGCATCCAATCGAGTCAGTCTCTTTCCAATCGGTGTGATAAGGCAGTGCCTCACGAGGATGGATGTGTGGGGCGGCCAATGTTGGGAGTGTGGGGGCGAGGCAGTTAGAGGGAGGTCATGTGATGAAAGCTCCTGCAATACCTCCAACCAGAGTTGTCAACCCAAGTCATAGCCCAGCCTGGGTCACCTACTGCTTGATGTGGGCGGAACAGACAGAGAAGCATTGGCACTTTCGAAAGCTTCCCAGGGCTATGGGGAGCTGCATAAGTGGATCACTAGACTGCGACTCCAAAACCTTTGCCAAATTTGAGCAGGATGAAACAGTAAAAGATGCAAATGTCCCATTTACAAGCTCAGTGCTGTACCAGTATCAAGCTGTGACTGAAATCTCTCTGGTAGTCATCTGGGGAAAAAAAAGTATTCAAACTCCCGATTCCGAGATGCCTTTTCACATTCATTCTCCATTTCTGCCAATTTCAGCTGTTCAGACAGCATGAAGCCAGCGTCAGTGATCTGAAACTATCAATGCTTCCATAGATGAGCATCTCTAAAGTCAGGACCTATATATTGTACAGAATGATGCAAAGACCGAACGCATGACCGAGTACTTTCTGCACAGGGTGCTTTGAAATCCAATGTAATAAAACAATGCATTTTAACCCATTCATTTGCCTCAAAGCAGCAGCCCTGGCCTTTCCTGGGGACGTTTCTCAGTTGAACATTTTTTTTTTGCGTCGTCAGCTTCTTTTGAAACAAAAACAGAAAAAACTGGAGAGCCTCAGCAGGTCAGACAGCACCTGTGGCATGAGCGGAAGAGTAACCATCTTCGCCAAAACCCTTGTGTGGGGAGGGTTTAACTCTCCCCGATCGGAAGGGAAGGCGCGGGGCGAGCAGTTACACTGGAGCGGCTCCATTCCCCGGCCATTCCCGATTTTATCCCCACTTATTTATTAATACAATCTCAGGATGTGGGTGTCGCTGGCAAGGCCGGCATTTGTTGCCCATCCCTAGTTGCCCTTCGGTGGCTCGCTGGGCAACTTCAGAGGACAGGTTAAGAGTAAACCACATTGGTGTGGGACTGCAGTCACGTACAGCCCAGATCAGGTGTGGACTGCAGGTTTCCGCTCACGGGACATTAGTGAACCAGTTGGGTTTTTCTGACCTTTTCATGGTCACTTTTACTGAGTGTGTTTTTACTGAGGTGGTGGTATTCCAATTGCACCTGCTGCCCTTGTCCTTCTAAGTGGTGGTGATTGTGGGGGGAGGAAGAGAGAGTGAGAAGCTTGGGAGGTGGAGGGGGGAGAGAATTCCAGCTTTTTAATTCCAGGGGCTAGATTTTCAGTTGCTTGCGCCAGCAGTTAGCGCCTTAAGAGAAGTGATTTTCGGGCGCTATGCGTGTAGCGCCCGGGCGCAGCGCAGTTTGCGCCCCGCCCCAAATTAAGTTGCCCGTTAGCGCCGGCGCAAAGTTTAGCGGCCGCTCGGATGCGCGCGCAGAAAATGACGTCACATCCTCGTGCAACGCCCTTTGGCCGCCCCGAATCCAAACTTCAGTCAGACCGCCCCATTGCGCGCCTGGCGTCCAGAGCGTTTGTAAAATGGAACGCAACACACCCTGGGGAGCGCAAATTAAAGGGCACTCGTACAAAAGGCACTCTGCATGTGTTGTGTGGAAGTAAGCTGTGTGTTGTTCTGAACGGTCTATTTATGTCTCCGGGCACCAATCATTCCTCCTCCTCCTCCTCCTCCTCCTCCTCCTCCTCCTCCTCCTCCTCCTCCTCCTCCTCCTCCTCCTCCTCCTCCTCCTCCTCCTCCTCCTCCTCCTCCTCCTCCTCCTCCTCCTCCTCCTCCTCCTCCTCCTCCTCCTCCTCCTCCTCCCGTTTCTCCCCAGACTGCATTTGAAAAAAATACATGCACCCTTCCCTTCCCCTTTAAGAGCTCACTGGCACCAGAGTGTCTGCCGTGTGCTGCGCCCGAGCTCGGGTGTTGCGCTCTCCACCGCCGGCTTAGCGCCTAAAGATACTAGTGGAACGCCTCTTTTAGCGCTCCACCAACCTCTTAGGGCGAAGCCACTGAATTTCCGGCAACGGGGCGCTACTTTGGGGCGGGCGCTAACTTCGGGCGGGCGCTAAGGTTAGCGCCCCAAAACTGTCTATACTGAAAATCTAGCCCCAGATTTTTTAAACTGAATTCAAATTTTCAAACTACGATGAGATTTAGAACTCATGTTCTCCGGATCATTAGTCCAGTAACATAAGCACACCACCATACCTGATCGCAATTTTTGTGTGCAGGAGACTCATTAACAAATGCAATTCGTGGTCCTGTGACATACATGGGTGCCCACTGTGCCTGCCCCACCTGTCGGGAAGTCAATGAGGACAACCTCCGGGCCCACATGGAAATTCTGACTTCCGGGTTTCGAATCTGCAAGCTGCGCAGGAGCCGTGATGCGCACCCTCATGACGTGACCTCAGCTGTATTTAAAGGGACAGTCCATAAATGAAAATTGGAGGTGTTCAGGATAGATGGTGGACTTTGAGCAAGGGCAGCACCCAACTTCAATGACGCTGCAATTACTGCTGGGTCCAGCCAGGAGCAGCAGGGACATACGTTTCCCCAGCAATGGGAGGAAGAAACCTGCTGCTTTCACCAAGAAGGCGTTGTTGGAGGTAGCTGAGGAAGGGAGCAGCAGGAGCGTTTGCCCAGGTCATGGATCCAATGTGGAAAGTGGTTTAATGACCTTACCAGGTCAGAAAAAGCGATTCAACAACATTGTGTGCTTGAAGCCCGCCTCCCTTTCACTCTTCACACCCAATCAACTTTCAGCAGCATCCAGCCTTCACTTTATACAAAAGCAAAATACTGCGGATGCTGGAAGTCTGAAATAAAATTCTGGAAATACTCAGCACGTCAGGCAACATTTGTGGAGAAAGAAACAGAGTTGGCATTCCAGGTCGATGGCCTTTCATCAGAACCATTCACTTTCTGTGCAGTTCATCACCTCTCCATTTATCCATCCACCATTGACACTCACCCCAATCCTTACACAATGTGCTGCATGTGTCTCATTGTCATTCTCACTGAATGCACTGCATCCATCGGTGAATACCTCACCTTCAGTCACTCACAGGTCTGTTTTCTCGCCCCTTGTAGGAGAAGAGAGCACAAAACGCAAGGGAGATGGACAGGACTAGAGGTGGGTCACCACAACTAGTCCAGCTCACAGATGCAGAGGAGGAGGCCATGGAGATAATTGGCACATTGCATCCCTCTCAGTTGGAGATGGAGAGACAGGGAGCTTGCAGAGAGCTAGTGACAGAATTACAAATATCCCTGACACACATATGCTGACTTCATTTCATCAATGACTGAACTATGAGAAGGCGGAGTCTGGTGATTGTCATATCCCTTTCTTTTGTCTTCCAGGGCCTTCACATGTACAGCAAGTGTCGCAGGACAGGCATGAGGGCGATTCCTCAGAGGGCCTCCTTCTTTCTGAGGATGCACTGTCACAGGACCTACAGCCATGCACCAGCGCAAATACTCCCACTTCACTGGGACCATTTAGATAGCTAGTTTTCACCTGGTAATTCACACCTCACAAGTGAGCACTGGTGGCAGGGACAGCTGTGGAGAGTCCGCTTCAGAGGGCACAATCCTCTCCAATCTCTGTGCCGCTCGACACAGATGCTGAACCCTGGGGGCTATCGCTGAGAAGGAGAATGCTAGAGGTGCATCAGCAACTTCGCCAGGTACTGATATACATGCCACGCACACTTTCCACAATAGCAGAGAGGATGGAGCAGCCCAGCTCGATCGCTAGTGGATTGGTGGTGCAGGGAATTCCGAGAATGTCTGCCATGGAGAGAATGGCAACCTCCATGGAGCTTCAAGCAGGCTGTCAAATGAGTCCATGCAGGCCATGACCATATTTGTGCAGACTTTGAATGGCAACTTGTCTGCCACCTTAAACAGGATGTTAAATACCTTATCCATGGCCTTACAAGGTGTCACTGATCTTCACCAAACTGGTTTGCAGCAAAATGGTAGGAGTGATGTGGAACATAAGAACATAAGAACATAAGAAGTAGGAGCAGGAGTAGGCCATACGGCCCCTCGGGCCTGCTCCGCCATTCAATAGGATCATGGCTGATCCAAATCTAGACTCACGTCCACTCCCCTGCCCTCTCCCCGCAACCCCTAATTCCCTTATCTGCTAGGAAACTGTCTATCTCCATTTTAAATTTATTTAATGTGGGAACACCACTCAAACAATAACAACTTGTATTTATATAGCGGCCTTCAATGTAGCAAAACGTCTCAAGGTGCTTCACAGGAGTATTATAAGACAAAAAATTTGACACCAAGCCAAATAAGGAGAAATTAAGGCAGGTAACCAAAAGCTTGGTCAAAGAGGTAAGTTTTAAGGAGCACCTTAAAGGAGGAAAGAGAGGTAGAGAGGCAGAAAGGTTTAGGCAGGGAATTCCAGAGCTTAGGGCCTAGGCAACAAAAGGCACGGCCAGCAATGGTTGAGCAATTATAATCAGGGATGCTCAAAAGGGCAGAATTAGAAGAGCGCAGATATCTTGGGAGGTCATGGGGCTGGAGGAGATTACAGAGATAGGGAGGGGAGAGGCCATGGAGGGATTTAAAAACAAGGATTAAGAATTTTGAAATCGAGGCGTTGCTTAACCGGGAGCCAATGCAGGTCAGTGAGCACAGAGGTGATGGGCGAACGGGACTTGGTGCGAGTTAGGACATGGGCAGCCGAGTTTTGGATTACCTCACATTTAAGTAGGGTAGAATGTGGTAGGCCAGCCAAGAGTGTGTTGGAATAGTCAAGTCTAGAAGTAACAAAGGCATGGATGAGGATTTCGGCAGCGGATGAGCTGAGGCAAGGGTGGAGACGGGCAATGTTACGGAGGTGGAAATAGGCGGTCTTTGTTATAAGGGGTTTTCCTGAGAGATTTCCCTGAGGTTTCTCTCTCTAGAGGCCTCTCTCTCTTGCACAGTAAAACCTTGAGTGGTTCGACCCACTCGCCCCTTAGATTCTATACTCTGGATTTAGGGGCAGGAACTACAATGTAGAGAAAACTCTTGTAGACCAAGTTTGATGAAACAAAATGAAATTTTATTGCATAAGGAAAAATATCAAATCAAATGTAAGCAGATAAGAGAGTACATGGGAGGGGAAAACACGGAACAAATCATAACGACACAATACTAACTAAGGCAAATACAGGCATCTTATACTCTACAAAGATCATCATGAAATAAGGAAACACACGGAACATCGAGGGACAGCAACTCATGTTAGTTGTACCCTTAAATCCACCCCCTTATTAAACCTATCTAGATCTGATTGTGAAGGGCCAGAAACATGCTCACCAATCCCACTAGGACGTGCAAGGTTTTGAAATCGAGTCTGTGTTTGGTCCTTTCAGGCGTTTTGTCTCCACATGGATTGTAGAGCCCCTGCGAGCTGCGCCACACCTCTCTCCTGAGGTGGGGGTCGGGGGCGGCTGGACACCGGCGGGCCTGGATGTCGGCGGGGTCGAGGATCGTCGGCTCGACCCTGGTCAGAGGAGCCTTGGGCTCGTTCCCATCGCTTCTTCAGTTTGTTTTTATCTCTTCTCCTTCCAATCGAGGTGGCTGGAAGGTTTCTTCTCTTGGGGTTTTTATTTTCTTATTTCTTCTCCCAGGTTGGGTCGATGGCCTCTCGTTCCGGCAACGGCCCGGGGATGGTCGATGACCTCCCGATGTGTTTCCCCGGGGCGGGACGCCGGCTTCGAGACGGCCTTCTCGATGTTGGCTTTCTTCTTCCTCCTGCGAGTGCCTGCTTCTTCTTCTAGCTGTGATTCAAACTCTCGTTTCTTCCCTCAAGCTCCAAGCTTGCCCCAACTGCTGAAAAGTCTCTCCAGATATACCTTTTTCCCAGAAACTTCCATCTCCCACCCAAAATCAGGTTAGTCTTTGTTTTACTTTTGGCAGGCTGGGAGCACAGCGGGGCAGTTATTATATTTTAAAATGTCTTAAACGGCCGGTAAATGCCCATCTCTGGTCTGGAATTACCTTCATTGTTTTTAATGTCCTGCTGATCTCGTTATCTAGCCCTGGGTGCTGTTCTCATGAATATGAAATTGTCCGCTTTTGTCTGGGTCAACATTTAGATGGCCTCTGTCTCCAGGCCGATCTTGACTGGATCTGCATCTAATCCATATGCATATGTGTGGGTCTGGATTCGTTCTCTCAGAAACGGCTTCCAGAACTTGCTGTAGGTTGAATCGACAAAGCTGTCTGAGGTTGCGCAGGAACCATTTTAAAGTGTCCCAATAAGCTGGTCACATGGTATGGCGGCCATTTTGTATGCCCCTTTTTCTGGGCTTCTTTTAAAACAGTCTTTAAAAATCATGGCCTCTTCTGCCATTTGACCCTTATTAATACAAAGTCCAACTTTGCGAATCCTACATTCCACCTGATGATACTGTAACTTGCTTGAAGTATCATAATTCTGGGTGAGCAAAATTTTCTGACTTTCCACAATCTAACCATCCCCAGTAATTACCTATCTATGACCCCACGACACATGCATTTCCCATTTCAGAAAAATCTAGTGTACATTATGCATCTATAGATGGCAATACCTTGGAGTTAAAATCTAACAACTTACTTCCAGGCGTGGAGGGGGTCCTTATACCCCTACATCACCTGGTGCATACACATTATCTTCTAATAATAACATCACATCTAATAAAACTTCAATAATAAAATAGAGTACACACGAAAATCACAATGCACATGAATACATATCAAAATAATACAGAGGAGGGAGGGAAAACTTTAACTTTATACAAAGCAGCAAAATCTAAACGGGTGTCTCTTCTACTCGCACATAATGCTCCCTCCATTCCCCTCTATTCTCGTACTTTGGTGAAACTTGACCTTTTTACAGTGTACAAACAGTAAATAAACTATAATGACAACCTGGCACACTACAGGAATGTGGGAGGCTATCCTAATCCAGGAAGGGAATTCTATATTAGTGAACAGGTCCCACCACTGTGGGGTCACTGTGTCCAATATGTCTGCCCCTATCTCTAAAGTCTTCTGCTCCAGTGTGTAGAAGTGTTTCTGTGAAACAACAATGGCTTTTAATATCTTAGTGAGGTGTTCAGGGAGAGGGGGAATGATATATCCAAAATGTGCAACGAATCGCTGCAAATCGGTGAAATTCTCTTTAACAGTGATGTGAACAGTGGAAGGTTCAGGAATGGGGACAATTCACTCTTGGGCCACTTGAACTTCTGCCCTGGGCTTGAACCAGAAGCTGCTGTCACTAACCGGACACCAACCGTGCTGTCCATGCTGGTAGTGGGGCGCTGCAGTGGTGACACATAATGTCCCACCTCCTATATATGCCACCTGCGGGGGCACATGGCCTTGTGCCATTGCCTCCATGGTGCAATTTATAGGCTTCGTGCCAGCAGTTCTGAACCCGCACTGTGGTTTTGAATGGGCATTCAAGTGCTGGGGACACAGGATGATGCGTGCTCCCCGGCTCCGGCACCCCGAGAGGTCGGTACCCATCATTGCATGCTCCCATCGAATGACGTAAGGTGGGACCCCTGTGTAGCGAATGTGCGCACCCCCCTGAATGACTCCAATGTTCTCCACCCTGTATACCGGGGCGGGTTATGCTGTCTTTCCCATCACCGGCATTCTTACCACTATACCCATAATGGTGTGATTAGACCGTCCACAGTCCACTGGGACTGGGTAGGCTTCTGAAGCTAGTCTGAGCTGGCACGGACTCAATGCATTCTCAAAAGGGTGGAGGGCTGCGAGGTGCTTGTTGCTGATCCAGGAGGGGACTAAACCTTGTTTTAAATCCTCCAGATTACTGCGGCCCTCGCCCAGTAACCACGCCCCGTATAGCACACAAGCTTCGTTCTGCGCAGCCTGATCGGACGCATTCCGATCCTCCCTGATGAGAGCATTTTCCGTTCTGGCGTGTTTCTCCAGCTCAGCTATTATCTCTTTTAAGTTTAGTGTCATGGCCTGGTCCTCATGTAACTCAGAACCCACTACCTTGTTCTCGTCAGTCAGTATCTTTCTTAACTGTGTTTTTAAACCATTGATCTGGGTTTGCAGCTCCACATCATCCAGTGTGTTGATGACGGAAGTTCCTGTGTTAAAAGCTGTGAAAATATCATTTACTGCACCCCTTCTTTGCCTCCCTATTTTGTCCAAGACCTCATGTGGTGTGGTGCACAATTCGGCTCTGTCGACATCGGCAAAGTCGAATTCGTAAAACTGTTTAAACATGTTTGTTAACAGGACCTGGTATAATTGCTCCGTTTTCCTGGGGCACCACGCTGGCAATCGTACCTCGGTGAGGTTTAAAATCACCGAAGCCACCGCGTAGTGGACCCCTTGGTAAAGTACCTGACCTGTGGGTACCAATACCAATCCGTTCCCGGGTCCCTTTGTTATGGTGGGGCACCCTTCCTTGAGGGCTTTAGCTACTGGAACTGGGGGCAGGGGCTTGAGGGGTCGGGTGATGAGCTCCGTGGCGTTTACTGGGATCTGAGAGTATGGGACTCCGCACGCCCGTGTGCTGACGTCCCACCTCATTCCTTGTCCAGCATCCTGCCACTGTCATTGGAAAAAGATGGAGGCGCCTGTGGGGCAAGCGCGTTCTGAACCCCACATACAGATGTAGATCCCCTCATCTGGTTCCCACCATTTGTCCCAACAGACACACAACCCCCCGTGAGTTCCCGTTATTGTCCGATGGGTGTTATTACCCAGTCTCTCCCACTCCACAGTGGAGTTCTTCATGGTGCTGCTCAACTTGCGCAGCCACCACCAACGTTCCAAAGGTACATGTCCGTTGCAAACAAGGCAAATCTTCTTGCCCATGGTGACGCTGATCCTGGGTGCAATGAACCGCACCCTGGTGCACATCAGAAATGTTTCTCTGTATGCATACACCTTCTGGCTGGAGTATTCAGTAGAGTTTGACCTCAGCCAGCCTGGCCATCTTCCTTCATAGAAGTAGACAGCAGTCTCTTCAGCGTCCCGTGGGCCGGTTCCATCAGTCGCGATGGGGCCTCTGTCCCCAGAGCACCCGTAAATGGTGGTGTCCTTAGTGCAGCCCCGATAGGTCCAGCTCCACCCGATCATCACGAACGCGATGAGGATCCCTCTCATCTTTCTCCTGGTTCCTGCAACAAATCACACAATATAGCCAGGCACCCGAGAGATTCTGGCTTAGGTGACGGCATGGTCGGGTCTTTCGACCTCGATCCAAAACAACACACACACTGGGCAGATTTAAAACTACTTAAACTCTAATCATTTTAACATTTACACACCTTAAACTTAAACCTAAACTTATGTACAGCGCCACCCGTCTCCGGGCAGCTTGCCTAATCCCTGATTGGACTGCAGGTCGCCGCTCCCTGTGGCGGGGCTGCAGTGCCCTGTGGCTCCGGTTCCCCGCAGCCTTTTGCTGCTAATCGGGGACTGTGTTTTGTCATGGATTTCTGAAGTCAGCGTTTACTGAGAACGGGGGACTCGGGCCAAGGTATTACTGGCTGAGGCGTTCGAGTCGACCTGCAAAAAGGTGCTTTGGGCGTGGCTCCCTTAGCGAGTGGACCTTCGGGTGGGACCTTAGCTCTCACAGTCCATGGCTCTTCCACGACTGTAGGCTTCGGCTCCCTTCCCTCAGGCTCCACCCCTTTGGGATTCGGGCAGGCTCCCTTGGCAAGTGGACCTTCGGGTGGGACTTTAGCTCTCACAGCCCGTGGCTCTTCCACGACTGTGGGCTTCAGCTCCCTCCCTTCAGGCTCCGCCACTTCGGGAATTGGGCCTGTGGCAGATGGCTCCTCCTCACCTGTCCCTACAGGTAGAGAATCTCTGCCCCCAATTTCTACCTCCCCCACGCTCGAGTCGAGGGCGGGACCTCCGTCCTCCGACTCCACCTCCCCCAGAATCGTGTCGAGGGCGGGACCTTGTTGTTCGGGTCCCTCCTCATCCGAGTCCCAGGCCATTGGGGAAACCTCCCCCAAGGTGGGCAGGACAGCTTCTCCTTCCAAGCAGGCTACAACGCCAGCTTGTGTGGTCTGTGGCTCATCGCACGCCTCAGGCTGAGGATCTTTACCCTCAGACCTGGCTTCGGTTGCTGATACTCTTGCACCCGGCTTAAACAGTTTGCACTGGTTGATAAGAAACCATTTACAAGCCCTTAGCTGACCCCCTAAACTGCCAGCCCTCGCTGTTAAACTAGCGTTCTCCTCCCTTAAAGCCTGCTCAACTAACTTAGCCTCCGCAACCTGGCACCACAGGTATTCCTCCATTTTAAAGGAGGTCTCTTCCTGTGCATGTCTTTCTAGTGGACATAGGTCGACAGGCTGCGCTGGCTCCAGTCACTTGGGCACAGGAGTCGGGGTTTCTGGAGCGACAAGACCAGTGGTGACGGCTATTTTCCCCTGTGAAATCATCAGAGACCGCATTGTCTCTATGATCGATTCAATCGCAGCGGGATCCATAACTGCACCAGCTCCTTGTGCTGGGACAGGAGCTACGGCTTGGGTTTGGGCTGGTGCTGGGGCGGCGGTTTGGGCTTGGGCTTGGGCTGCGGGAAATCTCCCTTTACTATCCTTCCACGGATTTTTACAGTCCTTGCACCAATGTCCTTCCTTCCCACACCCGTAGCAATTGAGCTTGGCTTGGACGGGGCGATTCCCCTCCTGACACCACTCCTTCTTGCTTGGGGCTGCGGGTTTTGCCTCATGCACCTTTCCCTTCTGGGGAGGTGTTTCCTGACCTCTACAATTCTTGTACGCCGCAATGAGCTGACGGAGTACCATCTCCTCCGTGACGCCGGGACCGTGGAGATCAAACCAAGATCTGGCTAGGGCCCGTATCTGCGGCAAACTGTTGGTAACCAAGCAAAGGAGCCAATGAACCCACTGTTCATCGTTCATTGCAACCCGTTCAGGCATGCCCGGACAGCTGTGTCGATACACTGGCCACAGCCTTTCTGCGAAAACCCGTGGGGTTCTCCAGATAGCTGCACGGTCCCTTCTACACGGTCGAACGGACTACCGTCATCCACTCCCATTACTTCTAAAACTTCCTCCCTGAGATCTGCATACCCTTTCCGTCCCCTCTTACTATCCTCTGAGAGGCACTGAAGGATTGTGCAATCCAGGGAGAAAAGCAACAGTTTCACCTGTTCCTGATCATCATAGTCATTAATGGCTGCTGTTTCCTCTATCTCCCTGAAATGAATCGAGGGATCTCCCTTTACTGTGAGTCGTGCGAGGTGGCTCACCATGGACCTTAATTGCGGGCCAGCGTAGGGCACCACGAGCTGGTTCTGGTGGGGTCCGATACTGCCATCGGCAGCGTTAGGACCGAACCTCTGGTGCTGAGCGGGACACATTGGTGCCGGTCCCGGCTTTGCTACCAGTGGTTCTTTCTCACACTCCACCTCGGCTACCTCCTTTTTCACTACCCCCTCCTTTTCCGGCCAAGTCTCACTATAGCTCGGCGGTGCTGAGGGCTCGGTGGCTGGTACCAAAATTACCTCAGCTGGAATCGGCTGTTCTGATTCCTTTAAAAAGTCCATGTGACTGGCTTTCGGGCTGACGAGACACACCATGCCTTTTGCCTTAACCAGGGCCGTTCTTAGGTCCTCTATGGTCTTTTGGCAGGGGCCGTGGTCTGTGCTCTCAAACCCATGCTCGAGGGCTAGCTTGTAAGCTGCCTTAACTTCCACTACTCTCTCCTTCTGCGCTCTTAGCTGTTGTGCGAAGCGGGCGTTTTTCTCCCGGATCCTCGTTTCATTAATCTTTGCCTCAGTAACCTGGCACTCCAGGTACTCTATCCTAGCCTGATGTTGACTAGCTACTACTTGGCGTTCCTGATTCAGCGCGTGAAGCGTTGTTATGAGTTTTTTCCCTCCCATGGCCTTTTCCTCCATCTCTGCTGCCTGGGCTGTGATCTTGGCTGCCTGTGCTGCAACGACGCAGTCCAAGATCTGGACCTGCTTCTTGTAACACATCAGCCACACTGCCTTCTCCACTGACTTCTTATGCTCTTTGCTCTCTGTCCACCAGATGGCTGCGTCCACTGGTCGCCCATCCAGTAAGAGATCGGAAATCCACTGTTTAGTGAGATTTACCTTGCCAAACACATAATCCGCGATCCTCTCATCCATTGCATTTCGGCCATTCAAACTTGGATCCAGTACATTGTAATCCTGTTACCAGAGTCCTGCCGCGGTCGCCATTTTCTGTAAAGGGTTTTCCTGAGAGATTTCCCTGAGGTTTCTCTCTCTAGAGGCCTCTCTCTCTTGCACAGTAAAACCTTGAGTGGTTCGACCCACTCGCCCCTTAGATTCTATACTCTGGACTTAGGGGCAGGAACTACAATGTAGAGAAAACTCTTGTAGACCAAGTTTGATGAAACAAAATGAAATTTTATTGCATAAGGAAAAATATCAAATCAAATGCAAGCCGATAAGAGAGTACATGGGAGGGGAAAACACAGAACAAATCATAACGACACAGTACTAACTAAGGCAAATACAGGCATCTTATACTCTACAAAGATCATCATGAAATAAGGGAACACACGGAACATCGAGGGACAACAACTCATGTTAATTGTACCCTTAAATCCACCCCCTTATTAAACCTATCTAGATCTAATTGTGAAGGGCCAGAAACATGCTCACCAATCCCACTAGGACATGCAAGGTTTTGAAATCGAGTCTGTGTTTGGTCCTTTCAGCGTTTCGTCTCCACGTGGATTGTGGAGCCCCTGCGAGCTGCGCCACACCTCTCTCCTGAGGTGGGGGTCGGGGGCGGCCGGACACCGGTGGGCCTGGATGTCGGCGGGGTCGAGGGTCGTCAGCTCGACCCTGGTCAGAAGAGCCTTGGGCTGGTTCCCATCGCTTCTTCAGTTTGTTTTTATCCCTTCTCCTTCCAACCGGGGTTGCTGGAATGTTTCTTCTCTTGGGGTTTTTATTTTTTTGTTTCTTCTCCCAAGTTGGGTCGATGGCCTCTCATTCCGCCAACGGCCCGGGGATGGTCGATGATCTCCCAATGTGTTTCCCCGGGACGGGACGCCGGCTTCGAGACGGCCTTCTCGATGTTGGCTTTCTTCTTCCTCCTGTGAGTGCCTGCTTCTTCTTCTGGCTGTGATTCAAGCTCTCGTTTCTTCCCTCAAGCTCCAAGCTTGCCCCAACTGCCGAAAAGTCTCTCCAGATATACCTTTCTCCCAGAAACTTCCGTCTCCCACTCAAAATCAGGTTAATCTTTGTTTTACTTTTGGTGGGCTGGGAGCACAGCGGGGTAGTTATTATATTTTAAAATGTCTTAAACGGCCAGTAAATGCCCATCTCTGGTCTGGAATTACCTTCATTATTTTTAATGTCCTGCTGATCTCGTTATCTAGTCCTGGGTGCTGTTCTCATGAATATGAAATTGTCCCCTTTTGTCTGGGTCAACATTTAGATGGCCTCTGTCTCCAGGCCGATCTTGACTGGATCTGCATCTAATCCATATGCATACGTGTGGGTCTGGTTTCGTTCTCTCAGAAACGGCTTCCAGGACTTGCTGTAGGTTGAATCCACAAAGCTGTCTGAGGTTGCGCAGGAACCATTTTAAAGTGTCCCAATAAGCTGGTCACATGGTATGGTGGCCATTTTGTATGCCCCTTTTTCTGGGCTTCTTTTAAAACAGTCTTTAAATATCATGGCCTCTTCTGCCATTTGACCCTTATTAATACAAAGTCCAATTTTGTGAATCCTACATTGTGATGGTGGGGATATGTGGTCGGAAGCTCATCTCGGAGTCAAATATGAGACCAAGGTTGCGAAACATCTGGTTCTGCCTCAGACAGTTGCCAGGGAGAGGGATGGAGTCAATGGCTAGGGAACAGAGTTTGTCACGGGGACTGAAGACAATGGCTTCGGTCTTCCCAATATTTAGTTGGAGGAAATTCTGTTCATCCAGTACTGGATGTTCGATAAGTAGGCAAACAATTTAGAAACAGTCACAGCACAGAATACCAGGAAGATGGTGAAGACCGGAGGCAGAGCCCCATGGATCGTGGAGCTTTAACCAGCAGAGGAGGTGGTTCTGGAGATTAGTGGCATATTAGCCTCCCTGAGCATTGGAGATGGCGAGAATGATGGTCCATTGGAGCAGAGTGACAGCATTAATCTCTCAGACCCACATCTCCTACAAGACTAAGTCATCTTGAGTTGACTTCAACACTTTATCAAATATGATCACTTTAATCATGTGCATTTGAACATTTGTAAAGCTCTATGACTAAATCTTATCCATCTCTTTTCTCTTCCAGGGCCATCACGCAAAGAAAATGAGCCCCTGCCCTTTGATGACAAGGATTCCTCAGAGGAGTTCATTACTGCTGAGGGCCCACCATCAAAGGAGATATGCATTGCAGGCACCAGCGCAGATACGAGAACTTTGGTGGGTCCTCTTAGAGAGTTAGGTGGGAAGTCATCAGGTGAATCACAGTTCACAAGTGAGCACGAGCAGAAAGTGGCGGAGAGATGCTGAACCGCAGGGGCCATTAATGAAGAGGAGAATGATAGAGGGTTAGCAGCAACTGTGCGAGGTACTGGCAGTCGTGTCGGGCGCACTCTCCACAATGGTACAGAGGACGGAGGAGCCCAGCTCGAACATTTATGAAGTGATGTCGCAGGCCTTTGCGAAGATACAATGTTCCATTGAGAATCTGAGCTCCTCTGTGGAACTTGAATCAAGATGCAGTAATGAGTCCCGGCAGGCCCAGACAGCGGCCTTGCAAACTATAGCCGCCAATATGTCTACCAGCTTCTACAGGCTGGCAGATAAATTAGATGTGAGCTAACAGGACGTCACTGATCTCCTCCAAGCTGCTCTCCCGCAGAGAAGTAGGAGTGATGTGCCGCTGGCCCAGGGGAGGGAGGATGGTGATAAGGGAAATGAAAGTGCGTACCCTTTTCAAAGTGTTGGCACGTCTCACTCATTGCTCCCCCCCAGCTAGTACCCGACATGCTGCCTCCTCTCCCGTTGGCCCAGCCTGCCCCTGCACAGGTGCAGGTGGAGTAGTCAGTGACGGGCTCCAAAACCAAGAGGTTGTTGGCGGCGAGCACTTGAAAAGACAAAGCAAGGAACTGAGCAGCCTGCCACTACCTCTGCTGCACAGGGCTAGCACCATGTAGAAGTAACCGAGATAGGAAGAGAAAGGCTTTATAGTTCACCAAGAGTAAGCACATGGGTGATTTTTGATATTTGTTAATCTGATTAACTTTTTACGTCACAGTAAGTTTGTTAATTCGCAGCACTCCCCGTATTCGCCATTCTTGAATGGCGAGTGGCAGTTGTGATTTTCAATTGTTTGATGTTGAAAGTGAAGACTGTGGCAGAGCCACCAAGGAACTCTTATACGAATGTATATAATTGCCTTTAAATCTGTATTCTTTCGCTGTATGTAAATAGCGCGGTCTCTAAACGGTTAAGACCGAACGCGATGACATCATCACGTGGGTCACGTGACGTTCCCAACGGCGGGAAACGTGATGACGTCATGACGTCGGACTGAGGGGCCTCCCCTGCTCAGTCCTTGTGGAGCCAGCATTAAGCAAGCACCTGTTGATTTGTTCTCCTGCGTTTTTGTTTGTTACTTCCACCAGTTTGCATTAAACATCGTTTTGGTTAGCTCTCAGTATTTTCGTCAGGAATTTACCAATTCCTACAGTGGTGACCCCGAATCTTCGCAGACGATCTTCGCGGAGGAAGCGAGACGCAGTGACATGATGGAAGCAAATGCAGTGGCTTTGAAGCGCCCTCAGTTTTGGGAATAACAGGTGGCCTCCTGGTTCATGCAAGCAGAGGCTCAGTTCGAGCTTCGGAACATAGTGTAGGATCAGATCCGTTACCTCTACGTGGTCTCTGCACTCGACAGCTCCACGGCTTCGAGGATCATCAGCCTGCTGGAAAACCCCCCGGCGGACAGCAAGTACGACACCCTTAAGGCGTGGCTTATCCAGGTATTTGGCCTCACAAAGTCAGAACGCGCACGGCGGTTACTCACGCTGCCCGGGTTAGGCGACTCCAAGCCGTCAGAGTTAATGAGGCAGATGCTCACACTCCTTGGTTCAGAACTGCAATGTTTCCTCTTTCGGGAATTGTTCCTGAGCCAATTGCCCGAGCAGGTGCAAGCGGCCCTCGCGAGGTCAGACACTGCGGATTGCTTGGCGCTGGCCACCGAGGGTGACACAATTTACGCTGTCATGCAACAAAAGTGCGCTGCCACGAGGCATCCCACCCAGAAAGGCCCCGCCCTGACGCCTCCACCATCCAGTTGGTGTTATTACCACGCCTGTTTCGGCCCGAAGGCCACATGCTGCCGCCCTCCCTGCGGGTTCAAGCCTAAAGCAACGAAGAAACACCAGCACCAACAGCGCGACGGGAAGACCGAACCTAAATTAGGCCCCACGGCCGCAATGGCGATTGGCGATTCCGGGAAGCTATTATATATCACCGATTCCATCTCAGGCCGGCGGTTCTTATGCGACACGGGAGCGCAGTGTAGTATCCTTCCCGCCTCGGTCCTCGACATCCGGGCTGGGACGCGCTGTTGTCCCCTCCAAGCTGCCAATGGTGGTGCTATTCGTACATTCGGGTAACGGCGGGCCCAGGTGTGTTTTGGCGGTCAGCTCTTCCAATGGGAGTTTATCACTGCAAACATTTCGCAAGCGATCCTTGGTGCCGAATTTTTATGCACCAACAGCTTGTCGGTTGATTTAAAAAGTCATCGGCTGATCAACGCTGGTGGATCCGTGATTCTTAGAGTATGATGTTTTCCAATAACTACATGGAGGCTGTAACTTAACAATCAGCAGCTGTTTACTGGAGTAGGGTAGTCTTAAGACTGGCAGTACAGAGGCATGCTCAAGGCTTATATACAGGGGTGGTCACTGCCGGTACTACAGTATACAGGAGCTGTAAAAGTAGTTCTCTCTTAAAGGTACATACACTACAATTCCTCCCCTTTTAGATTAGCAGTACCCATAATATTCAAATAACAATTAACACTTTAACATGCACATTAAACAGAAATAGTCCATTTATAGATTCAGTCTTTGGGGCGGCTTCCTGATCCTTTCTGGATAGCGCCTTTCTGAGGTTCTTGTTCTTGGTGCGAAGGTGATTCTGGCCCCCTTTCGTCGGTTAGTTCATCGGTTTCCACGGTTACTGGTTCGGAGGTAGATGTATGTCGGGTTCATCCCCAGGTAGGCGAGACATGGGGTTGACTCGTTCCTGTGACACTAAGATCTGATCGACGTGGCGTCTCACAATGTTCTCCCTGACATCAACTGTGTACATTAATGGCCCCTGCCGTGTGCATATCGTTCTGGGTTGCCATTTCTCTGTTCAGTAGTCATGGGCCAAGACTGGTTGTCCGACATTGAAGCTCCTTGTCGGCTTCTCATTGATGTGCTGGAATTGTTTATCCTCAACATTTCTTCGCACATTTGGTCTGAGCAAATCCAGATGAGATCTCAACCTTCGGTTAAAGAACAGCATGGCCGGGGTCTGGTTGGTAACTGCATGTGTCGCGTTTCTGTAGGCTAACAGGAAATTGTCCACCTTATGCTGTAGTGGAATTTCATCATCGCACATGGCCTTTATCGCCTTTTTAAAGGTTTGTACGAACCTTTCAGCCAATCCATTTGTGGCTGGATGATACGGGGCGGATGTGTAATGCCTTACCCCATTCCTTCTCATAAATTTCCGAAATTCTTCGGACACAAACTGTGGTCCATTATCAGAGCAAATCTGCTCTGGCAAGCCGTTCCTGGCAAATGTGGTCCGTAGGACTGCAATCGTTTTCTCTGTAGTTGTTGAGGACATTTTTATTACCGCAGGCCATTTCGAGTGAGCATCCACTGCTATTAAGAACATTGAGTCCATGAATGGATCAGCATAATCAATATGCACCCGTTGCCATGGAGAGGAGGGCCACTCCCATGGGTGTAGAGGGGCATGTGGTGGTGCATTTTGGACCTTCTGGCATCCTGAGCAGCTCTTGGTTAGGTCATCGATTTGTGGATCAATCCCCGGCCACCACACATAAGCCCTAGCAAGGCTTTTCATTTTCATCCCTCCCAGATGACCTTCGTGAAGCTCATTTAGCACTCTCTCCCTTAACTTGGGTGGAATTACCACTCGGGATCCACACATCACTGTCCCCTGGCATACTGACAGCTGTTCTCTTCTGGATGAGAATGCTGGCAACAGTGAGTCGCCATGTGTTGGCCATCCCCTCACCGTCAAATCATATACCTGAGACAGTGTCGGATCATTGCGGGTCTCCTTCTCTATATCCGCGTTAGTTACTGGCAATCGTTCAATTATTGACGAATAAAATATCTCGATAGGGTCCACTGCTGGTGCCTCCTCCACAGTAGGCAGTGGCAGGCGTGATAGCCCATCAGCGTTTCCATGCTGTTTCGTGCCTTTATATTCTATTACATATTGGTTCGCCCCTAGAAAAAGGGACCATCTTTGTAACCGTTGTGCAGTCATCACCGGAACGCCCTTCTTTGGATTAAAGATGGAGACAAGTGGTTGGTGGTCAGTCAGCAAGGTGAACTTCTGCCCATGCAGATAGTGGTTGAATTCTTTTACTCCCCATACTAGGCTGAGGGCCTCCCTGTCAATCTGGGCATAGTTGCACTCGGCTGAGGTTAGTGACCGAGACGCAAAGGCTACTGGCCTCTCCAACCCGTCTGGGAATTTGTGCGACAGCACCGCTCCAATACCATAGGGTAATGCATCACATGCCAAATGAATTGGTAGTGCTGGGTTGAAATGGGCCAACACCTCTTTTGATGTGATCAATTCTTTGCACTTCTGGAAAACTCATTTATGTTCGTCATTCCACTTCCATGGTACCCCCGTTTGCAGTAGGGTGTTCAGTGGGTGTAATACTGTAGACAAATTTGGTAAGAACTTATGGTAGTAGTTCACCAGCCTGAGGAACGACCTCAGTTGTGACACATTTTCCGGTGCTGGAGCCTTGACTACTGCCTCAATCTTTTCAGGGGACTTATGTAACCCCTCTTCATCAATAACGTGGCCACAATACGAGATCTGCTTCTGGAAAGTCTCGCACTTGTGGCGATTAGCTCGTAGCCCATATTCCTTTAATATAGTGAGCACCTTCTCTAGGTTGGCGAGGTGATCACTGTCATTTTTGCCCATGACCAGGATGTCGTCCAAATAACACTGGGTCCCTGGAATCCCTTGCAGGACTTGATCCATCGCCCTTTGCCAAATAGCCGGAGCCGATGTTACCCCGAACACCAGCCGATTGTATTGGTAGAGACCTTTATGGGTGTTGATCGTAAGGTAATATTTCGAAGCTTCTTCTACCTCCATTTGCAAGTACGCCTGGGCTAGATCAATTTTGGTGAAGCGTTTACCTCCATATAGTGAGGCAAAAATATCCTCAATCCTTGGAAGCGGATATTGTACCGTGTGAAGGACTGGGTTCACTGTCACCTTAAAATCCCCACAGATGCGGACCTTCTTTGGTTCCCCAGGCGTATTACTCAACGACCTCTTCATTACAGGAACGATGGGTGTAGCCCACTCGCTCCAGTCTACTTTGGACAGTACTCCTGAACGTTCCAACCCTTCCAGCTCTGCTTCGACGGCTGGTCGGATCGCATAAGGCACTGGTCTGGCCTTAAGAAACTTTGGGCTTGCATTTTCCTCTATTTTAATCGTTGCTGTTATGCCTTTTATTGTTCCGAGTCCCTCCTGGAACACTTCTATTGCGTCAGTTAGCATTTTTGACAGTCGCCCAGGTGTGACGTCGTCATCCTTTTTGGCCTCAAACTTCAGTGCCTGTATGGAATGCCAATGTAATTGTATCTTCCAGATCCATTCGCATCGTAGTAGTGGTGGTCCTCCATCTGGCAATACATATAGGTCCATTTTAGGTATTTCCTGGCCTTTGTATATCACTTTCATCCTTATTTTTCCTTTGGGGTAGACTTTTTGCCCCGTGTACGTCTTCAAGACAATCTCTGTAGCTTTCAAGGGTATATATGAAAATAGTCGCTTGTAGTCCCTTTGGTTTATGACTGTTAGAGCTGATCCTGTGTCCAATTCAATTTTCACTTGGACTCCGTCTATCTTGAGCGTGACCCAGATAGTCTGGTGATCCTCCATTTTGGTTACCTTATGTAGTTTCAGGCAACCCAGCTCCTTGCTTCCGGAGTCTGTATCACTTTTCTGTTCGTCTGAACTACTGTCCATCACCTTATGTACCTTTTTGTACTTCTCCTGTGGAGATTTCTTGCTGTTGGTTTTCTTCCCTGACCTGCAGACTCTTGCTATGTGTCTTGCTTTTCCACACTGTCTGCACAATTGGTCCTTGAACCAACAATCCTTCTGGTTGTGTGTTGTTCTGCCGCAGCAATAACACTTCCCTGCTCCATATGACATTTCATTGGTGCCATATTCTTGCGGTCTCTGTTGTATCTCTGCAGCGCCCCTTGTGGCTGCTTCGTGTGATAGTGCCATGCTGAAAGCCTTGTCCAACGTAAGATCCTTTTCTGATAGAAGCCGTTTCTGGGTTCCTTCACTTTGAAGCCCACACACAAACTTGTCCCTTATCGTATCTGCTAGTCCCACTCCAAACTGGCAGTGTTTTGATAGCTTGCGCAGTTCCGTTAAGTACTCAGCATTACTTTCATCTTTATGCTGGTTCCACAACTTAAATCTTTCTGCTATCAGCAGCGGTGTGGGTTTTAAGTGGTCCTGTAGGATTTCTACTATGCTTCCGAAATTCTTATCCACAGGCTTCTCTGATGTTATTAGGTTTCGCAGTAAGCCATAAGTTTTTGCACCCATGGAATTTAACAAAACCAGTGCTTTCCTAGCATCTGGCACTTCATTCGCCCTGCAGTACACCTCAATGCGTTCCACATATGTCGCCCAATCTTCGACTTCTTTGTCGAACGCAGAGATACTGCCACTCTTCGGCATCCCTGGGTGTGATTTAACTGTCAAAAATGGCGTCTCCCGCGCTCTCCCTTCTTCTCCACTGGCACAAAATGGCGTCTCCCGCGCTTTCCTTTCTTCCCGCGCTCGCCCTTCTTCTCCGCTGCGGCTTCTAAAAATGGCGTCTCCCGCACTCTCCCTTCTTCTCCGCGGCTCAATGGTGTCTCCCGCGCTCTCCCTTCTTCTCCCCGCGGACGCTGTTCAGCCCTTGAGCCCTGGCTGTGCTCTGCGCGTTCTCCTGTGCGCCTTTCCCGTTTCCGCCGCTCGGTCCTGAACCCGGCTGCTGCTTTACCCTCTCTCTCTCTGTTTTTGTTTTACCTCGACGCCGCTCGGTTTTCAACCCCGGCTGCACCCTGTGCACTTCACCCTCTCTCTTACCCCGCCAACGCTGCTCGGCTTTTTCCCTGCCGTCGCTCGGCTCCAGCCGCCGCTGTCCGGGAAGGGTCTGCGCTGTACCTGTTGCCAATCTGTTGCTGGATCGTCGTGGCTGGGGAACCAAGCCCGGCTCTCAACAGCCTCCCCTGTGATGTTCACTCTCTGCCGGACGACTGGGCGGTTGCTCGTGGTCGACGCCCGTGCTTCTGGCCTCAACTTTCTTCCACCGCCCTCCCGGAGCGAATCCTTGAAGGGAAATGCAGAGTTGCAGGTAGATTCGAATCGACCTCGTCGCCACTGTTGGATCCGTGATTCTTAGAGTATTATGTTTTCCAATAACTACACGGAGGCTGTAACTTAACAATCAGCAGCTGTTTACTGGAGTAGGGTAGTCTTAAGACTGGCAGTACAGAGGCATGCTCAAGGCTTATATACAGGGGTGGTCACTGCCGGTACTACAGTATACAGGAGCTGTAAAAGTAGTTCTCTCTTAAAGGTACATACACTACAAACGCCGTCACGTCCAACTCCATCCCGTGCTTTCGAAGTTCAGTCGCATCGCACATGGTCTCCTGCGCTTCGTCAACGCCCAACGAATTCACCCGCCTTCTCGGTGAATTTCCAGAGTTAACCAGGCCCACCTTTTCTGCCACGACCGCCAAGAATAGGGTGGAGCGCCACATTACAATGACCGGCTCCCCAGTCTACGCACGGGCTCGGCGACTAGAACCCAGCAAACTCGCGGACGCTAAGGCGGAGTTCGCCGCAATGGAGCGGTTGGGGATTATTCGCCGGTCGAATATTCCCTGGTCCTCGCCGCTCCATATCATCCCTAAACCCGGCGGCGGATGGCGGCCCTGCGGTGACAACCGACGGCTTAATGATGTCACAACTCCGGATAGGTACCCCATACCACACACCCAGGATTTCTCCGCGCATTTGGCAGGGAATTCGATCTTTTCCAAGGTTGACCTCATCCGTGGGTACCATCAAGTGCCTGTACACCCCCAGGACATTCCAAAGACGGCGGTTATTACCCACTTCGGCCTATTTGAGTTCCTCCGAATGCCATTTGGGCTCAAGAATGCGGCACAGACGTTCCAGCGCCTTATGGATTCAGTGCTGCGGGACCTTAAGTTTTTATTTGTGTATCTCGATGATATCCTGATCGCCAGCACCACTAAAGAAGAACACCTCAGTCATCTGCGCATCCTTTTTCGCCACCTCCATCAGCATGGCCTGATAATCAACCCGGCCAAATGCCAGTTCGGGCTGCAGCAGATGGACTTTTTGGGCCACCGCATCACTTCGGAGGGGGCACTGCCACTCCAGTCAAAGGTGCAGCATTTCCGCGGCCACAGTCCGTCAAGGCCCTCCAGGAGTTCCTGGGTATGGTAAATTTTACCATTGTTTTGTTCCCAGGGCCACACAACTGATGCAATCACTCTATGAGGCCCTCAGAGGAAAACCGGGAAAGGAACCCGTGGTTTGGACGCCTGAGATGGATTGCACCTTCAGAGACACAAAGGCCGCTCTCGCAAACGCAACGATGTTGGCACACCCACTGCCTGGAGCCACCATCGCTCTTACGACTGACGCTTCTGATTACGCCATCAGAGCTGTGCAGGAGCAGTGGGTCAACGGCGTGTGGCAGCCACTGGCGTTTTTTAGTCGCCAACTGCGCAGTAATGAGCACAAGTACAGCACGTTCGACAAGGAGTTGTTGGCGCTGTTTCTGGCTATCCGCTATTTTTGTTTTCTTTTGGAAGGGCGCCACTTCATCGCGTTTGTGGACCACAAACCGCTGACTTTTGCTATGGCCAAGACTACCGAACCGTGGTCGGCTCGGCAGCAGCGACAACTCACCTTTATTTCAGAGTTTACCACCGACATCCGTCACGTGGCTGGCAAGGGCAACATGGTGGCCGATTGCCTTTCGCGTGCGTCCGTCCAGGCCGTCCAGCTGGGAATAGATTATTCAAACATGGCTGCCGGCCAAGCAGCCGACCCGGAAACTCATGAATTTCGTACCGACTCCTCCTGCCTCCAGCCAACAGATGTACATTTCCACGCGGCGGGTACCTCTTTGCTCTGCGACATCTCCTTGGGGGATCCCCGCCCGATTATTCCAGTTTCCTGGCGTCGGAAAGTCTTTGACGCCATACACGGACTTTCACATCCCGACGTGAAGGCGTCTCAAAAGTTACTGGCATCCAAATTCGTCTGGAGAGGGATGCGCAAGGATGTCCATGACTGGGCGAACACCTGCGTCGTTTGCCAAAGAGCCAAAGTGCAACATCACGTTAAAGCCCCCTTGGCCACCTTCGAAGTACCGGAACGCCGTTTCGACCACGTCAACGTCGACCTCGTTGGGCCACTTCCGCCGTCACAAGGTTTCACTCACCTCCTGACCATGGTCGACCGCTCTACAAGATGGCCAGAGGCGGTTCCTCTGACGTTCCCTACCTCCGCGGATGTCGCCAGGGCTTTTATTTCCTCATGGGTGGCACGGTTCGGCGTCCCATCAGATATTTCGTCTGACCGCGGTCCACAATTCTCGTCCGAACTTTGGAATGCTGTAGCCTTAGGTTTGGGCACCAAGCTCCATCGCACCACGGCCTACCACCCGCAGGCCAACGGGTTATGTTCGCGCTTTCATCGGTCGTTGAAGGCGTCGCTGAGAGCCAGCCTCTAGGGCACTACATGGGTAGACAGGCTGCCTTGGGTTATGCTTGGTTTGCGTACGGCACCAAAGGAAGACCTGCAGTCATCTGCCACGGAACTGGTGTATGGCCAGCCACTTCGGGTGCCAGGCGAGTTCCTGCCGTCACCAACGAAGCAGTGGTCCGCAGCCGACCAACTGGAAGCTCACTGGGAAGCTGTCCAAGTGTTCCAGCCAATTCCAACGTCACATCACGGTTTTCCAGCCTCCCACATCCCAATGGAGCTAATGCGGGCCAAGTTCGTTTTTGTCCGTCACGATGCCCATCGCAGTCCGCTCAGGCCTCCTTATACGGGCCCTTTCCGAGTATTGCAGGTGGGTGCCAAGAGCTTTTTGGTCGACATCGGTGGCAAGCCCGACCACATTTCAATCGACCGCCTCAAGCCCGCGCACCTGGACCTCGAACAACCAGTCGAAACTGCAGAGCCACCGTGTCGTGGTCGACCGCCCGCTGCTACCACGCCTGACCGGATCGCTCCACCCACCCGTTCATCAACTGCCCAGCAAATTCCTCTCCGGGAATATAGGAGTCATTCGAACAGGCTTGTCCGACCTCCTCTTCGATTGACTTTTGTTATTAAAGACAATTCTGGGGGGGCGCATGTGGCAGAGCCACCAAGGAACTCTTATATGAATGTATATAATTGTCTTTAAATCTGTATTATTTCGCTGTATGTAAATAGCGCGGTCTCTAAAGGGTTAAGACCGAGCGCGATGACATCATCACGTGGGTTATGTGACGTTCCCAACGGCGGGAAACATGATGACGTCGGACTGAGGGGCCTCTCCTGCTCAGTCCTCGTAGAGCCAGCATTAAGCAAGCACCTGTTGATTTGTTCTCCTGCGTTTTTGTTTGTTACTTCCACCAGTTTGCATTAAACATCATTTTGGTTAGCTGATTGATTCGCTCTCAGTATTTTCATCAGGAATTTATCAATTCCTACAAGACATGAATTGACTGACCCCAATTGGTGGATGTGGAACCAGTGGGTGGATGGTTACAGGAATGCTTGTGTGGTGGGTGGGGGTGTGGTGGGGGAATGTTATAAGAGCATAAGAACATAAGAAATAGGAGCAGAAATAGGCCATTTGGCCCCTCGAGCCTGCTCAACCATTCAATAAGATCATGGCTGATCTGCTACCTGAACTCCACTTTCCTGCACTATCCCCATATCCCTTGATTCCCTTAATGTCCAAAAATCTATTGATCTCTGTCTTGAATATACTCAATGACTAAGCCTCCACAGCCCTGTGGGGTAGTGAATTCCAAAGATTCACCACCCACTGAGTGAAGAAATTTCTCCTCCTCTCAGTCCTAAATGGCCGACCCATTATTCTGAGACTGTGACCCCTGGTTCTAGACTCCCCAGCCGGAGGAAACATCCTCCCTGCATCTACCCTGTTAAGTCCTGTAAGAATTTTGTATGTTTCAATGAGATCACCTCTCATTCTTCTAAACTCTAGAGAATATTGGCCTAGTCTACTCAATCTGCTCTCATAGGACAATCCTCCCCACCCCAGGAACCAGTCTGGTGAACCTTTGTTGCACTCCCTCTATGGCAAGTATATCCTTCCTTAGGTAAGGAGACCAAAGTTGTACACAATACTCCAGGTATGGCCTCACCAGAGCCTTATATCATTGCGGTAAGACGTCTTTACTCTTACACTCAAATCCTCTTGCAATAAAGGCCAACATTGCTTGCTGTACCTGCATGTTAACTTTCAGTAATTCGTGTACAAGGACATCCAGGTCCCTCTGAACACCAACATTTCCCAATCTCTCAACATTTAGACAATGCTCTGCTTTTCTGTTTTACCTCCTAAAGTGGATAACTTCACATTTCTTCACACTATATTCCATTTGCCATGTTCTTGCCCACTCACTTAGCCTGTTTATCTCCCCTTGAAGCCTCCTTGCATCCTCCTCACAACTTACATTCCCACCCAGCTTTGTATAGAAACATAGAAGATAGGAGCAGGAGTAGGCCATTCGGCCCCTCGAGCCTGCTCCGCCATTTAATGAGATCATGGCTGATCATCAAAGTTCAGTACCCTGTCCCTGCTTTCCCCCATATCCCTTGATCCCTTTAGCCTTAAGAAATATATCTAACTCCTTCTTGAATATATTTAATGAATTGGCCTCAATTGCCTTCTGTGGTAGAGAATTCCACAGGTTCACCACTCTCTGGGTGAAGGAATTCCTCCTCATCTCTGTCCTAAATGGCTTACCCCTTATTTTTAGACTGTATCATCAGCAAACATGGATATATTACATTTGGTCCCCTCATCCAAATCATTGATGTAGATTGTGAATAGCTGGGGCCCAAGCACTGATCCTTGCGGTAACCTGCTAGTTACAGCCTGCCAACCCGAAAATGACCCACTTATTTCTACTCTCTGTTTTCTGTCCGTTAACCAATCCTCAATCCATGCTAGTACATCACCCCCAATCCCATGAGCCCTAATTTTGTTTAAGTGGCACCTTATCGAATGCCTTCTGAAAATCCAAATACATCACATCCACTGGTTCCCCCTTATTTATTCTGTTAGTTACAACCTCAAAAAACTCTAACAGATTTGTAAAACACCATTTCCCTTTCATTAATCCGTGTTGACTCTGCCCAACCCTATTATTATTTTCTAAGTGCCCTGTTACCACGTCCTTAATAATAGATTCTAGCATTTTCTCTACTACTGATGTCAGGCTAACTGGTCTGTAGTTCCCTGTTTTCTCTCTCCCTCCTTTCTTAAATAGTGGGGTTACATTTGCTACCTTCCAATCCGCGGGATCCATTCTAGAATCCATGGAATTTTGGAAAATGACAACCAATGCATCCACGATCTCTATAGCCAACTCTTTCAAAACCCTAGGATGTAGGCCATCAGGTCCAGGGGATTTATTAGCTTGCAGTCCCATTAATTTCTCCAGTACTCCTTTTTTACTAATACTAATATCTTTCAGTTCCTCATTCTCGCTAGACCCTTGGTTGTCCACTATTTCCAGAAAGTTTTTTGTGTCTTCTTCCATGAAGACAGACACAAAGTATTTGTTTAATTTCTCTGCCATTTCCTTATTTCCCATTATAATTTCTCCTTTCTCAGCCTGTGAGGGACCCACATTTATTTTTGCTAACCTTTTCCTTTTTACATACCTATAGAAGCTTTTACAGTCTGTTTTTATATCTCTCGCTAGTTTACTGTCATATTCTAGTCTCCCTTTATTTATCAATTTCTTGGTCCTCCTTTGCTGAATTCTAAACTCCTCCCAATCCTCAGGCTTACTACTCTTTTTGGCAGCATTATAAGGCTCTTCCTTTGATCTAATACGATCTTTAACTTCTCTTGTTAGCCACGGTTGGACCACTTTCCTGTGGGTTTTTGTGCCTTAGGAATGTATATTTGTTCTAAATTATGTATTAATGCTTTAAATGCTAGCCATTGCTCATCAACTGCCATACCTTTTAATGTAGTTTCCCAATGTACCTTAGCCAACTCACTCCTCATACCTACATAGTTTGCTTTGTTTAGATTTAAGACCCTAGTTTTGGAATTAACCAAGTCACTTTCAAACTCAATATAAAATTCTATTGTAGGAACTGGGGTTCCTAGCCGAAGAATTGAGATCGACTCAGAAAATCAAAAACAATAAAATTTAATGAACAAACGAAGCTGTAGAGGAAACTGTAGGATACAATGCAAATAGGTCTGGTCTGCTTGAAAGCCTCTCTGGAAACTGCCAGAAGGTTCCGAGCTCAACTGCCAGCAGGTTCCGAGCTCAACTGCCAGCAGGTTCCAAGCTCAACTGCTAGAAGGTTCCGAGCTCTACTGCTAGAAGGTTCTGAGCTCTGACGTCATGACGTCATCACGTTCTTCCTGCCGTTGAGAGATCACGTGACGGACGGCATGACGTCATCACGCGGAGTACAGGAAAGAAGCCCCAGTACAGTTAACAGATACATTAAAGGTGCAGACCCCAGCTGTACAACATTGCTGTAAAAGGAATTATGTACAATTGTCCGTAATCCTCTGGTGGTTCCGCCACATGCGCCCCCCCAGAATTGCTTTTAACAGAGAAGGTAAGGTGAGAAGGGGGTCTGACGAGTCTGTCTGACCGACTGCGATACCCCGGCAGCTGGAACGGAGCGCTAGAAGACGAACTGGTCATTGGCTGTGGTTGGGATGACGCCACAGGCGGAGGAGAAGAAGAGGCCGGCTGTGGCCGACCCGATGAGGCGGGCACTGGTGACTCGGCGGATGACTGTGGCTGTACTGGACGGGCAGTCGATGGTGGACGACCATGACGAGGCGGCTGAGCGGTGACGACTGGTTCACTCAGATCCAGATGCGTCGGTTTCAACCGGTCGATGGAGATGTGGTCAGGCTTACCGCCGACGTCGACTGTGAAGGACTTGTCACCTGACGAGATGACGCGGAACGGACCTGTGTAAGGCGGTTTGAGCGGGTTTTTGCGAGCATCCTGCCGAATGAACACGTATTCTGCGCTCTTAAGATCCACCGGGACATGGGAGCGCGGCACGTCATGATGCGACGTAGGCACTGGGATGAAATTCCTAGCCGCTTCCTGGTGGCTGACGAGCTGCTGAGCTGGGGACCAGGGTTCCATGTGAGGAGGAAGATAATCACCAGGCACTCTGAGTGGTTGGCCGTAAACCAGCTCTGCTGAAGAAGAATGCAGGTCGTCCTTAGGCGCCGTGCGAAGACCTAGCAGCACCCAAGGGAGCCTGTCCACCCATATAGGCCCACGGAGACTAGCACGCAGTGTGGCTTTAAGGGACCTGTGGAATCTTTCACACAGACCGTTCGCCTGTGGATGGTAGGCGGTGGTACGATGAAGCTTGGTGCCCAAACCTTGAGCTACGGCATTCCAAAGCTCAGAGGTAAATTGAGGCCCCCGGTCGGAGGAGATGTCAGCCGGTACCCCGAACCGAGCTACCCACGACGAGATGAAGGCTCTGGAGACGTCTGCCTCTGTGGTGGCAACCAAAGGAATTGCCTCTGGCCACCTGGTGGTGTGGTCTACCACGATGAGGAGGTGAGTGCACCCACGAGAGGAAGGGAGGGGACCAACCAGGCCCACGTGCACATGGTCGAATCGACGCTCCGGAACCGGAAAAGTGGCGACTGGGGCCTTAACATGACGTTGTATCTTGGACTTCTGGCAACTCACGCAGGTATTGGTCCAGTCACGGACGTCGAGATGCATGCCCTTCCAGACGAATTTCTTTGCCATGAGTCATTGTGACGCTCTCATGCCGGGGTGTGACAACCCGTGGATAGTGTCGAAAATTCTCCTGTGCCATTCGACTGGAACGATTGGACGTGGGACGCCCATCGAGATGTCACACAGGAGTGTGGTCCCTGCGGCCTGGAAACTGACATCAGCCACTTGTAAGCTGGAAGGTGCGGTCCAGTATGCCTGCACTTCAGGGTCTGCCTTCTGTTCTTTTGCCAAACCAACATAGTCGACTCCCAGGTGTACTGCGTGGAGCTGGGCGCGGGAGAGACAATCCGCCACCAGGTTGTCTTTGCCCGAGACATGTTGTATGTCGGTTGTAAATTCAGATATGTACGTAAGATGACGTAGTTGCCATGCCGACCATGGTTCTGCTGTCTTGGCCATCGCAAAAGTAAGTGGCTTGTGGTCTACAAAAGCCGTGAATGGGCGTCCTTCCAGTAGGAAGCGAAATTGGCGGATGGCCAGAAACAATGCCAACAATTCCCTATCAAAAGTACTATACTTGCGTTCATTCTTCCGCAATTGGCAGCTGAAGAAAGCCAGTGGTTGCCATGTGCCGTCGACCCACTGCTCCTGTACTGCCCCGATGGCATAATCAGATGCGTCGGTGGTAAGGGCAATGGTTGCGCCCGGAAGGGGATGTGCCAACATGGTCGCAGCAGCCAAAGCGTTCTTAGTGTCGAGGAAAGCCTGGTCCATCTGGGGTGTCCAATCGATCAGGTCTTTGCCCGATTTACCTCTGAGGGCCTCGTACAAAGGTTGCATCAATAATGCCGCCTTGGGGACGAACCGATGATAAAAATTGACCATTCCTAGAAATTCCTGGAGGGCCCTGATGGCCTGAGGAAGAGGGAACGAGGTGACTGCTTCCACCTTCGTGGCCAGTGGGACAGCGCCTTCTGAGGTGATTCTGTGTCCCAGGAAATCAATGCTATGCAACCCAAACTGGCACTTGGCCGGGTTGATAATAAGGCCATGTTGGCTGAGATGAGAAAAAAGGGTATGCAAGTGCGTAATGTGTCCTTTCGTGCTGTTACTGGCAATAAGGATGTCATCTAGGTAGACGAAGATGAACGGCAGATCGCGCAACACGGAATCCATGAGACGTTGGAAGGCTTGTGCTGCATTCTTCAGCCCAAATGGCATACGAAGGAACTTAAAGAGCCCGAAAGGTGTGATGACGGCAGTTTTGGGGACATCCTGAGGATGCACAGGCACTTGATGATAGCCTTGGACGAGGTCTACTTTGGAAAAGATGGAATTCCCTGCCAGATGGGCCGAAAAATCCTGAATGTGAGGAATTGGGTACTGATCCGGTGTGGTAGCCTCATTCAGGCATCTGTAGTCGCCGCATGGTCGCCATCCGCCGCCCGGCTTAGGAACAATGTGTAATGGCGAGGACCAAGGACTATTCAAACGTCGAATAATACCCAGGCGTTCCGTTGTATGGAACTCCGCCTTGGCGGCCGCAAGTTTACCGAGTTCCAGCCTTCGAGCTCTCGCATAAATGGGGGATCCTGTCATGGTAATGTGGTGTGCCACACTGTGCCTTGCGACTGAAGAAGAAAATGTGGGCCTGGTGAGCTCAGGGAACTCATTGAGAAGACGAGAGAACTCATTTGGAGATGGGACTGTACAGGCAACTGACCAAGACATCGCGGTGCTTCGGTGGCAGGAGACCGAGTGAAAAGTGGAGGCACTGATTAGCCAGCAGTGTCAGACGTCAACGAGAAACCTGTTTGTGCAGAACAAATCTGCCCCCAGGATGGCCTGTGAGACTTTCACCGTGATGAACTCCCAAACAAAACGTTGGTCGCCAAAACTCAACTGGACCCTACGCTTTCCGAACGTGTGAATGGCCACATCATTGGCTGCCTCGAGGGGGGGACCTTGACCGCTGGATTGAAGATCTAGCTTCGACACTGATAGGATACTGCACTTGGAGCCAGTATCACAGAGAAAACGTCGCCCTGACAGCGAGTCTGTAATGTATAGGAGTTTCCCTGCGGACCCGACGGCCATCGCAACTCCGGCGCGTCCCTTAGGCCTTATTGATCTTCTCAGAAACCGCTGGTTTGAGGTAGGTTTTTTTTTTGGTGTGAACCTGCAGGGCGGGCGGCAATTTCTGGCCTTCGCGCTGAAATGAGCGTGGTATGCACACCAGCCTGCAGGAGGAGGAGTCGGATTCGCTCTTGTGGGGGATGGGCGCCTCGTGGCTGCACAAGATTGTTGTGAGACGGTGAATATTTTATCCGCCTCCGCGGCGAGTTCAGCACAATCCGTGATCGCGGAATTGGCCAAGGCCACCTCTATTGGCTCTGGTAGTTGACAGAGAAACAGCTCGCGGAACAGAAAACATTGCGATTCCGAACCCAAAAGCGTGATCATTTGGCTCATGAGCTCTGAGGGTTTTGAGTCCCCGAGGCCGGGCATGGAGATAAGTCTGCGCGTGCGCTCTGACTTGGACAGACCGAAAATCTGCAGTAAACGTGCTTTTAAAGCTTCGTACTTGCCATCATTCGGTAGACTCTCGAGGAGGCTGACGACCCGCGAGGCCGTGGCGCTGTCGAGGGCAGAGACCACGTAATAATAACGGGTCAAATCCGCTGCTACACCCCGGATTGCAAATTGGGCTTCCACCTGGAAAAACCACGCGGCCGGTTGTTGCTCCCAAAATTGCGGCAGTTTGAGGATGACGGCGTTCGTGTCCATGATGTAACTTCAACGAAAATTGTTCGAAGAAATCGGGGTCACCAATGTAGGAACTGAGGTTTCTAGCCGAAGAATTGAGATTGACTCAGGAAATCAAAAACAATACATTTTAATGCACAAATGAAGCTGTACAGGAAACTGTAGGATACAATACAAATAGGTCTGGTCTGCTTGAAAGCCTCTCTGGAAACTGCCAGAAGGTTCCGAGCTCAACTGCCAGCAGGTTCCGAGCTCAACTGCTAGAAGGTTCCGAGCTCTACTGCTAGAAGATTCCGAGCTCTGACGTCATGACTGTTGTGTATGTACCTTTAAGAGAGAACTGTATTACAGATCCTGTATACTGTAGTACCGGCAGTGACCACATATGAAGCCGGAGCAGGCTTCTGTACGTCAGTCATGAGACTACTCTACTCTAGTAAACACCTGTTGATTGTTAAGTTACAGCCTCCGTGTAGTTCTTGGGGAAACATCCTATTTAAAGAATCACGGATCTAATAGTGGCGACGAGGTTGATTCGAATCTGCCTGCAACTCTGCATTTCCCGTCAAGGAGTCGCTCCGGGAGGACGGTGGAAGAAAGTCGAGGCCAGAAGCACGGGCGTTGACCACGAGCAACCACCCAGTCATCCGGCAGCAAGTGAACATCGCAGGAGTGGCTGTTGAGAGCCACGACGATCCAGCAACAGACTGGCAACAGGTGTAGCGCACACCCTTCCCGGACAGCGGCGACGGGAGCCGACCGACGGCGTAGAAAAGTCGAGCAGCGTCGACGGGGTAAGAGAGAGGGTGCAGCGCACAGGGCGCGGCCGGGGGTTAAAGAACCGAGCGGCGTCGAGGAAAAACAAGCAGACAGAGAGAGAGGTTAAAGCAGCAGCCGGGTTCAGGACCGAGCGACAGCAATGGGAAAGGTACACAGGAGAACGGGCAGAGCACAGCCAGGGCTCAAAGGCTGACCCGCGTCCGCGGGGAGAAGAAGGGAGAGTGCGGGAGATGCCATTGAGCCGCGGAGAAGAAGGGAGAGCGCGGGAGATGCCATTTTTTTGAAGCCGCAGCGGAGAAGAAGGGCGAGCGCGGGAAGGAAGGAAAGCGCGGGAGACGTAATTTTGTTCGAGCGGAGAAGAAGGGAGAGCACGGGAGACGCCATTTTTGACAGTTAAATCACACCCAGGGATGCCGAAGAGTGGCAATATCTCTACGTTCGACAATGAAGTCAAAGATTGGGCGACATATGTGGAACGTATTGAGGTGTACTGCAGGGCGAATGAAGTGCCAGATGCTAGGAATGCACTGGTTTTGTTAAATTCCATGGGTGCAAAAACTTATGGGTTACTGCGAAACCTAATAACCCCAGAGAAGCCTGTGAATAAGAATTTCGAAAGCATAGTAGAAATCCTACAGGACCACGTAAACCCCACACTGCTGCTGATAGCAGAACGATTTAAGTTCCATAAAAGGAACCAACACAAAGATGTAAGCAATGCTGAGTACTTAACGGAACTGCGCAAGCGATCGAAACACTGCCAGTTTGGAGTGGGACTAGCAGATACGATAAGGGACAAGTTTGTGTGTGGGCTTCAAAGTGAAGGAACACAGAAACGGCTTCTATCAGAAAAGGATCTTACGCTGGACAAGGCTTTCAGTATGGCAGTATCACACGAAGCAGCCGCACGGGGCGCTGCAGAGATACAACGGAGATCGCAAGAATACGGCACCAATGAAATGTCATATGGAGCAGGGAAGTGTTATCGCTGCGGCAGAACAACACACGATCAGAAGGATTGTTGGTTCAAGGACCAAGTGTGCAGACAGTGTGGAAAAACAGGACACATAGCAAGAGTCTGCAGGTCAGGGAAGAAAACCAACAGCAAGAAATCTCCACAGGAGAAGCACAAAAAGTTACATAAGGTGATGGACAGTAGTTCAGATGAACAGGGAAATGATACAGACTCCGGAAGCAAGGAGCTGGGTTGTCTGAAAGTACATAAGGTAACCAAAATGGAGGATCACCAGACTATCTGGGTCACACTCAAGATAGATGGAGTCCAAGTGAAAATGGAATTGGACACTGGATCAGCCCTAACAGTCATAAACCAAAGGGACTACAAGCGGCTTTTTCCACATATACCCTTGAAAGCTACAGAGATTGTCTTGAAGACGTACACGGGGCAAAAATCTACCCCAAAGGAAAAATAAGGGTGAAAGTGATATACAAAGGCCAGGAAATACCTAAAATGGACCTATATGTATTGCCAGATGGAGGACCACCACTACTAGGACGTGAATGGATCCGGAAGATACAATTAGATTGGCTTTCCATACAGGCACTGAAGGTTGAGGCCAAAAAGGATGATGACGCCACACCTGGACGACTGTCAAAAATGCTAACTGATGCAAAAGAAGTGTTCCAGGAGGGACTCAGAACACTAAAAGGCATAACAGCAACAATTAAAATGGAGGAAAATGCAGGTCCAAAGTTTTTTAAGGCCAGCCTTATGCGATCCGACCAGCCGTTGAAGCAGAGCTGGAAGGGTTGGAACATTCAGGAGTACTGTCCAAAGTAGACTGGAGTGAGTGGGCTACACCCATCGTCCCTGTAATGAAGAGGTCGTTGAGTAATACGCCTGGGGAACCAAAGAAGGTCCGCATCTGTGGGGATTTTAAGGTGACAGTGAACCCAGTCCTTCACACGGTACAATATCCGCTTCCATGGATTGAGGATATTTCGCCTCGCTATCTGGAGGTAAACGCTTCACCAAAATTGATCTGGCCCAGGCGTACTTGCAAATGGAGGTAGAAGAAGCCTCGAAACAATACCTCACAATCAACACTCATAAAGGTCTCTATCAATACAACCGGCTGGTGTTCGGGGTAGCATCGGCTCCGGCTATTTGGCAAAGGGCAATGGATCAAGTCCTGCAAGGGATTCCAGGGACCCAGTGTTATTTGGACGACATCCTGGTCACGGGCGAAAATGACAGTGATCACCTCGCCAACCTGGAGAAGGTGCTCACCAGATTAAAGGAATATGAGGTACGAGCTAATCGCCACAAGTGCGAGTTATTCCAGAAGCAGATCTCGTATTGTGGCCACATTATTGATGAAGAAGGGTTACATAAGTCTCCTGAAAAGATTGAGGCAGTAGTCAAGGCTCCAGCACCGGAAAATGTGTCACAACTGAGGTCGTTCCTCGGGCTGGTAAACTACTACCATAAGTTCTTACCAAATTTGTCTACAGTAGTACACCCACTGAATACCCTAATGCAAACGGGGGTACCATGGAAGTGGAATGACGAACGTAAATGAGTTTTCCAGAAGTGCAAAGAATTGATCACATCAAAAGAGGTGTTGGCCCATTTCAACCCAGCACTACCAATTCATTTGGCATGTGATGCATCACCCTATGGTATTGGAGCGGTGCTGTCGCACAAATTCCCAGACGGGTTGGAGAGGCCAGTAGCCTTTGCGTCTCGGTCACTAACCTCAGCCGAGCGCAACTACGCCCAGATCGACAGGGAGGCCCTCAGCCTAGTATGGAGAGTAAAAAAATTCAACCACTATCTGCATGGGCAGAAGTTCACCTTGCTGACTGACCACCAACCATTTGTCTCCATCTTAAATCCTAAGAAGGGCGTTCCAGTGATGACTGCACAATGGTTACAAAGATGGTCCCTGTTTCTAGGGGCGAATCAATATGAAATAAAATATAAAGGCATGAAACAGCATGGAAACGCTGATGGGCTATCACGCTTGCCACTGCCTACTGTGGAGGAAGCACCAGCAGTGGACCCTATCGAGATATTTTATTCGTCAATAATTGAACGATTGCCAGTAACTAACGCGGATATAGAGAAGGAGACCCACAATGATCCGACACTGTCTTGGGTATATGATTTGACGGTGAGGGGATGGCCAACACATGGCGACTCACTGTTGCCAGCATTCTCATCCAGAAGAGAACAGCTGTCAGTATGCCAGGGGACAGTGATGTGTGGATCCCGAGTGGTAATTCCACCCAAGTTAAGGGAGAGAGTGCTCAATGAGCTTCACGAAGGGCATCTGGGAGGGGTAAAAATGAAAAGCCTTGCTAGGGCTTATGTGTGGTGGCCGGGGATTGATCAACAAATCGATGACCTAACCAAGAGCTGCTCAGGATGCCAGAAGGTCCAAAATGCACCACCACATGCCCCTCTACACCCATGGGAGTGGCCCTCCTCGCCATGGCAACGGGTGCATATTGATTTTGCTGGTCCATTCATGGACTCAATGTTCTTAATAGCAGTGGATGCTCACTCGAAATGGCCTGAGGTGATAAAAATATCCTCAACCACTACAGAGAAAACGATTGCAGTCCTATGGACCATATTTGCCAGGAACGGCTTGCCAGAGCAGATTTGCTCTGATAATGGACCACATTTTGTGTCCGAAGAGTTTCGGAAATTTATGAGAAGGAATGGGGTAAGTCATTACACATCCGCCCCGTATCATCCAGCCACAAATGGATTGGCTGAGAGGTTCGTACAAACCTTTAAAAAGGCGATAAAGGCCATGTGCGATGATGAAATTCCACTGCAGCATAAGGTGGACAATTTCCTGTTAGCCTACAGAAATGCGACACATGCAGTTACCAACCAGACCCCGGCCATGATGTGCTTTAACTGAAGATTGAGATCTCGTCTGGATTTGCTCAGACCAAATGTGCGAAGAAATGTTGAGGATAAACAATTCCAGCACATCAATGAGAAGCCGACAAGGAGCTTCAATGTAGGACAACCAGTCTTGGCCCGTGACTACCGAACAGAGAAATGGCAACCCGGAACGATATGCACACGGCAGGGGCCATTAATGTACACAGTGGATATCGGGGAGAACATTGTGAGATGCCACGTCGACCAGATCTTAGCGTCACAGGAACGAGTCAACCCCATGTCTCGCGTACCTGGGGATGAACCCAACATACCGGTAGCATCTACCTCAGAAACAGTAGCAGTGGAAACTGATGAACTAACCGATGAAAGGGGGCCAAAATCGCCTCCGCACCAAGAACAGGAACCTCAGGGAAGGCGCTATCCAGAAAGGATCAGGAAGCCGCCCCAAAAACTGAACTTATAAATGGACTATTTTCAGTTAATGTTGCATGTTAAAATTGTTAATTGTTAAATGAATGTTATGGTACTGTTAATCTAAAAGGGGAGGAATTGTTGTGTATGTACCTTTAAGAGAGAACTGTTTTACAGCTCCTGTATACTGTAGAACCAGTAGTGACCACACCTGTATATAAAGCCGGAGCAGGCCTCTGTACGTCAGTCGTGAGACTACTCTACTCTAGTAAACACCTGTTGATTGTTAAGTTACAGCCTCCGTGTAGTTCTTGGGGAAACATCCTATTTAAAGAATCACGGATCTAACAATGACGTCATCACGTTCTTCCCACCGTTGAGAGATCACGTGACGGACGGCATGACATCATCATGTGGAGTACAGGATAGAAGCCCTAGTACAGTTAACAGATACATTAAAGGTGCAGACTCCAGCTGTACTACATTGCTGTAAAAGGAATTATATACAATTGTCCGTAATCCTCTGGTGGTTCCGCCACACTATTATATTATGGTCACTCTTCCATAAAGGCCCCTTCACTACAAGGTTATTAATTAACCCTTTCTCGTTGCACAATACTAGATTTGAAATAGCCTGTTCCCTCATTGGTTCCTCAACATACTGATCTAGAAAATTATCTTGCACACATTCCATGAATTCATCCTCCACATTATTACTGCAAATTTGGTTTGCCCAGTCTATATGTAAATTAAAGTCCCCCATGATTACTGTATTACCCTTGTTACATGCGCCTTTAATTTCCTGATTTATACTCTGCCCTACATTACACCTACTATGTGGAGCCTATAAACAACTCCCATCAATGTTTTCTGCCCTTTGCTGTTTCTTAGCTCCGCCCAAACTGATTCTACTTCTTGATTTTCAGAGCCAAGATCCTTTCTCTCTACTGTCTTAATTCCATCTTTTAATTGGGCAGAAATTCGGATCGGGGGCTTGCCGCGCGTGCAAGCCCCCGATCTGCACTTACCCGACGCGCCTGCCATTCACCTCCAGGGACGCCTGGAATTCCTGTTTGAAAGAGAAGAATCCCGGGCAGCGTCTGACGTCACGCCGCCCAGGAGTGCAGCCAGCGCGAAGCCTGGAGCGCGCTGTGCAACTGAGACACGCCCCTTGAGGTCTCAGTTTAATAGGACATGCCCCCAATGTTTCTCACAAGCTGCAAAGCATTTTTACATCGAGAGCAGCATTTCAAATAGGTTTTTGGTATTTTTATGAAGCTTTTGGTAACTTTTATAAACTTTTAAAAACATTTACATTATTTTGAAGAATCTGAAGTAGTTTTAAACAGAATTAAAGCAATTTAAAGACTTTTAAAAGCCCTGAAAGAATTTTTTTCATTCCATTTATTTATTTAGTAACGTCGTCATCATACGTGTCTTCACAGTGTTCCCTTTGGGGAACTGTATGAAGTGGTGGAAGGATTCATGGCCGTGATTAACGCTCCTTCCGTGACCGTAACCATCTTTGTACCAGCCATTTGGGTGGTTAGTCCTATGGCGGGAGGGTTTTACGGGCTCCCACAAGCTATACGAGGAGGGGGGGCCACCCACACCCACGGACGCAAATATCCCACTGGATGTCAACCCAGAATTTAGAGCCGGAGCTCCGACTGCACTTGCCAGGTCTGTCTGGAGCGGGGTTCAAAACCCTACCCAGTCTGGCCCAGCGGCGGGGATCCTACCGCTACGCCAAAGGCCCACTCCGATTAGCAACGTGAAATGGCTGGAATGAGCACAATTCACGGCATTAAAAGAACTCAAAATTGAACTGATGATGACCTCAGCAATCTCCTCAACGAGGTGGAGGCGCAGCGCCTGCTCATCATTGGTAATGAGAAGTCCAAGGCGCCGAAAAAAGGACAGATGATAGCTTGGTCTTTCAAGTGGCAGCATAGGGCTCCAGTCATGGGGAGGGAAAAGGCACAGGAAATGTATGGGTGTCACCTTTTGCGCGGAGTAGGCCTTTTGCATAGTGGTAAGCATCCCCGCCGCTGGGCCAGAAGGAGTAGGGTTTTGAACCCCACTCTAGACAGTCCCGGCAAGTGGAGTCGGAGCTCCAACTATAAATTCTGGGTGGACATCCAGCGGGATACTTGCGTCCGCGGGTGTGGGTGGCCCCCACCCCTCAGATGGGTTGTGGGAGCCCGTAAAACCCTCACGCCATAGGACTAACCACCCTAATGGCTGGTATGAAGAAGGTTATGGTCACGGAAGGAGCGTTAACGTGGCCAGAAATCCTTCCACCACTTCATACAATTCCCGAAAGGGAACAATGTGAGGATACGTACGACGATGACCTCTTGCGCAATGCACCTCCTTGGACCCTCAGTCGCAGATGCGAAGGGGCAAATAGTGCAATTGTTAAATTTTTCATTTTATTGACATGTAAAATGTTGGCCCAGTAATTCCGTTCCAAACGCATGAGTACGGTCGGGGTACTCACGCGTCTGGCCGGAGGAAATGCCGGTTTTCAGCATGCACAGCGCGTGCGGGGAAAACCGGCATTTCCTGTCCTCTGAACGAAGGGGTTCAGAGGCAGAACGCGTGCGACTGCACAGGCAGCGCGTGCGCAGCAAAATTCGCCGGTTTCATTCATGCTTTCAGTGAGGTTAAGTCCTTACAACTTACACATGAAAAAAGCATGAGTACAGTTGCTCCAGAGGCTGTGGAGGAAGATATATTTTATCGTGGAGCATCTGAAAGGCAATATTTTTGTTTGGGAAAGGGAGGAAAGTTTTTTTAAGAAATGCTGAGGTAAGTTTTAAAGTTTATTTTTGTTTTTTAAAACGGGTTTTCAGTACTGTAGGTAGAAGGAGCAATTGTGGCTATGTGAATTAAATTTGCTGTGTTTATTAAATGTGAAAATGACTCCAACATTTTTAAGAAAGAAACTTTTCATCAGTAATATATTCTTTTAAGTAATTATGTATGTATGTCTGTATATATTCCTTTGCGTATATGTATGTATGTATATATTCCTTTACTTATGTGTATGAATGTATGTATTTAATTATGACTTTCAGAGAAAGTAACTTATTGGAAATTCATAATTAAAGGAATATATACATACATACATATACGTAAAGGAATATATACGGACATACATACATAATTACTTAAAAGAATATATTACTGATGAAAAGTTTCTTTCTTAAAAATGTTGGAAATGTTACATTACTCATTTTAGAACAGTCATTTTCACGTTCTGCTTTTTAATTTGGATCCTAGCTCCTTAAACTCCCTCAGCAGAACCTCATTCCTAGTTCTACCCATGTTGTTGGTTCCTATGTGGACCACGACAACTGGATCCTCCCCCTCCCAAGTTCTTCTCCAGCCGTGAGGAGATGTCTGACACCAGGCAGGCAATACAACCTTCGGAACTCTCGGTCGCGGCTGCAGAGAACAGTATCTATCCCCCTGACTATACTGTTCCCTACCTCAACTACATTCCCTTTCACTCCCCCCACTTAAATGGCCTTCTGTGCCATGGTGCCATAGTTAGCCTGCTCATCCATCCTGCAGGCTTTTCCCTCATCCACACAGGCAGCAAAAACCTCATATCTGTTAAACAAGGGCAAAGGCTGAGGCTCTTCCAGCACTGCACCTGGGGTCCCCTTACCTGCCTAAGTTGCAGTCACACCTTCCTGTCCCTGACCACTAACCAGACTTGTACCGCTACCTAACCTAAGGGGTGTGAATGCCTCCTGCATCAAAGTGTCCAGGTAACTCTCCCCATCCCTGATGCCCCACAATGTCTGTACCTCAGACTCCAGCTCAAAAACCCTGAGTTGAAGTTCCTCAAGATGCAGGCACTTACTGCAAACGTGGTTGTCTGGGATCACAATGCTCTCCACAAACTCCCACATGCTGCAGTTGCGGCACACCACCTGCACTGCCATCCCTATATGACCTTGATTTATTTAATTACATTTGTAATTAGGCAACTCAGTTTACAGTATAGTTTTCAGACATCTAGATTAAGTTAAGCATACTGAAATTAAACATCTACCTGTAACACAAAGCACTACAAGTGGTGTAGGCAAAAAGCAACAACACCTTCCCTCTCTTCTCCAAATTCCCACTCGTTACAAATTCGCAAACAAAGCACTCTGTTCAAGTCCACTCCATTTAATCCCGCTCTGTGCAGATCGCTCGTAACATTGGTCCAGTGTGAGTGATTAACTGAACCTCGACCTATCAGCAGGTCTTCTTCTAGGAGGCTAGAGATGTCTGCGACACCTGGCATGACAAACTCAGCTTTCGGAAGCACTGCTCCTCCAAAAGATCAAGGAAGCTGAGCCTCGGTCTGTAGACCCAGTTAGGTGGGTAAGGCCTCCTGCGAGCTCAGTCCTTCTGTTGCTCCCTTCTCTGCTGGCCACCTGCAACCCCCTCCGCAGCCGCCCTTGCTGCTGCTTGTCCTCATTCTCCTCCTCTTCCTCAGTCCAATTGATAGCATCCGTGAAGTCACCCATCCTGTGTATTCCTGTCTGAACACCTCCAAACTCTCCAAATAGCTTTCACACCAAGTACTTTTTTTTTATTCATTCCTGGGATGTGGGCATCGCTGGCAAGGCCAGCATTTATTGCCCATCCCTAATTGCCCTTGAGAAGGTGGTAGTGAGCTGCCTTCTTGAACCGCTGCAGTCCGTGCTGAAGGTACTCCCACAGTGCTGTTAGGGAGGGAGTTCCAGGATTTTGACCCAGCGACGATGAAGGATCGGCAATATATTTCCAAGTCAGGATGGTGTGTAACTTGGAGGTGGTGGTGTTCCCATGCGCCTGCTACCCTTGTCCTTCTAGGTGTTAGAGGTCGCGGGTTTGGGAGATGCTGCCGAAGAAGCCTTGGCAAGTTGCTGCAGTGCATCTTGTAGATGGTACACACTGCAGCCACAGTACGCCGGTGGTGGAGGGAGTGAATGCTTAAAGTGGTGGATGGGGTGCCAATTAAGCAGGCTCCTTTGTACTGGATGGTGTCGAGCTTCTTAAATGTTGTTGAAGCTGCAAGGTGAGTGATGGGTGCATGAGTGCAAAGGTAAGTGTGTTTGGTGTGTTTATAAAGTGTTTAAAGAAGTTCTACTAACCTTTACTTCCCTTTACAGCCTTCCTTCCTTCAGGTCTCGGAGTCCCTCATCTCACCAGCACAGAAAGCAGAATGGCTGCGAGCTGTCAAAAATTGCAGCATTCAGCTTTCTGTTCCGGGGAGATCTCTAAATCATCCTGAGAGGAAGGAATTAACCTGGAGTACAGATTGTCAGTGTTTGACAGCTTCAAACAGCTGTGAAACGTTGATTTTTCATCTGTCAAAAGGTCTTGACAGATTAAATTTCAATCTGTGATGTCACCTGTTGCCGGGTGGCCCTTAATTGGCCTGCTGAGCCCGCTGGGTGGGCTCAACAAGGTCAATCAAGTCTAAATCGCGTGGGTTGGCAAGAACTCGATGGAAGTGGGACTACAACCCCGAAAGTTGTAGTCCCGCCTCCAACTCGACTCCTCAATGAAAATCCAACCCCATGATACTGTTTTACTACACGTACAGCAGACTAGGGACTGAATGTATAACAAATGGAAACGCTGGGTTCTGTGATCGAGGACTATTGTGCAATATAAGGGTGTTGCTAGTTGGCTAGGGTGATCTCTGTGGGGTAAATGACTCACCTGGGACAGCCAGGAAGAGTCAGTGCAAAACCACAACTTTAACTAAACCCCTCCGATGGGACCATGGTGGGTTCGGATCAGGTGCCCCTTTAAATTCCCGCTTGATTTTACTCTCCATTGAAGTGGCGAAGGGTATAATCGGGCGAGGTGTAAAATGGGAATCTGACCCGAACCCACCCTGCTCCCGCCAGGTGCATTAGATTAAAATCAGGACGATTAGATTTGGGACCGATGGGGTAACTTGCTTTGCAATGATTATCATATCTGTTGCAACACAAGTAATGAAACTCAAAACCATGGAAATACACAGCAAGCCCGTTAGCATCAGAAAAGAGCGTTACAGGTCATAGAATTGAACAACAACATGCATTTATATAGCGCCTTTAACATAGTGAAAGGCACTTCACAGGAGTGTTATCAAACAGAATTGGGCACCGAGGCACATAAGTAGATATTAGGACAGGTGACCAAAAGCTGAGTCAAAGGGGTAGGATTTAAGAGGCGTCTTGAAGGAAGAGAGAAAGGTAGAGAGGCGGAGAGGTTTAGGGAGGAAATTCCAGGCCGCTGAAAGTACGGCCGCCAATGGTGGAGTGATAAAAATCAGGGATGTGCATGAGCCAGAATTGGGGGAGTGCAGAGATCTTGGAGAGATGTAGGGCTGGAGGAGATAGGGAGAGACAAGGCCATAGAGGGATACAGATTAAAGCTCCATCTACACTGTCCCATCAAACACTCCAAGGGCAGGTACAGCACAGGTTAGATACAGAGTAAAGCTTCCTCTACACTGTCTGATCAAACACTCCCAGGGCAGGTACAGCACATGTTAGATACAGAGTAAAGCTTCCTCTACACTGTCCCATCAAACACTCCCAGGGCAGGTACAGCACATGTTAGATACAGAGTAAAGCTCCCTCTACACTGTCCCATCAAACACTCCCAGGGCAGATACAGCACAGGTTAGATACAGAGTAAAGCTCCATCTACACTGTCCCATCAAACATTCCCCGGGCAAGTACACCATGGGTTAGATACAGAGTAAAGATCCCTCTACACTGTCCCATCAAACACCACCAGGGCAGGTACAGCACGGGTTAGATACAGAGTAAAGCTTCCTCTACACTGACCCATCAAACACTCCCAGGGCACATACAGCACGGGTTAGATACAGAGTAAAGCTCCGTATAACCTGTTCACTGTCTGAGGCTGAACCAGACCGTTCGCAACCTTGGGGTCCTATTTGACCCTGAGATGCGGTTCTGACCACGTATGTGCACCAGCACAAAGAACGTTTACTTCCACCTCCGTAACATCGCCTATCTCTGCCCTTGCCTCAACTCATCTGTTGCTGAAACTCTCATCCATCCCTTTGTTACATCAAAGCTTTCCTGTCCAGCCTCCCACCTTCCACCCTCCATAAACATGAACTCATCCAAAACTCTGCTGCCCGTATCCTAACTCACACCAATTCCTGTTTACCCATCACCCCTGTGCTCATTGACCTATTGACTCCCGGTCCGGCAATGCCTCGATTTCAACATTCACATTCTTGTTTTCAAATCCCTGCATGACCTCGCCCCTCCTTATCTCTGTAATCTGCTCCAACCCTACAACCATCCGAGATCTCTGCACTCCTCCAATACTTGCCTCTTGCGCAGTCCTGATTTTAATCTTTCCACCATTGGCGGCTGTGCCTTCAGCTGCCTGGGCCCTTGGTTCTGAAATTCCCTCTCCACTGGCCCACCAGTGAACTAATGTGCTCATATAACATTCCTCTTTTCGCTATTTAAGCAGAGCCATTAACCTATGTAAAATATTAGAATGATACCAAGGATGAGGGACTTCAGTTATGTGGAGAGATTAAAGAAACTGGGATTAGAGCAGAGAGGTTATGGGGAGATTTAATAGAGGTGTTCAAAATCATGAAAAAAAAACAAAGACTTGCATTTCTATAGTGCCGTTCACGACCACCAGATGCCCTAAAGTGCTTTACAGCCAATGAAGTACTTTTTTGAAGTGTAGTCACTGTTGTAATGTAGGAAATGTGGTAGCCAATTTGTGCACAGCAAGTTCCCAAAAACAGCAATGTGATGATGACCAGATAATCTGTTTTAGTAATGTTGAGTGAGGGATAATTATTGGCCAGGACACCAGGTTACCCCCCTGCTGTTCTTTGAAATAGTGCCATAGGATCTTTTACATCCACCTGAGAGAGCATCTCCAACAGTGCAGCACTCCCTCAGCACTGCACTGGAGTATCAGCCTAGGTTTCTGTGCTCAAGTCTCTGGAGTGGGAATTAAACCCACAACCATTGGACTCAGAAGCCAGGGTGTTACCAACTGAACCACGGCTGAAACTTCATGAAGAGTTTTTATGGAGTAAATAAGGAGAACCTGTTTCCAGTGGCAGGAGGGTTGGTAACCAAAGGACACAGATTGAAGGTAATTGGCAAGGGAGTCAGAATTTTTTTTTACACGGTGAGTTGTGATCTGGAATGCACTGCCTGAAGGAGTGGTGGAAGCTGATTCAACAGTAACTTTCAAAAGGGAATTGGATGAATACTCGCAAAGGAAAAATTTGCTATGGGGAGAGCAGGAGAGTGGGACTAATTGGATAGTTCTTTCAATGGCCCGGCTCAGGGACTATTGACTGAATGGCCTGTAAGATGCTGTGATTCTATGAAATTATCATTGTCCCAGAAATTCCTTGTAGCCGGTGACCTCCATAACTTGGCTGGAATTGCGTGGGCAATCCCCATTCCTGCCGCACCTCCGGCGAATCTACACCTGAGGAGCAGGAACAGATCCGAAAAAATTCCAGGCCTGTGTTAGTTTCCTGATGGACCTCTTTAGAAAAACGCACTTGATTCTTGCAGAAACCCAAGCCCTGCCCTCTCCATTACAGTACGTCGTTTTATTTCTTCCCCCCACGTGCGAGTGTGGAACGTTCCCCTGGGCAGAAGGCTGTCAACACATTCCAGGCAAAACTGTCAGTCTAGGGAGATGCCTCTTTGTCTCAACGGATGAAGTGACCTCTGACCACTCATTACTGAACACTTCCTGGTATTGTAAACACTTCAGACATACTCATGCGTGGAAGAGAAAGAGGATTCTAATATATTTCAGGGAAAGTGCCTTTCAGCTGCGAAGAATGTTTCCTTTCAGCTGCTGTGGGCCACGGTTGTAAGCTTTTGATCTGAGTTTTGACTCGTGCTCTGCTTAAGGTGCTGGTTCCTTCTGGTTTTTATTCATTTTGTTCTTGGGACATGGCAAGGCCCATCCTTTGGGAGCTGAGATCGTGGTGGTAGTGGGCCTTCTCCTTGAACCATTGCAGTCCTTGTACTGATGGTGCTCCCACAATGCTACTAAGCAGGGGATTCCAGGATATTGTCCCAGAGACAATAAAGGAATGCAAATAGTCCAAGTCCTGATGGTGCGTGACTTGGAGGGGATGGTGTGCCAACAACATTGCTGCTCCTCTTTGGCTTTGCAGGCATGGGTAGACATTTGGTGCTTAACCCAAGTGGCAATTCTTCATGTACAGAGCCCAGATAGCAAATATTGGGAGGCTATTTCACATCAGGGACCATCAGAGCTATGCCACATCCTTTGGTCACCCGTCATCCACATTTCTCGGTAGTTATTGTAAGAATAGGTGTATCAGTAGAATAGCCATAATAAGCTTTCCTTAATATAAAATCCTCATTCACATATTGTACTGGCCGTGCTAGTTATGCTCCTATCTAATTATCCAGCAAGTTAAACACTTATTCAAAATAATTCTTCGTGAAGCCATTTGCTGTTTGAAGCCTTTACTTGAACAATTTTTTGTGAAACTGTAAACAAAGATAAAGTATGTTTTGTACATAAACTGAGTACTATACATTCGATATTATGTAAGATATAAACATATTTACAACAGTAGAATAGACTAAGTGTATAACTAACTAACATTTGGACTCACTTCTATAACTATCAAATATTAACTTTTATAAACATAGTGTTATCAAAATACTACTCTGACAACGTTGCTATTATGCTAAGAAACAAAGATACTCACAGATATTGCGCTTGGCCTAACATATGAAATCAGATTACATTGGATTGTGAAACCCTTATGGACTCCTCCATTACTGCCAGGTTCTTCCTGGAATTCTACTTCCTGTGTTACACAGGAAGAAAGGTACGAAGGTCAAATGACCTCTCACAGTAAGAAAGGAACAAAGGTCAAATGACCTCACACAGGAAGAAAGGAACAAAGGTCAAATGGCCACTGCTTCATACAAACACACTGCTAACACAATAACCACCACCAGAGAGTGCTATCTGCACACATAAAATAGTCCATCGGTCCAGAACACTCCCCGTCTGGAGTCATTAATGACTCCACATAGTCCGAACTCTACTTGTCACTGGAGTCCTCTGGCGACAAAAGAAGAACCACCTCAGAGACGGTCCATCGGTGTCATAGAAACATAGAAGATAGGAACAGGAGTAGGCCATTCGGCCCTTCGAGCCTGCTCCGCCATTCAACGAGATCATGGCTGATCATCCAAACCCTAGCACCCGGTCCCTACACCGACAGCCATCCCACCCAAGCCCTATCCCCGTAACCCCGTAACCCCACGTATTTAATCCCCCCTAACACTAAGGACCAATTAAAAAAAAAATTTTTGATCATGGCCAATCAACCTAACCCGCACATCTTTGGACTGTGGGAGGAAACCGGAGCACCCGGAGGAAACCCATGCAAACACGGGGAGAATGTGCAAACTCCACACAGACAGTCACCCGAGGCCGGATTTGAACCCGGGTCCCTGGCGCTGTCGATGATAGGATGCAGCTTCCGTAGACTGCTGTGAGGGGGTAGGTTGCGTTCTGCTACGCACAGTTCCAATCTGGGTATGGTGAGGTCTGTCTGGGGCGCCAACTTGCCTCTATCAAAGACGAAGCCGATTTTGCTTTGTCCTTCTTGAGTGGTGACCTTCAGATAAGCCACACTTGCAATGGCCTTAGCGGATGCGTCTGCAAAGACACAAAGCTCTTTGAATTGGGCATTTAAGGGAGAGAAAGGCGAATAGCAGCGAGGTATTCGGATCTCCTGTAAGTCTTGGAGTGAGTCTCTCCATCTGTCCCACTCTGCTTCCATCTCTTTGGGGAGAGGTGAATCCCACTCTTCAGCGCGTGTGGAGAGTTCCCTGAGGAGCAGCCTGCCTTGTATAGTGACAGGGGCTAAGAAGCCGAGAGCTTCGTATAGGCTGTTGACTGTAGGGAGCACTCCTCTACGTGTGAAGGGTTTCTTGGCATCTGAGACTTGGAACGTGAACGTGTCTGTTGCTATGTTCCACGACACCCCTAGGCTACGCTGTAGGGGGAGGTCATCAGTGAAGAGGTCTAGGTCTTTGACGTCCTTAGCACGATCTTCAGGGGGGAATGCCTCCATCACTGCTGGTCTGTTAGAGGCTATCTTATGCAGCCTGAGGTTGGATAGTGCAAGTAGTTCCTGGGCTCGTCCGAGGGTACTGATGGCCTGTGCTTCGGTCGGGAATGACTTCAGTGCGTCGTCGACATAGAACTCTCGTTCGATGAACCCTCTCACATCACTGCCAAAGTCGTCGTCTTCTTCCTTGGCAGCCCTCCTTAGTCCGTATATGGCGACAGCAGGGGATGGGCTATTCCCAAAGACATGGTCCCGCATTCTGTAGTCCACTATGTCTCTATTGGGGTCATTGTCCCGATACCACAGGAAGCGGAGGAAGTCTCTGTGGTCTTCTCTCACCACGAAGCAATGAAACATGTGCTGGATATCGGCAGTGATGGCGACGGGCTCTTTCCTGAATCTCATGAGCACTCCCAAGAGGCTGTTGTTAAGATCGGGCCCTGTGAGGAGTACGTCATTGAGAGAGACTCCCTGATATGGTGCACTGGAGTCAAACACCACGCGGATCTGTTCCGGCTTTTTGGGGTGATAGACTCCGAAGGAAGGGAGGTACCAACACTCTTGGCCTTCCTGGAGTGGAGGAGCTATCTCTGCATGATCGTTGAAAAGCATTTTCTTGACAAATTCTAGGACGTGTGCTTTCATCTCTGGCTTCTTCTCTAGTGTGCGACGGAGTGAGTTAAGGCGATTATAGGCATACCCCCTGTTGTTCGGCAGCCGTCGTCTGGGGTTCCAGAAGGGTAAGGGTGCAACCCAGCTGTTAGAGCTGTCACGAGAGACCTCATTGTCCATAATCTGGAGGAACCTCATGTCGTCGATCAATGGAGCAAGTTTGTGGTCGTTGGCGGTGCGACAGAAGACTGACTGACCCGGGTTCTCTCCAGTGAGCATCATCTGTGTGCTGTCTGCGGAGATCAGCGCTGGGGTTTTCTGAGGCTGAGCCGTATGACTGAACTTCTCTGAAACTCGGATCTGACTACTGCATGGGGTAAGGTAACTTGGACAACCATTCTCCAAGATGGAAGTCTTGAGTGTGCTCACCTGAGATGGCTTGTGAGCGCCCTTGAGGCACACATCTCCAACAATGACCCAGCCGAGGTCTAGCCTTTGGGCGAAAGGGCGTCATGTGGACCGTTGATCTGTTCCCTTATCTTATGTACCCTCAGGATGTCTCTTCCCAACAACAGAAGTATGCTTGCATCTGGATCAAGAGGTGGGATCTCGTCTGCAATGCGTCTCAGATGACGGTGATGACGAGCTGCATTCAGAGTGGGAATCTCAGAACGGTTGTTGGGGGGCTTGATTACATTCGATGAGTGTAGGAAGGGGGAGACTAATCTTCCCGTCGGCTGACTCAACAACGTAACCGCAGGCCCTCCTGCCGGCTGTCTCTGAAAGTCCAGCACACGTCTTCAGCGTGTAAGGCGACAGACTTCCTTTGACCTTGAAGATGTTGAAGAACTCGGATCTTGCTAGAGAACGATTGCTTTGTTCATCTAGGATGGCATACATCTTTTCAGATTCCTGGCGACATCCTGCAGGGTACACATTAATGAGGCATATCTTGGAGCATGCTCTTGCGCTCACTCCTTCTCCACACACCTCGGTGCACCTGGATGTAATCTCTGGACCGGCAGCTCCCTCTCTCTCCCCGCCGTGCTCTGAAGCAGGAGGAGGCATCTCTGACTTCCAAGGAGCTGGGCCTGGGTGGAGTGCTGTAATGTGCCGATCACTTTCACATTCAGTGCATTTTGCATCTACCTTGCAGTTCTTGGCGAGATGGCTCGTGGAAGAGCAGCACTTGAAACATATAGAGTTCTTTTTAAGATATTGTTTCCGATCTTCCAGGGACATCTCCCTGAAGCCTCTGCACTTCTTTAAAGGATGGGGCTTGTTGTGGATAGGGCATTGTTTGCTCATATCCTCAGGTTTCTTCTGAATCTTTGTGTGTTCAGTTGAGGACACTTGCATTTTGTGGACAGATATTGGTATCTTTCCATGTCTGTCGAACTTGTCTCTTCTGGCAAGTGCTGGGTGGGAGGGGAAGAAGTTGAAGCTGGGGTCATTCCTGGCTTTGGCTTCTTTACGGATGAATTTAACGAATGCAAAGAATGGTGGGAATGCCACTTTGTGCTTTAGCTTGAACTTTGATCCAAACATTATCCACTTCTCCTGCAGGTTAAATGGAAGCTTCTCAATGATGGGACTTACCCCTCTGGAAGTGTCTAAGTATGATAGACCGGGTAGGCAGCTGTCCTGCTTTGCGGCTTCGAGTTCCGACAGCAGATCTCCAAGGTCGCGGAGCTTCTGGGGTTCCTTACTCGTCAACCTCGGAAAGTTCTCCAACCTGTCAAAGAGAGCCCTTTCAATGGCTTCAGGCGAGCCGTAGCTTTCTTCCAGCCTTGCCCAAGCCTTCTTCAACCCCTCTGGCAGCTGTCCCACATTGGCCGCTTTTATCCTGCAGGCCTGTCCGGCGGACTCGGCCGAGCCATTTGATAAGGAGGCCGAGCTCTTCTCCTGCCGACAGGTCTAAGCCCGGTATGGCATCGTGGAAGCAGGACTTCCAAGCCCGATAATTCTCCGGCCTGTCATCAAACTTAATTAACCCCAAAGTCACCAGCTGGGTGCGTGCAAGGTATTTGGCGAGGTCGTAGGTGCTGGGACCTGTGCCAGGGTTGCCTTGGCTAGGGGCTCTTATGGGGGTCTCAAGGAACCGAGAGGGGATTTGCCTCTGACTTTCTCTATTTAGCGTCCTATTCCTCTGCACCGTGTCTTCCGTTCTGCTGGGGGAGACTCTACGGCTTGGGGCACGCCATCTGCTTTGATCTTGGTTGGCAACTTGTGGCATGTTATACAAAGTGCTTGCGTCTGTAGAGATGTGCGGGCCTCCATCCCTTTCTCCTGTAAACTGTATGTCGGCATGGTCGCTCACGTAATCTATGGTGCGCTGTCGTGGACTCTGCCACGGAACGGGAATTAAAGGTTTGTAAGCTGTCTCGGGAACAGCTCCCTCCAAAATTGCCTCGAATACTTGTGTCTCAGCTAATGCAGCATCTATCTCTTTTTGTTGCTGCAGAGCATCTAATGTGGCTTGGAGACGGGCCTGTTCAGCCTGGCGTTCCACTTGGTGATGGGCCTGTTCCGCTTGGAGCCGGGTCTGTTCTGCTTGGAATCGGGCCTGTTCTGCTTGGGGTTCAGCTTGCAGACGGGCCTGTCTTACTTTTATTTCTATTTCACTGTTCGCATGTGCAGCTCTGGCTTGAGCTGCCACTAGCTTAGCCCATGCTCTGGCGATAGTCACGCTTATTCTAGAACCACCTTATAACCGTGTACCAGCTTGCGATCTGACGTAACCTGAGCTTATAGACCGATTGTCACCTTCTACAGTTTCGTCTGCCTGTTTAAGGTCTTCTCCTCGCTGCAAAGCATTTTCGTTATTATCTTTTGACATGTTGATGTGAGGTAGATGTGCTCTACGAGGTTTAGGCTTATACTGGGTTCCTCCTGCTCCGCTCTTCACAGCTAGCCATATTGCTATCTTTTGACTGATATCTTTTCACTGATATCTTTTCACTGTACTGGCCGCTCTAGACATGCTCCTATCTAGTTATCCAGCAAGTTAAACACTTATTCAAAATAATTCTTCGTGAAGCCATTTGCTGTTTGAAGCCTTTACTTGAACAATTTTTTGTGAAACTGTAAACAAAGATAAAGTATGTTTTGTACATAAACTGAGTACTATACATTCGATATTACATAAGATATAAACATATTTACAACAGTAGAATAGGCTAAGTGTATAACTAACTAACATTTGGACTCACTTCTATAACTATCAAATATTAACCTTTTATAAACAGAGTGTTATCAAAACACTACTCTGACAACGTTGCTATTATGCTAAGAAACAAAGATACTCACAGATATTGCACTTGGCCTAACATATGAAATCAGATTACATTGGATTGTGAAACCCTTATGGAATCCTCCATTACTGCCAGGTTCTTCCTGGAATTCTACTTCCTGTGTTACACAGGAAGAAAGGTACGAAGGTCAAATGACATCTCACAGGAAGAAAGGAACGAAGGTCAAATGACCGCTCACAGGAAGAAAGGAACAAAGGTCAAATGACCTCACACAGGAAGAAAGGAACAAAGGTCAAATGACCTCACACAGGAAGAAAGGAACAAAGGTCAAATGACCTCTGCTTCATGCAAACACACTGCTAACACAATAACCACCACCAGAGGGTGCTATCTGCACACATAAAATAGTCTATCGGTCCAGAACACATATTAAAGACTGATTCTGCAGTAGTTACAAAAGTACAAGGTCAGGCCTGGAGTGTAGCAGACATTACCTCATTAACTGTTCATGAGAAGAGATAAGAAATAGAGGGGGTTATTTTGGTGAAAGGGTGAAAACTGCCGCTAAATGGGTGCTGCGCTAATAAGGCAGGCCTGTTTGAAAGTCTGGTTTTAGCATGCAATTTTGGTCCTAATTGCTGATTATTACAATTGGAACTTGCCTGGAGGTGCTAAATCAGACACCTGCAGGTTTAGCACTCAAGTGCTTGTTAGACGCAATTTTCGTGGAGCAGTATATGTGGGCTTCCACTGAAGGTCTGGAGTGCTCTGGCTGACACACAGTGGCACGTTTCAGGATGGCTCAGGGACTGAGGGAGAGGGCACAGGTTCTCGGCCGCGGCACTGTCGGTCCTGGTGGAGGAAGTCCTATACCCCCGGGGGTGGGGGGAAGGAATCCATCTCGCCCTCCTATGTCTCTCTCCTGCAGCAGCTGGTTCTGGTGTGTCTGGCCTCATGTCCTCCTCCCATTCCTCCTCCAGACCAGGGGGGTTCCCTAGCATGATGCTGATGACCAAGCACTCCCTTTCTCCAGGTGACTCCTATAAGGTGTCCAATAATGTGGAGTAGCACAGCATTCTTTAGGTGAAGTCCTCAGAGAATTTCCGGAATAAATGTTGCTAGAGTGATGGCAAAGTCTTGACAAACTTTCCCAGAAAGTCTCCCGATGTGTTTCAAAAGTCCTCTTCAAACCTCCAGCAACAAGTGAACAGTAAAAGGTGATATACCTTTAAGTAGCGCTCGAAATCCTCTGCACTGACTTGTTTACTTCTGTTCAGCTGGTCGCTGTTAGGAGAGGGCGTTAGTTCAAGCACGATCCACCAAAATGCCATGCAGTCTCCTTAATGAGTGCTAGCAGACAATTTAAGTGGCAATCAGCCCCTTAACGATCCTCTGGGTGACCGTTCCTTGCACAAGCTTCAACTCCTTTACCAAGAAGGCGTCATGTGTTAAACGCAGGCTAAACCACCATTTCAGCTTAAGACCCCACCTTTGCCTACCTCGGATGCTCTTTAGTGCCTAAAGTATCCAGGGGAAACCGCCCCCTTTGTCGGTGGGTAGTAAGTTAGTGAAGAACTTGTGTCCAATTCTGGGCACCACACTTTAGGAAGGATGTGAAGGCCTTAGAGAGGGTGCAGAAAAGATTTACAAGAATGGTTTCAGGGATGAGGGACTCAGTTACATGGATAGACTGGAGAAGATTCTCCTTAGAGATGGTTGAGAGGAGATTTGATAGAGGTGCTCAAAATCATGAAGGGTCTAGACAGAGTTGATAGAGAGAAACTGTTCCCACTGGCGGAAGGTTCGAGGACCAGAGGACACAGATTTAAGGTGATTGGCAGAAGAACCAAAGGCGACATGAGGACAAACTTTTTTACGCAGCATCTGGAATGCACTGCATGAAAGGGTGGTGGAGGCAGATTCAATCACAGCTTTCAAAAGGGAGTTGGATAAGTACCTGAAGAAAATACATTTGCAGGGCTACGGGGAAAGGGCAGGGGAGTGGGACTAGCTGAAGTGCTCTTGCAGAGAGCTGGCAGGGGCTCAATGGGCCGAATGGCCTTCTTCTGTGCTGTAACCACTCTATGATTCTATGATTTGTAATGGAATATGACTACAGTATAAGTTCCTTTTACATTGGACAGCAGAAGAGATAAGACGTTGACGGCTGCAGAGAGCTTTGAGCACTCGTGTGGAATATCTGGAGTGTAATAAACAACTTAAGACATTACCGAGCATGCACAGCAAAAGACAGCAGTTAACCTTACCACTAAATGAGTTTACTTTGCTTATCAACAGCCTACACACCGAACATAATGACGCATTATACCCACATTTGTCCTGCATGATTAACCCTTAAAAGACACAACACGCTGGAGCTGCATGGGTACTTCAACCTAGTCTTGCTAAGGCTAGCATGAACAGTCAAGACGACACACTTGCGATATTCCTGAGGAGTCCTTTGCATGTGAGTTACAATCGGTACGAGTCTCATGAGCACTGCATGTCAGGGTCGTGTTATATCATTGATTTGATAAATAAAGATTATTAACCAGACATTACAATGTTTCCTCATCTCGAACTTGTATTAGGGTTAAAGGATACATGACAATATCCTATAATATCTCCACATGAGGGCAAAGGGATATATGACAATCTATATATATAAAGGGATACTTCTGTCTGTCTGTCCTTCTGTCTGTCTGTCTGTCCTCATGTGTGCGTCTGTCCGGCTATGCGCTCGAAAGTTACAGAGCGTACCTACGCGTGCGTTACATCGAAAGAAAGCTTACCTTTCCGAAACACTGGTAAGCGTATTTATGTTTCGGCCGGACAAAAATCGCGCCCGCGGTATCCGAAAAACCTTCAACATTCCGCTCATTAGCATCTCATTATCCGCTCATTAGCGACAGAGTGACCTCGAGGTTGACCAATCGTATGCCGGGTTGCTGGCGCGTGCGGCCGGGCCCTCCTGCGGTCGAGTGACAGGACGATTGACCAATCCTACACTTTGGTGACCTGACGGTCGACCAATCGGTGCGTGTGTGGGCGGACCTTATCGTTCTGAACTGAGGTGAGTCGCCGCCATCTTGATTCCAAACTTTTCATTTCTTTTTCCCGCTTTCTGCGTCTTTAAAAAAAACGTTGCTTTTAAAACACATATTGTTTTTTTAAAAAAAGATTTAGAAAGTAATTAACTTATCTAATCTCATTAATTTTCCTACCTTTCCCCGTTTTTCCAGGTAGGCCTCGAAGCCTCGGCCTCTCCTCCGCACCCACGCCCGAGCTAGGCACCTCCCGGCCCCAGTTAACAAGCGGCCCCTGATCGCCGCCATCTTAGTAAAGGCTGGTGCGGCGGTGGCGTCACGGAGCTCCGCGGAGCAGGAGCGCGGCGGCGTCTAACTCTCCCCCCCCCCAGTCTGTCTCTCTCTCTCTTCCCCGTGCCTCCTGAATGCGCGGGGGAAGAGGCCCGGGGCACCGTGGCCGCTTTCGGAGACTTCAACTCCGTGACAGGTGAGGAGGGTCTTTCTTCACGCAATCGGCCGCTCAGGCCCAGGCCCGGAGAGGAGAGGAGGGTTACCAAGGCAACCGGGGCTCGGGCCGGGGGCGGGGTCTCTCTGCTCTTGAAGCCGGCTCGGGCGGGGGGCGGGGCTCCAGAGATCAGGCCTCCGGAGATCGCGGGGGGGGGCGAGTCTCGGGAGATCGCAGGGGGGGCGAGCCTCGGGAGATCGCGGGGGGGGGTTGGCGAGCCTCGGGAGATCACGGGGGGCCGAGCCTCGGGAGATCGCGGGGGGCAAGCCTAGGGAGATCGCGGGGGGGGGGAGCCTCGGGAGATTGCGGGGGGGGGGCGAGCCTCGGGAGATCGCGGGGGGGGGAGGGGGGTGCGAGCCTCGGGAGATCACGGGGGGGGGGCGAGCCTCGGGAGATCGCAGGGGGGGGAGGGGGGGGGGCGAGCCTCGGGAGATCGCGGTGGGAGGGGGGGCGAGCCTCGGGAGAACGCGGGGGGGGGCTGGGGCGAGCCTGGGGGGGGGTGGGTGGGGGGCAAGCCTCAGGGGGGTGGGGGGGGGCGAGCCTCGGGGGGGGGGGGAACCTCGGCAGATCGGGGGGCGGAGCCTCGGGAGACCGGGGGGGGCGGGGCTCGGGGACTTCTCCCCCTTCCCCCACCCCTCCCCTCCCCCTTCCCCCACCCCTCCCCTCCCCCTTCCCCCCTCCCCTCCCCCCCGCTCCCTCTCCCCTCCCCCTTCCCCCCTCCCCTCCCCCCCGCTCCCTCTCCCCCCTGCTCCTTCTCCCCTCCCCTCCCCCCGCTCCCTCTCCCCTCCTCCTCCCCCTCCCCCCCTCCTCTCCCTCCCCCTCCCCCCCTCCCCCCTCCTCCCCTCCCCCTCCCTCCTCCCCTCCCCTTCCCCTTCCCCCCTCTCCCCCCTCCCCTCCCCTTCCCCCTCCCCTTCCCCCCTCTTCCCCCCTCTTCTTCCCCCCTCTTCCCCCCTCTTCTTCCCCCCTCTTCCCCCCAATCGCTCTCTCTCTTCCCCCCAGTCGCTCTCTCTCTTCCCCCCAGTCACTCTCTCTCTTCCGCCCAGTCGCTCTCTCTCTTCCCCCCAGTCGCTCTCACTCTTTTCCCCCCAGTCGCTCTCTCTCTCTTCCCCCCAGTCGCTCTCTCTCTCTTCCCCCCAGTCACTCTCTCTCTTCCCCCCAGTCGCTCTCACTCTTCCCCCCAGTCGCTCTCTTTCTTTTCCCCCCAGTCGCTCTCTCTCTTCCCCCCAGTCGCTCTCTCTCTCTCTTCCAACAACAACATGCCCTCGAAAAAGCCTCGGCACTGCCGGGCACTCCAGCTAGTATCCTATAAACCTAACAATTACTGCTGGATAGCAAGTCAAGAGAGGGAACCCTGGCTGATTTTTCCTCTTCTTAAGCCAACGCTGCCAAGTCTACTTGTGGTGACCTCAATGCTACCCAGATCAGTTAACTGAGCGCAGAGGTTTGAACGTGGAATCATTTGAATTTCTGTTTTGCCTCAGGTTCAGAGAATAAGGTTCCTGCCAAGGTGTCATGTGACATCCAGGATTACCCTCCTTGTTCAGCTTCAAATCGAGCAGCTACTAGCACCACCTGTGGACATGTTACTCTGGCAAAATGACTATCTGACTTCAAAAGTCTCAACAAGCCAACAGTAGCTTATGTCTAATCGATGCTGTGAAATAAGGACTCCTCACTTATTTATTCTCCTTGAAATATTCTACCAACACAGCTCACTGTCAAACACATGGGCTGAAAATGGGACTGTGGTACTGAGGGGTCCAGGCTCCATCTGAGTCTCTGGATTCCAGCCCAGGTAACAGTGGGGACACTGTAATTGCGTTCAACACCCCGGAGCTTAGGGAGAAACCAGCCAGCGTTCCTGTTCTTGATCACTACTCCTGCTAGAGTGAGCTTGTCAATGAGCAGGCTGAATTTTGATGGCCCCTTCACTACCCTGCCAAAATTTAGTGTCTAGACTGACACACATTTACTTTTATTCATTCTCGGGATATGGCAAGGCTGGCATTTATTGGAAGTGGATCTTCTTCTTGATACATGGGTTGCTCAGCCACTTCAGAGTCAATCAGAAAACGCTGGAAATACTCAGCAGGTCAGGCAGCATCTGTGGAGAGAGAAACAAGAGTTAACACTTCAGGTCGATCTAAGTGTTTCCAGCATTTTCTGTTTTTATTTCAGATTTACAGCATCTGCAGCATTTTGCTTGTGTGTCAGAGTCACATACAGGCCAGAGCGAGTAAGGACAGCAGGTTTCCTTCCCTAAAGGACATCAGTGAATCCGTTGGGTTTTTACAACAATCCAACAGCTTCATAGTCACTTCTACTGTAACTGTAGTTATTCTTTATACGGTACCCCCCCAGCCCCACCGCCCTGCCCCTCCCCCCTCCCCACACCCTGCCCTGACGCCCCTCCACCCACCCCGCCCCTGCCCCCCGCCCCACAGCTACTCCACCTCCCCTTTTTCCCTCTCTATCTTTTCTAAATATGTTATACCCTGCAATGTTTAATTCCCAGTCCTGATTTTTCTATAGCCATGTCTCAGTAATCCCTACTATGTCTGGTTCCTCGCAACACATGATTGCCACAAGCTCCCCTGTTTTATTATGGACACTATGTGCATTGCTGTACAGACAGATTAACTCATTTTTAATAGCAGTTCCTTTTACTTTATTTTGAACCATTGTAGAAATTAAGGGGGGTATAACTGGGGTTATTGCCTCTGGCCAGTCAGAAGTATCTGAGCTGCTCCAGAGCCCCGTGCGGTTTTGAATCGCTCCCCTTTTCTGGTTCTGACCGCCAGACTTATTCAGTAGCGATGTAGACAAAACGAGACTCGTGGTTGGGTGCAAAGAAGACCAGTATTTATTGAAATAAAAGGAAATAAATTGAAAATAATCTATAGAGCACACCTATGCTTAATACAGCACTTTTACTTAATACAGTACACTTTTGCCTACTACAGCACTCTATTGCTTAATACAACACTCTTTTAATTAATACAGCGCTTTGACCTAGTGCAGCACACTTTTACTTAATACAGTACACTTTTGCTTACTACAGCACTCTTTTGCTTAGTACAACACTCTTTTACTTAATACAGCACTTTTACCTAGTGCAGCACACTTTTGCTTAATACAGCAGACTTTTCTTAGGACAGCACTTTTACTTAGCAGGGGAGAGGAAACGGACACATCGAGGGAAAATTGACTAAAATTACAATTTAAACAAAATTTCCCTTAATTCCCACCCCAATACCTATCTAAGTTGCCTTGTAATGGGCCAGAAAATCTATGCTCACCAGTGACACGCCTGCTCCGTGCTCCTGCAGTCTGTATTCTTCACCGTCCCGAAGTAGAGATACCCCAGTATTTAAAAGTAACTGCTGGTATTCCACTTCTTTGGGCGGGCTTGCTGAGCTGTTCTTCTGTAGGCAGAGCATGGAGGCGAGGCGGCAGAGAGAGAGAGAGATGGCTTCCTGAGAGGCTATTTTATACCCATTGGGAGCCATAATCATCGCGCCCAAATCCCGATGTATCTGGGCTATACAAAAGGGAATCGTCTGTCCCCATTGACTGTGATGGGTTTTAATGTATTACAGGTAGACTATCCTTTATCCGAAAACCTCGGGACCAGCCGTGTTTCGGTTTTCGGAAAATTTCGGATTGCGGAAGGTATTTTATAAGACTGGGAAATTTGTCGGGGGTGGGTCGGCGGGGGTGTCGGCGGTGGGGGTCGGCGGTGGGGGTCGGCGGGGGTCGGGGTCGGCGGGGGGTCGTCGGCGGGGGTCGGGGTCATGCACCACTCTGGTCATGTCGTGTGCACGACTTACGCTGAACGAAAAAACCTTCGGTTTTTAGAGGGTTTCGGTTTTCGGAAGTTCGGATAAAAGGTAGTCTACCTGTACCCCATTCATTGACTGGTTTGAATAAAGCTGACTTAGTTTGAAAAAAACATGTCTGTTTCCTTAAGTGCTGAGTAAACAGCCCTTGGATGCTAGTGTAAACAAATCCATTGTCCTGCGGTCACCACCCAACCGCAATTGATTGACAGTCTCAAGTACTTAATCTCTTGAGTCAACATTGTAGAGAGTTCATGTAAACAAAGTTCTTTGTTCATGTTCCAGCTTCCCAAACCGTATTTGATTGACAGTTTACATACCTCATTACTTCGGAGGCTGTTTTTTTTTTCAAATCCTTTATCAGCCATCTTGGATTTTCCTTCCACATACACACAGGCTGTGTTGTGTCTTTTGCCATGAGGCCGGACAGCCATCTTTGATTTTACACACAGGCTGCCTTTTTTTTCTTCTGCCACGAGGCCTGACAGCCATTTTTGATGCCCTGGATTTTTAAGGTATATTGTACCCGGTTTTCTTTAATCAAAAATATAATCTTCGGGGTTGTAGAAATTTTGGAAATTCTTGCGAAACCTTACACCATCTTTTTACACTCCTGTTCTAGAACACCATGTTGATGACATTTCAGAAGGCCTTGTCTACACTAGAGCTGAAAACCCCCCACAGCAGTCATGTGAGCACCCAGGAGTGGTACTTGCACAGTGTTGGTCACCTGCTTCACTGGGAGCTGCACTGTTGATGCCCAGAGAGTTTGCGGTGCTACTTGGTGGAGTTGGGTACAGTGCCAATAGGTTATCCTGCACAACAATTAGGATGGCAAGGCCTTGGAGAGGGTGCAGAGGAGATTGGCTAGAATGGTACTGGGGATGAGGGACTTCAGTTATGTGGAGAGACTAGAGACGGTGGGATTGTTCTCCTTCGAGCAGGGAAGGGTAAGGGCAGATTTAATCGAGGTGTTTAAAATGATGAGGGGTTTTGATAGATAGGGAGAAACTGTTTCCACTGGCAGGAGGGTCGGTGACCAAGGAGGACACAGATTTAAGATAATTGGCAAAAGAACCAGAGGGGGGATGAGGAGAATTTTTTAATGCAGTGGGTTTTTATGATATGGAATGCACTGCCTGAAAGGGTGGTGGAAGCAGATTTAATAGTAACTTTCAAAAGGGAATTGGATAAATACGTGAAAAGGAAAAGTTTGCAGGGCTGTGGGGAAAGAGCAGGGGAGTGGGACTAATTGGAAAGCCCTTTCACAGAGTCGGCAGAGGCTCGATGGGCTGAATGATGAGCTGTGTGATTCTATGAACTGCACAGATACAACTGGTGAACTTCTCCACAGCTGTTGCCAGATGTGAAGAGTACTCTGGGCAGCTGCAGCTAACTGCATAAGATGACCGCGCTCAACTAGCAACCTTCGTTTACAAGTAGGCCCCATGAAGTCCTAAACGCTGCAGCTAAGAAAGGCTTGTCCAAGTCCAGCAGTTTCTTGCTCCTCTCCATTCCTGCTTAGCGGTTCAACTGGTGCTGACCTGACACTCACTACCTAACCCACGCCCCCCCAGCCCGCCACGGTCGATGTACCCATGTGGGTGCTTGCATTAAGTGGAGTGAGTGACACAGGGTGCTGAAATCACTGGTGTGAGTTGAGCTGCTGATCCTCTCTATCAGACAATGCCCAGGCTTGAAGGTGGAAGTTTGCCCCGTACTCCTCTTGTACTGTATTGTTAAAACTTGCTGCCCTTCTCCTCAAGCTCCGACATTGATCCATACCCTCTCTAATAATGATTCTCATTTTAACACTGTATATTTAGCTGGTTCACACGCTACAAAAGCAAATTCCTCTCTGTACTTGGTGACAAGAAACTGCCAGTAAATGTATAAAGAGCAGTATTATAAATAATGCATTTGCAGTTTTGTTCCACTGAAAGCACAGAGGGAATCTTCCCTCCAGTGTTACATTAAGTAGCAGATTTATAGAAAGACTTGCATTTCTATAGCACCTTTCACGACCTCAGGACGTCCCAAAACGCTTTACAGCCAATGAAGTACTTAAAAATTGTAGTCACTGTTGTAATGTAGAAAACGTGGCACCAATTTGTGCACAGCAAGATCCCAGCAATGTGATAATGACCAGATGATGAAGTTGTTTGAGTGATAAATTTTGGCCAGGACACTGTGGGGAGCTCCCCTGCTTTTCTTTGAAATAGACCCATGGGATATTTTACGTCCACCTGAGAGGGCAGATTGGGCCTCGGTTTAACTTCTCATCTGAAAGACGGCACCTCCGACAGTGCAGCACTCCCTCAGCACTGCACCGGAGTGAAGTGTCAGTCTAGATTTTTGTGCCCAACTCTCTGGATTGCGCCATGAACCCAGCACTGACTGACTCAGAGGAGAGAGTGCTACCGCTGTGCCACGGCTGCCACTTTGTTTAATGCTCCTATTCTCACTGTCGCTGATGTTTTTATTGGTTCTGGGTCCGTATCGCTCACTATTCACGGATGCTGGTGCTTGGTCAGTGTGCATGAAGTCCATGCACTTGTGAAAGGAGCAGTGGTTTCTGAGGCATGAAGATTACTGGCATTCCTTTACTCATTTGTTTACAAGCACACCGCACAATCACTTGAAAATCACTGAGGCGCTGTCACGCTGTGAATGGTAAAAGAAGCCTTTTCCAGGAAAACAGTTTGGCACTCCTTACTGTCAACATGAAGACCTTCCCCTTTAAACCTATGACTCAGATTCCCTGCTTCAGTAAGCACTTCTGCGTGTGTCCTGAGAGGTTCAAACGAGTGTATGGCCAGGCAATGGGCACAAATGCAGTAGTTCAGCCCCGTGCACACCTTGGAGGGATAACTGAGTCCAGCAGGATTGTCCACACCTGGCTCAGCACTTCCTTCTGGGAGCAGAACATATAGGGGACAGGCTGCCGACAGACTGCACTGAGTAAACTCACCACCCCCGCTCCCCTGCTCCCTGTACAGACCACCTGAGGCCTTGTCACAACTGCAGAGCAGGAGAGAATCAGCAAAACAATGTCTGGAATTGCAATTGGTCCATGCTGCTCCCACACTGACCAGATAGGAATGATCTGCACAGTGAGCCGACCCCAGTGCTTTTTCCCCCCGCCCCAAACCTTTCCCTTCTCCTCCTGACTCTTGCAGGGGTACAATTCCAGCAGAGGCGCTGGCAATACTTCAGTGCCTCGCCCAAGGGTTTACATGGGTGAGCATCAGACATTGTCAGCTACATATCCGACCAATGGGGGGGCTTCGCAGCTCATCCTGCCTTCACCTAGTTTACGCATACATAGTTTTCCAGTGGGTGAGCTGGTCCTTGAACTAACTTTTCTCCTCTTCACCAGCTCGGAGATACTTTAACCCTTCCCCCTCCCATCCTGGCTCAGAACAGACCAGCACTGACCCTGTGGCCTTCTTGGTCTGTATGGCTAAGCACTCACTCTGTGAGCCACCTCAGCAGTTCGAAGTGACCTCTCCCACTCACTGAGTGACTATTCATTCATTCTCGGGATGTGGATGCCGCTGGCAAGGCCGGCATTTATCGCGCATCCCTAGTTGCCCCATACAACAGACAGGCTCGCTAGGCCACTTCAGAGGGCAATTGAGAGAGTCAGCCACGTTTGGTGTGGAGACTGGAGTCACATATATACTGGACCGGATAAGTATGGCAGGTTTCCTTCCCTAAAGGACAATAGTGAATTAGTAACAATACTGTGGAGGAGGAAACATACAAACATATAAACATAGAAACATAGAAGATAGGAGCAGGAGTAGGCCATTCGGCCCTTCGAGCCTGCTCCGCCATTCAACGAGATCATGGCTGATCATCCAAACCCTAGCACCCGGTCCCTATACTGACAGCCATCCCACCCAAGCCCTATCCTATCCCCGTAACCCCGTGTATTTAATCCCCCCTAACACTAAGGGCCAAATTTTTATCATGGCCAATCAACCTAACCCGCACATCTTTGGACTGTGGGAGGAAACCGGAGCACCCAGAGGAAACCCATGCAAACACGGGGAGAATGTGCAAACTCCACACAGACAGTCACCCGAGGCCGGATTTGAACCCGGATTTGAACGAGGAATTCCTGGAGTGTTTACGGGATGGTTTCCTGGACCAATATGTCGAGGAACCAACCAGAGATCAGGCCATCTTAGACTGGGTATTATGTAATGAGAAAGAATTAATTAGCAATCTTGTTGTACGAGGCCCCTTGGGTCGGAGCGATCATAATATGATCGAATTCTTCATTAAGATAGAGAATGAAGTAGTTGACTTGGAGACTAGGGTCCTCAATTTAAATAAAGGAAACTACGATGGTCTGAGGAACAAGTTGGGTAGGATTGATTGGGGAATGGCACTCAAAGGGTTGACGGTGGATAGGCAATGGCAAACATTCAAAGACCGAATGGAGAAACTACAGAATTTGTTCATCCTAGTTTGGCATAAAAATAAAACAAAAAAGGTGACCCAACCATGGCTAACAAGGGAAATTAGGGATAGCATAAGGTCCAAGGATAGGGCATATAAATTGGCGAGAAAAAGCAATCATCCTGAGGATTGGGAGCAGTTTAGGATTCAAAAAAGGAGGACAAAGGGATTAATTAAGAAAGGGAAAATAGAATATGAGAGTAAGCTTTCAGGGAACCTAAAAACTGACTGTAAAAGCTTTTATAGATGTGTGAAGAGAAAAAGATTGGTGAAGTCAAGCGTAGGTCCCTTGCAGTCAGAATCGGGGGAATTTATAATGGGGAACAAAGAAATGGCAGACCAACTAAATACATATTTTGGTTCTGTCTTCACAAAGGAGGACACAAATAACCTCCCAGAGATGCCGGGGAACATAGGGTCTGATGAAAGGGTGGAACTGAAAGAAATCAGTATTTGCAGGGAAATGGTGTTAGGAAAATTGATGGGACTGAAGGCCGATAAATCCCCAGGGCCTGATAATCTACATCCCAGGGTACTTAAGGAAGTGGCCCTAGAAATAGTAGATGCATTGCTGGTCATCTTCCAGGACATGATAGACTCTGGAATGGTACCCATGGATTGGCGGGTAGCTAATGTTACCCCACTATTCAAAAAAGGTGATAGAGAAAAGGCGGGGAATTATAAGCTTGACATCGGTAGTAGGGAAAATGCTAGAGTCCATTATAAAAGATGTAATAGCAGAGCACTTGGAAAGCAGTGACTGGATAGGACAAAGTCAACATGAATTTACAAAAGGTAAATCATGCTTGACTAATCTACTGGAATTTCTTGAGGATGTAACTGGTAAAATAGATAAGGGAAAACCAGTGGATGTGGTGTATTTGGACTTTCAGAAGGCTTTCGATAAGGTCCCGCATAAGAGATTAGCATGCAAAATTAAGGCACATGGGATTGGGGCAAGGTATTGACTTGGATAGAGAACTGGTTGGCGGACAGAAAGCAAAGAGTTGGAATAAACGGGTCATTTTCCGAGTGGCAGGCAGTGACTAGTGGGGTACCGCAAGGATTGGTCCTAGGACCCCAGCTGTTCACAATATATATTAATGATCTGGACGAGGGAATTGGATGTAATATCTCCAAATTTGCAGATGCCACAAAGCTGGGTGGGAGCGTATGCTGTGAGGAGGATGTCGTGAAACTCCATCATGATTTGGACAGGTTGGGTGATTGGGCAGAAACATGGCAAATGCACTATAATGTGGATAAATGTGAGGTTATCCACTTTGGTGGCAAAAACAGGAAGGCAGATTATTATTTGAATGGCAATAGATTGGGAGAAGGGGAAGTGCAAAGAGACCTGGGTGTTCTTGTACACCAGTCGCTGAAGGTAAGCATGCAGGTGCAGCAGGCGGTTAAGAAGGCAAATGGTATGTTGGCCTTCGTAGCAAGAGGGTTCGAGTACAAGAACAAGGATGTCTTGCTGCAGTTGTACAGGGCCTTGGTGAGACCACACCTTGAGTATTGTGTGCAGTTTTGGTCGCCTTACCTGAGGAAGGACGTTCTTGCCATGGAAGGAGTGCAGCGAAGATTCACCAGGCTGATACCTGGGATGGCAGGAATGACGTATGAGGAGAGATTGTGTCGATTGGGCTTATACTCACTGGAGTTTAGAAGATTGAGAGGGGATCTCATCGAAACCTATAAAATTCTGTCAGGCCTGGACAGACTAGATGCAGGAAGGATGTTTCTGATGGCTGGGGAGTCCAGAACCAGGGGTCACAGTCTAAGGATAAGGGGTAAGCCATTTAGGACTGAAATGAGGAGGAATTTCTTCACCCAGAGAGTGGTGAACCTGTGGAATTCTCTGCCACAGAGGGCGGTGGAGGCCAGTTCATTAAGTATGTTCAAGAAAGAGTTGGATATATTTCTTAAGGCTAAAGGGATCAAGGGATATGGTGTAAGGGGGGCACCTTTTAACCAGTTTATGGTAATTTACCTGGCCAGCTGCCTTTGCCTCTGAGCTCTGACCAATTCCAACCTTTTACCTGGTTTACGGTAATTCACCTGGTCAGCAGGCTTTTGCTGCTGCACTCTAAACCAATTTACAAACAGTGGTTTCGAATCGCTACCCCTCCTTCAGTTCTGAGTGGAGGAACTTATAATTAATGATATTAAAACGGACAAGTGGTTTGGATGAGAGAAAAATCAAGTTTTATTACCTAAATAAACTACAATCAAAAGAATAAACTATACCACACGAACACAGTAATTACAGTAAAACTATATAACGGGGTTGCAGATGGCAAAAACAAGGGAAAAAATGGCTCCAATGTTACTTAAACAATCTTAGCAATTACCCTCAAATCACCACCCCTAACTCCTGCTAGGTTGCCTTGCCGAGGAGTCAGAACACCCTGCTCACCTGTGGTCCAGCGAAGTAAAGAGAGAGATAGCTTCTCAAGAGCTATCTTTATACCTGGTGAGCCCCCCTGCCGTTCTGCCTTGCAAGGGCTGTGTGCAAAAGTCCCCGCCCAAAGGGTCCAATACACAAGAGAAAGCTGTGATTGGCTAACTCAGAGTGGTTGGACTGGGTTAATGTGTCTTCCGGAGCTCCCTGGGCTGAAACAAAAGGGAAATACAACTGCTCTATTGTCCAGAATGCTAGGTGATTTAGACCCATTCAGTCCTTAAACGGATCCCATTCAAGATACAGAAGTCTCTTCTGCAGTTTAGATGTATCCACTCGATATACAAACAAATGCTAATAGCATTCAATTGCTTTGTAAACAAAGCATTGTCCTGTGGTAACGTTTTGTCTCCATTGAACCTTACTTCCAGACACAGAAAGCTGCTTTCCAAGCCCCTTTGTCTTCGGCCATGTGGTGACAGCCATTTTTATCCCTGGAAATTTAAAAGCACAACGCCCAGGGATTCTTTAATCAAAAAATTAATCTTCAGAACTGTAAATTATTGCAAATTCTTACAATGGGGAGAAGGCAGGGACAGGGTACTGAATTTGGATGATCAGCCATGATCTCATTGAATGGCGGAGCAGGCTCCAGGGGCCGAATGGCCTACTCCTGCTCCTATCTTCTATGTTTCTATGTTTCTATCGTGAACCAGTTGGGTTTTTACAACAATTCCATAGCTTCATGGTCACTTTTACTGAGCTTTTTATTCCCAGAATTTTTTCAAACCAAATTCAAATTTGCGAACTGCAGTGGTGGACTTGAACTCACATTCTGTGGATAATAAATCCAGCCTTTGGATTATATACCATTCGCCAAACCGCTACACTACCGAACCTATGTTTGGCATTTTATTGAATATTATAATGGTTCATAAGCCCTGTGTTGCTAAACAAAGATCTGAAAGAGTCCAAAACACCCTGTTGTAAAAAGCAGGGAAAAACCGGTCTCTCTGTGGGAATATTGGCTGATGTGGACCCACACACAATGCTGAATGCTGCCCACGACTCTACAAGATGTCCCTTCAAGATGAGGCTTGCATCCACATCTGCTCCTCGCCCACTTGTCCAAACCTAGCTTCAGGGAACTTAAATACACACTACAAAAACTAGCAGAATGATGAGATGTACAAGGCAAACATGGGCTCCAAGCCAAGCATGCCAGCATGGGCATTGTGAGACCCAGTGTCATTCAGCAGGACTCTCTCCACCAGCATCTCTCACCATCAGAGCAACAGAAACTCTGGGCTAATGCCAGGACAGGTGACCGTGCCAGACCCACAACCTCTCCATACCACCGCCCCTGTCTCCTGGGGGTAAGGACAGTCAGGCAAGGGGACAACAAACCTACCAAAGTATGCAGCAAAGTATCAGGGGCAATGCACTTAATGATAACAACAACTTGCATTTATACAGCATCGTTAACGTAGCAAGGCACTTCACAGGAGCGATTATCAGACAAGCTGTGACACCGAGGAGCATAGGAGATATTAGGGCAGGCGAACAAAAGCTTGGCCAATGAGGTAGGTTTTAAAGGAGGAGAGAGATAGAGGTGATTAGGGAGTGAATTCCAGAGCTTAGGGCCTAGGTAGCTGAAAGCACGGCCACTGATGGTGCAGCGATTAAAATCGGGGATATGCAAGAGGCCAGAATTAGAGGAGCGCAGCTATCTCAGGGGGGTTATGCGGCTGGAGGAGGTTACAGAGATGGGGAGGGGCGAGGCCATGGAGGGATTTGAACACAATGATGAGAATTTTAAAATCGAGGCGGTAAGTAATGCAGAGTTTATTAAAGGCCTGAGATGATTGTCTTTGGTTCTTTAAGATGTTTTCAACAGTTTGTAGGAGTCAGTGAGTGTGTACATCCATGAGTCAGTCTGTATGTGTGTGCATGTGTGAGCATGTGCGAGTGTGGGTGTGTGCGCGGGTATATGTGTGGGTGTGTGTGTGTCTGTGAGTTTGTGTGAGTGTGTGCATGCTTGTGAGTGTGTGTGTGTGTGTGCGCGCATGTGTATACATATGGGTGTGTGTGTGTGCGCACATGTGTGTAGTGTGTGGGTGTGGGTGTGAGTATGTGTGGTGCATGGGTGTGGGATTGTGTGTGTGTACATGTGAATGTGTGTGTGTACGTTTGTGAGAGTGCATCCACTAATGGACACCAGGTGACAGCGGGGCTGGGCTGAGCTGTGAGCCCTCTGTGAGGGAATCGTCTGTCAACACTGACTATTTGGCTCACACATGACCAAAACCCTTTTGAGGAAGGGTCAATGCCCATGGAACATGTACCCCAGCGAGAGTCGGTGCCTTCAAGGGGAGGGGGGGTGGGTGGGGGAGAGAGAAAAAAGTGACTTTATCTGTTGCACAAAGTGAACCGCAACTGGCCTGGAACTTGATGACATATTTTGCAGCTTAAAAGCTCTACCTTGGTGTTAAATGATGATTTTTGTTTTAATATAACGTATTTGGAAACCATGCAGGAAAGCCAGGTGGGACATAGACTAATCAGCCGCAGTTATGAGTGGAGTGTTTATACAGCAGTACACCTGACTGTCAGAGAGGTACTGAACCCTTGTCAATCTTTAGTCTCTCAGGCAGTCCTGATCTAAACCAACCATTTCAAAAGTTTGCATACTTTCACGTTGCCTTGTCTGCTGAATGTGGGAAACTATTGCATGCACGTGAAAGTTCTAAAAGAGCCAATTTTTTTTAAAGGGCTCCAGTAGCGTTGTGGTTTTATGACTGGCCTAGTAATCCAGAAGCCTGGACTAATAATCCAGTTAGACCATGAGTTCAAATACCATCACGGCAGTTTGAGAATTTGAAATCAGTTTAACAAAGCTGGTATCAGTAAAAGTGACCATGAAGCTATCAGATTATTGTAAAAAATTTCAACTGGATCACTACTGTCCTTAAGGGCAGGAAACCTGCTGTCCTTACCCAGTCTGACCATGTGTGACTCCACAGGAACATAAGAACAGGAGTAGACCATTCAGACCCTCCAGCCATTCAGTTAGATCTGTACCTTAACTCCATCTGCCTGTCTTGGTTCTGTAACCTTAAATATCCTTGCCTAACAAAAATCTATCAATCCCAGTTTTGAAATTTTCAAATGACCTAATCTCAACAGTTTTTTTTAGGGAGAGAGTTGCAGATTTCCACTGCCCTTTGTGTGAAGAAGTGCTTCCTGATATCACCCCTGAATGGCCAGGCACTAATGTTAAGGTTATGCCTCCTGTTCTGGACTCCCCCCCAACTGGAGGAAATAGCTTCTGTCTACCCTATCTAACCAATCTACTTTGATCATCTTAAACACCTCAATTAGATCACCCCTTAATCATCTATAGTTAAGGGAATACAAACCGAGTCTATGCAACCTGTCCTCATAATTTAACCCTTTTAGGCCCGGTTCCTGCACTGCACCCCCTCCAAGGCCCATATATCCTTCCTGAGGTGCCCAGAACTGCATGCAGTGCTCCAGATGGGGTCTAACCAGAGCTCTGTACAACTGCAGCATAATGTCCACCTGTTTGTGTTCCAAACCACAAAATAAAGGCCAACATTCCATGAGCCATTTAATTATGTTTTGCACCTGTCTACTAATGTTTAGTGATGTCTATACTTCGAGACCTCACTCTCACTGCTCCTCCACAGTTCCAAGCTTCTCACTATTTAGAAAATACTCCGATCTATCTTTCTTGGGTCCAAAGTGGATGACCTCACACTTTCCCCACATTGAACTCTATTTGCCACAGTTTTACTCACTCATTTAATCTATCTTTGTCCCTTTGCAACTTCCTGCTCCCATCTACACTACTGACTGAGCCACCTTACTAGGTGTCGTCAGCATACTTGGATATACAGCTCCCTATTCCTTCATCCAAGTCATTTATAAATGTAGTGAAAAGCTGCAGCTCAAGTACAGATCCCTGGGGGACACCACTAGTCACATTCTGCCAATTGGAGTACATGCACATTATCCCTACTCTCTGTTTCCTACCTCTTAATCAAATCTCTGACCAAGAGAATAAGTTGTCTCCAATTCCATGTGCTCTCATTTTTGTTAACAGTCTCTTATGTGGAGCCTTGTCGAATGCCTTCTAGAAGTTCATATAAATAACATCCATAGACACTCCCTTATCTAACACGTTTGTTACTTCCTCAATAAGTTCAATTAGGTTCATTAGACATGAACTCCCCTTTACAAATCCATGCTGCCTCACTCTGCTCACTTCCCCACAACTGACATTACACTAACAGGCCTATAAGTTCCTAGTTTATCTCTTCTACGCTTCTTAAATAATGGAGTGGCATTGGCAATTTTCAAATCCAAGAGGACTGTAGGGGGTGTCCTGTGGTGGTGGTGCGTGCACCCAGTCAGTTATGCCCCTGACTGTTTTGTGAGTGGTTCGAATCGTTCCCACGCCCCTGGGTTCTAGACACCGGACTTAGGTACAAGGCAGCAGTACAGAGAAGACTCGAGTAGACAGGTGGTTGGATGTAAACAAAAACCAAGATTTTATTGAAGAGGAAAAACTGATACAATCTTATGGAAAATTACTAGTGTACACTTCTACAGGCGAAAATACAACAGAATAACTATACTTATACAGGGAATGGGGAACATGTTGTGTATGTACCTTTAAGGGAATAACTGGTCTCAGACTGCAGTACCGGCAGTGACCACCCCTGTATAAAAGGCCCTAGCAGGCTTCTGTAGTTTCAGTTTCCAGGTTGTCTCCATTCAGTAAAGACTTGTTATAATCAACTCCTGCAGTCCGTGTCTCAATTATACACGGACATAATACTGGCGACAAGTAAGAAACGAACTTACCTGCAACTCGGCAGCACCTCAGATGACGTTATTGAAGGTCAAAGCCAGAAGAAAGAAAAAAAAATAATCCAAAGAAACTCGAGAAACGGGCGTCGACTGTGGGCAACTGCCCTCCAAATCATCGAATTGAAAAGTGCAGGACAGACTGTCGAGAGCCAGGCTTGGTCTCCAGTCTGTGGTTTCCCAGCTAATTGGGCTGGTGGCAGGTAGTGCACTGATCCTTCCTGGGCTGCGGCGGGCTAGAGCTCGATCGGGTGGCTCTGCAACGGGGCCGGGCAGCGAGTCGGGAAGCAAAGAGAGAAAGAGAGGGTGGAGCACACAGGGCGCGGCCGGTGCTTCGCAGCCGGGCAGCGTTCGGACCTAAGAAGAGGGAGGGAAGTGTCCCAGAGGGTCCGCTCCATGACGGGAATGGTTCTTCAATTAACGGAGCAAATATTGAAGCGCGATAGAAAAATAAAAATACCGCGGAGAGCGGCGTTGGCAGCAGCGGCAGCGGCGGGAAAGCGCGGGAGGCGCCATCTTAACTCGGCGGGGAAGAAGGAAAAGCGCAGGAGGCGCCATTTTGATCCATCGGGGATGAAGGCAAAGCGCGGGAGGCGCCATCTTAGATTTTCAAGATGCCAAAGACTGGCGATATCATTGCCTTCGATAATGTAATAGAAGACTGGACCACATATGTGGAAAGAGTCGAGGTATATTGCGAGGCAAACAAAATAGCCGATGAGAAAAAGGCATCGGTATTGCTAAATTTAATGGGCGCAAGAACGTACGGCCTATTGTGGGACCTGATTACTCCAGCCAAACCGAAGGCGAAGAGTTTTAACGAAATTGTTGCTATCCTACAGGAACACCTAAATCCTACACCGCTGCTGATAGCAGAAAGATTTAAATTCCACAGGAGAAATCAGCATAAAAATGAGAGCAATGCTGATTACCTTATGGAACTACGCAAGCTATCAAAGCACTGCCAGTTCGGAGCAGGACCGGCAGATACCTTACGGGACAAATTTGTCTGTGGACTCCTGAGTGAAGGAACCCAGAAGAGGTTACTCTCAGAGAAAGAGCTGACGCTAGATAAGGCTTTCAGCGTGGCAGTATCATACGAAGCAGCAGCAAGGGGAGCTGCGGAAATACAACAAAAGCCACAGGAATACGGCACCCACGAAATGACACGGGGATTTGCAAAATGTTATCGCTGCGGCAGAACAAACCATGACCAGAAGGACTGCTGGTCCAAGGACAAAATATGCAGGCAATGCAGAAAGATGGGACACATTGCACGAGTTTGCAGGTCTGGGAAGAAGACCAATGACAACAAAAAGGCTACTAAGGAACCGTACAGGAAAGTACAAAAGATGACGGACAGTAGTTCCGAAGACCAGATGAGCGATAGTGAATCCGGCAACAAGAGACTAAGCTGTCTCAAACTTCACAACATAATCACAAAAGAGGATCACCGAACCATTTGGGTCACCCTCACAATAGCAGGGTCCCAAGTCAAAATGGAATTGGATACAGGATCAGCTCTAACCACCATGAATCGACGAGACTACGAGCGGCTATTCTCACACATACCCTTGAGAGAGACATCCATTGTCTTGAGGACGTATACGGGGCAAAAAGTATACCCCAGAGGAAAAATAAGGGTGCCTGTCAAATACAACGGCAAGAAAATACGGAAATTGTATCTCTACATTCTGCAAGATGGTGGACCACCGTTATTGGGACATGAATGGAGCAGAAAGATAAGTTTAGACTGGCGCTCCATTCAGGCACTGACGGTGGCTGGTAAAAAGGATGACGACGTCACTCCTGGACGATTGTCAACAATCTTAGCTGACGCCAAAGAGGTATTTCAACAAGAACTGGGCACTCTTAAAGACGTAACCACCTCGATAAAAATAGAGGAGAATGCAATTCCCAAGTTTTTCAAAGCAAGACCGGTACCATATGCAATTTGCCCCGCCGTCGAGGCAGAGCTGGAGAATCTGGAGAAGGCAGGCGTGTCATCTAAGGTAGACTGGAGCGAGTGTGCGACACCCATCGTTCCTGTCATGAAGAAAACGTTAAACAATAAGTCTCAGGAGCCAAGGAAGGTTCGCATATGTGGGGACTTCAAGGTGACGGTGAACCCAGTCCTTCACACAGTACAATACCCTCTTCCAAGGATAGAATATATCTTCGCCTCACTATCTGGAGGGAAGCGTTTTACAAAAATTGACCTAGCACAAGCATATTTGCAGATGGAGGTTGAAGAATCCTCTAGGAAGTATCTCACGATAAACACTCACAAAAGTCTTTACCAGTATAATCGACTGGTATTCGGAGTAGCATCAGCTCCGGCGATATGGCAAAGAGAGATGGAACAAGTCCTGCAAGGGATTCCGGGGACTCAGTGTTACTTGGACGACATCCTAGTGACAGGTGAAGATGACAGTGAACACCTTGCCAACCTAGAGCAGGTGCTTACTAGACTACGTGAACATGGGCTACGAGCCAATCGCCCTAAGTGCGAGTTTTTTAAGAAACAGATATCGTATTGTGGCCACGTGATTGATGAAGATGGGTTGCATAAGTCCCCTGACAAAATTGAAGCGGTAGTTAAGGCTCCAGCACCTGAAAATGTGTCGTAACTGAGGTCATTCCTCGGATTGGTGAATTACTACCATAAATTTTTGCCGAATTTGTCCACAATTCTGCATCCACTGAACGCCCTACTACGAACGGGAGTAGCATGGAAATGGAGCGATGAATGTAAGTGGGCCTTTCAGAAGAGTAAGGACCTAATCACTTCAAGAGAAGTATTGGCTCACTACAACCCATCACTACCGATAAGACTGGCGTGTGATGCGTCTCCCTACGGTGTTGGGGCGGTACTGTCACATAAATTCCTTGATGGTTCAGAGAGGCCGATAGCTTTTGTGTCACGCTCGTTAACTTCAGCCGAGCGTAACTACGCCCAGATTGACAGAGAGGCCCTCAGCCTGGTCTGGGGGGTGAAGAAGTTCAATCACTACCTGCACGGTCAGAAATTTACTCTACTAACTGATCATCAACCTCTCGTCTCCATTTCCAACCCTCAGAAGGGCGTACCGATAATGACGGCACAACGGCTACAGAGGTGGTCCCTTTTCCTAGGGGCACACCAATATGACATCGAGTACAAAGGAACTAAACAGCATGGGAATGCTGATGGATTGTCGTGCCTACCATTGCCGACGGTGGAAGAAGAACTGGCAGTGGATCCAGTGGAGTTATTCCACTCGACTATAGTCGAATGTCTCACTGTGACGAATGCAAACATAGAAAAGGAAACACGAAATGACCCAACACTCTCCTGGGTCTATGATTTAATGGTGAAGGGATGGCCAGCACATGGCGAACCACTGCTGCCAGCATTCTCGTCGAGAAGAGAACAGCTGTCAGCGTGCAGAGGAACCTTGATGTGTGGATCCAGAGTAGTAATTCCACCCAAATTGAAGGATAGAGTGCTCAATGAGCTTCATGAGGGTCATCTGGGAGGGGTAAAAATGAAGAACTTAGCCAGAGCATTTGTGTGGTGGCCGGGAATCGATAGAGAAATCGAAGAGATGACCAAGAGCTGTACAGGATGCCAGAAGGTCCAAAACGCCCCACCACAAGCCCCTCTACATTCATGGGAGTGGCCCCCATCTCCATGGCAAAGGGTGCATATTGATTTTGCTGGTCCCTTTATGGACTCGATGTTTTTAATTGCGGTGGATGCACATTCAAAGTGGCCAGAGGTAATAAAAATGTCCTCAACCACCACAGAAAAAACTATCACAGTCTTACGAACCATATTCGCCAGGAATGGGCTGCCTGAACAGATTTGCTCTGACAATGGACCACAGTTTGTGTCTGAAGAGTTCCGGAGGTTCTTAAAGAACAATGGCGTTAAGCATTACACATCCGCCCCATATCATCCAGCCACTAATGGATTGGCTGAGAGGTTTGTTCAAACATTCAAGAAGGCTATCAAGGCAATGTGTAATGAAGATATACCCCTACAACACAAGGTGGATAACTTCTTTTTTGCCTACCGGAATGCGACACATGCGGTTACCAACCAAACTCCAGCCATGATGTTCTTCAATCGAAGACTACGATGCCGCTTGGATTTGGTTAAGCCAAACGTCCGAAGAGATGTGGAGAACAGGCAGTTTCAGAATATGAATGAAAGGCCGACCAGGAGTTTTAAGATAGGTCAACCATTTTTGGCCCGGGACTACCGCACAGAGAAATGGCAGCCAGGAACGATTTGTACACGGCAAGGACCTCTAATGTATACCGTGGACGTTGGTGAGAGCATTGTAAGGCGCCATGCTGACCAGATTCTAGAGTCACTGGAAAACGTCAATTCCACACCACGATCTGATACACCTGGCGATGAAACCGAAGTACCAATTGCATCTACCGCAGAATCGGTGATATTGGAAGCAGACGAACCAAACAACGACATTGATCCCAACTCAACCTAGCCAGAAGAACCTGATATCCCAAAGAGGCATTATCCAGACAGAATCAGGAAGCCTCCTCAAAGACTGAACTTATAATTGCTTAACTTCAACCAATGTATCTAGCAACCATAATTGTAATTAGTTATTATTTAGTTGTTAAATGAATGTTATGTACTGTTTATCTAAAAGGGGAGGAATTGTTGTGTATGTACCTTTAAGGGAATAACTGGTCTCAGACTGCAGTACCGGCAGTGACCACCCCTGTATAAAAGGCCCTAGCAGGCTTCTGTAGTTTCAGTTTCCAGGTTGTCTCCATTCAGTAAAGACTTGTTATAATCAACTCCTGCAGTCCGTGTCTCAATTATATACGGACATAATAGAACACACGGCACATCAAGGGAAAACAACTATCTTAACAATCTCCTTATCCTTATGCCACCCCCTATACCTACTAGATTAAGCTATGAGGAGTCAGAACTTCATGCTCACCAATCAAAAGGGTTTGTTGGACTCAAAACAGTGGCGGGGTTCAGGGTTCGCTCTTGGTGCTCTCTGGAGCCTGCCGTCGTCACGTGGTCTCCGAGCACTGCAAGGGTGTTGTCCAGGTTCGAGTACCCCAAAGTTAAAGTCTCTGTTTGGGTACTTACCTTGCAGGGATGATTCTTCGTCGTCAGCCGACAGTTTGAGTTGGTGTGCAGATATTCGCAGGTCGGCTGAGGCTGAAGGCCCGATAGTTCGAAGCCTCCCCTCAGTTCATCTCCTCAGTTGGTCTTCTTCAGTCAGTCTTCTTCAGGTGGCCTTCCCTCCAGTGGTCTTCCCTCCTCCCCTCATCGCGTCCCGCCTCACCTGGCCTGAATTGTCCGTGTCCGCCCGATGCAGTGCCGGGACGATTTTTCAGATGGAGTGGCAAAAGGCACGGGCAAAGGCCAGGGGGTAAGTGCAGGATGGAGAAAGAGCAACGGCCACGGGGGCGAGGGGCCGAAGAGCAGAGAGAGAAGAGAAGAGCGCGATTGCTACCTGGGGGCCTTCAATTATACTCCTTTTGAAAACCCTTATCTGCGCGCCAAATCAGGTTAGTTCTTTGTCTTAATCTTGGCGGGCTATTTTAAATAATGGTAGCAATCCATACTAACTGTTTTTAGATGGCCAGTAATCGCATCTATCGGCCCGATAATTGACTTGTATTGTCATGAATGTTCCTTGATGGGCCTGTCCAACCTCGATGGCTCTCTTAATCTGTTTCCGATTATATATGTAGACTGCTTGATGGCCTTAACTATAGGCCTAAACTGAATTTAGATTTGTCTCCAATTCGGTCTAATACATAATTCAGAGTCCTGTCTGGTTTCAAAACATAAAGTCTCTCTTCACAGAAAACTGCAGCTTGGGTTTCGATTCACAAGCTGTCTGCATTGCAAAGTCCATTTTAAAATCCCACAGGCTTTCTGCCACGAGGCACGGACGCCATCTTGGGTACCCCTTTTTGATTTAAAATGTCCATGCAGGGTCCCGTTTATTAATAACAGCCTTCGGGGAAATGCAGAAATTTTGCAAATCTTACAGGACATTTTTGAATCAAGAGAGTTTTGGAAGATCATGACTAAAACATCAACAATTTCCTCACCTACTTCTTTTAATACCTTGGGGTGGAATCCATCGGGTGCTGAAGATTTGTCAATCTTTAAGCTCATTAGTGTCTACATCACCATTTTCTTACTTATGTCGAAGTAGCTCCTCCTCTTGTTTATCTTTAGTTTTCCTTGTATCTCTGGTACTTTATCCTTATCCTCTACTGTGAAGACTAATACAAAGTAGCTATTTAGAAAGTCTGCTATTTCCTGATTTCCAATTACAATATCCAGTCCCACACCAATGTGGTTGACTCTTAAGTGCTCTCTGACGTGGTCTCAATAGCCACTCAGTTCTATCAAACTGCGACTGCAGCAATTCTGGAAAAAGGTCCACCATCAGCTTCTGAATGCCAGCCTTACCAGCGATGCCCACATCTCCAGATTAAATTTTTTTTTAAGTTTGGAGTGAGTTTCCTTTAACACGAGGGAAAATCTTGAGGAGCCATCTCATGGTTTGGCCCACAGGTGACAGAAGCTCCATCCTGCTCTGTGAAATGATTTTATACTGATTGGGCTTGTTAAGCCCACCCAACATGTTTCCCAGCTAATTGAAGGATGCGGGTCTGATGACATCATTTGATGATGCATCATCTGCCTGTTTCCTTAAAGGGGCCATGCTCAAATTGATTTTGACATTTGTGCTGCAAACACTGACAATGACTGCTCAGAGGTGCACGGCTGCACACAGGCTCTCCCATGACTCCCTCCATATGCTTATGGAGGGAGTCACAGCACGCAGGGAGGTTCTCTTCCCTTCCCATGGGTGGAATAGACCTCCCCAGGAGATAAATACAGCCTGGTTGCAGATTGCACAGGAGGACACAAGCAGGGATGTCATCAGGAGGACCAGGCTGCAGTGGCGCAAACATTTCAATGATCTCAGTAGATCACGAAACTTTACTGCAAAGCCACACTCAACTTCATCCTGCTGTGCCACTCATCACATCCCCGTCACTCTGCCTTCCCTACCCTACTCCTGCACATCCTTACTCACACCAACTTACCTTGTACCTCCACCTATCTCTCTCTATCTATATTATCACATCCCCATCTCACTAGCCACCCCTCACATTCACCCTCATCCTAGTCCAATTATACCACTAACAACACACAAGGATAGGCAAATGGATGTTTTAGCCAATGTTCATGTGAAATTTCTGTTAATGTGCTTTCAAACATTGAAATCTTTGTTTTCATAACTTTGCATTCTTGGACAGATTTGTGTGCAGCTTTGGAGGTGGCTTAGTGAGTTGCAGTGAATGGTGAGGCATAACGGTACCCCCAGCAATGGTGATGAGTGTGAAAGGAATGGCTTGGGCCTTGTAAGGTTGCTTTATGGTGTTGGTGTGGAGTGGTGCCAACTTGGCACATCATGTGGCAGCCAGGGTGTACACCGTCAAGTGAAGTAAATCTGGCCATGGTGAGGCCATCCCTGGCCTCCCAGGCAGCAATGTGGTCGGGTGCTGATGCCCTGTATCCTGTGCAGCATCAGTTGATTGTGGAGAAGGTTGGTGTTGTTGTTGGTGCTGTTGGTGTGCCTGGTGCTGCTGGTGTTGGGGCTGATCGTGGTGGGATTCTGAGGACCAAGGTGAGATAGCTTCAAGGGCACCGATGCTGATGGAATCGATGGCAGGTGAAGTTGAGATGACAGAAGCGATCTGTCAATGGTGAGAGAGGTTGTTCCAATGAGGTGACACTGGATACAGAGTTTGCTCCAAACACTTGCAAGCTGCATAAAGCTGAATCTGTCTTCCAAATGCAGTAAGCAACAGCTTCTAACCTTGGAAAGTGAACAGCTATAAAATGGGAGCTTTTATACAACATTTGCAGCTGTCAAGTTAAGAAATCATCCCATGTTGACACAACTCCCGACCTCCTTACCTGACATGATCCCTGAGCAGCGGGGAAGCCATTGGCGAACTCTTAAAATCTAAAGGTGACAATAAAATAGTTTGTAAGTGCCTGTTAACAGGCTCTTAATAATCTAAATTGCCTCTCCCGCCGCTTGGTGTCGGGTCTGTTCAGCGATGACTGACCCGACATCTGGGAGACTAGCGTGGAGGCGGGTTGACAGCGGGTTCCCAGCAGCAGCCAACAAAAAAAATTTCCCACCCGACCTGCCACCAAACGTGTTCGCTGACCCCCCGAAAAATTCCCCCCGTAGTTCCCAGGCTGAATGCAATACGTGAGACGGGGTCTAACCAAGGTTCTACAACAGAAGCAAAACTTCCTCCTTTTTGTAATCCAGCCCCTTTGAGCTCTCCACCAGCTGTGCTGCTGTCTCCAAACTCAGCCTCTAAAGGGCGGCACGACTAAAGAGAAATATTTCCGATCAACCCCAGCAGCTGAGGGGTTACTGGAGCACACCGGATTACATCAGATGGAGCCTGCTGGCAGACGGCCAAGTGGTGCTGCCGGCCTAGATTTCTTCTGCGCTCTCTTTGTGTCACTGCGCTGAGTCGGAGCTGTGACTGTGTGTGGCTCGACTTACCTTCCAGTGCCCTGAGTGTGTGAAAACATCAACAACTGCCAGCCCCAGGCCCTCCCCATGAGGCTCTGCAACCAAGAATCGCTCATTTATTTAACAATTATTATGTTACGTTCAATTGATTTTTCACCTCTCTAAAAGATAAAAGAAGGCAGCACCATCAGAGCTTTAGCTGGCCCTCCCGGCGGGAATCGAACCAAGCTGCTGCTAATGCTTGGGCAATAGTAGTGGACCTCCATGCCCATGGGCAGCATCAGGAGAGGGCATGGCTATGATCACCTCCCTCCTCCTCCTCCACTACCAACACGCTGGAATTATTTTTTTTTTAATTTGTTCATGGAATGTTGGAGTCACTGGCAAGGCCAGCATTCATTGCCCATTCCTAATTGCCCTTGAGTGGTGGTGATGCACCACCTTCTTGTTCTGCTGCAGTCCGTGTGGTGAAGGTATTCCCACAGTGCTGTTAGGGCTTAGTATACATCTTTGCAGCAGTTTGGTACAACTGACTGGCTTGCTGAGCCATTTTGCAGGGCAGTTAAGAGTCAACCACATTGCTGTGGGTGTGGAGCCACAAATAGGCCAGGCCGGGTAAGGATGGCAGATTTCCTTCCCTAAAGGACATTAGTGAACCAGATACATTTTTACAACAATCCAGTAGTTACATGGTCACTATTACTGATACTAGCTTCTTAGTCAAGATTTATTTAATTAACTGAATTTAAATTCCCCAGCTGCCAGGGTGGGATTTGAACTCATATCCAGGCCTCTGGATTACTAGTCCAGTAACATAACCACTATGCTACCGTACCCTCCAGCTGGCACTTACACGCAAGGCTCACCCTTTAGTGAGGTACCGGAGGCTGCAGGTGCTCGTTGAATCAGACCCCAAGAGCTTGTGCCTTCCGGGAAGGCAGGGTGTTGGGGGCACTGGAGGGAAAAGAGTGTTCAAAATGTTTCAGGTATGCGACAGAGCAGGCAACCTCTGCACTATAAGGTACCTTGGAATAGAGTGCCCAGCCCTGGAGTGCTGAAGGTCAAATGTCGGAGTAAGTACCAATAATCAGAGGGGTATAGATTTACTATGTGTATGTCAAATGAATGAAAACCTCTTTTCCTAAACTGGTGTGATTTTCTACTGGCAGTTTAACTCTGGCCTCTTGCGGAAGTCACACCCCCATCCACATCCATGGGGCTGTGGTGGAAAGGGTGGACAGCTTTAAGTTCCTCGGAGTCCACATCACGGAAGACCTCTCCTGGTCCCTCAATACCTCCTCTCTGGTGAAGAAGGCCCAGCAGCGCCTATATTTCCTAAGGAGGCTGAAGGGATGTAACCTGTCACCCCTGATCCTCTCTAACTTTTACCGCTGCACAATAGAGAGCATCCTAACGAACTGTATCACAGTATGGTATGGCAGCTGTAGCTACTGTGACTGGAAAGCCCTGCAGCGGGTAGTCAAAACTGCCCAACGCATTACCGGCACCCGGCTACCGACCATAGAGCACATATACCAGAAACGCTGTTTACGGAGGTCACGGACCATCATCAATGGCCCTACCCACCCCAGCCACAGTCTGTTCGCCCTTCTGCCATCTGGGAGATGCTACAGATGCATTCGCACCCGAACGACCAGATTTAGGAACAGCTTCTTTCCCAGGGCTGTCATCCTACTGAACTCCACAAATAAGCTCTAAAGCCTGCACATCTGCCAATGCACTTTATTATGTTTATGTTAATGTATTACAAGCCAAATGAATGTTGAATGTTTAAATGTCTTAATCTAAATGTACACTCTCGGGAGCCGTAAGCCTACATTTCGTTGTACTGCACTTGTGCACTAACAATGACAATAAAGTTGATTATTATTATTATTATTATCCCCGATTTTCATCGCCCCACCATTGGCGGCCGTGCCTTCTAGACCCTACGCTCTGGAATTCCCTCCTCTTATCCTCTCTATGTCGCTCTCTTCCTTTAAGAAGCTCTTCAAAACCTACCCCATTGACAGGTCACCTTTCCTAATATCTCCTCATGTGGCTCGGTGTTAAATTCTGTTTGATAATCGCTCCTGTGAAGCCCCTTGGGACGTTTTACTACGTTAAAGCGCTGTATAAATGCAAGTTGTTGTTTATTCAAAGAGCAAAAATATATCCCAATATTCCAGTGATATTAGCAATCCAGGGATTTTTTTCCTTAGCCAGGTGATAGAGAATTACAATGTCAATTCTCTATCCCACAGATATATTCATTTCATTCTTTAGCAATTCCAATCACACCACAGGCCAAACGTCCTCCAGCATTTCCTGTTCGAGTGCTCTCCTCATCGTCACCGTTCTGGAATACCGAGAGGTTAGGTTCCGGCTCGCTACCATCCTGATTTCAAACAGCAATGCATACAATGACAGCTATTTAACTATGGCAGGCACATCACCCAAATACATTGCTCCACACTTCTCACACACTTTCCTTTCTCTTGCAGGCCAAGGTGGCTCACAACAGGAGGGAGCAGGAGCACATAGACAGGGGACAAGCTGACACCCAACCACTGTCTGTGCGGGAAAATAGAGTGCTGCTGATTATTGGGTGCCAGGTGGTGGGCGCCGTGGCCACCGGTGACGTTGACCCCCCTTGGGGACAATAACAGTGTGTTCATCCCCACTCCTTCTTCTCACATCCCACTTCCCCCTCACCCCACAAGCATTTTGCACTTTCCAGCTAATCATGCTGTATGCTGCATTCCTCCCTTCCTGCCCCCCTCCCCTCACCTTAACCTGAATCTTCTGCCTTTATACTTTCAGATAATGAGCAAGCACCTGAGCAGCCTATCCCTGAGGGTACCATTGAGAGCGAGGCAGGAGAAGAGGAGGAGGAAGAACACACTGCATCACTGCATGTCTCAGCTGTAGGCACCAGCTCAGATACTGTCACTACACATTCTGTAGAGGCTAGTATATTAGCGGGATCTGTACAGGGTGAGGCACTGGGGATGAGTGGGCCACAACAAGGCCAGGGGGATAGGGTAGCTCAGAGGCCAGCTCCCCGGAGGGCGAGTTCGCGAGTGGGTTCTGATGCACAGCACACAGATGAGGACCTCGATGAGGAGGTGTTTAGAAGAAGAGTGATGAGCATGCACACAGAGATGATAGGTGCAATGGCAAGGGTGCCCGACAGCCTCTCGGCAATGGTAAGGAGTATGGAGGAGTCCACCTCCAACATTGCACAGAGCTCTGCACACACCATGGAACCCATTATTTCCAGCCTGCAAATGATGGTAGACTCCCAGAGAGACCATGGTGACCCAGACCTTATGCCACGTGTGATGAGCGATCTGGCAGCTTCCTTTGTAGCACAGGCGGAAGCAACGCAACGTCTTAGTGCTGTAATGCAATCTATGGTTGGTGGCATTCAATCTCAGACTGCTCTCATGCAGTCTCAGCATGATGCCACAAAAGCTCTGACTGCTGCCATCGTGGCTGGGTCTACCACTATCGACCGGGGCTTTCACGGTGTCACAGCAGGCCAGCAATCTGTGCTCCAACAGATTTCATGGGATGCTGGGCTGCTGCCCCGGGGGAGTGGCAGTGGGTCAGTGGAGCAGGAACTTGCTGTCCTCTCTCAGGATGACAGCATTCCTGCTCCCACCTTTGCCACTCTGCCATTCCCTTGTCGCTGCCTGTCATTCAGCCAGCCCAGACTGCTGCCGCCCATGCTGAGGTGGTGCAATCTACAGCTGGGAACTGGTCAAGGGACTCCTGCAAGGCCATCTGAAGTCTCCCGCATGGATGCTCAGCAGTCTTCCACCAGCCCTGCTGCAGCCATTGGGCCAAAACTTCATAGGAGCACTAGAGTAGGCAAAGGCACATTAACAAGAGGCACTAAGAGATTGCACAAGGGTGAATAGTTAATATTTTTGTTGTAAATATGTGTTCACTGATTTTTGATAAATTTATTAATTCAGTTTGGATTCTTTTGTGGTGTGTCTCATTTCAGTTTTGCGCTGTGATATGGCCTGGGACAGGGATGGAATGATGGGGATGTCGAACTGCATTTGATGAGGTGGTCACAGACTGCCCTTCCGGAAGGCTGATTGAGTGGCTGGCTCCTCCTTCACTCCTGTTCCTCCTCCTCCTCCTCATCCTCCTCATCTTCCGCATTCTTCCTCCTCCTCATCTTCCTCTTCCTCCTCGTCCTCCTCCTCTCCCTCTTCCTCCTCCTGAGGTGGTCCCGCAATCCCTGGTTGCAAGGGCTGGGCCCTCATGATGGCGCAGTACTGGAGCATGCAGCAGACCACCACAAAATGGGACACCCACTCAGCCGAGTACTGGAGGGCTCCTTCCAATCAGTCAAGGCAGCGGAACCATTGCTTCAGCAGGCCGATGATCTGCTCGATGATGTTCCTGGCGGTAGCATGGCTCTCATTATATGAGTGCTGGGCAGGAGTGTTGGGGTTGTAAAGGAGAGTCATGAGCCAGGTGGAGAGCGGATAGCCCTTGTCTCCGACCAGCCAGCCACGAGCTTGACGTGGTGGCTGGAAGAGTGCTGGCACACCAGTCTGGGGCAGGATGAAGGCATCGTGGCAGCTGCCAGGATAGCAGGCATTGACATTGAAGATTCGCTGTCTGTGGTCGCACACCAACTGCACATTAAGTGAATGGTAGCCTTTGCGGTTACTGAATATCTCAGGATTGTTATGCGGTGCCCACAAAGCCACGTGGATGCAGTCAATCGCACCCTGCACCATGGGGAATCCTGTTATCCTGGCAAAGCCACATACATGCTCATTCTGCTTCTCTCTGGTGATGGGGAAGGAAATGTAATCCCTTCCCCTACTGTAGAGAGCCTCTGTGACCTCCTGGATGCAGCGATGGACAGTGAACTGCGAGATATTAGCTATGTCTCCTGTTGCAGACTGGAAAGATCCACTGGCGAAGAAATTGAGAGCGACTGTAACCTTGACTGCCACTGAGAGAGCCGTGGTTGCCCTGATCTGAGGCTGGAGGTCTGGTTGTAGGAGGTGGCAGAGTTCTGTGACCAACTCCTTGCTGAAGTGGAGCCTTCTAATATATTGCTGCTCACTTAATTGGAGGTAGGAGAAGGGCTCTTGGAATACCATCGGAGGGTAAGGCCTCCTGTTGAGACACCTGATGGCCCTCCCCCTTCGTTTGGGCACATGTTCAAGTCTTTCTCGCTGCCTCCGCTCCCTCCGCTGTAGATCCTGGAGGGCGAGGTCAACTGCCAGTACAGCCCCCATTAATGTAACCAAGTGTGGCAGTTTGATTTTTTTAAGAATAAATGTAGCTACTTATTAGTTGGCACAACACTCCTGATACTGAATAACCTTGAAATTAGGGAATGAGACTATGTGAAACTGACAAGAAACTATTGAAACTCCACTAACCTATAGTTGCGACTCATTACTGATGATCACTTTAAATAATGTCCCTGGAGCTGGCGCCCTGGTGCTTCACGCCAGCTCTCCCTGTTGCTGTTTACTCAAGGCGCTAAGGTAGGTGGCGACAATCAATTTCGCAGATCGGGCAGTCATTGAGCGTTGCACACTCACTGATGTCACAATCCACCTGGCGTTGAGGCTTCCGGCGATAACTGTTAGTGGCGGCTCTGCAAAGGGGGGCGGGATTTGGCGTGCGGCGCTGGATTCACCTCACCCTGGCGATAATGGTCTAGCACCCTGTTAGCGCCAACAGATGGTGCTAAGGTACTGAATTTCCCCCTATGTATTTCTATGTATCTTGTGCCAAACTGACGCTTGAATTAACAACCAAGGCCTTTGTTTCTAGTAACACAGAAATATATACTACCAGTGTCAGCTTGGCTCAGTTGGTGGCACTCCTGCCCCACTCCAGGACTTGAGCACATAACACAGGCTGTCACTCAAGTGCAGTACTGAGGGAGTGCTGCACTGTTGGAGGTGCCATTTTTCAGATGAAACATTAAATCGAGGCCTTGTCTGACTGTATAGGTGGATGTTAAAGATCCAATGGCACTATTAAAAGAAGGGCAGGAAGTTCTTTTGATATCCTGACCATCACAACCAATTCAGGGCCAGAGTGATCTCCTGGACTAGTTTCGATCGCCTAAGGGGGGTCAGAGGTAAAATTCCCAGATTTTTTTTCCCCCTAATTCGCCTGGGTTTATATCTGATTTTTACCTGTTTTTTTGCCTCTCCCAGGAGATCACATGACTTTCAGGTGAGGTGGGGAGTGTATATATTGTGATATACATAACTGTGTACATAACTGTGTGGGACAGGCTGGATGGACCAGAGGACCTTTTCCTGTCCGGCATTGCTTCTATGTTCAAATGATCTTGTATGAGCTAGCTACTATTAACTCTGTCAATCCTCGTCATGGACACATTACTCCTTCTACCACATTAAGGCAAAGCTATTAATTCTGTGTTAGTTTTGGGCAGACTCCAAAAGTTACTGCATCAATACGATGATGTCAGTCTTACTGTAGGGTTGGGAGCTTGTGGTTGGACCAATATCCATTGAAATTACATGTAAAATGCCATGGGCAAGAACCAGATCATCTGACTGTGGTTAAGACATTACCAAATGGCGGAGTTAAGTTTGTTAGTTTTTTGACTCCAAATCAAAACTGGAGTTTAGAACTGTAAGAGGGATCACAATGCTACAAAGATGAGTCAGCTATTAATCTTTGCCCCCTTACTATAAAAATAATGAAAATTAATCTATGTCAGAGAGCAATTGATAGGTGAAGTGTTAACTCGTTCCTGCAATAATATTGTGAAATGTTTGACAATAATGGAAGGCCCTGAGGCAAAGACATCTTTGTTTGGCGTTCTCCTGTGGATGCACTAATTTGTTTGGTTTATCCTTTAGTCTATATGCCTTCAAAGCATTAGTCTATTTTCAGCCACAGATAGAACACAATCATATCTATTCATTGGTGCAGAACCCAGTGGGAAAGGCTGAGGCTTTAATTTGGACCTACCAGTTGGAGAACTCCAGTAATAGCTTTCACAAGGCCATCCACAGCATTAGCTAAACACAGAATTAGTCACCTTCAGTTTTTTCCCCCTTTCCACTTCTAATTATTTTTTCTACCTTCTTTAGATCTCTCACACCCACCATGAGCCATTACCCCACCGAGAGCCCCACCAGGGTCAATCTGTAACAAGCTGCAAGGAGATCCAGGATGGTGATTTGATTGAAAGTTCTATCTTGGTTAGGACCATGTCCTCACTCTGTGCCTCGTCTGAACTGCCCAGCTGATATCAGGAACTCTCCATGGGGAGGCTCATAATCCTGAAGTGTAGTGAGAATGGAAATGCCATCCCATGGAAGTCATCGAATGCAGGATGTAAGGTCGCACAGGCACTCACTCCAGAATGTCATTTCATTTGTTTTTAGAGAGGGTGGGGGAAACACGAAACAAACCTTACAGAACCTTCCCTGAAGAGATGAGATAGATGATACAGAGTCTGTAATAAAATAGATTGTACACAGCCTGTGCAAGGAGCCTGATGGACTGAATGCCCTTTTCTCATTCCGTGTTTTCTTCTGCCCTATAATCCTACCATTTCTTGGAACAAAGGATTAGTTATGGAGGAAAGGACGAGGTGATTGGTTGCAATCCTGATGCACAGAATTTTAAGAGCTTGGGTGGTCCTTACATTCTTGTAAGATCAATTAGTGGAAAGGCAGAGAACTAGACAATCTCCATTCCTTCTCATCCTCTACTATTGTTCTTCTTCCTGTTGGTTCTGCCTTTTTGTTCTCTCTTGATCTTTGCCTGCTTCTATTGCAGTGGCAACCTATGTAGCATTATCAGAATAGGGCTGCCTGATCACTTGTTAAATTATGCGCAGCCCTGTTCAATAAGTAAACTGCCTGTGATGTGCAATGTGATGTGTAGAATGTTCTGCTTGTTAGGGAAGCAAACCTGCAGTCTTTACCTGGTCTGAGCCTATCTGTGACTCCAGTCCCACACCAACGTGGTTGACTCTCAACTGCCCTCTAAAGTGGCCGAGCAAGTCAATCAGTTGTATCAAATCATTACCAGCGGTTCAAGAGGAAGGCCCACTGTTAGATCCGTGGTTCAGTGGATAAATAATTACACGGATGCTGTACATAAACAAATAACAGGTCTTTACTGGAGGAGGGTCATCTCTAGACTGGGGTACAGAGGCATGCGCACAGCTTATATACCGGTGTGGTTACTGCCGGTACTACAGTATACAGGAGCTTTAAAAAGTAGTTCTGACTTAAAGCACATACACTACAATTCCTCCCTTTTTAGATTAATAATACCCCCTTAATATTCAAATAACAATTACATTTTTACATGTACATTCAATAACAAAAGTCCATTTATAGATTCAGTCTTTGGGGCGGCTTCCTGGCCCTTTCAGGATAGCGCCTTTCCGGAGGTTCTTGTTCTTGGTGCAGAGGCGATTCTGACCCCTTTTCATCGGGTAGTTCATCGGGTTCCACTGCTACTGGGTCTGGAGTAGATGCTACCGGTATGTCGGGTTCATCCCCAGGTACTCGAGACATGGGGTTGACGCCTTCCTGTGACGCTAAGATCTGATCGACGTGGCGTCTCACAATGTTCTCCCCGACATCCACTGTGTACATTAATGGCCCCTGCCTTGTACATATCGTTCCGGGTTGCCACTTCTCTGTTCGATAGTCACGGGCCAAGACTGGTTGCCCTACATTGAAGCTCCTTGTCGGCTTCTCGTTGATGTGCTGGAATTGTTTGTCCTCAACATTTCTTCGCACATTTGGTCTGAGCAAGTCCAGATGAGATCTCAAACATTGGTTAAAGAACATCATGGCTGGGGTCTGGTTGGTAACTGCATGTGTCGCGTTTCGGTAGGCTAATAAGAAATTGTCCATCTTATGCTGTAGTGGAATTTCCTCATCGCACATGGCCTTTATCGCCTTCTTAAAGGTTTGTACGAACCTCTCAGCCAATCCATTGGTGGCTGGATGATACGGGGCGGATGTGTAATGCCTTACCCCATTCCTTTTCATGAATTTTTGGAACTCGTCGGACACAAACTGTGGTCCATTATCAGAGCAGGTCTGCTCTGGCAAACCGTTTCTGGCAAATATGGTCCGTAGGACTGCAATCGTTTGCTCTGTAGTGGTTGAAGACATCTTTATCACCTCAGGCCACTTTGAATGAGCATCCACTGCTATTAAGAACATTGAGTCCATGAATGGACCAGCGAAATCAATGTGCACCCGTTGCCATGGAGAGGAGGGCCACTCCCATGGGTGTAGAGGGGCATGTGGTGGTGCATTTTGGACCTTCTGGCATCCTAAGCAGCTCTTAGTTAGGTCTTCGATTTGTTGATCGATTCCCGGCCACCACACATAAGCCCTTGCAAAGCTTTTCATTTTCACGCCCCCCAGATGACCGTCATGTAGTTCCTTTAGCACTCTCTCCCTTAACTTGGGTGGAATCACCACCTTGGATCCACACATCACTGTCCCCTGGCATACTGACAGCTGTTCTCTTCTGGATGAGAATGCTGGCAACAGTGAGTCGCCATGTGTTGGCCATCCCCTCACCGTCAATTCATATACCCGTGACAGCGTCGGATCATTGCGGGTCTCCTTCTCTGTATCCGCCTTTGTTACTGGCAATCGTTCAATTATCGACGAATAAAATATTTCGATAAGGTCCACTGCTGGTGCTTCCTCCACCGTAGGCAGTGGCTGGTGCGATAGCCCATCAGCGTTCCCATGCTGTTTCGTGCCTTTATATTCTCTTTCATATTGATTCGCCCCTAGAAACAGGGACCATCTTTGTAACCGCTGTGCAGTCATTACTGGCACGCCCTTCTTAGGATTAAAGATGGAGACAAGTGGTTGGTGGTCAGTCAGCAAGGTGAACTTCTGCCCATGCAGATAATGGTTGAATTTTTTTACTCCCCATACTAGGCTGAGGGCCTCCCTGTCAATCTGGGCATAGTTGCGCTCGGCTGAGGTTAATGACCGAGACGCAAAGGCTACTGGCCTCTCCAACCCGTCTGGGAATTTGTGCGACAGCACCGCTCCAATGCCGTAGGGTGATGCATCACATGCCAAACGAATTGGTAGTGCTGGGTTGAAATGGGCCAACAACTCTTTTGATGTGATCAATTCTTTGCACTTCTGGAAAGCTCGTCTACGTTCATCATCCCACTTCCATGGTACCCCTGTTTGCAGTAGAGTGTTCAGCGGGTGTAATACCGTAGACAAATTTGGTAAGAACTTGTGGTAATAGTTTACCAGCCCGAGGAACGACCTCAGTTGTGACTATTTTTCCGGTGCTGGAGCCTTGACTACTGCCTCAATCTTGTCAGGGGAATTATGTAACCCCTCTTCATCGATGATGTGGCCGCAATACGAGATCTGTTTCTGGAAAAACTCGCAGTTGTGGCGATTAGCTCATAGCCCATATTCCTTTAATCTGGCGAGCACCTTCTCCAAGTTAGCGAGGTGATCCCCGTCATTTTCACCCGTGACCAAGATGTCGTCCAAATAACACTGGGTCCCTGGAATCCCTTGCAGGACCTGATCCATCGCCCTTTGCCAGATAGCCGGAGCCGAGGCTACTCCAAACACCAGCCGGTTGTATTGATAGAGACCTTTATGGGTGTTGATCGTAAGGTAATGTTTCGAAGCTTCTTCTACCTCCATTTGCAAGTACGCCTGGGCTAGATCAATTTTGGTGAAGCGTTTACCACCAGATAGCGAGGCGAAAATATCCTCAATTCGTGGAAGCGGATATTGCACCGTGTGAAGGACTGGGTTCACTGTCACCTTAAAATCCCCACAGATGCGGACCTTCTTTGGTTCCCCAGGCGTATTATTCAATGACCTCTTCATTACAGGAATGATGGGTGTAGCCCACTCGCTCCAGTCCACTTTGGACAGTACTCCTAAACGTTCCAACCCTTCCAGCTCTGCTTCAACCGCTGGTCTGATCGCATAAAGCACTGGTCTGGCCTTCAGAAACTTTGGGCTTGCATTATCCTCTATTTTAATTGTTGCTGTTATTCCTTTTAGTGTTCCTAGTCCCTCCTGGAACACTTACTTTGTGTCAGTTAACATTTCTGACAGTCGTCCAGGTGTGACGTCATCATCCTTTTTGGCCTCCACCTTCAGTGCCTGTATGGAATGCCAATCTAAATGTATCTTCCGGATCCATTCATGTCCTAGCAGTGGTGGTCCTCCATTTGGCAATACATATATATCCATTTTAGGTATTTCCTGACCTTTATATGTCACTTTCACCCTTATTTTTCCTTTGGGGTAGACTTTTTGCCCCGTATACGTCTTCAAGACAATCTCTGTAGCTTTCAAGGGTATGTGTGAAAATAGCCGCTTGTAGTCTCTTTGATTTATGACTGTTAGAGCTGACCCTGTGTCCAATTCAATTTCCACTTGGACTCCGTCTATCTTGAGTGTGACCCAGATAATCTGGTGATCCTCCATTTCGGTTACATTATGTAGTTTCAGACAACCCAGCTCCTTGCTTCCGGAGGCTGTGTCACTTTTCTGTTCGTCTCAACCACTGTCCATCACCTGGTGTACCTTTCTGTACTTCTCCTGTGGAGATTTCTTACTGTTGGTTTTCTTCCCAGACCTGCAGACTCTTGCTATGTGTCCTGCTTTCCCACACTGTCTGCACAGTTGGTCCTTGAACCAACAATCTTTCTGGTCATGTGTTTTTCTGCCGCAGCGATAGTACTCTTGCGGCTGCTTCGTGTGATACTGCCATATTGAAAGCTTTGTCCAGCGTAAGGTCCTTTTCTGATAGAAGCCGTTTCTGGGTTCCTTCACTTTGTAGCCCACACACAAACTTGTCCCTTAACGTGTCTGCTAGTCCCACTCCAAACTGGCAGTATTTCGAGAGCTTGCGCATTTCCGTTAGGTACTCAGCATTGCTTTCGTCTTTGTGTTGGTTCCTTTTATGGAACTTAAATCATTCTGCTATCAGCAGCGGTGTGGGGTTTAAGTGGTCCTGCAGGATTTCTACTATGCTTTCAAAATTCTTGTTTACCGGCTTCTCTGGGGTTATTAGATTTCGCAGTAACCCATAAGATTTTGCACCCATGGAATTTAACAGAACCAGTGCTTTATTAGCATCTGGCACTTCATTCACCCTGCAGTACACCTCAATACGTTCCACATATGTCACCCAATCTTCGACTTCATTGTCGAACGTAGAGATACTGCCACTCTTCGGCATCCTTGGTTGTGCGTTAACTATCCCCAATGGCATCTCCCGCGCTTCCCCTTCTTCTCCGCTGGCACAAAATGGCGTCTCCCGCGCTTTCCTTCCTTCCCGCGCTCGCCCGTCTTCTCCGCTGCGGCTTCGGAAAATGGCGTCTCCCGCGCTCTTCCTTCTTCTCCGCGGCTCAATGGCATCTCCCGCGCTCTCCCTGCTTCTCCGCGGCTCAATGGCGTCTCCCCTTGCTTCGCCCCGCAGACCCTGATCAGCCCGTGATCCCTAGCTGTGCTCTGCGCGTTCTTCTCTTGATATTTGTCGACGCCACTCAGTCTAGAACCCGGCTGTTTCTTACCCTCTCTCTCTCCGGTTTGCAGTATTTTTCCTCGACGCCGCTCGGTGATCAACCCCCGGCTGCGCCCTGCTTTCTTCACCCTCTTTCTTACCCCGTCGACGCTGCCCGGCTCTCTGTCTCTGCCGTCGGTCAGCTCCAGCCGCCGATGCTCGGGAAGGGTCTGCTCTGGACCTGTCGTCGGCCTCTTACTGCTCGTTGTGGCTGGGGAACCAAGCCCGGCTCTCCACAGCCTCCCCAGCAAAGTTGGATCTCTGCCTGACTGCTGGGCGGTTGCTCGCGGTCAACGCCCGTGGTCCTGGACTCGATTATTTTTTTATTTTTTATAAGTTGCAGGTAGATTCGCATCAACACTCATCGCCACTGTTAGATCCGTGGTTCAGTGGATAAATAATTACACGGATGCTGTACATAAACAAATAACAGGTCTTTACTGGAGGAGGGTCATCTCTAGACTGGGGTACAGAGGCATGCGCACAGCTTATATACCGGTGTGGTTACTGCCGGTACTACAGCAGGAGCTGTAAAAAGTAGTTCTGACTTAAAGCACATACACTACACCCACCACCACCTTATCAGGGCAAGTAGGGATCAACAATGCCCACATCCTGAGAATGAATAATTTAAAAAAGTGTCAAAATTTGAGTTACCAATTGGAAAGCAATCCTGAAACTTTTTAGAAGCCCAAGCGAAACATTAAATGACAACAAAAGAGTCAAGAATTGAAGCTAATGATTGGGGGAGAGACCCATCAGGTGAAGTGTTCTTCAGTTGGCCACGCCACCTTCCACCTGACCTGAGCAGGTGAGACACGTAATTCCTGCCAAATGACAGCTCCTGATTCTGCCTCTGAAAGAGGAGCCACAATTTCACAGGGAACGGTGATGCTGTGTCGGATGTAAGATCGAACACCCCCTGATCAATGAAGACATGGAACCATATCTCAGCAATGTCAACTGGGTGCTGAGTTAGTGAAGGTTTCCTGTGAGCATGTTGTACACATGATTCCTATAGCATTTGAGTGTGAAGTAACAGAGATGTCAACTACGATTAAAGCCTGTACCTGTTGTTATACTGTATGTATAAAAAAGTGGACTAGAAATTCATCTTGGGCGGTGGCGCAAAGCGGTCGGTATCGGATCGGCCGCCCGTTATATTCAGTTCCATTGACTGCAATTAAACTAAACATCAGGCAGTATCACGGGCAGCGATCCAACGCCGCCCATTTTGTGCCACTGCCCGAGATTAATTTCTAGGCCAATATGTCTTAAGAACACAATTCAAATTTGTGCCAGAGTATATTAATCCATGATGAGAAATTGGACATAGACTCACAACTGGCAGCCTTGAAGCTGCCGTTTGTCTCAACTTGATTAGGAAGACATCATGACAGGGTCCTGGGAAATGATCAACCATATGGAGATGATGTTGTGTGCATTTCAAACTACCTACCAAATCACGGAACACAATTACTGTACAATTAGACTGACTAAAGCAAAGAAAGATTTGCATTTATATAGGGGGACAAATTTCGTTGATTAGCGCCTCCCATTAGCGTTCTATGAAGGCGCTAATGGGGTGCAAAGCAACTAGCGTCTGGGCGCGGCGATGTTTGCACAGCTTGCGAAAATGACCAGGCATTTTGTGGCGGCGCTAAACACTACTGCCACGATCTCCTGTGCCCGCAGATCATGACGTCAGTCGAGCGTGCAATGCCCCGGTAGTGCCCCGGGCCAGATATTGACTGGCGCCCCCTGCCTTTCTGCCTGCCGCTAGCAATGGCAGGTAGAGGGGAACGTTTTGCAGTCGGGAAGGGACTGGGGGAGCGCTATTTAAAGGCGGCCGCTTCCTGCCTTTTTTTGTCGGTGACATTTTTGCACCACGCATTCTGAGAGAGAGAATGAGACTTCTGGAGAAATTCAACGCTGTGCGAAGGTGCTTTGGGTACTGAGCAGCACTTTGCAGGTTCATTTTGATTTGGTCTTCCTTGCATCGATTTAGAAGAGACTATGGGGGGCGCACTCTGAGCTCTTTCCCTGGGCCTCTCCATTGTTCTTTCCAGCAGAATTGATGTACAGGTCTCTCCAGGCCGAGATTCAAGGCTGCAATGAGCAGGGTGTGGCTGGAGAGCAAGATCGACCCTCCCCTTTAAGAACTGGCCAGTGCCAGTGTGTCTGTGTTCCATTGCTGATTGACATAAAATGAGCTTTGCCAGCGCTCTGAGGTAGCACCTCGCTCCTCGGCGTTAGCGCCTTAAGAGAGGTGTGTAGCGCCTGACTTAGCGCTCAAATCACCTCCAAGGGTGATAGTAATCCCTAAGCCAACATAACGAAAACTGGTCATTATCAGATTTACCGTCAATTAAATACTTTTGAAGTGTAGTCATTGTAATGTAGGAAACACGGCAGCCAATTTGCGCACAGCAAGGTCCCACAAACAGCAATGTGATAATGACCAGTTTTCGTTATGTTGGCTTAGGGATTAATATTGTCCAGGACACCAGGGATAACTCCCCTGCTCCTCATCGAAATAGTGCCATGGGATCTTTTATGTCCACCTGAGAGAGCAGATGGGGCCTCGGTTTAACGCCTCTTCCAAAAGAAGGCACCTCTGACAGTGCAGCACTCCTTCAGCACTGCACTGGAGTATCAGCCTAGATTTTGTGTTCAAGGCTCTGGATTGGGACTTGAACCCACAACCTTCTGACCCAGAAGTAAGAGTGCTACCAACTGAGCCAAGGCTAACACACGTGAAGGTATTTGTAATTTAAAATGCATGCACTCCATTAATCCTAGGAGCCTGGACAAGGAAGCTGTGACATGAAAGTTCAACAGTTAGACATAGTAAGCTGTCAGATGCCTGTGAACATTATCTTCAGGAGCCTGAAAGAATCCAGCAGCATAAGAAACACAGAAACAAAGAAGATAGGAGCAGGAGTAGGCCATTCGGCCCCTCAGGCCTGCTCTGCCATTCAATGAGATCATGGCTGATCATCCAAACTCAGTATCGTGTCCCTGCTTTCTCCCCATATCCCTTGATCCCTTTAGCCTTAAGAAATATATCTAACTCCTTCTTGAATATATTTAATGAATTGGCCTCAACTGCCTTCTGTGGTAGAGAATTCCACAGGTTCACCACTCTCTGGTTGAAGAAATTCCTCCTCATCTAAGTCCTAAATGGCTAACCCCTTATCCTTAGACTGTGACCCCTGGTTCTGGACTCCCTTGCCATTGGGAACATCCTTCCTGCATCTAGTCTGTCTAGTCCTGTTAGAATGTTATAAGTTTCAATGAGATCCACTCTCATTCTTCTAAACTCTAGCGAATATAAACCTAATCGACCCAATCTCTCTTCATACGTCATTCCTGCCACCCCACGTATCAGTCTGGTGAATCTTCGCTGCACTCCCTCCATGGCAAGAACATCCTTCCTCAGATAAGGCGACCAAAACTGCACACAATACTCAAGGTGTGGTCTCACCAAGGCCCTGTACAACTGCAGCAAGACATCCTTGCTCCGGTACTCGAATCCTCTCACTATGAAGACCAACATACCATTTGCCTTCTTAACCGCCTGCTGCACCTGCATGCTTATCTTCAGTGATTGGTGTACAAGAACACCCAGGTCTCGTTGCACTTCCCCTTTTCCTAATCTATTGCCGTTCAGATAATAATCTGTCTTCCTGTTTTTGCCACCAAAGTGGATAACCTCGCATTTATCCACATTATACTGCATCTGCCATGCATCTGCTCAATCACCCAACCTGTCCAAATCATACTGAAGTTTCTCTGCAGCCTCCTCACAGCACACACGCCCACCCAGCTTTGTATCGTCTGCAAATTTGGAGCAGCTATCACCTTCACTACTACTGGTGAGTCTATACTCACTACAGAAACCGATGTTGACAGAATATGATCTAGGTCAATCCTTAAGTCCCAACAGAGATCAAGAATGGTTTGTCTTGGCAAGAGAAAACTCTGAAGACTTTGGGCATGGAATGGGAAATTGGTATGAATTATTAACTTAAGTGACAGCTCCTCCTCCTACTTCTTCTAGTCGAATTTACTTATTCCAGCACTCCGAAATATCAAAGAAAAATCTCTCTTTTATCTGCTCTGCTGTAGGCTGCCAATGTATTTTTTCCAATATTGAAGAACTGACTCGAACAAGTCTAGGCACTAAAGGTTTACAAATAAAACAGTCCTGGAAAATTGCATCTGATCAACCAAGTAGCCACTGATAGCTCCCATTTAGCTGAGCTTCAGACCCCATATCCACTCCATCAAAAAGACCGCCTACTTCCACCACCGTAACATCACCCATCTCCACTCCATCTCAGCTCATCTGCCGCTGAAACCCTCATCCATGATTTTGCCACCTCCAGACTTGACTATTTCAATGCTCTCCTGGCCGGCTTCCCATCCTCCAACCTCCGTGAATTTCAGCTCATTTAAAACCCTGCTGCCCATGTCCTGTCCCGCACCAAGTCCCATTCACCCATCATCCTGTGCTCACTGACCTACATTGGCTCCCAGTCCCCAATCGCCTCCAATTTAAAATTTTCATCCTCATGTTTAAATCCATCCATGGCCTCACCCCTCCCTATCTCTGCAACCTCCTCCAGCGCTACAACCCTCCCCCAAACTCTCCATTACTCCAACTCTGGTCTTTTGTGCATCCGCCCTGTAATGATATCAGCAAATAGCGATGATATTTGTCTGTGTTTGATTACTTATGCCTTACAGCATATTTGTCTGTGTTTTTGATTACTTGTGCCTGACCAGCAGAGGTCATGTGAGAGACAAGCAGTCCAGAGGAGTTTTACTTTCAGTTTCATTCTAGATGCATCACAGCATAGTGTGTTCTGTAAAAAGCTGTAGAAAGTCTTGAACAAGACTTTAGATTAAACAACATTCTCTTTCAGAAATGAGTCTTTATTGAACCCAAAAAGAAATCAAAACATGATGTCAGAAGTGGCTGAAAGAGAAAAAATCTGAAGTTAGCAACTTGATGGGACAGTGAAAGCAGTTGTGGCAAGTAAGCGAAATCAGCTCTCCACATATTAGCAAGCCAGAAGAGAACATCGTTGCTTACCATTAGAGAATAGCTAACGAAGTGAAAAAATGGAAGGTTTACTCCCACCGGCGACGCTTCAATTGACAGGTAATGTGGCTGAAAATTGGAGAAGGTTCAAACAACGTTTAGAGTTGTATTTAGCGGCAATCGGAGCTGCCGAGAAAAGTGATAAACAAAAATCGTCCGTGTTCCTACATGTCATGGGTGATGCAGCGCTGGAGGTATATAATAATTTCATATTTGCTGTTGATGGAGACAAAATGAAGCTAGATAAAATAATGGAACAGTTTGAGGCCTACTGCATGCCTAAATGCAACGTGACCTTTGAGAGGCACAAATTTTTCACATGTGTACAGAAAATCGGCGAGACTATTGATCAGTATGTGACTGAACTGAGAAACCGGAGCAAATCATGTGAATTTGGGGGACTCACAGACTCGCTGATAAAAGACAGACTGGTGTGTGGTATTCCAGATAATGGTCTAAGGGAAAGGCTGCTAAGAGAGCAAGATCTAGACCTGGGAAAAGCCATAGCATTGTGTAGGGCTACAGAGACTGTGAAGTTGCAGGCAAAGGAGCTGTTCCGTGACAGTAGCTGCAACGTGGATGCAGTGAGAAAGAACGGATACAAACCGTTTAACAAAGGGAGCGCCAATGTGAAAAAAGAGACGTGGCCAGCAAACGAAAATGAAAGGGACAATCGGAAGTCATGTAGTCGATGCGGTACACAGCATCCACCAAGAAAGTGTCCAGCATATGGTAAAACATGCAATAGATGCAACAAAAACAACCATTATGCCCATTGCTGCAAGAACCAAGTGCAACAAAGCAAGGTCCATGCAGTAGGTGAAAGCGACATAGAGGAATTCTATGTAGATGTTGTGTCTGAAAACAAAAGAGAAGAAAGAGACTGGATGTTGACACTAAAAGTGAATGACATACACATTCCACTTAAATTGGACACTGGAGCACAAGTTAATGTGATATCAGAGACCGATTTTAAGAGAATTAGACCCAGACCAAAGTTACATGGAATACAAGTGAAAGTGACCGGATACTCAGGTACTGATATACCAGTGAAAGGAAAATGCATTGTCAAAGTAACACACAAGGACAGAGAGCACACGCTAGCATTAATCGTGGTGCCAAAGGATGTGCAAGCCATACTAGGTTTAAAAGCCTGTGAGAGACTGAACCTGGTAAAGAGAGTCCTCGTTGTGGAAAGTGAAAGAGAGACAGTCTATGATGAACTGAATGTTGCGTTCACACCGGGTAAGCTGTTGTTTACAGCAGACACGTTGTCCAGAGCTGTTGACCCAAGTGAGCCCGCAAACACCACAATGGATGAAAAAGTGAACGCCTACGTGGACATGATCACAAGTGCACTGCCCATAGCAGATGCAAAAATGGAGCTCATAAAGACTGAGACAAACAAAGATGAAACAATGAGACGACTGAGAAGAAGCATCTTGGATGGATGGCCCAACATGAAGCAAGACTGCTCACCTGATATAGCAGAGTACTGGAACTGCAGGGCGGAACTATCAGTAGTCGGAGACATCATCTACAAAGGAAGTAAAATAGTTATCCCAAAGAGTCTGAGAAGAGAGATGCTAAAAAAGATCCATGGAGGACATCTGGGAATCGAAAAGTGTAAGAAAAGAGCACGAGAGGTGATGTACTGGCCACGAATCAACCAAGATGTGACAAATGAGGTGTCAAACTGCACAATATGCCTGAAATATCGAGCAAGCAATCCGGTAGAACCACTAAAGCCACACCCAGCACCAGACAGACCTTACCAGAAGGTAGGCGCTGACCTATTTGTATGTCAAGGGAAGGACTATCTTGTCGTCACAGATTATTACTCCCTGTATCCAGAGGTTTGTAGACTGTGCACCGCCACTGCAGAAGCTGTGATAAGAAGTATGAAAGCCATATTCTCCAGACATGGCGTGGCAAGCGAGGTCTTCACAGACAACGGACCCCAGTTTAACAATGCAAATTGCCGACACTTTGCCAAAGAGTGGGACTTTGTCCACACAACGTCAAGTCCTCACTATCCACAGTCCAATGGACTAGTGGAAAAATCGGTCCAGACAGTGAAAAGACTGATGTACAAGGCAAAAGACAGTGGAACTGACTTCTACCAAAGCATGCTTGTATACCGCACAATGCCGCTCGAGTGTGGTATGTCACCAGCCCAACTCCTGATGGGATGTCGGCTAAGGTCAAACCTACCCATCCCGGAGAACCTCCTGAAAACAAAAGAGGGGGAGAAAGTGAGGAAGTTCAAAGAGCAACAGAAAGAAAAGCAAAAGTACTACTATGACAGAGGAACACAAAACCTACCTGAACTCCACACTGGTGACCAAGTAAGGTTGAAAGACAAAACAAACACATGGACTCAGAAGGGAACTGTCCTGAGTGAAGTTCAACCAAGATCATACACCATTCAGACAGATGAGGGTGCTGTTCTGAGAAGAAATCGTCGAGATCTTCTCATGGGACCAGCCACAGCAGGTCAAGAGACTGATACTGGTGAACAACCTGATCACACAGCTGAGAACCAATCATCTGAGGCAACAACTCAGATTCAAGGACAATCAATCAGAAAATCCTCAAGACACGTGAAGCCTCCTGAGAGACTCATTGAGCAAATTTAAGGACTATTGTTAAAGAAGGAAGTAATGTTATCTTATTCTTTCTTCAAGTTCTAGTGTATTGACATATTTCATGTGAACACACAAAGCAAGGGTAAAAAACCTTGATCATGATAATGATAATGTAAGTTCATTAAATGTTGTTAGTTAAAAGTAAAATACTTTTGTTTTAAGAAAGGGAGATGTAATGATATCAGCAAATAGTGATGATATTTGTCTGTGTTTGATTACTTATGCCTTACAGCATATTTGTCTGTGTTTTTGATTACTTGTGCCTGACCAGCAGAGGTCATGTGAGAGACAAGCAGTCCAGAGGAGTTTTACTTTCAGTTTCATTCTAGATGCATCACAGCATAGTGTGTTCTGTAAAAAGCTGTAGAAAGTCTTGAACAAGACTTTAGATTAAACAACATTCTCTTTCAGAAATGAGTCTTTATTGAACCCAAAAAGAAATCAAAACACTCCCCTCCCTTCACCCCACCATTTATAGCTGTCTAGGCCCCTTGCTCTGGAATTCCTTCCCTAAATCCCACTGCTTCCCTACCTCCCTCTCCTCCTTTAATAGACTCCTTAAAAACCTCTTTGACCAAGCCTTAGGTCACCCTTCCTAATATCTCCTTCTTTGTCCACCTTTGTCTGATTACAGCTCTGTGAATCACCTGAGGATGTTTTTCTATGTGAAATGCACTATATAAATACAAGTTATTGCTGTTAATGCAAAGCAACTTTTCTCACACTGTGTAAATGTGGATACAGACATAAGTGCTCACTTATCATGTCAACAAAACAAAATGACTGCGCTGTGGCGGAGCCACCAGGGGGACTCTGATCTAATGTACATAATTATCTTTAACAAATTATTAGCTACAGAATTAATCTGTATCTTTGTTCATATCATTGCATGTACATAGCGCGGTCCCTTTAAGAATGAGACCAAACGCGATGATGTCATCACGTTGATCACGTGATCCTCCAGCGGCAGGAAAACGTGATGATGTCATGACGTCAGGCTGGGGAGCCGCCCTGGCCAGTCCTCGTGGAGCCAGCAAAGAGTACAGACCTGTAATGTAGTTCTCCTGTGTTTTCGTTTTAAACTCTGTTGATTAGTATTAAACATCGTTTGTTTGATAGACTGACTCGACCTCAGTCCTTTAGTTAGGAATCTAGCCATTCCTACAGTGGTGACCCCGAATTTTCGTGAACAATTTTCGCGGAAGAAGTGAAGCGCGACGAAACATGGATGCAAACTCCGTGGCTTTGAAGCTCCCACAGTTTTGGGAACAACAGGCGGCCTCCTGGTTCGTCCAAGCAGAAGCACAATTCGATCTCCGAAACATCGTTGCGGATCAGACCCGTTACCTTTACGTGGTCTCCGCACTCGACAGCTCCACGGCCTCACGGATCATCAGCCTGATCGAAAAAACCCTGGTTGACAGCAAGTATAATACTCTTAAAGCACGGTTAATACAGGTCTTCGGGCTCATGAAGGCGGAGCGTGCCCGTCGGCTACTCGCTTTGCCCGGGCTTGGCGATTCCAAGCCATCTGAGTTAATGAGCCAGATGCTCACGCTCCTTGGCTCAGAACCACAATGTTTCCTCTTTCGGGAGTTATTCCTGAGTCAACTACCCGAGCAGGTTCAGGCTGCCCTCACCAGATCGGAAGCCACAGATTGCGCAGCACTTGCTGCAGAAGCAGATACGATTTATGCGGTCACGCAGCAATTCTACGCCGCCACGAGGCACCCCTCCCCCGCGAACGTCACCCCAATGCCTCCATCCCCCGGCTTGTGTTTTTACCACGCCCATTTCGATGCAAAAGCCAGAGGCTGCCACCCTCCCTGTAGCTTCGCACCCAAAAAAAAACCGACATCACCAGCAGCAACTCCAGAAAAGGAGGACTGAGTCTGAGGGACGTTCCGCGGCCGCGATGGCGATTGGAAATTCCGGGATGTTCCTCTACATTACAGATTCCCTCTCAGGCCGGCGCTTTTTATGCAACACCGGGGCGCAGTGTAGCATCCTTCCTGCCTCAGCACTCGATATTCAGTTTGGGATGCACGGCCCCTCCCTCGCGGCAGCTAATGGTGGGGCCATTCGTTCCTTTGGCAAACGGCGGGTCCAGATGTGCTTCGGTGGGCAACGGTTTCAGTGGGAATTTATTACAGCCAAGGTTTCACAAGCCATCCTCGGCGCGGATTTCTTATGCGCCAACAGCTTCTTGGTGGATGTAAGAAATCGTCGATTGGTCAACGCGGCCACCTTCCACTCCATCCCTTGCTTCCGCAGTTCCGCAGCGTCGCACACTGTCTCCTGTGCGTTGCCCTCGCCGGACGAGTTCACTCGCCTATTAGGTGAATTCCCGGAGCTGACCAAGCCCACTTTCTCCTCCTCGGCCACTAAGCATGGTGCCGAACATTACATTACTACGACTGGCTCTCCAGTTTATGCACGAGATCAGCGCCTGGAACCCGGCAAGCTCACGGCTGCGAAGGCAGAGTTTGCCACGATGGAACGGCTGGGAATTATTCGCCGGTCGAATAGTCCCTGGTCCTCACCTCTCCACATCGTCCCGAAGCCCGGCGGTGGATGGCGGCCATGTGGGGACTACCGACGCCTTAATGACGCCACTATTCCCGATCGGTACCCGATCCCGCATACACAGGATTTCTCCGCCCATTTGGCGGGAAACTCAAACTTCTCCAAGGTCGACCTCGTCTGTGGCTACCACCAAGTTCCCGTACACCCGCAGGACGTCCAGAAAACGGCTGTCATCACTCCCTTTGGACTGTTCGAGTTTCTACGGATGCCATTTGGGCTCAAGAACGCCGCACAGGCTTTGCAACGACTAATGGACTCGGTCCTGCGGGATCTTCCCTTTTTATTTGTCTACCTTGATGACATCCTGATAGCCAGCTCTACCAAAGAGGAACACGTCTGCCATCCCCGCACCCTCTTTCGGCGCCTCAGCCAACATGGCCTCATAATCAACCCGGCCAAGTGTCAGTTCGGCCTACAACAGATTGACTTCTTGGGCCACCGCATTACTTCGGAGGGCGCAATTCCGCTGCAGTCAAAGGCCGAAGCAATTACGGCATTCCCAAGGCCGCAGTCCACCAAGGCTCTTCAAGAATTCCTGGGCATGGTGAATTTCTACCACCGCTTTGTGCCCAAGGCAGCACGACTCATGCAGCCCCTCTACGAGGCCCTCAAAGGCAAGGCCGGAAAGGATACAATAGCCTGGACGGTCGAAATGGACAACGCTTTCGACAACACAAAAACCGCTCTAGCCAATGCAACTATGTTGGCGCACCCTCTGCCAGGTGCCACCATCGCCCTTACCACCGACGCTTCCGACTATGCCAAAGGCGCGGTGCAGGAACAGTGGGTCAACGGGACGTGGCAACCACTGGCATTTTTCAGCCGCCAACTCCGGCGCAATGAACGCAAATACAGCACTTTCGACTGGGAGTTGCTGGCGCTGTTCCTAGCTATCCACCATTTCCGTTTTTTGTTAGAAGGACGTCCCTTCACTGCGTTTGTAGATCACAAACCACTGACCTTCGCCATGGCAAAGATCGCCGAACCGTGGTCGGCTCGACAGCAACGACAGCTAACTTTCATTCCAGAATTCACGACAGACGTCCAACACGTAGCTGGCAAGGACAACTTGGTAGCTGATTGCCTTTCTCGCGCGACCATCCGGCCGGTCCAGCTGGGCATCGATTATGCCCTCATGGCTACCGATCAGGCATCCGACCCTGAAACACAGGCGTATCGCACCAACACCTCTAGCCTCCAACCGACCAATGTGCAATTCCACGTTGCAGGCACCTCGTTACTCTGTGATGTCTCCATGGGAGATCCCCGCCCGATCGTTCCAGTCGCCTGGCGCCGCAAAGTTTTCAACGCCATACATGGGCTTTCGCATCCTGGCGTGAAGGCATTGCAAAAATTAATGTCGGCTAAGTTCGTCTGGAGAGGAATGCGTAAGGATATCCGCGACTGGGCTAACACCTGCGTCGTCTGTCAAACGTCTAAGGTGCAATGTCACGTTAAGGCCCCATTGGCCACGTTCGCAGTACCAGAAGGTCGATTCGACCATGTCAACGTGGACCTCGTCGGGCCACTCCCACTGTCGCAGGGGTTCACACACATCCTCACCATGGTCGATCGTACTACTAGATGGCCAGAGGCAGTTCCTCTGGTGTCTACTACGTCTGCTGATGTCGCCAGAGCATTCCTCTCCTCGTGGGTCGCATGTTTCGGCGTTCTGGCGGACATTTCTTCAGCCCGCGGTCCACAGTTCTCTTCCGAGCTCTGGAACGCTGTGGCCCAGGGTCTCGGCACCAAGCTTCACCGCACCACGGCCTATTACTCACAAGCAAACGGTTTGTGCGAACGTTTCCACAGATTGTTAAAGGCATCGCTGAGGGCCAGCCTCCAAGGCGCCAGATGGGTGGATAAGCTTCCGTGGGTCATGTTGGGTCTCCGCATGGCACCCAAAGAGGACCTGCAATCGTCCGCCGCGGAGCTCGTGTACGGCCAGCCACTCCGCATACCGGGAGATTTCCTGCCGCTTCCAACTGAGCCGTGGTCCGCAGCTGAACAACTCAGCAGCCAACGGGAAAAAGCCAGGGCTTTTGCGCCTATCCCAACTTCGCATCACGGCCTTCCATCTTCACACGTACCAGCGGAGCTAAAGAACGCTAAATTTGTATTCATTCGTTATGATGCCCATAGGGATCCGCTCAAGGCCCCTTACACAGGCCCTTTTTGCGTACTGGAGACAGGTGACAAGAGTTTCTCTGTAGACATTGGTGGTAAACCCGACCACATATCCATTGACCGTCTCAAACCGGCACACCTGGACATCGACCGGCCAGTAGAGACTGCGCAGCCACCACGACGTGGTCGACCTCCCGCTGCATCCACGCCAGACCGAAGGCTTCCACCCACCAGCCCGCCTGCTGTTCAACAACGTCCACTCCAAGGATACAGGAGTCGCTCTGACAGGCTTGTCAGACCTCCTAGTCGATTGACTTTTACTGTTAAAGACAATTCTGGGGGGGCGCATGTGGCGGAGCCACCAGGGGGACTCTGATCTAATGTACATAATTATCTTTAAGAAATTATTAGCTGCAGAATGAATCTGTATCTTTGTTCATATCATTGCATGTACATAGCGCGGTCCCTTTAAGAATGAGACCAAACGCGATGACGTTATCACGTTGATCACGTGATTCTCCAGCGGCAGAAAAACGTGATGACATCATGACGTCAGGCTGGGGAGTTACCCTGGCCAGTCCTCGTGGAGCCAGCAAAGAGTACAGACCTGTAATGTAGTTCTCCTGTGTTTTTGTTTTAAACTCTGTTGATTAGTATTAAACATCGTTTGTTTGATAGACTGACTCGACCTCAGTCCTTTAGTTAGGAATCAAGCCATTCCTACAGCGCACACATACAAAAGTCAATTTCTCATAACAGAGTAAAGGAAAAAGAAGCTTTCCTCCCCGCCCGTGATGTAATATGTGAGCCCAGTTTTGGAGGAAACCCATCCCTTGCATCAAGTCCACTTGATGACGATGCCTTCGCCATGCTGGAGCCCAGCTTCTCCTGCACTAAAGAGATCTCACTAAGCTTCCATTCCCTGTCGAAGGTCATGACTGGAGGATCCACCACAAGAGCTGCTGGTGCTAAGGTCAGACATCTGCCCATACCATGGACACCTCACAATGTCAGACCCTTCTAGACAAGGGAACTAGATGTGATATCTCCAATTTGCAGATGACACAAAGCCTGGTGGGCATGTGTGCTGTGAGGAGGATGCCGAGAAACTCCAGGATGATTTGGTCAGTTTGGGTGATTAGGCAGAAGCATGGCAGATGCAATATAACGTGCATAAATGTGAGGTTATCCACTTTGGTGTCAAAAACAGGAAGACAGATTATTATCTGGATGGCAATAGATTGGGAGAAGGGGACGTGCAATGAGACCTGGGTATCCTTGTGCACCAGTCGCTGAAGGTAAGCATGCAGGTGCAGCAGGCGGTTAAGAAGGCAAATGGTATGTTGGCCTTTGTAGTGAGAGCGTTTGAGTACAGGAACAAGGATGTCTTGCTGCAATTGTACAGGAGCTTGGTGAGACCACATCTTGAGTATTGTGTGCAGTTTTGGTCGCCTTATCTGAGGAAGGATGTTCTTGCCATGGAGGGAGTTCAGCGAAGATTCACCAGGCTAATACCTGGGATGGCAGGAATGACGTATGAGGAGAGATTGGGTCGATTGGGCTTATACTCGCTGGAGTTTAGAAGATTGAGAGGGGATCTTATTGAAACTTATAAAATTCTGACAGGACTGGACAGACTAGATGCAGGAAGGATGTTCCCGATGGTCGGGGAGTCCAGAACCAGGGGTTACAGTCTAAGAATAAGGGGTAAGCCATTTAGGACAGAAATGAGGAGGAATTTCTTCACCCAGAGAGTGGTGAACCTGTGGAATTCTCTACCAGAGAAGGCAGTAGAGGCCAATTCATTAAATATATTCAAGATGGAGTTGGATATATTTCTTAAGGCTAAAGGGATCAAGGGATATGGGGAGAAGGCAGGGACAGGGTACTGAATTTGGATGATCAGCCATGATCACATTGAATGGCGGAGCAGGCTCGAGGGACCGAATGGCCTACTCCTGCTCCTATCTTCTATGTTTCTATGTTTCTTCCAGTGTGTTTGCAGAGCAGCCACATTGAAGCTTCACACACACCATACCTTGTGCCTGTGGAACTCGCTCACAGAGTCACTGCCTAGAACTCTGAAAGTTTAAATGTGCAGCTAATTGTCGCTTGTGGCTTCTTGAGAATGGATTCTGCCGTGGGAAATCTTTTGCCTGAATGTTACCCCGGTAAGATTTCCTCAAGTCTACCACCTGCCACCAGGACTGATTTGCGAGATCCTAGGCCCTCCTTACAGTTGCCTCTAGCTTGTATTTTGTTATTGTTCCACAAAAGGATTGAACTTCAAACTTTTTTGGCTCTGATACTCAATTAATCCCTCATTAAAATGCAATGCAAAGCTGAAACTCCTGGCTCTAATCCACCATCTACTCCAAGTTTCTGAAGATACGCATTCCTTCAGTCAAGTCAAATGCTCTTGCACGTCGTCAGAATGGACATTTTTTATCTCATTGAGAAATCAACGTGGGACACCATGGAGACCCATGGTGCAGGACCTCACAGAGACCCATGGTGCAGGACCTCACAGAGACCCATGGTGCAGGACCTCACAGAGACCCATGGTGCAGGATCACAGAGACCCATGGTGCAGGACCTCACAGAGACCCATGGTGCAGGATCACAGAGACCCATGGTGCAGGACCTCACAGAGACCCATAGTGCAGGACCTCACAGAGACCCATGGTGCAGGACACCACAACGACACATGGTGCAGAGCATCATGAAAACCCATGGTGCAGAACACCACAGAGACCCATGTTGCAGGATACCACAGAGACACATGGTGCAGAACACCACAGAGACCCATGGTGCAGAACACCACAGAGACCCATGTTGCAGGACACCACAGAGACCCATGGTGCAGAACACCACAGAGACCCATGGTGCAGGATACCACAGAGACCCATGGTGCAGAACACCACAGAGACCCATGGTGCATGATACCACAGAGACCCATGGTGCAGGATACCACAGAGACCCATGGTGCAGAACACCACAGAGACCCATGTTGCAGGATACCACAGAGACCCATGGTGCAGGACACCACAGAGACCCATGGTGCAGGATACAACAGAGACCCATGGTGCAGAACACCACAGAGACCCATGGTGCAGGATACAACAGAGACCCATGGTGCAGGATACCACAGAGACACATGGTGCAGAACACCACAGAGACCCATGGTGCAGAACACCACAGAGACCCATGTTGCAGGACACCACAGAGACCCATGGTGCAGAACACCACAGAGACCCATGGTGCAGAACACCACAGAGACCCATGTTGCAGGACACCACAGAGACCCATGGTGCAGAACACCACAGAGACCCATGGTGCAGGATACCACAGAGACCCATGGTGCAGAACACCACAGAGACCCATGGTGCAGGATACAACAGAGACCCATGGTGCAGGATACCACAGAGACACATGGTGCAGAACACCACAGAGACCCATGGTGCAGGATACAACAGAGACCCATGGTGCAGGATACCACAGAGACACATGGTGCAGAACACCACAGAGACCCATGGTGCAGGATACAACAGAGACCCATGTTGCAGGATACCACAGAGACCCATGGTGCAGGATACAACAGAGACCCATGGTGCTGGACACCACAGAGACCCATGGTGCAGGACACCACAGAGACCCATGGTGCAGGATACCACAGAGACCCATGGTGCAGGACACCACAGAGACCCATGGTGCAGGATACAACAGAGACCCATGGTGCAGGATACCACAGAGACACATGGTGCAGAACACCACAGAGACCCATGTTGCAGGACACCACAGAGACCCATGGTGCAGGATACCACAGAGACCCATGTTGCAGGACACCACAGAGACCCATGGTGCAGGATACCACAGAGACCCATGGTGCATGATACAACAGAGACCCATGGTGCAGGATACAACAGAGACCCATGGTGCTGGACACCACAGAGACACATGGTGCAGAACACCACAGAGACCCATGGTGCTGGACACCACAGAGACCCATGGTGCATGATACAACAGAGACCCATGGTGCAGGATACAACAGAGACCCATGGTGCAGGATACCACAGAGACACATGGTGCAGAACACCACAGAGACCCATGGTGCTGGACACCACAGAGACCCATGGTGCTGGACACCACAGAGACCCATGGTGCAGGATACCACAGAGACCCATGGTGCAGGATACAACAGAGACCCATGGTGCAGGATACCACAGGGACCCATGGTGCAGGACACCACAGAGACCCATGGTGCAGAACATCATGAATACCCATGGTGCAGAACACCACAGAGGCCCATGGTGCAGAACACCACAGAGACCCATGTTGCAGAACACCACAGAGACCCATGTTGCAGAACACCACAGAGACCATGGTGCAGAACACCACAGAGACCCATGTTGCAGAACACCACAGAGACCCATGGTGCAGGACACCACAGAGACCCATGGTGCAGAACATCATGAAAACCCATGGTGCAGAACACCACAGAGGCCCATGGTGCAGAACACCACAGAGACCCATGTTGCAGAACACCACAGAGACCCATGTTGCAGAACACCACAGAGACCATGGTGCAGAACACCACAGAGACCCATGTTGCAGAACACCACAGAGACCCATGGTGCAGGATACCACAGAGACCCATGGTGCAGAACATCATGAAAACCCATGGTGCAGAACACCACAGAGACCCATGGTGCAGAACACCACAGAGACCCATGTTGCAGAACACCACAGAGACCCATGGTGCAGAACACCACAGAGACCCATGTTGCAGAACACCACAGAGACCCATGGTGCAGGACACCACAGAGACCCATGGTGCAGAACATCATGAAAACCCATGGTGCAGAACACCACAGAGACCCATGTTGCAGGACACCACAGAGACCCATTGTAGTGTATGTAACCGTTCCACCTTTAAGAGAACTATTTTAAGGGTTGCACTACTTTATCTTGGCTGCTGTATACTGTAATACCGGTGGTGACCACACCGGTATATAAGTGCTGTGTAATGATTTATTGGGCAGTTCCGCCCTGACCTTCGACTAGTAAAGACCTGTTAAAGTTTACTCTTGTGGTCTGTGTAATAACTCTCATTATAACACACAGACTTAACAGTGGCGACGAGTACGATCTTACCCTGCGGCAGAGATACATCCAAGGCAGTTTAACGGGCGTCGAGAAGAGGCATCCGCCCTCATCATTCTGCTGAGAAAAGACTCGGGTCTGCAGAGCAAAGGAAGAATTCTGACACGAAGCCTTCCATCAGCAACAGGCAGTGATCATCCCTTCTATCACGGTGGTGGGTAAGCCGATCAGCGACGAACAGCAAGTCGGCCACGTTGGCTGTGGAGTAGGGGAGGGAAAAACGGAAGATATAAGGGCGGAGAACTCGACCACGGCCGGGGAAAAGAGCCGGACAGAAGTCGGGGCCAGAGGCGCTGAGACTGGGGCAGCGTAAGGCACGGAAGCCGCGGTGAATGCAAACGCAGCCGGTGTGAGAGACCGGGCTGCAAGCGGGCTGGGAGACGCAACAGCGTCGAGAGAGAGCTCGACCGCGACCGGTGAAAAAGGCCAGGCAGCTACCGAGGCCGCAAGGTGCAGCGACCGGGACAGCGTAAGGCACGGGAGCCGCGGTGAATGCAAACGCAGCCGGTGCGAAAGACCGGGCTGCAAGCGGGCTGGGAGACGCAACAGCGTCGAGAGAGAGCTCGACCGCGACCGGTGAAAAAGGCCGGGCAGCTACCGAGGCCACGAGGCGCAGCGACCAGGACAGCGTAAGGAGCGGGAGAAAATAAAAAAAACCGCGGAGAACTCAGCCGCAGCCGGGGGGGAAAGGACCGGACTGCAAGAGGGGCTGGGAGGCACGATTCGAGAACCGCTGGGGAGGGCGAACACAGCAATACGGCAATCACCATTACAGCCAGCGGGGGACAAAGGCAAACGCGGGAAGCGGCATTTTCGTAGGCGGGGGAAGAAGACAAGCGCGGGAAACCGCCATTTTGAAAAAAAAATAAAGGAAAAATTCTTTTTGTTTCTCAAGATGATCGCGAGGATGCCTAAGCGTGGTAACATCAACGATTTCGATCCCGATGTTGAAGGTTGGGCCACGTATGTAGAACGCATAGAGATCTATCGTAAGGCAAATAAAATATCAAATCAAGATAAAGCACTAACCTTACTAAACTCAATGGGTGCGAAGACATACGGGCTATTGAAGCATCTTCTATCACCAGCTAAACCGGCGGATCAGACTTTCGCTAAAATTGTTGCTGTTCTGAAAAATCATTTGAACCCCACACCGCTGATGTTAGCGGAACGATTTAAATTCTATGCGAGAACGTAACTGAAAGAGGAAAGCAACGCGGAGTATTTAATTGAACTGCGTAAGCTAGCGAAATACTGTCAGTTTGGGGAAAGACTGACAGAGGCACTGAGAGACAAATTCGTGTGTGGATTGTCGAAAGAAGGAACACAAAAGCGGCTGCTTGAAGAGAATGATCTTACACTTGATAAGGCTGTCACTATTGCAGCATCGCACGAAGCCGCAGTGAGAGGCACTGCGGAAATGCAGCTGAAGGCAGCGGTACTCAGCGTAGATCAAATGGCTTTGGGTACAACGAAATGTTATCGTTGTGGAAAGACAACACACGATCAGAACTAATGCTGGTTTAAAAACCAGGAATGTAGAAAATGTGGCAAGCTTGGTCACATAGCTAAAGTATGCCGGTCAGGAAAGAAGACCAGCAACAAAAAGTCACCGCAGGAAAAGTGCAGAAAGGTACATAAGGTGGCTGAGAAGAGTTCGGATGAACAGAATTCGGATTCAGACTCCAACAGCAAGGAACTGGGTAGTCTGAGAATTCACAATGTGAGTAAGGAAGCTGACCGACAAACTATCTGGGTCACACTTCAGATAGCAGGAGTCCAAGTGAAGATGGAATTGGACACCGGATCGGCGTTGACGGTCATGAATAAGCAAGATTACAAGAGGTTATTCACACATATTCCCCTATGGGATACGGAGATAGTATTAAAGACATACATGGGGCAAAGAGTATACCCCATCGGAAAGATAAAAGTCAAGGTGATACACAAGGGCAAAGAACACCAAGGAATGGACATATATGTACTACCTGAGGGAGGTCCACCACTTCTGGGACGGGAGTGGATCAGGAAAATAAATATGGACTGGCACTCCCGATTGTCCAGAATATGGGATGAGGGCATATGCAGCAGTGACAGTGACAAAGCAGAGAGTGAGAACTCGGTGAAGACAATCAGCTCAGACTCTGGAACTGATGATGGTAAGACCAGCCCATGTGCAAAAGATAAGTCTAAAATGGACTTGCAGACTAATGATGGAAAAACGAAGGAGTGCATAAATGCTTCAGAAGAGAACAAAGTATCAGAACAGAATTCCACTGAACAACAACAACATAGTTTGACAGAGAATTCTGAGTCTGTCCAGTCTACAGACATGCACATTTCTGAGGAACACCGGGCTCGAACTCAATTCAATTTCAAACTACAACAGCAATTAGAACAAATGATTCGCCGTTTTGAGCAAGAGATGAATGCAAAGAAAAAGTTCTTTGACACAGAGTGGGAGAATCTGGAAAGACAGCAGAAGCAGTTGATTGAGAAAATGGAACAGGAACACACAAACCGTCTGCGTGATGAGGCCAAATGAATCAAAGCTGAGCAAGAAAGGGAATATGTCAAATTCATCGATCAGTTGAAAGCTAAGAAGGAAGAGCACCCTTTTGTGAGCAGTGTCAGCAGTAATAAGCCACTCAGGGAATTGGTGGCAGAGGCAAAAGCTGAAGTGATGGAGGAAATAGAAGACAATAGAGAGGATGCAGAAGATGATGACTCATCTGAACCATTATCACCCCTACGAGGTCACGCACGTGGTCCCTCCGAACTGAGCCAAATCAGTCTGGAAGCAGAAAAACTTCCCAAGGTACTCGAGCCTTTAGAAGTCAACAATGCTGGTTCTGAAGTTATGAAAGTTCAAGCTGTTAAGTCCAGTGAAGGACTATTAGATGAGTCACCCCAGCAACGAGAACCTACTACACCACCGAAAACTACTACACCACCGAGGCGTTATCCGGACCGAGTCAGGAAGCCTCCAGAGAGACTGAATCTGTGAACTGCTTTTACATGAAGTTGTGTATATATGTTATGATGTTATGTTTAATGGGGAATATCACAGAATCACAGAATCACAGAAACCCCACAGTGCAGATAGAGGCCATTTCGGCCCATCGAGCCTGCACCGACACATATCCCACCCGATCCCCGTAACCCCTACACCAACACATATCCCACCCTATCCCCGTAACCCCACGTATTTAATCCCCCTAACACTAAGGGTCAATTTATCATAGCCAATCAACCTAACCCGCACATCTTTGGACTGTGGGAGGAAACCGGAGCACCCGGAGGAAGCCCACGCAAACACAGGGAGAATGTGCAAACTCCACACAGACAGTCACCCGAGGCCGGATTCGAACCCGGGTCCCTGGCGCTGTGAGGCACGGTTAAGCTAAAAAGGGAGGATTGTAGTGTATGTAACCGTTCCACCTTTAAGAGAACTATTTTAAGGGTTGCACTACTTTATCTTGGCTGCTGTATACTGTAATACCGGTGGTGACCACACCGGTATATAAGTGCTGTGTAATGATTTATTGGGCAGTTCCGCCCTGACCTTCGACTAGTAAAGACGTGTTAAAGTTTACTCTTGTGGTCTGTGTAATAATTCTCATTATAACACACAGACTTAACACCCATGGTGCAGAACACCACAGAGACCCATGGTGCAGGATACCACAGAGACCCATGGTGCAGAACACCAGCAAGACTGTAAAGAATAGGAGAGAAGAAGAAGTAAATAAGGAAATAGTGTTTATGTGTTGCCAAGCTTGAGTTTTAAAAGCCTGTAGATTGTAAGGGGGAAAGAAGGCTGAGGGAGATAAGGAGCACCACGGTATTGAAATCCTAGGAATGAATGAGTTAGAGAAGGAGTGCAGTGAATCAAATCTTTATTTCAACTCAGTGAGGATTTGAGAGGAGGTAGAGTGTGTAGGATTGCGCATTTACGAAAGAAGAGAGGAATGTTCAGAGAACAAATGACCACAGTAGCATCGATAGAATAAATTCAAGAAGGATTGGATCATAGGGAGAGGGATGACCAACATTCAATGGCAAGCTGTCTTGCATAATGCTCTTCCTTCAGGTGTCTCCAGGAAGCTTCGTAAAGATACCATTTGCGATACTCTGTCAGTTATACCATGTGATAGGCAATCGGCACTACACCAATCTTCTTTAGATTGGCGTAACTTGGGTATTTCTCTAACTGGGACATCTTCATTCCTCAGATAATTGGATAAACCTAACAAGGGTTTAAAACCTTAAAACAAATTGACAGAATTCTGTAAAACACCACCCCTTTCCCCAATTCAGTACGAACCTCTCCACTGGAAGACGTCAAAGACTGAAGAGATACTCAGTGGAATAGCCTGTTGACAATTGGGAGGGAACCAAACACATTTTACAAGCGAATTAAAAGGTATGCATTCAGGAACAAAAAACCTGGAGCATTCCAACCTGAATAAAGGATCCATTACCAATCCCAATTGGAAACATTTGCTGTTAGTAATTTAAACTGTGGGAAAATGCTTAAGGAGAAGTCCCAAACCTCTATCACTGAGTTCTGCAGTCAATCCAACCCGTGCTATAAATCATTTTGAAGGTACTATGGGGACTGGCATTGGGGGTGGGGTTACATGTGTGCGAGAGCCTTTCCCGTGCACTGTCTTGATGAGCGAACACGCAGGCAGATAGATGGTGGTAATAATGTGCGACTTTGTCTGAAAGTAGCAGTAATAAATCTCGAGCAGTGGCCTCCTTCTACATCTGGTAAAGCACCGCAGCATCCAATGGCTCGTGCAGATTTAAACAATCTTTTCTGATTAAAGGTATGTAGATAATGACAGGAACTGTGCATTCAAGGCACACTGTTAATCACAGAGTACTTCCCGTTTACAGCGCCACTTCCATATACAATTTGTTCCTATGAATTAGCAACTACCCCCAGGCACATCAATCCTTTGCTTAATCAGGTTGCTTTTGTCCCCCAACAGAATGGAACTGTTTGAACATGGGGGATAAGATCCATCTTCTGTTTCTGCACATGTAAAACCTTTCCTTTTGTCTATCCAGTATTTAATGACAATTTATTCAATCTTCCTCCCCGCCCCCCCAACAACCTCCACAGAAGGCATTGACTCCTTGCTGAATTTGGATCCCACCAGCCACCCTCCAAATCCTTACTCGTGACTCTCCTACCTGTTTGAAGCTGAGATCCAGACGGTGGGGTCAGCCACTTCACTCGATTGTGGAGAGTGGAGGGAGGGGGAGGGGGCATCGCAGCCAGTGCTGCCCTCTCCAGGCATCCATGCATGTCCACTTTCCATCAGGATAGAAATCAGCAACAGGAACCTCTGGCTGATATTTCTGCTCCCCCAATCCAAGGTAGTCAAGGTCAGTTTTAACACCCCCTACTACCAACCCAGCTGGGATCAGCTAACTCATTTACGAACTGAACAATCGTCAAAGTAGGTACATGTAAATGTAGGGAGGGACATAATCCACAAGTTCTATTAGGCTGAGATAGGCGGGGCGGAGTCACAACCTTGAGATTCCACAGGGCTCCGTTTTAAACATGAGACAATGGGGGACCCGGAACTAATGCAGGTCAGCGAGCACAGGGGTGATGGGTGAACGGCACACAGTGCAATTTAGGATACGGGCAGCAGAGCTTTAGATGAGCTGATATTTATGGAGTATGGAAGGCGGGACGCCAGCCAAGAAAGCACAGGAGGTGAAAACGGCATGGTGAGGGTTTCAGCAGCAGGTGAGCTGAGGCAGGGGCAGAGACGGACATCCAGATGCTACCTTGAAGACTCATTCCAAACCTAGAGAACAGCCTCCATCATTAAGTCTCCTGTGACATGCCCAAGAAGTTTCAATGGGACCTGTGGACCATCCGACATAGTAACCAACGGGGAACTCCTCTCTCCTGGCCATGGGATGTTCTACGTCCACTTCAGAGTGTAGACAGGGTCTCGGTTTAACGTCTCATCTGAAAGACGGCACCTCTGACAGTGCAGCGCTCCCTCAATATTGAAATGGAGTGTCAGCCTAGGTTTTTGTGCTCAAGTCTTTGGAGTGGGACTTGAATCCATGACCTTCTGACTCAGAGGCGAGACTGCTACCAACTGAGCCACAGCTGACACCTAAAGAGTGAGAAGTGCTGTGTCAGCCTAGATTATTTGCTGATGGCTCTGGAGTGGGATGCAGAGGTGACAGTGCTACCACTGAGCCATGACTGAGGCCTAAAAACATTGCCTCAAAGGTCCTGTGTAGGCAAAGAATAGCCAAAGCAATATAGAGAAAGCTCACGATGTGGTCTCCTCTGCATTGGGGAGACCAAACGCAGATTGGGTGACCACTTTGCAGAACACCTCCGTTCAGTCCGTAAGGATGACCCCGAGCTTCCGGTCGCCTGTTATTTTAATTCACCACCCCATTCCCACTCAGACCTCACTGTACTCGGGCTCTTGCATTGTTCCATGGAAGCTCAGCGTAAGCTCGAGGAACAGCACTGTAGGGGTCGCAAAATCCCCTCAGCCCCCGAAGATCGGGAAACATTAATCCACATCGTGGACGAAGACTTGTGTGATTTAAATTGTCTCTGGGTTGGACAATGTTTTAAAACATACCCAGAACCACAAAAGGCTGCGTTAAAAAGCTCGTACGCTAGGCAGCACGTGGGCACTGGAAACAAAGGACTTTGTGAAAATCGCACACTTTAAGATTGTACATTTTATTAAAAGATGTATTCTTGAGTTTTGGACTTTTTAAATTGCCCAGGGCATAAAAATGGCTGAACAGACCTCATGGAAACAGAATTATAAAAAGGCAGCAGAACAGGACAGACAGACTGTTAGCATATGAAAAGCTCAGCGCGGCCCTGTAGTAAGTTTGAATGGAGCCCGAGCTGTCAGTCGCCCTGTGGTATTGGGCGGGTACGGTAACCTACAAGCTGCTTGTTTACACTGGGGAGTAGCCCATTTGAATCAGCCAATCATCGGACAGCAAGCACAATGGGCTGTTTACACACATCCATTCACTGAAATTGACTCTACTACATGATGTCTCCATGTATGAATGGAAGAAGTTAAAAGCCCTTCTCTTGTGTATTCGGACTTTCCAGTGCGAAATTGTGCACGGACGTTCTCGGCACGAAAACAGCAGGGACTCCCAGGGTATAAAGATTAAGCCCAGGAAGTCCTCTATCTCTCTTTTTGTCTCTTCTACTCTTTGGACTGCAGGTGAGCAAGGCTTCTGACCCACTAGCAAGACAATCTAGTGAGAAGTAAAGGGGTGGTAATTTAAGGGAAATGTTGCTAAGATTGTAAGATTAACATTGTAGCTATTTATCCCTCATTTTTGCCGTCTGCCTTCCCCTGTTAAGCAATTTTACCGTGATTACTTTGATCGTGTGGTGTAGTTTTTTAGTGTTAATAAAATTTGACTTTCTTGCATCCAGACCATTTGTCCGTTTTTAATATATCATTAATTATAAGTTCCTCCAGTCAGAACTGGAAGGGATGGTTTAACGATTCAAAACCGCTGATTGGAATTGGTCACAGTGCAGTGGCAAAAGGCTGCCTGACCAGGTAAATTACCGTAAACCAGGCAAATGATGCCCCCGCTACAAATTGGCGACCGCAGCAGGACTGGAGGCAGTTTTTGATATGATAAGTGGTCTGGATCTGGAGAAAGCATCAGCTCTTGCTTTTCTTGCTTTCAGTCTGTGGGTAGCCCTGCAGAAGTTAGCGGCAGCGTGTAAGCTGACCTATTATAGTATAGGTGACTGGGTTAAGAAGGGTGAGATGAGGGTGCGGGAGGAGGTTACAGAGGTCAAGAATTGGGAGTCAGAGTTTGAAAAATGCCAGGCGGAGGTAGAACACCTCATAAGAGAGGTGAATGAGGCCAGAGATAGTGGGATGAGGGTGCGGGAAGAAAATGCACGCCTCACACTAGAGGTCACAAAATGCCAGGCAGAGATAGAGCGCCTTGTGCAGGAAGTCACAGAGGCTAGGGACAGTGAGATGAGGCTACAGGAGGAAAACGCACACCTCACCCAAGGAGCTAGCGAGGGCAAAAGCCATGCGAGGCACAAGATAGAGTTCCTAAAGTGCCAAATTACAGAAGCAAAGAGTAACGATATGGGACTACAGGAAGAGAATGCCCGCCTCACCTCAGAAGTAACAGAACAGGAGGAAAAGATTAGGGAGGTAAAGGCAGCTTATAAGCTGGCCTGCGACCAAAGGTTTAGTGGAGCAGATCATACCCCATGTAACAGAAAGATGGAGAGTTTGGGTATGGAGTTATTAAGGACTAAAGGGATGGTATGTCTCATAAGTCGGAAGCGAAGTCCGTCGGACAGTACCAGCAGCCCAAATCAAACCGCCCCACAGGCAGCACCCAGACAGAGCTGGCTAGGGAATTAGAGATCCCAAGGCCGCAGGCCACAGCTCTGAGTTTGGAGGAGCTCTGGCAGCAAGAAGGGGTGGACAATGGGTTGGTAGGAGAACGCCAGCAGGTCCCGCTAGGCAGGCGGGGACCAGGACCAGTGTATCCCCTCCAACAATGGAGGTACTGTCCGCCCATGAACGATAATGACCCTGGGGCTGTTCAGCATACCTATCTGGTACCCTATGATACCCAACAGCTCAGAGGCCTGGTGAAACATATTCCCCTGCTCTCCGAAAAGGGAGACCCCTCAATGCACTTCCAAGAGATAGAACAGGCAGCCTGTGTTAACGGCTGTGATAATGAAGAGAAAGCCAAAATGTTGCTTTTCTCTGTAGATAGTAAGCTCTATCAGACCCTTTCAGATGAGGCTAAGAGAGGGCAGAAGTGTTTTGAGGACCTAAAGGAGGAAATACTGGAAGCCATGGGTGCGAACGACGGCAGTCCGTTCGATCGCATAGGGAAAACACTGCAGAAGGAAGGGGAGACCCCACAGGCATGGCAGACAGGCTGTGGCCAGTCTACAACAGCGTGTGTACAGGGGGACAAGATAGAGCACACCTGAACCAGCGGCAGTGGACCCAATGGCTTCGTTGCCTGGTGTCCAATTGCCTGCCCCAGATAAAAGCAAAGGCTGATACTTGGTTTGACCACCGAGACACCCTAGCAACCGAAGAGACTGTAATCTGGCAGCTCACGGTAGCACATAGGAATGGTCAGAATAGTGTGACCCCCCAGCAAAAGGGTAAGGTCCACGAGGTTAAACCTGGGGCTCAATACAAGAAAGAGTGGCGCCAGAAGGGGAGCCGTCCCTCCCAGAACAAGATCACTTGTTACAGGTGCGGGGAGGATGGCCACTGGTGCAGGGATTGTGAAAAGCCTGGGAGAGATGATAAAGCCAGGACCCCCGCAGCCCCAACACAGAAGGCAGAGACAGAAACTCCTCCCGATACAGTCGAGTCCGTCATGGAGTCGATAAAATCTTTCCTCAGGGCCAATCAGGGAAAGGTAGCAGCCATCAGTGGTGCTGCAGCCCCCTCGCCCACCTTTGCCTCCCCACAATGACTGGAGCCCACGCAGCCTGTCCGTCTGTGTAATCTCCGGTACGATGAATGGTACGCTCGTACAGATGGAGGTAGAGAAGGTTACAGGGACTTATCTATTGGATACGGGGGCATCATGCACCGTGATCCATATGGATAATCCCACCACCTCACCTCTGTCTAACGGGGTTCCATACATACTATCGGGATTTACCGGTCAGGAGCAGGCGGGGGTACACTCCAGACCCCTCTCAGTCAAACGAATTTCTGGGCAGGCAGCAGACAGCATGGGGAAGCAGCATCGGAATAATCGGCTGCTGCTCGAGCCGAGCAAGAGTCACTAGTGGGAGATAGGAGACCTAGTGATGGTAAGAAACAATGCCCAGAATGGAAGTTTAGAGCCACTCTACATGGGACCCTATAGTATAGTTGATAGGGCCAGCCCCATGGTCTATGCGGTAAAACTACCCCGGTGCACAAAGTGGTTCCACGCCAGCCATTGTAAATTGTATAAATCTGACCATACAAGTTCAAGTCCACAGGCTGTAAAGACAGGCGCTGTGGCTTGTTTCAAGGGAAAAGTTGTCCGGCCCACCAATTGGGACACTTCCCCGCCCCAGTGGGACCTAACTTTTGGCCAAAGTTTAAATTTGAACCAGTTACTTAATTCAGAATCAGAGAAACCGCAGCCTGAGATTAGCAATCTGCAGACTGCTGCGAGTTCATTCACAGAAAATCGCTTGGGGGGCTCCAGGGAGGAGCCGCCTTTTGTAGAGACTGCCCGCGCATGCATAGTCACTGGTCTGGAGACAGGAATTCCTCAGTCTTTTGAACGGCCTGTTTGCGCAGGCGCAGTTCCCCAGCCCGTGACCACAGCGGCTCCTCTTCAGTTTTCCCGTGCAGGCACAGTCGCCTGTTTGAGTACAGAGGTTTCACAGCCTCTGCCATGGGTCTCCGGGGAGGAGGTTCGCACAGGCGCAGTTCCCCAGCCCGTGACCACAGTGGCTCCTCTTCAGTTTTCCCATGCAGGCGCAGTCGCCTGTTTGAGTACAGAGGTTTCACAGCCTCTGCCGTGGGACTCCGGGGAGGAGGTTCGCGCAGGTGCAGTTCCCCAGCCCGTGACCACAGCGGCTGCTCTTCATCGAATGAAGATATGGTTATACAGAATGTTGGGGATCACCTCGCCACTGGACAAATCCAGGAGGAGACCCCGCAGCGACCTTCAGGAGAAACCGGACAGGGTCCGGAGGAACCTGCCTACTCATCCTACGTGGAAGAGATGGCCCCAGCTGGGTGCTCAGCACTATCCTGACTGAATTTCACTTGCGGGAGACCTCGCTATTCAGGAGTCATGGTGGGGAAGCGCGGGTGCCTTGTCAGATAGGGACGCGTTCCCCGGGAGTGGGTGGTGATGGCCCGGGAAAGATTGTAAAGGGGAGGGGGAGACCCAAGAGTCATGTGGGTGCGTTCGGGGAAGGGAGGAACTCACCTGGGGCCCACGGGCAAAGTTAGAGTGTAAGTGTGGCTGGGAAGGATGAGTGGGTGGCTGGATCTGGGATCCAAGTTTGAGTGTGGGGCCAGTGAGAGCCGCCACACAGGCACCCATCATTTTCTGCAGCTAGTCGAGGGAAGACGGGAGGGGGAGGTACTGGGAATCGCGATCCCATACTCCCTGGTCTCGGTCTGTGAAATATGAGGGGTACCCCGCCTCCACAAAGAGACAAGGGAACGGCTCGGGGCTGGCAGATCAGACTGCTCTGTAAAATCCATTCTGTTAGTTTTAAAAGTTTAAGACCATTAAAGGGGGGGGGGTGGAAGGAACATTTACTGCCCGGGTGGGAGGAACAATACCCACTCGAATTTCACGACCCATCATTGGCACGTGATGGTCGGGGTTTATTTCAGCATTTTGTTTCAAATTTTTAATGAAGATTTTTGTATTTTGTTTTACAGTTCCAAGTGGTGCAGAGGTGTAGGACCCTCTCAGTGCTTGGGATCATTTTTGATTACATTGTATAACAAAGATTGCAACATTTTGTAATATGTTATAATGTAACAAGTGGTGCAGGGGTATGAGTCCCCCAATTGTAACATTTTTTAATTGATGTATCTGCAGATGCCTACTGTACCACGGTTTGTCTCGGATTTGAGGGGAATAGACGGATCAGGGAATCAGTGATAGGTAGCTATAGGTAAATACAGGGGATGATTGTTTGTGGGGGGTCAGCAAGTTTTGCTCACTTCTTGAAGAGGATACTACAAGCAAGTTGGAAGTATCCAAGGGTGGAATGTAGGGGTCGCAAAATCCCCTCAGCCGCTGAAGATCGGGAAATATTAATCCACATCATAGACGAAGACTTGTGTGATTTAAATTGTCTCTGGGTTGGACAATGTTTTAAAACATACCCAGAATGCAAAAGGTTGCGTTAAAAAGCTCGTAAGCTAGGCAGCACGTGGGCACTGGAATCAAAGAACTTTGTGAAAATCGCACACTTTAAGATTGTACATTTTATTAAAAGATGTATTCTTGAGTTTTGGACTGTTTAAATTGCCCAGGGCATAAAAATGGCTGAACAGACCTCATGGGAACAGAATTATAAAAAGGCAGCAGAACAGGACAGACAGACTGTTAGCATATGAAAAGCTCAGCGTGGCCCTGTAGTAAGTTTGAATGGAGCCTGAGCTGTCAGTCGCCCTGTGGTATTGGGCGGGTCCGGTAACCTACAAGCTGCTTGTTTACACTGGGGAGTAGCCCATTTGAATCAGCCAATCATCGGACAGCAAGCACAATGGGCTGTTTACACACATCCATTCACTGAAATTGACTCTACTATGTGATGTCTCCATGTATGAATGGAGGAAGTTAAAAGCCCTTCTCTTGTGTATTCGGACTTTTCGGTGCAAAATTGCTCACGGACCTTTTCGGCGCGAAAACAGCAGGGACTCCCAGGGTATAAAGATTAAGCCCAGGAAGTCCTCTCTCTCTTTTTGTCTCTTCTACTCTTTGGACTGCAGGTGAGCAAGGCTTCTGACCCACTAGCAAGACAATCTAGTGAGAAGTAAAGGGATGGTAATTTAAGGGAAATGTTGCTGAGATTGTAAGATTAACATTGTAGCAATTTATCCCTCATTTTTGCCATCTGCCTTCCCCTGTTAAGCAATTTTACTGTGATTACTTTGATCGTGTGGTGTAGTTTCTTTAGTGTTAATAAAATGTGACTTTCTTGCATCCAGGCCATTTGTCCGTTTTTAATATATCATTAATTATAAGTTCCTCCAGTCAGAACTGGAAGGGGTGGTTTAGCAATTCGAAACTGCTGATTGGAATTCATCACAGTGCAGTGGCAAAAGGCTGCCTGACCAGGTAAATTACCGTAAACCAGGTAAAGGATGCCCCCCTACAGCACAGCATCTTCCGATTAGGCACTTTACAGCCTTCCGGACTCAATATTGAGTTCAACAATTTCAGATCATAACCTCAGCCCCCATTACATTTTTACTTATTTTTTATCCACACCATTGTTTTGGCCCTTTCCCCCCCCCTTTTTCTCTCTCCCACATGGCAGCTGTCTCCCATTCTGCCAGCGCATTTCACACCTAATCTAGAGCCGTCTTTTGTCTCCACTATTCCGATCACCATCTCGTCTCGTTTTGAATACCTCTTAATGTCTCTTCACTTCTCTTTTGTTCTCTCCCAGCCTGGCCTCTTAATCTATTTCATTTCCTGTGCTTTTCCAGTCTTGCCAAAGGGTTTGACCCGAAACATTGACTCTATTTTCTCTCCACTGATGTTGCCTGGCCTGCTGAGTTTTTCCAGCATTTTCTGTTGTTATTTTGGATTTCCAGCATCTGCAGTATTTTGCTATCGTAATAGAGAAAGGTCTTCTGCTTATTATTCTGGACTCACTATCATACTTGCTTAGACATCAGTACAAGTGTAAATACTGGAGGATGTGAGGCGTCCCTGCTCCCTCAGAGCAATCTGAGACACAGAAACCAAAAGTAAATCCAGACTGCAAAGGGTAAAAAGACCCAAAAGGTTAACAGTCTGCATCCCTTTAAATTTCACTTCCATGCAATTTACTGCTCCCACCAATAGCGTGCTCCCTCTGCCCATCCAAATCTGCACCCTGAGCTAGGATTAGTTATGCAAATAGCTGGCCCTGGTAAATTGAGTGCTGTTAGCACATTATAATTCTTGGTAGAGCAGATGAAAATCAGACTCGATAGGTTTTATTTTATTAGAGAACGGACAAATCCACTCTAAACTAGGACCAGATTGAGAAGCAAACAGCTCGCAAAGGGGTCTGGTAAGGAAACATACCCAACTATACCATGTAACTCCCAGAAAGCCTAAGGGATGCTTGCTGCAAAGTGTTGCCTGTTCCATATGTACAAATCATTCATGCCAAGCCTTCCAGCAACTTTCTGTCAGCTGTGGCTCAGTTGGTAGCACACTCGCCTCTGAGTCTGAAGGTTGTGGGTTTAAGTCCCACTCCAGAGACTGGAGTATGAATCTAGGTTGAAACTTCAGTGCAGTACTGAAGGAGTGCTGCACTGTCGGAGGTGCCGTCTTTCAGATGAGACGTTAAACCGAGGCCTCGTCTGCCCTCCCAGATGGACATGAAAGATCCTATGGCACTATTGTGGAAAAAGAGCAGGGGAGTTCTCCCTGGTGTTCTGTCCAATCATATCCCTCAACCAACATCAAGAATACAGGTCATCCGGTCATTCATCTCACTGCTGTTTGTGGGACCTTGCTGTGCACAAATAGGTTGCTGCGGTTCCTACATTACAACAGTAACTACACTTCAAAATTAATTCATTGGCTGTAAAGCACTTTAGGACGTCCTCCTCCAACTCCACCACCGGTGTACCATGGCTGCAGTGTGCAGTGTGTACCATCTACAAGATGCACAGCAGCAACTCGCCAAGGCTTCTTCGACAGCACCTCCCAAATCCGTGACCTCTTCCACCTAGAAGGACAAGGGCAGCAGGTGCATGGGAACACCACCGCCTCCAAGTTCTCCTCCAAGTCACACCATCCTGACTTGGAAGTATATCGCCGATGCTGCGTCGTCACTGGGTCAAAATCCTGGAACTCCCTCCCTAACAGCACTGTGGGAGCACCTTCACCACACAGACTGCAGCGGTTCAAGGCGGCGGCTCACCACCACCCTCTCAAGAGCAATTAGGGATGGGCGATAAATGCTGGCCTTGCCAGCGACGCCCACAGCCCATGAATGAATGAAAAAAAAGAAAGGCACTATTTCAATCAAGTTCGGCCTTGCCAGCGACGCCCACATCCTGAGAATGAATTAAAAATAAGACAAACAGAAAAATTCTTAATTGGAAACTTCACAACTTCCACCACATTAAAGCCCAGTGCATGTGTGGGCTAATTGTAACAGTGAGATTGATTTTGAAGCGTGAGACTAAGCTGCTTGCTGCTGATAATGGTGGTTTGAAACGGCGATGCGTTCCCAGTGCTGAAGTCTCTCATCTTGATGAGCACAAAAATTCACAAAGAAGTTGCTTAATCTACATATAGGAGCTCTAATGGCTCTTTGAAAGGGCTATTCAATTAGTCCCTGCTCTTTCCCCATAGCCCTGCAAATATTTCCTTTTCCAAATATATATCCAGTTCCCTTTTGAATATTTCTATTGAATCTGCTTCCACCATCCTTTCAGGCAGTGCATTCTGGATCAAAACAACTCGCTGCGTAAAAAGAACTTCTCCTCATCTCCCCTCTGGTTCTTTTGCCAATTATCTTAAATGCACCAGATGCTGCGGTACTAAGCGTTACAGAACAGGAAGGTCTTTGGTCCCTGGGCTGAGCTGAGTTAACTGTTCACAGGATGGACTCCATCCCTCTCCCTAACATCAGTCTGAGGCTGAACCATACTGTTCGCAAGCTTGGTGTCATATTTGACCCTGAAATGAGCTTCTGACCACATATCCGTGGCATAACAAAGATCGCCTACTTCCACCTCTGTAACATCACCTGTCTCCGCCCTTGCCTTACCTCATCACTGCTGAAACCCTCAACACACTCCTGGCTGGTCTCCCACATTCCACCCTACGTAAACTTGAGGTCATCCAAAACTCTGCTGCCCGTGTCCTCACTCGCACCAAGTCCCATTCACCCATCTCCCCTTTGCTCGCTGACCTACATTGACACCTGATTTAGCAGCACCTCGATTTCAAAATTCTCATCCTTGTTTTCAAATCCCTCCATGGCCTCACCCCTCCCTATCTCTGTAATCTCCTGAGATATCTAATTCTGCCTTCTTGAGCATCCCTGATTATGATCGCTCAACCATTGGTGGCCGTGCCATCTGTTGCCTCGGCCTGAAGGTCTGGAATTCCCTGCCTAAACCTCTCCACCTCGCTACCTCTCTTTCCTCCTTTGACCAAGCTTTTGGTCACCTGCCCTAGTCCTTATGTGGCTCGGTGTCAAACTTTTTGTCTTAAAATATTCCAGTGAAGTGCCTTGGAACGTGTTACAATGTTAAAGGCACTATATAAATACAATTGTTGTTCTTGTTGTTGAATGTGTTAGACACAGATCAATGAAAGAACCAAATAAAGAGTCTGGGGAGAGAGTGGGACAGACCACACGAGATTCCCCAACATGGCTATAGATGGAGATAATCACAACTGTTATGTCTGAATAACTACTCAAACTGGTTTGGCAAAATAATGGCTGCTTTTGTTTAGAAATCTGGAACCTTCTATCCAAAGAAGAGGAGATCCTGGAGTGTAATTGCTACAGCGTTCTTACTCCTATCAGGGGTCCTCTCGTGTTCAACTAACAATACGCAAGTAGAATACGTAACAGCAGCCAGAAAGAGTTGGAAGAAATTGCTTAAAATACACAACAGCATTAACAACATAATGTAGGAATGTCTAGTTCCTATCCAAAGACTGAGGCCCACTCAGGCGCTCAAACAAAACGAAATTTAATGGAAACTAACAGGTTTAAACAAGTAACTACAGGAGAACATCGAGTGTAGGCCTACTCAGTTCGGAGGCCCCACGAGGACTGCCCCGGAGGTCCCGTGGTTGACGTCATGATGTCATCACGTTCTTCCCGCCAGTGGGGGATCACGTGATGAACGGCATGATGTCATCGCGTTTACCCGCGCTGTTAAAGTAATCACGCTCTGTACAAGTAAACAGTAAAAATACAGATACAGACTCAGGCTGTAGCTAACATGTTGTTAAAGGGAATTATATACAAACGATCTAAGTCCTTTAGTGGCTCCGCCACATGCACCCCCCCAGAATTGTCTTTAACAGCAAAAGTGAGACGGCGAGGAGGCCTGGCAAGCCTGTCCGAGCGACTTCTGTAACCCTGAAGTGGAAGCTGATGGACGGTGGTCGAGCTGGCTGGTGGCTGTGGTGGATCTGGCATGGCGACTGTGGGCGGTCAGCCACGTTTTGGTGGTTGAGCGATCTTAACTGGGCGGTCCAGGTCTAAGTGTGCCGGCGTCAACTGGTCAACCGGAATGTGGTCCGGTTTACCTCCGATATTGACTGAAAAGGTATTATCTCCCGGCTCTATGACGCGGAAGGGACCAGTGTAAGGGGGCTTGAACGGATCCCGGTGAGCGTCGTGGCGGATAAACACATAGTCGGCGCTCTTCAGCTCAGCCGGGACATGGGAGCTCTGTAAGCCGTGATGCGACGTAGGCACTGGAGCGAAACATCTGGCCGCCTCCTGGTGGCTGACGGGTTGTTGGGATGCGGACCATGGCTCCATTGGAGATGGGAGGAAATCCCCATGTACTCGAAGTGGCTGGCCATAAACGAGTTCCGCCGAGGACGATTGCAAATCTTCTTTGGGCGCCATACGAAGGCCTAAAAGGACCCATGGAAGTCTGTCCACCCATCCCGCGCCTTGAAGACTGGCCCGCAGAGCGGCTTTGAGCGACCTGTGGAATTGCTCGCACAGGCCGTTCGCCTGTGGATGATAGGCGGTGGTGCGATGTAGTTTGGAGCCGAGCCCCGAGCTACAGTGTTCCAGAGCTCAGAGGAAAACGGCGGTCCACGATCGGAAGAGATGTCCGCCAGTACCCCGAAACGAGCAACCCAAGAGGAGATGAAAGCTCTGGCTACGCCTGCCGAAGTGGTGGAAACCAAAGGAACTGCCTCTGGCCATCTAGTGGTGCAGTCTACCATTGTGAGGATGTGTGTAAAACCTTGAGAAGGTGGAAGAGGCCCCACGAGGTCTACATTCACGTGGTCGAACCGACGTTCTGGAACAGCGAAAGTGGCCAATGGAGCTTTTACATGACACTGTACCTTGGCCTTTTGGCAGACCACGCAGGTGTTGGCCCAGTCACGGACATCCATGTGCATACCCCTCCAGACGGATTTTGACGACATCAGCCTTTGCGAGGCCTTCATGCCAGGGTGTGACAACCCGTGTATGGCGGCGAACACTGTTCGGCGCCAGGCGACTGGTATGATAGGGCGGGGAGCTCCCATGGAGACGTCGCAAAGTAGCGTGGTGCCTACGGCATGGAATTTGACGTCGGCCGCTTGGAAGCTAGAGGGGCTGGTTCTGTACGATTGGACCTCTGGGTCCGAGGCTTGATCCGCAGCCATTAGGGCATAGTCGATTCCGAGGTGGACTGCGTGAACAGCCGCGCGGGAGAGGCAATCCGTCACCAGGTTGTCTTTACCGGACAAATGCTGGATGTCCGTGGTGAATTCTGAAATGAACGTCAGGTGACGTTGTTGCCGAGCTGACCACGGTTCGGCAGTCTTGGCCATAGCGTACATTAGTGGCTTGTGGTCTATGAAAGCCGTGTACGGACATCCCTCTAGTAAGAACCGGAAATGGCGGATGGCTAGAAAAAGGGCCAGCAACTCCCGGTCGAAAGTGCTGTACTTTCTTTCGTTTCGCCGTAGTTGACGGCTAAAAAACGCCAGCAGTTGCCACGTCCCATTCACCCACTGTTCCTGCACTGTGCCGATTGCGTAGTCCAACACGTCGGTGGTAAGGGCAATGGTGGCACATGGAAGCGGGTGCGCCAACATGGTTGCATTGGCCAAGGCGCCTTTGGTGTCGACGAACGCCCGGTCCATCTCGGCCATCCAACTGATCGGATCCTTACCGGACTTGGCCTTGAGGGCCTCGTGCAAGGGCTGCATAAGCAGGGCTGCCTTAGGGACGAACCGGTGATAAAAATTGACCATCCTGAGGAACTCTTGTAGGGCCTTGACGGTCTGCGGGCGCGGGAAAGATGTAACCGCCTCGACCTCCGTCTGTAAGGGAATTGCGCGTCTGATGTGATGCGGCGGCCCTAGAAATCAATCCGCTGCAGGCCGAACTGGCACTTGGCTGGGTTGATAATCAAACCATGCTGACTGAGGCATGTAAAGAGGGTGCGCAAATGGCAGAAGTGCTCCTCTTTGCTAGGGCTGGCGATGAAGATGTCGTCAAGGTAGACGAAGAGGATATTTAGGTCCCGAAGGACGGAGTCCATCAATCGCTGGAAAGCCTGTGCAGCGTTCCGTAAACTAAACGGCATCAGCAGAAATTCAAACAGGCTGAATGGGGCGATGACTGCGGTCTTCAGGACGTCTTGCGGGTGCACGGGGGCCTGGTGGTAACCACGGACGAGGTCGACTTTTGAAAAAATATTATTTCCCGCCAAATGGGCCGAGAAATCTTGAATATGCGGGATCGGGTACCGATCAGGAGTAGTGGCGTTGTTCAGGCGTCGGTAGTCGTCGCATAGCCGCCATCCACCGCTGGGTTTCGGAACAATGTGGAGAGGCGAAGACCAGGGACTATTCGACCGGCGAATAATCCCCAGCCGCTCCATCATGTCGAACTCCGCTTTCGGAGCCACGAGCTTGCCGGGTTTGAGTCGTCGGGCCCTTGCGTAAACCGGGGGGCCAGTAGTGGTGATGTGATGTTCTACACCATGTTTCGTGGCCGAGGAGGAGAAGTTGAGCCTGGTCAGATCTGGGAACTCTCCGAGGAGGTGAGCGAAGTCATCTGGAGGCGGGAACACACAGGAGACAGTGCGCGGCACGGCGTTACCGTGGTAGCACGGAATGGAGTGGCACGTGGCTGCATTGATCAACCGGCAGTGCCTGATATCGACCAGGAGGCCGTTGGCGCACAAAAAATCCACCCCAAGGATGATCTGCGAGACTTTGGCCGTGATGAATTCCTAGTGGAATCGCTGGCCGCCGAAACACACCTGGACCCGCCGCCTTCCAAAGGTCCGAATGTCCGCACCATTAACCGCCACGAGGAAGGGGCCGTGGCCCCCAGCCTGTATATCGAGATTTGACGCAGGTAGGATGCTACACTGCGCCCCGGTGTCGCAAAGGAAACGTCGACCAGATAGGGAGTCGATGATAAAGAGAAGCTTTCCCGAATTTCCGATGGCCATCGCAGACGCTGGGCGCTCATTAGACCCGGCCCTCTTTCGCCAGGGTTGCTGTAGATGTTTTTTTTTGAGCGAAAAGCTGCAGGGAGGGTGGCAGCATCTTGCTTTCACGCCAAAACGGGCATGGTAGAAGCACAACCCCGCTGATTGAGGAGCTGGAGCAGCATCTGTGGGGGATGGGTGCCTCGTGGCCGCACAGTGTTGCTGTGTCACCGCGAAAATCTTGTCCGCTTCGGCAGCAAGCTCCGCGCCGTCTGTGACTTCGGACCTGGCTAGGGCAGCCTGAACTTGATCCACTAGTTGGCTGAGGAATAGCTCCCTGAAGAGGAAGCATTCCGGTTCGGAACCGAGGAGCGTGAGCATTTGGCTCATGAGCTCGGACTGCTTGGAGTCACTGAGGCCGGGCATAGTGAGCAGCCGGCGAGCACGCTCCGACTTCGTGAGCCCGAAGACCTGCAGCAACCACTCCTTTAACGTGTCATGCTTGCGATCAGTAGGCGGACTACCAAGTAGGCTGATGATCCACGAGGCTGTGGCGCTGTCGAAGGCGGAGACCACATAATAATAACGGGTCTGATCCGCAACGATGTCCCTGATGGCGAACTGGGCTTCAGCCTGGATGAACCACATGGCTGGTTGTTGCTCCCAGAACTGCGGTAGCTTCAAGGTAACAGCGTTCGTTTCCATGTTGAGTATCTTCTGCGAAAACCGCTCGCAAAAGTCGGTGTCACCAATGTAGGAATGTCTAGTTCCTTTCCAAAGACAGGTCCACTCAGGCGCTCAAACAAAATGAAGTTTAATGGAAACTAACAGGTTTAAACAAGTAACTACAGGAGAATATTGAGTGTAGGTCTACTCAGTTCGGAGGCTCCACGAGGACTGCCCCGGAGGTCCCGTGGTTGACGTCATGATGTCATGACGTTCTTCCCGCCAGTAGGGATCACGTGATGAACGACATGACGTCATCACGTTTACTCGCGCTGTTAAAGTAATCACGCTCTGTACAAGTAAACAGTATAAATACAGATACAGACTCAGGCTGTAGCTAATATGTTGTTAAAGGGAATTATATACAAACGATCTAAGTCCTTTAGTGGCTCCGCCACAATATATTTATTTATACAGCATCTTTAACGAAATAAAACATCCCAAGGCTCTTCACAGGAGAGTTATCAAAAAAAATTGACACCGAGCCACATAAGGAACAGAAATTTGTTGCTTTGTGATCACTACAAATGAAGAGGAAGGCTAAACATGACCTGTAAGTCCAGACTGTTGTGAAATCTTTCTGTCCCACTTCAGAGACTTGAACACATAATCTCACTCCAATGCAGTGCTTAGGGAGTGCTGCACTGTTGGAGGTGCCGTCTTTCAGATGAGACATTAAACATTAAACTGCTCTTGCAGGTTGATGTAAAAGATCCCAAGACACTATTTCAATGAAGAGTAGGGGAGTTATCCCCGGTGTCCTGGCCAATATTTATCCCTCAATCAACGTCACTAAAACAGATTATCTGGTCACCTTCTTGAACCGCTGCAGTCCGTGTGGTGAAGGTGCTCCCACAGTACTGTTAGGTAGGGAGTTCCAGGATTTTGACCCAGCGACGATGAAGGAATGGCAATATATTGCCAAATCAGGATGGTGTGTGACTTGGAGGTGAACTTCGAGATGGTGGTGTTCCCATCCGCCTGCTGCCCTGGTCCTTCTAGGTAGAAGAGGTCGTGGGTTTGGGAGGTGCTGCCGAAGAAGCCTTGGCGAGTTGCTGCAGTGCATCTTGCAGATGGTACACACTGCAGCCACGGTGCGCCGGTGGTGGAGGGAGTGATTGTTTAAGGTGGTGGATAGGGTGCCAATCAAGTGGACTGCTTTTTCCTGGATAGTGTCGAGCTTCTTGAGTGTTGTTGAGGCTGCAGTCATCCAGGCAAGTGGAGAGTATTCCATCACATTCCTGACTTGTGCCTTGTAGATGGTGGAAAGGCTTTGGGGAGTCAGGAGGTGAGAAACTCACCACAGAATACCCAGCCTCTGACCTGCTCTTGTTGCCACTGTATTTATGTGGCACATCCACTTCAGTTTCTGGTCAATGGTGGCCCCCTGGATGTTGATGCTGGAAGATTCGCGATGGTAATGCTGTTGAATGTCAAGGGGAGGTGGTTAGACTTTCTCTTGTTGGAGGCGTGGCTAGTTCTGAAGCACAAGTCTTCAGCACTGCAGCCAGGATGTTGTCGGGACCCATAGGCCTAGAAATTCAGTATAGCCACGTTTGGGGTGCTACAGCATGGCGTTCGCTAACTTTTGCGCCCGGCGCAACTTAGCGCCACCTTCGCCGATATTCAATTGCATCGCCCCAACAGGTTGCTGCTGCGCTAATGCAGGCGATGCACGACTATCATTAGGCGCTAAGCCGGCAATCCGGGGCGCAAACACCGAAGGCGGGCGCAGCGCATGTGCAGCGAGTTGCTCATTGAGGGCAGACAGTCAGGCGCCGGTCAGCACGTAAAGGGGGAGGGTGGAATTGTTTGGCTGCCACGCCCTGCACACTGCAGCCCTAAGGCAAGGCTTGAACACTGCTTCTGGAACTGCTCCACGCCCAGGAGAATGGAGAAAGCGAGGGAGAGAGCGCAGCGCTTCGGCGAGAGTGACCTGAGGCTGCTGGTTGGCGCAGTGGACTGCAGGCGCCATATCCTCTTCCCTTAGGGTGGCAGGAGGCCGCTGCCCACCGAATATTGGAAAGCATGGAGGCAGGTGGCAAACAGGGTCACGCCCAACAGCGTGGTTGGCAGGACACCAACCCAATGCCAGGAAAAATTCAACGACCTCACTCGGGTTGTCAGGGTGAGTACCCTTTCCAGTATCCTCCTCATCCCTGCATGTGCACCTCACTTTATGGCCTAAGGGGCCTGAAAGCCCTAATGGCCAGCCCTCATCCAGCAGCTATGGGACTGTCATGAAAAGCACTTGCACATTCAGGACTTTAGACACTGTCAGGGCTATTCGACCATGGGAGGCAGTGCAGGCAAGATCAGGGCTTGACACTGTCAGGGCTATTCAACCATGGGAGGCAGTGCAGGCAAGATCAGGGCTTGGCACTGTACTTAGAGGCCGCCCTGTCTCTTGCAGGGCAAGCTGGCGTATAACAGAAGACAGCAGCGACAGACTGGGGGAGGCCGTCCTGACCTGAAACAGCTGAGCGACCTCGAGCAGCAAGTGGAGCGGATCATGGCAGGCCGGCTGAGTGGCCCTGTCGCCACTGGAGATGCTGACCCTGTTCTGGGCACCAATGGTAAGGTCATCACCTTTTTGACCTCTCTCTTTCCACTTGCGCCTCACACCAGCATCCTGTGCCACTATCGAACCAATGCAGTGCACAGCAGCACTCATGCCTCCCTCGCTGCCGCCCTGTCCTCACTCTAAAGCAACTCTTGTGCCTCCCTGCTTTCAGATGGTGACTCGCCAGGTGAGGAGACGGCCCCTCAAGCTGGCACTGTGTCCGAGTCAGACATAGAGGAGGAGGAAGAGGAAGCCGGCCCATCAGGGACACCCTCAGCCGAGGCAGCCCATGGCCATGATGGTGACACGTCTTCTCTGGAGGGGAGCAGGGGGGAAGGGTCGGAGGAAAGTGACGCTCCGGGGACCAGCGGGCTGCAGCAACGCAGGAGGGGCGGGGAAGCTCGGCGGCCTTCTCCCTGGAGGGTGAGTGCGTCCTCCAGTCCTGCTACGGTGAGTGCAGAGGAGGTGCGGCTCTTAGCGGAAATGGGCGCCCAGGCTGAGCGCAGGCACACTGAGCTCATGGCTGCAGTGGTAAGGATGCCTGGCTCCATTGAGTCACTGGCAAGGAGTCTGCAGGAATTCGGGGCAGCACAGGCCAGGAGTCTGCAACAATTCAGTGCAGCACAGGCCAGGAGTCTGCAGGACTTCGCGGCAGCACAGGCTAGGAGTCAGCAGGACTTCGCTGCATCACAGGCGACTTCTAGCCAAGTGCTCAGTCGTGCCGTGCATTCACTGGCTGGTGTCATGCAGACACAGACCAGGGCCACACAGGCACTAACTGCTGCCACCCTCGCTGGATCGGCCAGGCATCGCCGGGGCATTTGCCGCGCCGCAGCAGCCCAGCAGTCTGTACTTCAGCAGATTGCTGCGCATGCTGCAGTGCTGGCCCGTGCGAGTGCCAATGTATCAGCCGACCAGGGAGTGCCTGTGATCTGTCAGGCTGGCAGCATTCCTGCAGCCAACACTGTCACTCCTCCATTGCAGCTGCCACCAGCCGTTGGACAGACTGATGCCGCCCAAGCAGAGTTGGAGCAGTCAGCAGCCGGCCCCTCCAGGCCCAGAGCTGGTCCAGGCCGACCCTCAAGGGCATCTGCCGTCTCACCATCTGACCCTCAGCAGCCTTCCCCCAGCCTTGCTGCAGCCACTGGGGTCCCATTGAGGAGGAGCTGCAGGGCGGGTAGGGGCCAGTCACGGAAGCGAGACGGATCACCCTCGCAGGGGAAAAAGTAGAAGGTGTGGCCAAATGTTTTGTTTTATTTATAAAGGCCGAGACTGCTGTATTTGTTTTAGATATAAAGGCCGAGACTGGTATATTTCTTTTATATTTAAAGGCCGAGACTGTTATATTTCTTTTATATTTAAAGGCCGAGACTGGTATATTTGTTTCATATTTAAAGGCCGAGACTGGTATATTTGTTTTACATGTAAAGGCCGAGACTGGTGTATTTGTGTTTTTGGGGGGGGTTTCTCTCCATTAGTTTGTCATGCGGGAAGGGCACAGAGGTATCACAGTAAAAAAAATTCTTAAATCGCACTGTCCATGTTTTCTTTTGGAAGTCCTGGTTGCCCTGCTCGGCTGAGGGCTTGTGGAGTGGCTACATTCATCTTCTGCCATTGGCACAAGCCATTCCCTGAGAGGGGGCCTAGAACCGACTTGCAATAAGCTGCCGACGGGCGGCCCTTGCACTTTCTGCCTCCCTCCCGTGCTGGTCCTCCTCCTCCTCCTCCTCCTCTGGTGGTCCTCCAATGTCTGCTGGCAGTGGCTGAGTCCTGCGGATAGCCAGGTTGTGCAGCATGTAGCACACGACAATGAAACGGGAGACTCGCTCAGGCGAGTACTGTAGGGCTCCCCAGGAACGATCCAGACAGCGGAACCATTGCTTCAGCATGCCCATTGTTTGCTCAATGATGTTCCTGGTTGCTTGATGGCTGTCATTGTATCGCTCTTCAGCAGGGGTGCTGGGCGCATGGAGCGGGGTCATCAGCCAGGTGCACAAAGGATAGCCTTTGTCCCCGAGAAGCCATCCTCGTGGGTGAGGCTGGGCCTCGAACATGTCTGCCACAGAAGTCTGGCGCAGGATGAAGGCATCGTGGTTGCTGCCTGGAAAGCGGGCATTGACAACTAGGATGAGCTGCCTGTGGTCACACACCAAATGTATGCTGAGCGAATGGTAGCCCTTCCGGTTGCGGTAATCCTCAGCATTCTCTAGAGGTGCCCGCAAAGCCACATGCGTGCAGTCAATGGCGCCCTGCACCATGGGGAAGCCCACTAATACTGCAAAGCCCATTGCATGCTCTTGCTGCTTGTCCACGGTCATGGGGAAGGAGATGAACTGACGTCTCTGATGTGCCTCAATAAATCCGAGACTCGATGTTAGCGAAACAAAACAAGGCTATTATTGACTTAGAAGGTAACACACAGGGGAGAATGTATCTTCCATCCAGAGGTCTGCCGTACTGGATGTGCTGTAGGCTGGGCCAGCTTACATAGGAGCCAGGTATGGGCGGAGCCCTACACACAGTACAATACAATGGAAATGAAACTGAAACCAACCACAGTCACAGGCAGAGAAATACTGATGAGTGATGAATGGAATATTTCATCACATTCACCCCTTCTATAGATTTAGTCTGTTCGGGGGTTTGATAGTCCTCTGCGACCGACGTGGCTGTTGTGGTGCCGCGGGTGTCGGCTGGGTGTCCCTGGTGGCCTCCTGGGTCTCTGCTGGAGGTGCCGCCAGGGTTGTTGAAGGGGTAGTTGGTGGGGGTACCGTTGGTCGATGTTCTTCCGGGGGTGATGAAAGAGTAGTGGGTGGGTAAGAGTTGCTGTGGTCGTTGTTGCTGCTGTTGTCGTGGTTGTTGTCGTTACCGGCTGGGGCGACGTCTTTTATGGACACGGTGTCCTCCCTTCCGTCGGCGTGCCGGACATACGCGTGTTGGGGGTTGGCGTGGAGTAGGTGCACTGACTCCACGAGAGGGCCCGTCTTGTGGCCCCTCACATGTCTTCGCACGAATACCGGACCTGGGGTGGAGAGCCATGATGGCATGGATACGCCTGAGGTGGATTTCCGGGGAAAGACAAACATTCGCTCGTGAGGCGTGGCATTAGTGGCAGTACACAATAGCGACCGTATCGAATGGAGCACATCTGGGAGGACTTCCTGCCAGCGGGAGGTAGGGAGGCCTTTGGTCCTTAGAGCTAGAGTGACTGCTTTCCATACTGTCCCGTTCTCTCGCTCCACTTGACCGTTACCCCGGGGGTTGTAGCTGGTGGTACATCTCGTGGCGATCCCCCTGGACAGCATGTACTGGCGTAGCTCTTCACTCATGAAGGACGCCCCCCTATCCGTATGGATATAGCTCGGCATACCGAACAGGCAGAACAGGCTGTTGAGGCATTTAATGACCGTGGCGCTGGTCATGTCTGGGCAGGGGAAGGCGAATGGGAAACGAGAGTATTCGTCCACAATGTTCAGGAAGTAAACATTGCGGTCGACGGACGGGAGGGGGCCCTTTAAATCAAAGCTGAGCCGCTCAAAGGGCTGTGTAGCTTTGATTAAGTGGGCTCTATCTGGGCGGTAGAACCGAGGCTTGCACTCAGCGCAAGTGCGACAGTTCCTGGTCAGGGACCGAACTTCCTCAATCGAGTAGGGTAAGTTGCGGGACTTTATGAAGTGGAACAGCCGCGTGACCCCTGGGTGGCAGAGGTCATTGTGGAGGGTCTGTAGCCGATCCCCGGTGGCGCTGGCACACATCCCTCGTGAGAGGGCGTCGGGGGATTCGTTAAGGGCCCCTGGCCGGTAAATAATGTCATAATCGAAGGTGGAGAGCTCGATCCGCCACCTAAGAATATTTAATCTTCCCCCTCTGTTTATTATTGAACATAAACGCTACCGACCGCTGGTCGGTAAGTAGGGTGAAGCGTTTGCCGGCTAGGTAGTGGCGCCAGTGGCGCACTGCCTCCACGATGGCTTGGGCCTCCTTTTCTACGGAGGAGTGTCTGATCTCGGGCCCTTGGAGGGTCCTCGAGAAGAAAGCTACGGGCCGCCCCACCTGGTTGAGGGTGGCCGCCAAGGCAAAGTCAGGCGCATCACTTTCCACTTGAAAGGGAGTGTTCTCGTCCACTGCCTGTAGCGTGGCCCGCTCAATATCCTGCTTAATGCTTTTGAAGACGGCATGGGCCTCAGCAGAGAGCGGAAAAGAGGATGCTTTCAAGAGGGGGCGGGCTTTGTCGGAGTAGTTGGGGACCCATTGGGAATAATAAGAAAATAACCCCAGGCACCTTTTCAGGGCTTTGGGAGTGTTGGGCAGGGGCAGCTCCCGTAGGAGGCCCAATCGGTCGGGGTCTGGTCCGATTTCTCCATTCTCCACCACGCTGCCTAGTATGCAGAGGCGCGTGGTGTTGTAAACGCACTTGTCCTCGTTGTAGGTGAGGTTGAGTTTTTGTGCGGTTTTCAGGAACCTCTCGAGGTTCGAGTCGTGATCCTGCTGGTTGTGACCGCAGATGGTGATGTTGTCGAGGTAGGGGATGGTTGCCTGCAAGTGGTGGTCATCGACCATGCGGTCCATCTCCCTCTGGAAGACCGAGACCCCATTCGTCACCCCAAAGGGGACTCTGAGGAATTGGTAGAGGCGTCCGTTCGCCTCGAAGGCGGTGTACGGGCGGTCCTCTGGTCTGATAGGGAGCTGGTGGTACGCTGACTTGAGGTCGATGGTGGAGAACACCCGGTATTGGACGATTTGGTTCACCATTTCTGATATGCGGGGTAGCGGGTAGGCGTCTAGTTGGGTGTACCTGTTGATCGTTTGGCTATAGTCGATCACCATCCGTTTCTTCTCGCTACCCCTTACCACCACCACTTGGGCGCGCCACGGGCTATTGCTGCATTCAATAATGTGCTCCTTCAGGAGCCTGTCTACCTCGGTCGCGATAAACCGCCTGTCCTCCCAGCTGTACCTCCTGCTTTTGGTCGCTATTGGCCGGCAGTTAGGGGTAAGGTTCGCGAATAGCGAAGGCGGCTTTACCTTCAGGGTAGCCAGACCGCACACTGTGAGGGACGGCTGGGACCCTCCGTAATTGAGCGTGATGCTTTGGTGGTAGCACTGGAAATCCAGGCCCAAGATCACGCTCGCACATAGATTCTTCATGATTAATACTTTAAAATGATCGTATACAGTTCCGTTAACGGACAATTGTACCGTGCAGTAACCCATAATGGTCGATGTCTGGGTTTTATCAGCCATAGAGATGGTACCCCGAGTGGGGACCACCTTTAGGGAGAGTTGTTGTACCAGTTCAGGGTGGATAAAACTCTCCGTGCTTCCACTGTCAATTAAACATTTAACCCTGCACCCGTTTACCTCGATGTCCACCATTGATTTGGATAGCGGGTGTGGCCTGGTCTGGTCCACTGTGACCGATGCCACTGTAGGGCCCTGATCGAGACAAGATGGCGTCCACGCTGTCTGCTCACAAGATGGCGGACCCCACGAGGTCGGGCAAGATGGCGTCCAAGATGGCCGCTCCCACGGCGCACACGCGGCGGTGGCGGGTTTTCCGGCGGGGTTCCCTCTGCACACCTTCCCGAAGTGCCCCTTCTTACCGCACTTAAAGCAGGTGGTGCCTTTCGCCGGGCACAGGTTTCTGGTGTGCTTCGGCTGCCCGCAGAAGTAGCAGTTGGGTCCTCGACGCGTCGCGGCTGTCGTAGGGCTTCTGGGGGGAGAGCGGGGCCCCGACGGTGTCGGGCTGCCGGGTGGGGAAGATGCCTTCCAAGATGGCGGTGCCCTTGGTGCACACGTGGCGGCGTGGACGGCGCGGGCTGAAGAGTAGGTGTCCGAGTTTCTCTGGGCCACATCCAGGGATCGTGCTGTGTCCGCAGCCTGTTTCAGGTCCAATCCCGTTTTTTCCAGCAGTCTCTGCCGAATGTAAGTGGAGCTGAGGCCTGTGATAAAGGCATCGCGAACAAGCTCGTCAGTGTACACTGCGGCTTTTACATCTTGGCACTTGCAGTCTTTGCCAAGCGTTTTCAGGGTGCCTAGGAACTCCTCCACCGATTCCCCAGGTCGCTGTGCGCGAGTAGCGAGCAGATGCCTAGCATACACCTCATTCGTAGGCTGCTGGTAATGCACCTTTAAGATGTCGCAGGCGGCCGGGTACGTGTTGCCGTCTTGGATGAGGGGGTAAACCCGGTGGCTTACCCAATTCCGCAGAATTCCGAGTTTCATACTCGCAGCGTCCGTAGCGTCTTTGACGGCTGCGGAATTGTCCAGGAAGAATTCCATACACATAAACCAGTGTCCGAAGCATGCCGATGCGTCCGAAGCATGGTGGTCCAAATCCAAACGTTCGGGTTTCAAGAGTTGATCCATTGTGTTGAAAATTAAGTCAATAAAATTGATGTGCCTCAATAAATCCGAGACTCGATGTTAGCGAAACAAAACAAGGCTATTATTGACTTAGAAGGTAACACACAGGGGAGAATGTATCTTCCATCCAGAGGTCTGCCGTACTGGATGTGCTGCAGGCTGGGCCAGCTTACATAGGAGCCAGGTATGGGTGGAGCCCTACACACAGTACAATGCAATGGAAATGAAACTGAAACCAACCACAGTCACAGGCAGAGAAATACTGATGAGTGATGAATGGAATATTTCATCACAGTCTCCTTCTGAAAATGGCATTGGTCACCTGGCAGATGCAGCAATGTACCGCGAACTGGGAGATGTTGGAAATGTCCCCAGTAGCGGATTGGAAGGAGCCGGTGGCATAGAAGTTGAGAGCCACCGTTACCTTCACTGCCACCGACAGAGACGTCCTGCTCCCCAGCTGTGGCTGCAGATCTCCGTGAAGCAGGTGGCAGATCTCAGTGACCACCGCCCTTCTGAATCGCAGCCTCCGAACACACTGCTCCTCAGACATGTTCAGATATGAGAACTGCTGGCGGTATACCCTGGGTGGGTAAGGCCTCCTTTGCCGACACCTGTTGGCCCTTCTCCGTCTGGCCATGATTGGCACTCTCTCACAGCGTCTCTGAGCCCTTTGAATGCAATGGAGAAGCCCAACGTTTCCACCCATTGCAGACCCCATTATATGTTCCCAATCAATGCTATGACACTGATGTTAAAGACAAGTGCAAAGCTCTGGCCTGAAGCCACAAGTACCTGTGTGATTGTTGAGCCATACCAGAAAGCTCTCTACCTTTGTCTCTCTCCAAATAGCCGTCTCTCACAAAGAAGGAGTGGAGCAAAATGGCTGCCATTTATACTGCAGGAGGCGCCCCCTTTAATTACACCCCCCGTGCCCCGCAGCGACTGGGAACCACTCCCCTCTACCAGTCGCGGGGGGCGCCAGGCGCACAATAGACCAGCGCCACTGAATTTCCGGTTTGGGGCGCACAAAGGGCGTTGCACCATGAAATGACGTCAGGATCTGCGCGTGCAGCAGAGCGCGCGCAGAGGTTTTGTGCCGCCGCTAAATCTTAACTGAATTTCGCGAGAGGCGCAGATTGCGCCGCGCCCGGGCGCTAGCCGCTTAGCGCCCCACTTCTCCTCCTCCTAAGGCGCCAGCGGCTGGCGCAAACAAGTGAATTTCGAGGCCATAGTCTTTGCTATATCCAGTGCACTCAGACGCTTCTTGATATCACGTGGAGTGAATTGAATTGGTTGAAGACTGGATTCTTTGATGGTGGGGACCTCAGTGGGAGGCCGAGATGGATCATCCATGGGCTGAAGATGGTTGCAAATGCTTTAGCCTTTTGCCAAGCCATGAGGTTAAAGATTGTGGTGGAATACAATTCTGCTGCTGCTGATGGCCCACAGCACCTCATGGATGCCCAGTTTTCAACTTTTTAATCTGTTCTGAAACTATCCCATTTAGCACGGTAGTGGTGCCTGTAGGTGGTTTGTGGCATGTGCCGTGCCCAGTCAGCTTCGACTCTGACTGTCCCTTGAGCGGTTCAAATCGTTCCCACACCCCTGGGTTCTAGACACCGGACTTAGGTACAGGCGGCGATGCAGAAAACCGAGTAGACAAGTGGTTTGGTATAAGAAAACCAAGATTTTATTAAAAGCAGAATACAACAATCTTATGAAAAATTACTGGTATGAAATACAGGTAAAAACAATAATTATACTTGTATGGGAATGGGGAATACACGGCACATTGAGGGAAAAACAACTACTTTAACAATCCCCTTATCCTTAGCCCACCCCCTATACCTAACTAAATTAGCTATGAGGGGCCAGGAATTCATGCTCACCAATCCAAAACCTGTTGCTCTAACGGTTGTGAGTTTTGAGGTTTGGTCTTGCTGTCCTTTGGGGTACCCCGTCGCCACGTGGTCTCAGGGCGCAGCGCTGAAGTTGTTGCTGCGAAGCACCCTCCTTTCCTCAGCTACCGTCGTCGTTTCGTCGTGATGGGTTTTCTTCTTCTTCTCCCTCGGGTGGTCATCGGCGGTAATGTTGCGATTGCGGGGTTGGTTGGCGGTTTTCACCGCTTAGTTGATTTTACCTCCCAAGCTTCGAACGCCGGTTTATTCGTCGCGGGCGTGGACACCTACCTCTAACGCCAGCTTATTCGCAGTGTTCAAACGCCAACTTATTCTCACTGTCCATACATACACTGTCACTTTCTTCACCAAACGCCAGCTTATAACGAGGCATTTGGTTTTTACCAATGTGTCTTTCGCTGCCCTTCTCTGCTGTTATCGGTTTATCTTCTTCTCGTCTCGTCTCGTCTCTTTCGCCCCTTTGTGACCTGTGTGTCCTGTGTGGTATTGAACTCGGGTCTCGTTCTCCTCCCGCATTTGGCCCCAGTGTAATGGGCGTCCTTGATTGTTGAGTGGTGCAGGGAGCGAGAAGATAACTCGCCACGAGGCCAGGGCGTGTGTACGAGCGGCTGCAGGCCAAAGGCCAAATGATGAGAGCAGGAGCAAGAGAGCCAAGAGAACGATTGCTACTGATGGGCCTACTATTATACCCATTTCTTCAACTCCTTATCTGCGCGCCAAATCAGGTCAGTCCATTGTTTGACTTTTGGTGGGCTTGTTAAAATGATTACAACCATTTATTTTAACTACTTTTGGAGTGGTTGTCTCCAGGTCTAATGGCCCCGATGTCCTGGTTGTTTTGTCATGGATAAGACCTAATTGTCCCCATCCTGACTTGATGGCTACTGTGAGCTGTTACCCATTAAACATGCAGAAACCTAATGGCCACGATTATAGGCCCATTCTAGCTTGATTTGATTCAAGTCAAATAAATGCATATTCTGTGTTTACTTTGACTGGCTGGCTCCAAAGAGTCCATGTTCACAGATTCCTGCATTTTAATGTTTCGTTTCCGGGCCTGCTTGTTAGCAGAGCCCTGGTTTTAAAAATCCTGTCGGTATTGGTCACGTGGTTTACAGAAGCCATTTTGGGTACCCTGTTTTCAATAACTTGTCCAAAACAGGGTCGCTTGTTCCATAACTTGGGGAGTGCGGGAATTTTGAGAACCCTGCAGCTTATATGTTACACAACACAATGGAGGGTATCCTCCGTGTGAAGACGGGACTTCTCCACAATGACTGTGCGGTGGTCACTTCTCCCAATACTGTCATGGACAGGTGCATCTGCAACAGGTAGATTGGTGAGGATGAGGTCAAGTAGGTTTTTTCCTCATGTTGGTTTTCCCACCACCTGCCGCAGGCCCAGACTGGCAGCTATATCCTTCAGGACTCAGCCAGCTCGGTCAGTAGTGGTACGACTGAGCCGCTCTTGGTGATGGATATTGAAGTCCCCCACCCAGAGTACTTTCTTTGCCTTTGCTACTCTCAGTGCTTCTTCCAAGTGGTGTTCAACATGGAGGAGTACTAATTCATCAGCTGAGGGAGGGTAGTAGGTGGTAATCCGCAGGAGGTTTCCTTGCCCATGTTTGACCTGATGCCATGAGACTTCATGGGGTCCGGAGTCAATGTTGAGGACTCCCAGGGCCTCTCCTTCCCGACTGTATACCACAATGCTGCCATCTCTGGTGGGTCTGTCCTGCTGGTGTGATGGGACAGTACCTATCCAGGGATGGTGATGGAGGAGTCTGGGACATTGGCTGAAAGGTATGATTCTGTGAGTATGACTGTGTCAGGCTGTTGCTTGACTAGTCTCTGGGACAGCTCTCCCAATTTTGGCACAATGCCCTAGGGTGAGGAGGACTTTGCAGGGTTAACTGGGCTGGGTGTGCCATTGTCGTTTTCGAATACGATGCCTATTAATGAAGTGTGTAAACATTCTATGGGCCTATTTCTTCACGCATTTTACTACACGTTTGTGTATTAATGGATCGGGGGTCGGGCGGGGGGGGCGGTGGTGCGGGTGTTTGAGGTGGGAATACACAGGGCCCCTACAATACTTACAACCTGCACCAAGGTTCATTAAAGAGGAGGTTGTTCATAGCGATGACCGACTGGCTTCAAACTCTAAACGTGAATTACTAAAAGTCGTGGTTGTTCCTGGATCTCGGAGCTAAAGCGAGCAGTTGGGTCACGTCAGAGTTTCCATTGACAGTTTGCAGGAAGGTGCCTATACCCAATGATGTAAGAAAAAGGAGGCTTACCATCAAGTAACTTTAAAGTAAGCTTTAAGTAACTTATAAACACACTATATACAAGAGAGGTCTTTACCATGCCTCTGGTAGAAGCCTCTTACAATACTGAACAGACCAGTATTTATACCAGCCCAACAGGAAGTGACACATGACAGGAAGTGAGGTATGTACACAGTTCATAGTTCATAGTTCACAGTTCACAGGAAGTGATGACATAACTTCCCGGAAGTTATTATTTTTATCACATTCTTCCCTCCTGCAGGTTTAGGAGGCTGTGGTCTACCTTTTGGTCCGCAGCCGCCGAACAAGGAAGAGTCGCACCCGTTTGGATTCCCGTCGTAGAGGGTCGCTGGTCCGCTTACATGTGGTTGGCCATTGGCCAGAGTCCGTGTGGCCTGGATTGCCCTGTGAAGGGTCGGGGAGATCGTGGCTTCGAGTACGAGCCCCAATAGGTTCAAAGTCAGACTGCCTCTGTTCAGAGGGAGGTGCAGAGCTGGTCTGTGGCGGACCAGTACTTTCATGCGTGGTACTGGGAGGGTCGCAACCTTGAGCACGGGGTTCTACCGGCACCAAGCTAGTTGGTGTCCGATCAGGATCCTGGAGAGGGGTACCCGATAGGTCCCAAGAGTTTCCTGGTGAAATGCCATCACCCGATGTCCCACTAGGTCCTGGTGGGCAGGGAGCCAGATCCCGTAATGATACGGTAGATTCTCGGCCGTCGGAATATCGTATGTTTGCATAGGTGGGGTTGGCATCGGTTAGTTCGACCTCGTCTACAAGAGGGTCATTTTTAGACGTCCGAACGTATCTTCGGAGTAATACAGGTCCAGGAGTAGTTAGCCATGACGGGAGTGATGTCCCATGAGATGAGCGACGCTGGAATCCAAAGAACCGCTCATGAGGTGTAGTATTTGTGGCTGTAGAAAGCAGGGACCGTATAGAGTGCAATGCATCCGGAAGCACTGTTTCCCATTGCTGGTCTGGTAGGCCCCGAGATCTTAAAGCGAGACGTACGGAATTCCAGATGATACCGTTATACCTCTCTACCTGCCCATTTCCGATGGGATGGTATGGTGTTGTTTTGCTTGTAGCAATTCCCCGTTCTGAGAGGTAGTCCTTGAGTTCCCTCGACATAAAGGATGGACCCCGATCTGAGTGAATATAAGCCGGCATGCCACAGAGAGAAAATACCTGCTCAAGGCAGCAGATCACTGTGGACGCCAGCATATTGGAGCAGGGGAAGGCAAACGGAAAACGTGAATATTCGTCGATCATGGTGAGCAAATATGTGTTCCGAGTTGAAGAGGGCACTGGGCCCTTAAAATCGATGCTAAGTCGTTGCATCGGTTGGGTTGCATGTATGAGTATACCATCTGAGGGGCGGAAGAACTGAGGTTTTAATTCCGCACAAAGCCGGCATTCTGAGCATATTTTCTTTACATCTCCAGTGGAAAAAGGGAGATTCCGTGATCGTACGAAATGTAGCATGCGCGTAACGCCAGGATGACACAAACCATTGTGGACATCCATGAGGGTGGAGGATGACATAGTGGAGCAGAATGCCCGTGTGAGGGTGTCCGGGGCCACATTCTCCTTGCCAGGCCGATAGAGAATGGTATAACCAAAAGAGGCCAGTTCCATCCTCCAAAGTTGTATTTTATTATTCTTAATTTTGGTTCATTTTCGATTATCGAGCATGAAGGCGACTGATCGTTGGTCCGTGATCAATGTAAAGTGCTGGCGAGCTAGAAAATGGTTCCACTTCCGTACTGCCTCTATGATGGCTGTGGCTTCTTTCTCAACCGGAGGATAATGTAGCTCGGCACCTTGTAAGGTCCTGGACATAAATGCTACAGGACGACCTTCCTGATTCAGAGTAGCCGAGATCGCCACCTCCGAGGCATCACATTCAACCACGAAAGGGAGATTCTCATCAATGGAGTGAAGAGCCGCTTTCTCCAACTGTTTTTTGAGAAGGTTAAAGGCTGCAACAGCCGCTGTTCCCAGTGGAAATGATCTAGCATGCAGCAAGGGTTGGATTTTGTCCGAAAAATGAGGAATCCATTTAGCGTAGTATGCAAACAGACCGAGAGCCCGACGTAAAGAAGCCAGATTCTTAGGTGACGGGAGCTCTTGGAGCGGGCGAAGTCTTTCTGGGTCTGGCTTAATGATACCATTGCCTACGCAGTAGCCAAGGATGTTGATGGTCGGTTGCGACTCAACAGATTTGGATTCATTCAGGGTCAAATTACGGCGATGGAGGGCATCCCGAAATTTTTGGAGGTTGGAGTCGTGTTCCTGTTGATCGTGACCTGCAATGGTAATGTTATCAAGATAGGGAAAAGTGTCCCTTAGGTTTTCCTGCTTAACCAGGCCATCCATTGCCCATTGAAAGACAGCCACTCCATTAGTAACCCCGAATGGGAGGCAACGAAATTGGTACAGCCGTCCATTAGCCTCAAAGGCTGTGTACTGCTTATCTGAGACCTTCAAGGGTAACTGATGATAGGCACTTTTTAAATCGTAAGTTGAGAACACTTTGTATTCGGTCAGTTTATTAACCATATCATCAATGCGTGGCAATGGGTAGGCGTCCAAGTCGGTATATTGATTGATGGTTTGCGAATAATCGATGCATAGTCGCTGTTTGTGAGGTTTTAGAGGGTTCTTGACAATGACGACTTGAGCCCGCCAGGGCGACGAACATGGTTCAATGATATCCTCTGCTAGAAGTCGAGAGATTTCAGCCGCAATAAAAGATTGGTCTTCCTGATTAAAGCGCCGCGATTTCGTTATTATCGGTTGGCATTGAGGCGGAATACTGGCAAATAATGAGGGTTCATCAAGTGAAGCTGCTGATAATGCACAAAATGGTAATTTAGACGGTATATTAGAAATAGTAAGTCCGGGTTTGGATCCACCAAACTCAATGGTGAGTTTCTTATGCTGTTTTTGGAAGTCCAGTCCTAAGAGGAGATCACTACATAAGTCCTTGAGCACCGAAAGTCGGGTGGAGGGATACATACGACCATGAAGTGTCATATCAACAACACAAAAGCCGGAGATTCTGGTATTAAGTGATGACTGGGCCATCGCAATTGCCTGGTCCGATGGGAAGACATGTAGTTTCAATTTCGCAACAATCTGTTCCTTAATGAAACTATCAGTACTTCCTGAGTCAATTAAGGCATCTAAGGTATGCCCTTTAATTGAAATTTTTGTGGCTGCATGAGACAGGTTCTGTGGGCAAGCAGCTGTAATTGGTGTCGTTGCACAGAGAGTGGCTAAAACTCTCGGTGTGCTTCTTCGGGAGAGAGCTCGAGAGGAAGCTTGATAGGTCCTAGCTGGAGCATTTTGATAGGCCCTAATTGGGGCAGTTCGGTAGGCCTTAGCTGGATTGGCCCTCGTAGAGGCCCTTGATAGGCAAACTTTAGCAAAGTGTCCTTTTTTCCCGCAATAACTGCAGATTGCATTGCGAGCAGGGCAGGTTTTCCTAGGGTGAAAAGCATCTCCACAAAAGAAGCATTCCTTCCTAGATTGCCAAGAGGCTGCTAAAGTGGGGTCGTCCTCCTCTTCTTCATCAGAATTATCAGAATTAGATTCCCCCATGATAGGGTTCACCTGAGACCGCTTGAATTGTCTGGTTGCAGCTACAGCAGCAGATCGAGATCTGGGCAGCTGATAGAGGTCTGCATTTCTCTTTGCCAAATCCAGTGAACAAGCTAGGTCAAAAGCTTTTTGTAGCTCAAGTGTTTTACTTTCTAGTAGACGCTGGCGTATAAATGGAGAGGCAATCCCACAGATGAAAGCATCACGAATCATTTCTTGGCGGTACAACTCAGCTGAGGCTGCCTGAAAGTTACAATCTACGCTGAGCCTGCGAAGTTCTTGCAGGAATTCGTCAATTGATTCCCCTGGCCCTTGTCGGGCTGTGGCCAGTAGATGTCTAGCATAGACCTCATTTGGGGTCTTGGCATACAGTTTCTTAAGTGCCCGAATCACCTCATCGTAATTATCCCATTCATCAACATATTCGAACACTTTTGGGGTCACATAATTGATAAGTATCTTCAATCTAGCAGGAGCATCCGCTTCACATTCATCCAGAAAATTCTCAAAAGTACGGTACCAATGCTTCCATACCCTGCCAGCTGCTGGTGCATTCGGGTCCAAGTCCAGACGAAAGGTCTAAGGATTTTCTCCATGATGGGTGGTTCCCTGGATCCTTAATTCCGAGTTTGTCCGAAGGTCTAGTATTTGTGAGTGTAAATACTAAGTTACTTAAATTGATGTAAGAAAAAGGAGGCTTACCATCAAGTAACTTTAAAGTAAGCTTTAAGTAACTTATAAACACACTATATACAAGAGAGGTCTTTACCATGCCTCTGGTAGAAGCCTCTTACAATACTGAACAGACCAGTATTTATACCAGTCCAACAGGAAGTGACACATGACAGGAAGTGAGGTATGTACACAGTTCATAGTTCATAGTTCACAGTTCACAGGAAGTGATGACATAACTTCCCGGAAGTTATTATTTTTATCACACCCAAGGTCCGATCTAACAGAGTCCATGTCCTGCCAGGCCATCCAAGTACAGGGTCTCTACTCAGCTATAACTGCCTCCTTCAGAGACAGACAACCTGTGTGATAAAACCTAAAGGTGAAAGAGAAGTAAATGGTGCCAACTTGACTCGCTCCCTTAATCTCACTATTGTAACCAAGACCACTGGTTTAAATTGACTGGATAGGTTAAATTCTGTCTATTTCAGATGAGGCGTTAAACTGAGGCCCCGTCTGCTCTCTCAGGTGGACGTATAATATCCCATGGCATTATTTCAAAGAGGAGTTATCCCTGGTGTCTTGGCCAATATTTATCACTCAATCAAAATCATTAAAACAGAATATCTGGTCATTATCACATTTCTGTTTCTGGCAGCTTGCTGTGCACAAATTGGCTGCCGTGTTTTCGACATTACAAAATGTATCGCTTTGGGATGTCCAGTGGTCGTGAAAGGAGCTATATAAATGCAAGTCTTTCTTTTTTTACAAGGGATACCAGGAATTTTATCAGTGTTTTGAGATCATAAACCATGACTCTGCGCATCAAGGTTCATTTTCTCATAGGGGAATCTGCTAAAGGAAGACCTTAAATTCAATTCAATTCCTTCTGTTTAAATGCATTCATAGCCTTGAAACATGCTCCAGCTCTACAACCTCTTCAGAACTATCCCTTCTGTAGTGTCCGTGTGTAGATAAAGACACTGAAGACAGGAGTTGGTTCATAGGTATTTACTAAGCAAGTCTGGGGGGGTTCTAAAGGATATACACAATACACAGGCTTATATAGCCCAAGTGGCAATTACCGGCATTACGCACACCTGGGGCTCTTAAAGGCACATACACCACAATTGCTCTTAAAGGCACATACACCACAATTCCTCCCCTTCTAGCTAACTAGTACATCATATTTTAAGTAATTATTAATTACATGTTATATGCAAAATAATATACATTGCTCTATTAATTAATTATAAGTTAGTCTCTCAGGAGGCTTCCTGACTCGGTCCGGATAACGCCTCGGGGGTGTAGTAGTTTCTGGTGGTGTAGTAGGTTCTTCTGGCAAGGCTGATTCGGCTTGAAGGCCAGTGTCGGGTTCATCGGGTTCCAGTATCACCGGATCGGAGGTAGATATGGGTATCCCTACTTCATCGTTAGATGTATAGCATGGTGGTGTAGGTTGTCCCTTTTCGGATGACTTGATGATTTGGTCAGCATGGCGCCTTATTATGCTTTCTCCGTTGTCCACGGTATACATCAGTGGTCCTAGTCGTGTGCAGATAGTTCCAGGATGCCATTTCTCGGTACGGTAGTCCCGGGCCAAAACCGGTTGGCCTATCTGGAAGGCCCTAGTTGGCCTTTCATTCATGCCCTGAAACTGCCGATTCTCCACGTCCCTTCGGATGTTGGGCTTGACCAAATCCAGCCGGCATCTTAGGTTTCTATTGTAGAACATCATGGCGGGAGTTTGGTTTGTAACCATATGTGTTGCATTCCTATATGCAAATAAGAAGTTATCCACCTTGTGCTGAAGTTTTATGTCTTCGTTACCCATGGCCTTTATGGCCTTCTTAAAGGTCTGGACAAACCTTTCAGCCAATCCATTGGTGGCGGGATGGTATGGGGCGGATGTGTAGTGCTTTACCCCATTGTTCTTTAAGAACTTTCTGAATTCTTCGGACACAAATTGCGGTCCATTATCAGAACATATCTGTTCCGGCAGCCCATTCCTGGCAAATATGGTCCTTAATACTGTGATGGTTTTTTCCGTGGTGGTGGAGGACATCTTTATTACCTCCGGCCACTTGGAGTTTGCATCAACTGCGATTAAGAACATTGAGTCCATAAATGGACCAGCAAAGTCGATGTGCACCCTTTGCCAGGGAGATGAGGGCCACTCCCATGGATGTAGAGGGGCCTGTGGCGGAGCATTTTGGACCTTCTGGCATCCTAGGCAGCTCTTGGTCATGTCTTCGATGTCTCCATCGATACCTGGCCACCATACAAACACCCTAGCTAGGTTCTTCATTTTCACTCCACCCAGATGCCCCTCGTGAAGCTCCTTTAGCACTTTATCCTGGAGTTTGGGTGGAATCACCACTCTGGATCCACACATCAAGGTTCCTCGGCACACTGACAGCTGTTCTCTTCTTTGCGAGAATGCTGGCAACAGTGGTTCGCCATGTGCTGGCCATCCCTTCATTGTTAAATCGTAGACCTGTGAGAGAGTAGGGTCATTTCTGGTCTCCCTTTCAATGGCAGAATTTGTCACCGGTAGACATTCCACTATGGTAGAGTGGAATATCTCTACTGGGTCTACTGTAGGTGCCTCTTCTATCGTTGGCAACGGCAGGCGCGATAAACCGTCAGCATTCCCATGCTGTTTTGACCCTTTGTATTCAATGTTGTATTGGCGTGCCCCTAGAAAAAGGGACCACCTCTGTAGTCTTTGTGCCGTCATAATGGGGACACCTTTCTTAGGGTTGAATATGGAGATGAGGGGTTGATGGTCAGTCAGCAAGGTAAATTTTTGTCCGTGTAGGTAATGGTTGAATTTCTTCCCTCCCCATACCAGGCTGAGTGCTTCCCTGTCTATCTGGGCATAGCTACGCTCAGCTGAGTTCAATGAGCGTGACGCAAAAGCTATCGGCCGTTCCGAGCCATCAGGGAATCTATTGGACAATACCGCTCCTATGCCGTAAGGGGATGCATCGCACGCCAGTCTGATTGGTAGTGATGGGTTGTAATGAGCCAAAACTTTCTCGGATGTGATTAAGTCTTTACATTTATGGAAGGCACGTTTACAGTCTTCGTTCCATTTCCAAATCACTCCTGTGTGTAGAAGATCATTAAGAGGGTGTAGAATAGTTGATAAGTTCGGTAAAAATTTATGATAGTAATTTATTAATCCCAGGAATGACCTCAATTGTGAAACATTTTCAGGTGCTGGGGCTTTTATAACTGCTTCAATTTTTTCAGGTGACTTATGCAACCCTTCCTTATTAATTATGTGGCCACAATATGATATCTGATTTTGGAAAAATTCGCACTTGGGGCGATTTGCTCGTAGGCCCCGTTCTTTCAGCCTAGTGAGCACCTGCTCCAAATTGGCAAGGTGCTCGTTGTCGTTTTCTCCTGTTATAAGGATGTCGTCTAGGTAACACTGAGTCCCTGGAATCCCTTGCAGGACTTGCTCCATAGCTCTTTGCCAGATAGCTGGAGCTGATGCTAATCCAAAAACCAGTCGATTGTACTGGTACAGGCCTTTGTGTGTGTTTATTGCGAGATACTTTTTAGAGGTCTCCTCAACCTCCATCTGTAGATATGCCTGTGCCAATTCAATTTTTGTGAAACGTTTTCCTCCGGATAGTGAGGCGAAAATATCTTCTATCCTCGGAAGAGGATACTGTACCGTGTGAAGGATCGGGTTTACAGTCACCTTAAAGTCCCCACAGATGCGAATTTTTCTCTGTTCCTCAGAGGTATTTTTCAATGCTTTTTTCATGACTGGAACGATGGGTGCTGCCCATTCGCTCCAATCTATTTTGGATAATACGCCTGCCTTTTCCAAATTCTCCAGCTCTGCCTCGACTGCCGGACGTATTGCGTATGGCACCGGTCTTGCCTTAAAAAATTTTGGAATTGCTGCATCTTCCACTTTTATTGAGGCGGTGATGCCTTTCAAGATTCCTAGTTTCTCTTGAAACACTTCTTTGGCGTTGGCCAAGATGTCTTTTAATCGTTCAGGTATGATGTCATCCTTGCTTTTTTCCTTACTGGTCACCGTCAGTGCCTGAATGGAGTGCCAGTCTAAACGTATCTTCCTTATCCATTCATGTCCCAACAACGGTGGACCACCATCTTGTAGAATGTATAAATACAACTTTTGTATTTCTTTGCCGTTGTATACCACAGGCACCTTTATTTTTCCTTTGGGGTATACTTTCTGCCCCGTGTATGTTTTTAAGATAATGGATGTATCTTTTAGGGGTATATGCGAAAATAGCCTCTCGTAATCTCGTCGATTTATTACGGTTGGAGCTGATCCTGTATCTAGCTCCATTTTAACTGGGGACCCTGCTATTATGAGGGTAACCCAAATGGTCTGGTAATCTTCATTGGCAATTACATTATGTAATTTGAGAGAGCTTAGTCTCTTGTTCCCGGAATCGCTATCGCTCTTCTGGTCTTTGGAGCTACTGTCCATCATCATTTGTACCTTTCTGTGCTTTTCCTTATTGATTCTTTTCCCGTTAGTGGATTTTTTATTTTCAGATCGGCATACACATGGAATGTGTCCCATCTTTCCGCATCGCCTGCATGCTTTTTCTTTGAACCAGCAATCCCTCTGGTCGTGGTTGGATCTGCCACAGCGATAACATCTCTTGAAACCCAGTGTCATTTCATGGGTGCCGAAGTCCTGTGGCCTTTGCTGTACCTTTGCCGCTCCTATTGCACTGAAAGCCTTGTCCAGTGTTAAATCTTTTCCAGAAGATACCTTTTTTTGTGTTTCTACACTTAGGGGATCGCAGATGAATTTGTCTTGCAGAGAATCTGCCTCGAATTGGCAGTGTAGGGTATCAACAATCTCCTCAAAATTCTTGTCCATCGGTTCGGCTGGAGTGATTAAGTTGCGTAACAGCTTGTATGTTTCTGCGCCCATTAGATCCAGAAGCACTGAAGCTTTTTTTTCATCTACTATTCCATTTGCGGTGCAAAACACCTCCACTCTTTCTACATATGTGGTCCAATTCTCTATCTTGTTATCAAAAACATCAATATTGCCAAAGTTAGGCTCTGTTTCGTTATCAAAAACATCCATATTGCAAGACTTAGGCATTTCAAAAAAAAAAGATATGGCGCTTCCCGCGCTTTTTTTTTCTCTGTAGCAATGATATGGCGCTTCCTGCGCTTTCCCGCCGCTGCTACCGATAACAACGCTGTTTTACTGTTGTTTCCGTTTATTCACTGTTGGAGACTCGTTCCCGACGGAGGTCTAAACGCTGACCTGCTTGCCGTGCCGGCCGTCTCCCGAGTGCACCCTCCCAGTCCGTTATTGCTTGCCTCCGATTTCGCTGCCTGTCTCAGTTGTAGAGTCCGACACTGGAGCCCCAGCCTGACGCCCAGGAAGGATTAGCGCAGTACCTGCCACCAGCTTGGACAGCTGGTGAAACCACAGTTTCTATAACTTCCTTGAGTCTTCTGGACGCTGGAGGAATCGATGTCCTTGAGGTGCTGCCGAATTGCAGGTAAGTCCGTTTCCACTTCGTCGCCACTGTAGTGTCCGTGTGTAGATAAAGACACTGAAGACAGGAGTTGGTTCATAGGTATTTACTAAGCAAGTCTGGGGGGGGTTCTAAAGGATATACACAATACACAGGCTTATATAGCCCAAGTGGCAATTACCGGCATTACGCACACCTGGGGCTCTTAAAGGCACATACACCACAATTGCTCTTAAAGGCACATACACCACACCTTCCTCTGATTCTGGGATTTTGTGCCTCCCATTCCCTTTGTAAGGGGTTTCTCTCTCTGAGGTCGCAGAGGTTTCTCTCGCCAGAGGCCTCTCTCTCTCTTTTGCACAGTAAAACCTTGAGTGGTTCGACCCACTCGCCCCTTAGATTCTAGACACTGGACTTATGTGCAGGAACTACAATGCAGAGAAGACTCTTATAGACCAAGTTTAATGAATCAAAATGGAATTTTATTGCATATGGAAAAACAAATCAAATGCAAGCAAATAAGAGGGTACATGGGAGGGAAAAATAAATCATAACAATGCAGTACTAGCTAAAATAGATACAGGCATATTATGCCTTACAACAGTCATTATGAAATGGGGAAACTCACAGAACATCGAGGGACAACAAGTCATGTTAATTATACCCAAAATGACCACCCCCTTAAACCTATCTAGATCTGATAATGAAGGGCCAGAAACATGCTCACCAATCCAGTTGGAAAAGTATAGAATTTTGAAACAGGTCTGCGTTTTGATCCCCTCAGGCGTCCTGTTTCCTCGTGGTCAGTGGAGCCACAGCAGGCTGTGCCACACCTCACTCTCTCTCTCTCTCTCTCGAGGTGAAGGTCATGGACAGGCTGGACACTGACGGGCCTGGATGTCGGCGGAGATCATCTGCTTGACCGCGGTTTGAAGCCCCTAGCCGGCTTTCATATAGGTTTCTTCAGTATTTTCACTACCTCCCGTTTCGTCAACGGCCCGGGATTGGTCGATGATCTCCCGATGTTTTACCCCGGGGTGGGACGCCTGCTCGAACTGTCTTCTTCGCTGAGCTCCAGCTGCTATCGAAGGTAACGGCTATTACCGAAGATCCCACGAAGACGATAAAGAAAGGAACCTCTCTCTTCCCAATATCCAAGATGAAGCTTTTTCACTACCCCCGGTGTCTCCAATTATACTTCTCAATTGAGGCCTTATCTCCCGCCTAGATCAAGGTTAGTCTTTGTTTAACCTTAGGTGGGCTTATGGCACAGTGGGGTAGTTATTATATTTAAACTGCTTTCGGGATGGCCGGTGATGGCCATCTCTGGTCTGGAATGACTAGGTAATGTTTTAATGTCTTCTTGATGTCTTTAACGGGTCCTTGAGGCATTCTTTATGAATATGGAACTGTTCCCCTTTGTCTGGGTAAACATTTAGATGGCCTTTATCTACAGGCCAATCTGACTGGATCTGCATCCAATCTTTATGTATGTGTGGGTGTCTGGTTTCGTTCTCTCAGAAACGGCTTCCAGAACTTACTGTGGGTTGAATCCACAATGGCTGTCTGGGGACTGCAGGAACCATTTTAAAGTGTCCCAATAAGTCAGTCACGGGGTCTGGCGGCCATTTTGTGTGTCCCTTTTCTGGGCTTCTTTTAAAACAGTCTTTTTAAATCAAGGCCTCTTCTGCCAGAGGACCCTTATAATACAATATTAATTTTGCAAATTCTACAGTCCTCCCTGATGATACTATAACTTGCTTGAAGTATCATAATTCTGGGTGAGCAAAATTTTCTGACTTTCCATAATTAAACCATCCCCTGTAATTACCTATCTATGACCCCACGACACATGTATTTCCCATTTCAGAAAACCTACAGTGTACATTAAGCATCTATAGATGGCAATACATTGGATTTAAAATCTGACACACTCATTTCCAGGCGTGGAGGGGGGCCTAATACCCCTACACCACCTGGTCCATACACATTATCAGTTATTAACAACAACTCGCTTAACGAGTTTCAGTAATAAAAATAAGGCACACACAAAGAATACTCATGAACAAACATAAACATAGAGGAGGGAGGGAAACTTTAACATTATACATGGCAGCAAAAATCTAAACGGGTGTCTCTTCTTCTACCCACACATAATGCTCTCTCCATTCTCTTCTGTTCTCATACTTCTGTGAATGTCTGACCTTTTTACAGTATACAAACAGTAAATAAACCACAATGAAAACCTGACACACTTCAAGGATGTGAGAGGCTATCCTAATCCAAGAAGGGACTTCTATATTAGTGAACAGGTCCCACCACGGTGGGGTTACTATATCCAATATGCTTGCCCCATCTCTAAAGTCTTCTGCTCCAGTGTGTAAAAATGTTTCTGTGAAACGACAACAGCTTTTAATATCTTGGTGAGATGTTCAGGGAGAGGGGGAATGATATATCCAAACTGTGCAATGAATCATTGCAGATTGGTGAAATTCTCTTTCACAGTGATGTGAACAGTGGAAGGTTCAGGAATGGGGACAATTCGCTCTTGGACCACTTGAACTTCTGCCTTGGGCTTGAATCAGAAACTGCTGTCACTCACCGGACACCAGCCATGCTGTCCATGTTGGTAGTGGGGCGCTGCAGTGGTGACACAGTATGTCCCACCTCCTATATATGCCACCTGTGGGGGCACATGGCCTTGTGCAATTGCCTCCATGGTGCAATTTATAGGCTTCGCGCCAGCAGTTCTGAACCCGCACTGTGGTTTAGAATAGGCATTCAAGTGCTGGGGACACAGGATGATGTGTGCTCCCCGGCTCCGGCACCCCGAGAGGTCGGTACCCGTCATTGCATGCTCCCATCGAATGACGTGAGGTGGGACCGCTGTATAGCGAATGTGTGCACCCCCCTGAATGACTCCAATGTTCTCCACCCTGTATACCGGGGCGGGTTTAGCTGTCTTTCCCATCACCGGCATTCTTACCACTATACCCATAATGGTGTGGTTAGACCGCCCACAGTCCATTGGGACTGGGTAGGCTTCTGAAGCTAGTCTGAGCTGGCACTGACTTAATGCATTCTCAAAAGGGTGGAGGGCTGCAAGGTGCTTGTTGCTGATCCAGGAGGGGACTAAACCTTGTTTTAAATCCTCCAGATTACTGTGGCCCTCGCCCAGTAACCACGCCCCGTAAAGCACACAAGCTTCATTCTGCGCAGCCTGATCGGACGCATTCCGATCCTCCCTGATGAGAGCATTTACCGTTTTAGCGTGTTTCTCCAGCTCAGCAATAATTTCTTTTAAGTGTAGTGTCACGGCCTGGTCTTCATGTAACTCAGAACCCACTACCTTATTCTCGTCAGTCAGCATCTTTCGTAACTGTGTTTGCAAACCATTAATCTGGGTCTGCAGCTTCACGTCACCCAGCGTGTTGATGACGGAAGTCCCTGTGTTAAAAGCTGTGAAAATATCATTTACTGCACCCCTTCTCTGTCTCCCTATCCTGTCCAAGACCTCATGTGGTGTGGTGCACAATTCGGCTCTTTTCAATATCAGCAAAGTCGAATTCATAAAACTGCCTGAACATGTTTATTAACAGGACCTGGTACAATTGCTCCGTTTCCTTGGGGCACCACTCTGGCAATCGCACCTCGGTGAGGTTTAAAATCACCGAGGCCACCGCGTAGTGCACCCCTTGGTGCAGCACCTGACCTGTGGGTACTAATACCAATCCATTCCCAGGTCCCTTGGTAGTGGTGGGGCACCCTTCCTTGCGGGCTTTGGCTCCCGGAATCGTGGGCAGGGGCTTACAGGGGTGGGTGATGAGCTCAGTGGCGTTTACTGGGATCTGAGAGTATGGGACTCCGCACGCCCATGTGCTGACGTCCCACCTCATTCCTTTCCCAGCATCCTGCCACTGCCTTTGGAAAAAGATGGAGATGCCTGTGGGGCAGGCGCATTCTGAACCCCACATACAGATGTTGATCCCCTCATCTGGTTCCCACCATTTGTCCCAACAGACACTCAACCCCCCTTGAGTCCCCGTAATAGTCCGATGGGTATTGTTACCCAGTCTCTCCCACTCGACTGTGGAGTTCTTCATGGTCATACTCAGCTTCCGAAGCCACCACCAGCGGTCCAAAGGAACATGTCCATTACAAACCAGGCAAATCTTCTTCCAGGCGGTGATGCTGACTCTGGGTGCAATGACCCTCACTCAGGGGCACATCAAGGAAATCTCCCGGTACGCAAACCCGGACTGGCTGGAGTATTCCGTAGAATTCGACCCCAGCCATCCTGGCCACCTCCCTTCGTGGAAATAGGTGGCTGTCTCCTCAACGCCCCGCGTGCCCGACCCATCGGTCGCGATGGGGGCTGTGTTCCCCGAGCACCCGTAGATCGTGGAGTCCTTGGTGCAGCCCCGATAGGCCCAGCTCCATCCGATCACCGTGAACGCGACGGAATCCCTCTCATCTTTCTAGTTACTGTAACAAAATTAAATGATATAGCCAGGCTCCCGAGAGATTCTGGCTTAGGTGAAGGCATGATCGGGCCTTTCGACCCCGATCCAAAACAACACACATACTGAGCAGATTCCAAAACTACTTATAACACTAATCACTTTAATATACACACACCTTAAACTTAATTAAACTTAAACTTAACTTATGTACAGCGCCGCCCGTCCCCGGGCAGCTTACCTAATCCCTCATTGGACTGCAGCTTGCCGCTCCTTGTGGCGGGGCTGCACTGACCTGTGGCTTGGGTTCCCCGCAGCCTTTTGCTGTCAATTGGGGACTGTGTTTTGCCAAGGATTTCCCAAGTCTGCGTTTACTGAAGGTGGGGGAATCAGGCCAAGGTTTTACCGGCTGAGGCATTCGAGCCGACCTGCGAAGAGGTGCTTTGGGCGTGGCTCCCTTAGCGAGCGGACCTTTGGTTGGGACTTTAGCCCTCACAACCCATGGCACCTCCACGGCTGCCGGCTTCGGCTCCCTTCCCTCAGGCTCCGCCCCTTTGGGATTTGGGTCTGTGGCAGATGACTCCTCCTCACCTGTCCCTGCAGGTGGAGGATCTCCGCCCCCAATTTCTATATCCCCTAAGCTTGAGTCGAGGGCGGGACCTCCGTCCTCCGACTCCACCTCCTCCAGAATCGTGTCGAGGGCGGGGCCTTGCTGTTCGGGCTCCCCCCCAATGGCGTTCGGATCAGGAGGAGGGCCTTGGTCTTCTGGCTCCTCCTCGTCCGAGTCCCAGGCCAGTGGGGAAACCTCCCAAGTGGGCGGGAAAGTTTCTCCCTCCAGGCAGGCTGCGGTTCCAGCCTGTGGTCTGTGACTTATTGCACGCCTCAGGCTGAGGATTTTCACCCTCAGACCTGGCCTCAGTTGTTGGCTCCTTTGCACCCAGCTTAAACAGTTTGCACCGTTTGATGTGAAACCGTTTATTGCGTCGGGGTACCTTCGCTACGCGACTGGCGGGGACCGGTGGATCTTGCACCGATTCCTGTCTATCCTGGTCTGTGTCTCTCTCGCCAGTGCGGAGGGTCAGACCCAAGAATTTTACTTCCCGCCGGCCGACCCGTGCTTTCGTTGGGTTGACCTTGGCATCCTCTATCCCTTTCACACCCGTACCCGTTCCCCAGAGACAGTGATTTCTCAGGTCCACGAGGATCCCGTGGGCTACCAAGAAATCAGACCCAAGGACTCCTGTTCCACCCCCCACCTCCCACTTCATTAGTGTACACTTCCACGTGGTGCGGAGTGGTCCTAAATGAATGGAGAGGGGAATGGAATGTGCGCCTTCCTGTTCTTCGCCCGTGAAGCCCTACAGAATACATGGAACCCCGGTGGACAGAGGTGAGGCGGTGGGGCTATCTGCGTGGATCACGGTGCAAGATGCCCCCGTATCCAACAAATAGGTCCCTGTTACCTCCTCCACCTCCATCTCCACGAGGGGTCGCCTCCATACATCATATCGCAGCGCACACAGGTAGACTGGCTGCGCCGTCTCTAGTCATTTGGGCACTGGGGTCGGGGTTTTGGAAACGACAAGACCAGTGGTGACGGCTATCTTCCCCTGCGCGATCATAAGAGACCGCATTGTCTCTAAAATTGATTCTATCGGAGCGGGATCCATAGCCGCACCAGCTCCCTTTGCTGGGACAGGAGCTGCGGCTTATGTTTGGACTGGTGCTGGGGCGGCGGTCTGGCCTTGGGTTTGGGCTGTGGGAGATTTTCCCTTATTAACCTTCCACGTATTTTTACAGTCCTTGCGCCAATGTCCATCCTTCCCACACCCATAGCAATTGAGCTTGGCTTGGGCAGGGCGATTCCCCTCCTGACGCCACTCCTTCTTACTTGAGGCTGTGGGTTTTGCCTCATATATCTTTCCCTTAGAGGGAGGTACCTCCTGACCTCTACAATTCTTGTATGCTACGGTGAGCTGGCGGAGCACCATTTCCTCCGTGACACCGGGACCTTGGGGGTCAAACCAAGACTTGCCTAGGGCCTGTATCTGTGGCAAGCTGTTAGCAACCAAGCAACGGAGCCAATGAACCCGCTGTTCGGCGCTCATTCCAACCCGTTCAGGCATGCCCGGACAACTGCGTCGATACACTGGCCACAACCTTTCTGCAAAAACCCGCGGGGGTTCTCCAGCCAGCTGCACAGTCCCTTCCACCCGTTGGAACGGATTACCGTCGTCCACTCCCATAACTTCCAAGACCTCATCCCTGAGATCCACATACCCTTTCCGCCCCCTCTTACTCCCGTCTGAGAGGCACTGAAGGATTGTACTATCCAGGGAGAAGAGCAGCATCTTTGCCTGTTCAAGATCATCACAATCATTGATGGCGGCTGTCTCCTCTATCTCCCTGAAATGGACTGAGGGATCTCCCTTTACTGTGAGTCTTGGGAGGTGGCTCACCATGGATCTTAGTTGTGGGGCAGCGTAGGGCACCACGAACTGATTCACATGAGGTCCGGCATCGCCATTTGCGGCGTTGGGACCGAAACTCTGGTGCCGAGTCGGACACATTGGTGCTCCGGCTGTGCTACCAGGGGTTGTTCCTCCTCCTGTACTATCTCGGCTACCCTTTCTTCCACCACCCCCTTTTTGGGCCAAGCCTCACTATAGCTTGGTGGGGCTGAGGGTTCAGTGGCTGGTGCCACAACTACTTCGCAAGGAACCAGATGTTTGGATTCCTGCAAAAAGTCAATCTGACTTGCTTTCGGGCTGACAAGGCATACCATGCCTTTTGCCTTAACCAGGGCCGTTCTCAGGTCCTCTATGGTCTTTTGGCAGGGGCCATGGTCTGCACTCTCAAACCTGTGTTCAAGGGATAGCTTGTAAGCTTCCTTGACTTCCACTACTCTCTCCTCCTGCACTCTTAGCTGCTGTGCGAGGCGGGCGTTTTTCTCCTGTATTCTCGCCTCATGGATCTTTGCCTCAGTAACCTGGCATTCCAGATACTCTATTCTAGCCTGATGTTGGCTGGCTACAACTTGGCATTGCTGATTCAGCGCGTGAAGTGCTGTGATGAGTTTTTCCCCACCCATGACCTTTTCCTCTATCTCTGCTGCTGGGTAGTGATCTTGGCTGCCTGTGCTGCAATGACTTTGTCCAAAATCTGGACCTGTTTCTTGTAGCACATCAGCCACACTGCCTTTTCCACTGACTTCTTATGCTCTTTGCTCTCTGTCCACCTGATGGCTGCGTCTACCGGACGCCCATCCAGTAAGAGATCGGAAATCCACTGCTTAGTGAGATTTACCTTACCAAAGACTTAATCCACTATCCCCTCATCCATTGCATTTCGACCATTCAAACCTGGGTCTACTACATTGCAATCCTGCTGCCAATGTCCTGCCGTGGTCGCCATTTTCTGTAAGGGGTTTCTCTCTCTGAGGTCACAGAGGTTTCCCTTGCCAGAGGCCTCTCTCTCTATTTTGCACAGTAAAACCTTGAGTGGTTCGACCCACTCGCCCCTTTGATTCTAGACACTGGACTTAGGTGCAGGAACTACATTGCAGAGAAGACTCTTATAGACCAAGTTTAATGAATCAAAATGGAATTTTATTGCATATGGAAAAACAAATCAAATGCAAGCAAATAAGAGGGTACATGGGAGGGAAAAACAAATCATAACAATACAGTACTAGCTAAAATAGATACAGGCATATTATACGTTACAACAGTCATTATGAAATGGGGAAACACATGGAACATCGAGGGACAACAACGCATGTTAATTATACCCAAAATGACCACCCCCTTAAACCTATCTAGATCCGATTATGAAGGGCCAGAAACATGCTCACCAATCCAGTTGGAAAAGTATAGAGTTTTGAAACAGGTCTGTGTTTTAATCCCCTCAGGCGTCCTGTTTCCTCGTGGTCAGTGGAGCCACAACGGGCTGTGCCACACCTCACTCTCTCTCTCTCTCTCTCTCTCTCGAGGTGAAGGTCACGGAGAGGCTGGACACTGACGGGCCTGGATGTCGGCGGAGATCATCTGCTTGACCACGGTTTGAAGCCCCTAGCCGGCTTTCATATAGGTTTCTTCAGTATTTTTACTACCTCCCATATCGTCAACAGCCCAGGGTTGGTCGATGATCTCCCGATGTTTTACCCCGGGGCGGGACACCGGCTCGAACCGTCTTCTTCTCCGAACTCCAGCTGCTATCGAAGGTAACGGCTATTACCAAAGATCCCACGAAGATGATGAAGAAAGGAACCTCTCTCTTCCCAATATCCAAGATGAAGCTTTTTCGCTACCCCCGCTGTCTCCAATTATACTTCTCAATTGAGGCCTTATCTCCCGCCTAGATTAAGGTTAGTCTTTGTTTAACTTTTGGTGGGCTTATGGCACAGCGGGGTAGTTATTATATTTAAACTGCTTTCGGGATGGCCGGTGATGGCCATCTCTGGTCTGGAATGACTTGGTAATGTTTTAATGTCTTCTTGATGTCTTTAACGGGTCCTTGATGCATTCTTTATGAATATGGAACTGTTCCCCTTTGTCTGGGTAAACATTTAGATGGCCTTTATCTACAGGCCGATGTGACTGGATCTGCACCCAATCTTTATGTATGTGTGGGTGTCTGGTTTCGTTCTCCCAGAAACAGCTTCCAGAACTTACTGTGGGTTGAATCCACAATGTCTATCTGGGGACTGCAGGAACCATTTTAAAGTGTCCCAATAAGTCAGTCACGGGGTCTGGTGGCCATTTTGTGTGTCCCTTTTCTGGGCTTCTTTTAAAACAGTCTTTTTAAATCAAGGCCTCTTCTGCCAGAGGACCCTTATAATACAATATTAATTTTGCGAATTCTACACCTTCAGCAGCTTCAGGGGAGGGAGAGAGATACAGCACCGGGTGGGGGGGGAGGGGTGGGGGGAGAGTCAGCACTTTCAGGGTAGGGAGAGAGAGTCAGCACCTTAAGGGGAGGGGGGAGAGAGTCAGCAACTTCAGGAGAGGTGGGAGAGAGTCAACACCTTCAGTGGTGGGAGGAGAGAGTCAGCACCTTCAGGGGAGGGAGAGCGATTCAGCAGCTTCAGGGGAGGGTGAGGGGGGAGAGAGTCAGCAACTTCAGTGGAGGGGGAGGGAGTCAGCACCTTCAGAGGAGGGGGAGAAAGTCAGCACCTTCAGGGAGGGAGGAGACAGTCAGCACCTTCGGGGGAGGGGGGAGAGAGTCAGCACCTGCAGGGGAGGGGGAGAGAGTCAGCACCATCAGGGGAGGGGGAGAGAGGCAGCACATTCAGGGGAGGGGGAGAGAATCAGCACCTTCAGGGGAGTGGCGAGAGTGCAGCACCTTCAGGGGAGTGGGGAGAGAGTCAGCACCTTCAGGGGAGGGGTGAGTGTCAGCACCTTCAGGGGAGGGGGAGAGAGTCAGCACCTTCAGGGGAGGGGAGAGTGTCAGCAACTTCAGTGGAGAGGGGAGTGTCAGCACCTTCAGGGGACGGGGGAGTGTCAGCACCTTTAGGGGAGGGGGAGAGAGTCAGCACCTTCAGGGCAGGAGGGAGAGAGTCAGCACCTTCAGGGGATGAGGGAGAGAGTCAGCACCTTCAGGGGATGAGGGAGAGAGTCAGCACCTTCAGGGGACGGGGGAGAGAGACAGCCCCTTAAAGGGAGGAGGGAGAGAGTAAGCACCTTCAGGGGATTGGGGAGAGAATCAGCACCTTCAGGGTTGGCGGAGAGATTCATGACCTTCAGGGGAGGGGGAGAGAGGCAGCTCCTTCAGGGCAGGAGGGAGGGAGACAACAGCTTCAGGTGAGGGGGGAGAGAGTCTGCACCTTCAGTGGAGGGGTCACAGTCAGCACGTTCAGGGGAGGGGGGAGAGAGTCAGCACCTTCAGGGGAGGGGGAGTGAGTCAGCACCTTCAGGGGAGCGGGGAGAGATCCAGTGCCTTCAGGGGAGGGGTAGAGAGTCAGTACCTTCAAGGGAGGGGGAGAGAGTCAGAACCTTCAGGGGAGGGGGAGAGTGTCAGCACCTGCAGGGGAGGGGTCTAGAATCAGCACCATCAGGGGAGTGGGGGAGAGATTCAGCACCAAAAGGGGAGGGGGAGAGATTAAGCACCTGCAGGGTAGGGGGAGAGGGTCAGCACCTTGAGGGGAGGGGGGAGAGAGTCAGTAGCTTCAGGGATTGGGGAGAGAATCAGCACCTTCAGGAGAGGGGGAGAGAGTCAGCACCTTCTGGGGAGGGGGTGAATCAGCGCCTTCAGGGGAGGGGGAGAGATTCAGCACCTTCAGGGGAGGGGGGAGAGTGAGCACCTTCAGGGGAGGGGGAGAGAGTCAGCACCTTCAGGGGAGGGGGGAGAGATTCAGCACCTTCAGGGGAGGTGGGAGAGAGTCAGCGCCTGCAGGGGAGGGGTCTAGAATCAGCGCCATCAGGGGAGGGGGAGAGAGTTAGTACCTGCAGGGGAGGGGGAGAGAGTCAGCACCATCAGGGGAGGGGGAGAGATTAAGCACCTTCAGGTTAGGGGGAGAGAGTCAGCACCTTGACGGGAGCGGGGAGAGAGTCAGTAGCTTCAGGGAGTGGGGAGAGATTCAGCACCTTCAGGAGAGGGGGAGAGAGTCAGCACCTTCTGGGGAGGGAGAGAGAGGCAGCACCTTCAGGGGAGGGTGCAGAGAGTCAGCACCTTTCGGGGGAGGGGGAAGTGTCAGCACCTTCAGGGCAGGAGGGAGAGAGACAAAACCTTCAGGGCAGGGGGGAGAGTCAGCACCATCAGGGGACGGGGGGAGAGTGTAAGCACCTTCAGGGGAGGGGTAGCGAGTCAGCACCTTCAAGGGAGGGGGGAGAGTGTCAGCACCATCAGTGAAGGGGGGAGAGTGTCAGCACCTTCAGGGGAGGGGGAGTGAGTCAGCACCTTCAGGAGAGGGTGGAGCGAGCCAGCACCTTCAGGGGAGGGGGAGAGTTTCAGCACCTTCAGGGGAGGAGGCAGAGAGTCAGCACCTTCAGGGGTGGGGGAGAGTCAGCACCTTCAGGGGAGGGGGCAGAGAGTCAGCACCTTCAGGGGAGGGGGCAGAGAGTCAGCAGCTTCAGTGGAGGGGGGAGAGAGTCAGCAGCTTCAAGGGAGGGGGAGAGATTCAGAAACTTCAGGGGAGGCGGGAGAGAGTCTGCACCTTCAGTGGAGGGGGAGACAGTCAGCACCTTCAGGGGAGGAGCAGTGAGTCAGCACCTGCAGGGGATGGGGGAGGGAGTCAGCACCTTCAGGGGAGGGGGTGGTGCGAGTCAGCACCTTCAGGGGAGGCGGTGGGGGGAGAGAGTCACCATCTACAGCGGAGGGGGAGAGATTCAGCACCTTCAGGGAGGGGGGAGAGAGTCAGCACCTTCGGGGAGGGGTGAGAGATTCAGCACCTTTCAGGGAGGGAGGAGAGAGTCAGCACATTCAGGGGAGGGATGAGAGAGTCAGCACTTTCAGGGGAGGGGGGAGAGAGTCAGCACCTTCAGGGGAGGTGGGAGAGAGTCAGCACCATCAGGGGAGGGGGAGAGATTTAGCACCTTCAGGGTAGGGGGAGAGAGTCAGCACCTTGAGGGGAGCGGGGAGAGAGTCAGTAGCTTCAGGAGAGGGGGAGAGAGTCAGCACCTTCTGGGGAGGGGAGAGAGTCAGCACCTTCAGGGGAGGGGGAGAGAGTCAGCACCTTCTGGGGAGGGGAGAGAGTCAGCACCTTCTGGGGAGGGGAGAGAGTCAGCACCTTCAGGGGAGGGGGAGAGAGTCAGCACCTTCTGGGGAGGGGAGAGAGTCAGCACCTTCTGGGGAGGGGAGAGAGTCAGCACCTTCAGGGGAGGGGGAGAGATTCAGCATCTTCAGGGGTAGGGGGAGAGAGTCAGCACCTTCAGGGGAGGGGGGAGAGAGTCAGCACCTTCAGGGGAGGGGGAGAGAGGCAGCACCTTCAGGGGAGGGGGCAGAGCGTCAGCACCTTTCGGGGGAGGGGGAAGTGTCAGCACCTTGAGGGGAGGGGGGAGTGTCAGCACCTTCACGGGAGGGGGAGAGAGACAAAACTTTCAGGGGAGGGGGGAGAGTCAGCACCTTCAGGGGAGGTGGGGAAGAGTGTCAGCACCTTCAGGGGAGGGGTAGCGAGTCAGCACCTTCAAGGGAGGGGGGAGAGGTTCAGCACCTGCAGGGGAGGGGGGGAGAATCAGCATCATCAGGGGAGGGGGAGAGAGTCAGCACATGCAGGGGAGGGGGAGAGAGTCAGCACCATCAGGGGAGGGGGAGAGATTAAGCACCTTCAGGGTAGGGGGGAGAGAGTGAGTAGCTTCAGGGAATGGGGAGAGAGTCAGCACCTTCAGGAGAGGGGGAGAGAGTCAGCACCTTCTATGGAGGGGGAGAATCAGCGCCTTCAGGGGAGGGGGAGAGAGTCAGCACCTTCTATGGAGGGGGAGAATCAGCACCTTCAGGGGTAGGGGAGAGAATCAGCACGTTCAGGGGAGGGGGGAGAGAGTCAGCACCTTTCAGGGGAGGGGGAAGTGTCAGCACCTTCAGGGGAGGGGGCAGAGAGTCAGCACCTTCAGTGGAGGCGGAGAGCGTCAGCACCTTCTGGAGAGGGGGGAGAGAGACAGCACCCTCAGGGGAGGGGGAGAGCGTCAGCACCATCAGGGGAGGGGGAGTATCAGCACCTACAGGGGAGGGGCAGAGAGTCAGCACCTTCAAGGGAGGAGGAGAGATTCAGCACCTTCAGGGGAGGGGGCAGTGAGTCGGCACCTTCAGGGGAGAGGGACAGAGACAGCACCTTCAGGAGAGGGAGGAGTGAGTCAGCACCTTCAGGGGAGGGGAATTGAGTCAGCACCTTCAGGGGAGGGGGGAGAGAGTCAGCACCTTCAGGGGAGGGGGTGAGTGTCAGCACTTTAAGTGGAGGGGGGAGAGTGTCAGCACCTGCAGGGGAGGTGGGAGAGAATCAGCACCTGCAGGGGAAGGGTCTAGAATCAGCACCTTCAGGGGAGGGGGAGAGAGTCAGTACCATCAGGGGAGTAGGAGAGATTAAGCACCTTCAGGGTAGGGGGAGAGAGTCAGCACCTTGAGGGGAGGGGGGAGAGAGTCAGTAGCTTCAGGGAGTGGGGAGAGAGTCAGCACCTGCAGGAGAGGGGGAGAGAGTCAGCACCTTCAGGGGAGGGGGTGGGGGGAGAGAGTCACCATCTTCAGCGGAGGCGGAGAGAGTCAGCACCTTCGGGGAGGGGTGAGAGAGTCAGCACCTTTCAGGGACGGGGGAGAGAGTCAGCACATTCAGGGGAGGGATGAGAGAGTCAGCACCTTCAGGGGAAGGGGAGAGTGTCAGCACCTTCAGGGGACGGGGAGAGCGTCAGCACCATCAGGGGAGGGGGAGTATCAGCACCTTCAGGGGAGTGGCAGAGAGTCAGCACCTTCAGGGGAGGGGGAGAGAGTCAGCACCTTCAGGGGAGGGGGAGAGTGTCAGCACCTTCAGTGGAGGGGGGAGAGTGTCAGCATCTTCAGGGGATGGGGGGAGTGTCAGCACCTTCAGGGGAGGGGGGAGAGTCAGCACCTTCAGGGGAGGCGGGGGGAGGGGTAGCGAATCAGCACCTTCAAGGGAGGGGGGAGAGTGTCAGCACCATCAGTGAAGTGGGGAGAGTGTCAGCACCTTCAGGGGAGGGGGAGAGAGTCAGCACCTTCAGGGGAGGGGGAGAGAGTCAGCACCTTCAGGGGAGGGGGGAGAGAGTCAGCACCTTCAGGGGAGGGGGAGAGAGTCAACACCTTCAGGGGAGGGGGTGAGAGTCAGCACCTTCAGGGGAGGGGGAGAGAGTCAGCACCTTCAAGGGAGGAGGAGAGATTCAGCACCTTCAGGGGAGGGGGCAGTGAGTCGGCACCTTCAGGGGAGAGGGACAGAGACAGCACCTTCAGGAGAGGGAGGAGTGAGTCAGCACCTTCAGGGGAGGGCAAGTGAGTCAGCACCTTCAGGGGAGGGGGGAGAGAGTCAGCACCTTCAGGGGAGGGGGGAGAGAGTCAGCACCTTCAGTGGAGGCGGAGAGCGTCAGCACCTTCTGGAGAGGGGGGAGAGAGTCAGCACCCTCAGGGGAGGGGGAGAGCGTCAGCACGATCAGGGGAGGGGGAGTATCAGCACCTACAGGGGAGGGGCAGAGAGTCAGCACCTTCAAGGGAGGAGGAGAGATTCAGCACCTTCAGGGGAGGGGGCAGTGAGTCGGCACCTTCAGGGGAGAGGGACAGAGACAGCACCTTCAGGAGAGGGAGGAGTGAGTCAGCACCTTCAGGGGAGGGGAAGTGAGTCAGCACCTTCAGGGGAGGGGGGAGAGAGTCAGCACCTTCAGGGGAGGGGGTGAGTGTCAGCACTTTAAGTGGAGGGGGGAGAGTGTCAGCACCTGCAGGGGAGGTGGGAGAGAATCAGCACCTGCAGGGGAAGGGTCTAGAATCAGCACCTTCAGGGGAGGGAGAGAGAGTCAGCACCTTGAGGGGAGGGGGGAGAGAGTCAGTAGCTTCAGGGAGTGGGGAGAGAGTCAGCACCTGCAGGAGAGGGGGAGAGAGTCAGCACCTTCGGGGAGGGGTGAGAGAGTCAGCACCTTTCAGGGACGGGGGAGAGAGTCAGCACATTCAGGGGAGGGATGAGAGAGTCAGCACCTTCAGGGGAGTGGCAGAGAGTCAGCACCTTCAGGGGAGGGGGAGAGAGTCAGCACCTTCAGGGGAGGGGGAGAGTGTCAGCACCTTCAGTGGAGGGGGGAGAGTGTCATCATCTTCAGGGGATTGGGGGAGTGTCAGCACCTTCAGGGGAGGTGGGAGAGGGTCAGCACCTGCAGGGGAGGGGTCTAGAATCAGCACCATCAGGGGAGGGGGAGAGAGTCAGCACCTGCAGGGGAGGGGGAGAGAGTCAGCACCATCAGGGGAGGGGGAGAGATTAAGCACCTTCAGGGTAGGGGGAGAGAGTCAGCACCTTGAGGGGAGGGGGAGAGAGTCAGTAGCTTCAGGGAGTGGGGAGAGTGTCAGCACCTTCAGGAGAGGGGGAGAGAGTCAGCACCTTCTATGGAGGGGGAGAATCAGCGCCTTCAGGGGAGGGGGAGAGAGTCAGCAACTTCAGGGGAGGGGGCAGAGAGTCAGCACCTTCAGGGGAGGGGGGAGAGTCAGCACCTTCAGGGGAGGCGGGGGGAAGGGTAGCGAATCAGCACCTTCAAGGGAGGGGGGAGAGTGTCAGCACCATCAGTGAAGTGGGGAGAGTGTCAGCACCTTCAGGGGATGGGGAATGTCAGCACCTTCAGGAGAGGGTGGAGCGAGCCAGCACCTTCAGGGGAGGGGGAGAGAGTCAGCACCTTCAGGGGAGGGGGATTGTCAGCACCTTCAGGGGAGGGGCAGAGATTCAGCAACTTTAGGGGAGCTGGGGAGAGTGTCAGCAACTTTAGGGGACGGTTGGAGAATCAGCACCTTTAGGGGAGGAGCAGTGAGTCAGCACCTGCAGGGGAGGGGGGATGGAGTCAGCACATTCAGTGGAGGGTGTTAGATCCATGGTTCAGTGGATAAACAATTACACGGATGCTGTACATAAACAAATAACAGGTCTTTACTGGAGGAGGGTAATCACTAGACTGGGGTACAGAGGCATGCGCACAGCTTATATACCGGTGTGGTCACTGCCGGTACTACAGTATACAGGAGCTGTAAAAAGTAGTTCTGACTTAAAGCACATACACTACAATTCCTCCCTTTTTAGATTAATAATACCCCCTTAATATTCAAATAACAATTACATTTTTACATGTACATTCAATAACAGAAGTCCATTTATAGATTCAGTCTTTGGGGCGGCTTCCTGACCCTTTCGGGATAGTGCCTTTCCGGAGGTTCTTGTTCTTGGTGTAGAGGCGATTCTGACCCCCTTTCACAGAATCACAGAATCTACAGTGCAGATAGAGGCCATTTCGGCCCATCGAGCCTGCACCGACACATATCCCACCCTATCCCCGTAACCCCACGTATTTAATCCCCTAACACTAAGGGTCAATTTATCATAGCCAAATCAACCTAACCTGCAGATCTTTGGACTGTGGGAGGAAACCGTGGCACCCGGAGGAAACCCACGCAGACACAGGGAGAATGTGCAAACTCCACACAGACAGTCGCCCGAGACCAGATTTGAACCACGGGTCCCTGGCGCTGTGAGGCAACAGTGCTAACCACTATGCCACCGTGCCCGGGTAGTTCATTGGGTTCCACTGCTACTGGGTCTGAAGTAGATGCTACCGGTATGTCGGGTTCATCCCCAGGTGCTCGAGACATGGGGTTGACGCATTCCTGTGATGCTAAGATCTGATCGACGTGGCGTCTCACAATGTTCTCCCCGACATCCACTGTGTACATTAATGGCCCCTGCCTTGTACATATCGTTTCGGGTTGCCACTTCTCTGTTCGATAGTCCCGGGCCAAGACTGGTTGCCCTACATTGAAGCTCCTTGTCGGCTTCTCGTTGATGTGCTGGAATTGTTTGTCCTCAACATTTCTTCGCACATTTGGTCTGAGCAAGTCCAGACGAGATCTCAACCTTTGGTTAAAGAACATCATGGCCGGGGTCTGGTTGGTAGCTGCATGTGTTGCGTTTCGGTAGGCTGATAAGAAATTGTCCATCTTATGCTATAGTGGGATTTCCTCATCGCACATGGCCTTTATAGCCTTCTTAAAGGTTTGTACGAACCTCGCAGCCAATCCATTGGTGGCTGGATGATACGGGGCGGATGTGTAATGCCTTACCCCATTCCTTTTCATGAATTTTTGGAACTCGTCGGACACAAACTGTGGTCCATTATCAGAGCAGATCTGCTCTGGCAACCCGTTTCTGGCAAATATGGTCCGTAGGACTGCAATCGTTTTCTCTGTAGTGGTTGAAGACATCTTTATCACCTCAGGCCACTTTGAATGAGCATCCACTGCTATTAAGAACGTTGAGTCCATGAATGGACCAGCGAAATCAATATGCACCCGTTGCCATGGAGAGGAGGGCCACTCCCATGGGTGTAGAGGGGCATGTGGTGGTGCATTTTGGACCTTCTGGCATCCTAAGCAGCTCTTAGTTAGGTCTTCGATTTGTTGATCGATTCCCGGCCACCACACATAAGCCCTAGCAAGGCTTTTCATTTTCACTCCCCCCAGATGACCTTCATGTAGCTCATTTAGCACTCTCTCCCTTAACTTGGGTGGAATCACCACTCGGGATCCACACATCACTGTCCCCTGGCATACTGACAGCTGTTCTCTTCTGGATGAGAATGCTGGCAACGGTGAGTCGCCATGTGTTGGCCATCCCCTCACCGTCAATTCATATACCCGTGACAGCGTCGGATCATTGCGGGTCTCCTTCTCTATATCCGCGTTTGTTATTGGCAATCGTTCAATTATCGACAAATGAAATATCTTGATAGGGTCCACTGCTGGTGCTTCCTCCAGAGTAGGCAGTGGCAGGCGCGATAGCCCATCAGCGTTCCCATGCTGCCTCGTGCCTTTATATTCTATTTCATATTGATTCGCCCCTAGAAACAGGGACCATCTTTGTAACCGCTGTGCAGTCATTACTGGCACGCCCTTCTTAGGATTAAAGATGGAGACAAGTGGTTGGTGGTCAGTCAGCAAGGTGAACTTCTGTCCATGCAGTTAGTGGTTGAAGTTTTTTACTCCCCAAATTAGGCTGAGGGCCTCCCTGTCAATCTGGGCGTAGTTGCGCTCGGCTGAGGTTAGTGACCGAGACGCAAAGGCTACTGGCCTCTCCAACCCGTCTGGGAATTTGTGCGACAGCACCGCTCCAATGCCGTAGGGTGATGCATCACATGCCAAACGAATTGGTAGTGCTGGGTTGAAATGGGCCAACACCTCTTTTGATGTGATCAATTCTTTACACTTCTGGAAAGCTCGTCTATGCTCGTCATCCCATTTCCATGGTACCCCTGTTTGCAGTAGGGTGTTCAGCGGGTGTAATACCATAGACAAATTTGGTACGAACTTGTGGTAATAGTTTACCAGCCCGAGGAACGACCTCAGTTGTGACACATTTTCCGGTGCCGGAGCCTTGACTACTGCCTCAATCTTGTCAGGGGACTTATGTAACCCCTCTTCATCGTTGACGTGGCCGCAATACGAAATCTGTCTCTGGAAAAACTCGCACTTGTGGCGATTAGCTCGTAGCCCATATTCCTTGAATCTGGCGAGCACCTTCTCCAAGTTAGCGAGGTGATCACCTTCATTTTCGCCCGTGACCAAGATGTCATCCAAATAACACTGGGTCCCTGGAATCCCTTGCAGGACCTGATCCATCATACTTTGCCAGATAGCCGGAGCCGAGGCTACTCCAAACACCAGCCGGTTGTATTGATAGAGACCTTTATGGGTGTTGATCGTAAGGTAATGTTTCGAAGCTTCTTCTACCTCCATTTGCAAGTACGCCTGGGCTAGATCAATTTTGGTGAAGCGTTTATCACCAGATAGCGAGGCGAAAATATCCTCAATTCGTGGAAGCGGATATTGCACCGTGTGAAGGATTGGGTTCACTGTCACCTTAAAATCCCCACAGATGCGGACCTTCTTTGGTTCCCCAGGCGTATTACTCAACAACCTCTTCATTACAGGAACAATGGGTGTAGCCCACTCGCTCCAGTCCACTTTGGACAGTACTCCTGAATGTTCCAACCCTCCCAGCTCTGCTTCAACCGCTGGTCTGATCGCATAAGGCACTGGTCTGGCCTTCAGAAACTTTGGGCTTGCATTATCCTCTATTTTAATTGTTGCTGTTATTCCTTTTAGTGTTCCTTGTCCCTCCTGGAACAATTCTTTTGCGTCAGTTAGCATTTTTGACAGTCGTCCAGGTGTGACGTCGTCATCCTTTTTGGCCTCCACCTTCAGTGCCTGTATGGAATGCCAATCTAAATGTATCTTCCGGATCCATTCATGTCCTAGCAGTGGTGGTCCTCCATTTGGCAATACATATATATCCATTTTAGGTATTTCCTGACCTTTATATGTCACTTTCACCCTTATTTTTCCTTTGGGGTAGAATTTTTGCCCCGTATACGTCTTCAAGACAATCTCTGTAGCTTTCAAGGGTATGTGTGAAAATAGCCGCTTGTAGTCTCTTTGATTTATGACTGTTAGAGCTGACCCTGTGTCCAATTCCATTTCCACTTGGACTCCGTCTATCTTGAGTGTAACCCAGATAGTCTGGTGATCCTCCATTTCGGTTACATTATGTAGTTTCAGACAACCCAGCTCCTTGCTTCCGGAGTCTGTGTCACTTTTCTGTTTGTCTGAACCACTGTCCATCACCTGGTGTACCTTTTTGTACTTCTCCTGTGGAGATTTCTTACTGTTGGTTTTCTTCCCAGACCTGCAGACTCTTGCTATGTCATAGAGTCATAGTCATAGAGTTATACAGCACAGAAAGAGGCCCTTCGGCCCATCGTGTCTGCGCCGTCCATCAATCCCTGTCCAGTCTAATCCCATTTTCCAGCATTTGGTCCATAGCCTTGTATGCAATGGCATTTCAAGTGCTCATCCAAATGCTTCTTGAATGTTGTGAGGGTTCCTGCCTCTACCACCCTTTCAGGCAGTGAGTTCCAGATTCCAACCACCCTCTGGGTGAAAAAGTTCCTCCTCAAATCCCCTCTAAACCTCCTGCCCCTTACCTTGAATCTATGCCCCCTTGTTATTGACCCCCCTACTAAGGGGAAAAGTTCCTCTTTATCTACCCTATCTATGCCCCTCATCATTTTGTACACCTCAATCAGGTCCCCCCTCAGCCTTCTTTGCTCCAAGGAAAACAACCCCAGCCTGTTTAGTCTTTCTTCATAGCTGCGGCGCTCCATCCCAGGTAACATCCTGGTGAATCTTCTCTGCACCCTCTCCAAAGCAATCACATCCTTCCTATAGTGAGGCGACCAGAACTGCACACAGTACTCCAGCTGTGGCCTCACCAGCGTTTTGTGCAGCTCCATCATAACCTCCCTGCTCTTATATTCTATGCCTCGGCTAATGAAGGCAAGTATCCCATATGCCTTTTTAACCACTTTATCTACCTGTTCCGCTGCCTTCAGGGATCTATGTACATGTACACCAAGGTCCCTCTGACCCTCTGTGCTTCCTAGGGCCCTACCACTCATTGTGTATTCCCTTGCCTTATTTGTCCGTCCAAAATGCATCACCTCGCACTTTTCAGGGTTAAATTCCATTTGCCACTTTTCCGCCCATCTGACCAACCCGTTTATATCGTCCTGTAGCCTGAGGCTTTCCTCCTCGCAATTTACCACCCCACCAATTTTCGTGTCATCTGCGAACTTACTGATCATACCTTTTACATTCTCATCCAAATAATTTATGTAGATCACAAACAGCAAGGGACCCAGCACCGATCCCTGAGGTATCCCACTGGACACAGGCTTCCAGTCACAAAAGCAACCTTCGACCATCACCCTCTGCCTCCTGCCACTCAGCCAGTTTAGGATCCAACGCGCCAAGGCACCCTGGATCCCATGGGCTCTTACCTTCTTGACCAGTCTCCTATGCGGGACTTTGTCAAAAGCTTTACTGAAATCCATGTAAACCACATCCACATCATTTCCCTCATCCACACACCTAGTCACCCCCTCGAAAAATTCAATCAGATTGGTCAGACATGATTTACCCTTGACAAAGCCATGCTGACTATCCCCGATTAATCTTTGCCTCTCCAAGTGGAGACTAATTTTGTCCCTCAGAATTTATTCCAATAATTTCCCTACCACAGATGTTAGGCTCACTGGCCTGTAATTCCCTGGTTTATCCCTGCTACCCTTCTTGAATAATGGTACTACGTTAGCTGTTCTCCAGTCCTCTGGTACATCCCCTGTGGCCAGAGAGGTTCTGAAAATTTGTGTCAGAGCCCCTGCAATCTCCTCCTTTGCCTCACACAACAGCCTGGGATACATCTTGTCCGGGCCTGGGGATTTATCCACTTTTTGGCCTGCTAAAACCGCTAGTACTTCCTCCCTCTCGATGCTAATATGTTCAAGTATGTCACAGTCCCCTTGCCCGATTTCTATGTCTGCATCGTCTTTCTCCATAGTGAACACAGATGCAAAAAATTCATTTAAAACCCCGCCTACATCATCTGGCTCTACACACAGATTGCCACTTTGGTCCCTAATGGACCGTACCCTTTCCCTGGTTATCCTCTTGCCCTTAATATACTTATAAAACATCTTAGGATTTTCCTTTATTTTGCTCGCTAGTGTTATTTCATGGCCCCTCCTCGCCCTCCTAATTTCTTTTTTAAGTATGCCCCTGCACTTTTTATACTCCTCTAGGGCTTCCTCCGTCTTTAGTCTTTTGTAACTGCCAAAAGCCCCCCTTTTTTTCCTAATGCATTTTTGTATATCTCTTGTCATCCAAGGTTCCCTTTGCTTGTTGGTCCCACCCTTGACCTTTACAGGAACATGTTGGCGTTGTACTCTCTCTATTTCCCTTCTGAAAGTCTCCCACTGCTTTGATGTGGATTTTCCTATAAGTAGCTGCTCCCAGTCCACTTTGGCCAGATCCTGCCTTATCATATTAAAATCGGCCTTCCCCCAATTTAGAACCCTTATTTCCGGGCCGTCTTTGTCTTTTTCCATGATCACCTTAAATCTCACCGAATTATGGTCACTGTCGCCAAAATGCTCTCCTACTGACACTTCCACCACTTGCCCGGCTACATTCCCTAGAATTAGGTCCAGTACCGCCCCCTCTCTTGTAGGACTTTCTAGATGTTGGCTCAAAAAGCTCTCCTGGATGCACTTTAAGAATTCTGCACCCTCTAAGCCTTTCACACTTTGACTATCCCAATTAATATTGGGGAAGTTGAAATCCCCCACTATTATTACCCTATTATTTTCGCACTTCTCTGAGATTTGCCTACATATCTGTTCCTCTATCTCCCCCTGACTGTTTGGGGGCCTATAGTACACTCCCAGCAAAGTGCTTGCCCCCTTTTTGTTTTTAAGTTCTACCCATATGGCCTCATTAGAGGAACCCGCTAATATATCATCCCTCCTTACAGCAGTAATTGATTCCTTAATTAATATTGCAACACCCCCTCCTCTTTTACACCCCCCTCTGTCTCGCCTGAAGATTCTATACCCCGGAATATTGAGCTGCCAGTCCTGACCCTCCCTCAACCATGTCTCCGTGATAGCAACAATATCGTACTCCCATGTGTTCAACAACAACTTCAGCTCATCCACCTTATTTGCAAGACTCCTTGCATTAAAATAAATGCCTTCCAGCCTTGCCATATTCCCTTTTGCCTTCACATATTTGCTCTGCCTTCCCAGCTGACTTGTTTTTTCCTCCGTATTTGGCTGTAAATCACCCCCTACTATAGTTCCACTCTGTATCCCATCCCCCTGCCAAGTTAGTTTAAACCCCCCCCAACAGTGCTAGCAAACCTCCCCGCAAGGATATTGGTCCCCCTCTGGTTCAGGTGTAAACCGCCTGACTTGTACAAGTCCCACCTTTCCCAGAAGCAGACCCAGTGATCCAGGAAACTAAAGCCCTCCCTCCTGCACCATTCCTTTAGCCACGCATTCATCTGTTCTATCTTCCTATTCCTATACTCACTAGCACGTGGCACCGGGAGTAATCCAGAGATTACAACCTTTGAGGTCCTGCTCTTTAATCTTCCACCAAGCTCCCTAAATTCTTGCTGCAGGACCTCATCCCTCTTTTTACCTATGTCGTTGGTACCAATATGGACCACGACCTCTGGCTGTTCACCCTCCCCCTCCAGAATGCCCTGTAGCCGCTCAGTGACATCCTTGACCCTGGCACCAGGGAGGCAACAAACCATCCTGGATTCACGTCTACGGCCACAGAAACGCCTATCTGTTCCCCTTACTATAGAATCCCCTACCACTATTGCTCTCCCACTCTTTTTCCTCCCTTCCTGGGCAGCAGGAGCACCCCCAGTGCCAGGAAGTTGGCTGCTGTTGCCTTCCCCTGGTGAGTCATCCCCCTCAACAGTATCCAAATCGGTATACCTGTTTGAGAGGGGAATGGTCACAGGGGTCTCCTGCACTACCTGCCTGCTTCTATTGCTCCGCCTGGTGGTCACCCATTTCCTTTCTTCCTGTGCAGCCCTTACCTACGGTGTGACCAACTCACTAAACGTGTTAGCCACGACCCTCTCAGCATCGTGAACGCTCCACAACCCATCCACCCGCAGCTCCAGCACCTCAATGCGGTCTGCTAGTAGCCGCAGCTGGATGCATTTCCGGCACACGTGGTCATCAGGGGCACCGGCAGTGTCCCTGAATTCCCACATAGAGCAAGAGGAGCATAACACGGGGCTGGGCTCTCCTGGCATGACTTACCCTTTAATTAATTTAAATTAATTCACTATCACCAATTAAAGATATCTCTAAGGCGCTTGTATAGTCTACCAACAGTCCCTGCTACACCAGAAAAGACCCTAGTAACTATAAACTACAGAGTTAAAGTTTAAAAAAGAGAAATACTCACCAACCACTCACTTACCTGCTCCCTGGTGATGTCACACTCTGATTACTTTTTACCTCTCTCCCCGCTGCTGAGTTGGTGTGCCTCACTGCTCCCTGGAACTGGTCGGGCCTCGCTGCTCGCGCTGGTTTTTATACCGGGCTCCTCCTCGCCTCACTGCTCCCTGGAACTGGTCGGGCCTCGCTGCTCGCACCGGTTTTTATACCGGGCTCCTCCTCGCCTCACTGCTCCCTGGAACTGGTCGGGCCTCGCTGCTCGCGCCGGTTTTTATACCGGGCTCCTCCTCGCCTCACTGCTCCCTGGAACTGGTCGGGCCTCGGTGCTGGCGCTGGTTTTTATACCGGGCTCCTCCTCACCTCACTGCTCCCTGGAACTTGTCGGGCCTCGCTGCTCGCGCCGGTTTTTATACCGGGCTCCTCCTCGCCTCACTGCTCCCTGGACACAGGACCACTTAAACCCCACACCGCTGCTGATAGCAGAACAATTTAAGTTCCATAAAAGGAACCAACACAAAGACGAAAGCAATGCTGAGTACCTAACGGAACTGTGCAAGCTATCGAAATACTGCCAGTTTGGAGCGGGACTAGCAGACACGTGTCCTGCTTTCCCACACTGTCTGCACACTTGGTCCTTGAACCAACAATCTTTCTGGTCATGTGTTGTTCTGCCGCAGCGATAGCACTTCCCTGTTCCATAGGTCATTTCGTTCGTGCCATATTCTTGCGGCCTCCGTTGTATCTCTGCAGCGCCCCTTGCGGCTGCTTCGTGTGATACTGCCATACTGAAAGCTTTGTCCAGCGTAAGGTCCTTTTCTGATAGAAGCCATTTCTGGGTTCCTTCACTTTGTAGCCAACACACAAACTTGTCCTTTAACGTGTCTGCTAGTCCCGCTCCAAACTGGCAGTATTTCGATAGCTTGCGCAGTTCCGTTAGGTACTCAGCATTGCTTTCGTCTTTGTGTTGGTTCCTTTTCTGGAACTTAAATCGTTCTGCTATCAGCAGTGGTGTGGGGTTTAAGTGGTCCTGTAGGATTTCTACTATGCTGTCAAAATTCTTGTTTACCGGCTTCTCTGGGGTTATTAGATTTCGCAGTAACCCATAAGTTTTTGCACCCATGGAATTTAACAGAACCAGTGCTTTATTAGCATCTGGCACTTCATTCGCCCTGCAGTACACCTCAATACGTTCCACATATGTCACCCAATCTTCGACTTCATTGTCGAACGTAGAGATACTGCCACTCTTTGGCATCCTTGGTTGTGTGTTAACTATCACCAATGGCGCCTCCCGCGCTTCCCCTTCTTCTCCACTGGCACAAAATGGCATCTCCCATGCTTTCCTTCCTTCCTGCGCTCGCCCGTCTTCTCCGCTGCGGCTTCGCAAAATGGCGTCTCCCGCGCTCTTCCTTCTTCTCCGCGGCTGAATGGCGCCTCCCGCGCTCTCCCTGCTTCTCCACGGCTCAATGGCGTCTCCCCTTGCTTCGCCCCGCGGACCCTGATCAGCCCGTGATCCCTGGCTGTGCTCTGCGCGTTCTCCTCTTGATATTTGTCGACGCCGCTCAGTCTAGAACCTGGCTGTTTCTTACCCTCTCTCCGGTTTGCAGTATTTTTCCTCGCCGCCGCTCGGTGATCAACCCCCGGCTGCGCCCTGCTCTTTTCACCCTCTTTCTTACCCCGTCGACGCTGCTTGGCTCTCTCTCTCTGCCATCGGTCGGCTCCAGCCGCCGCTGCTCGGGAAGGGTCTGCTCTGGACCTGTCGTCGGTCTCTTACTGCTCATTGTGGCTGGGGAACCAAGCCCGGCTCTCCACAGCCTCCCCAGCGAAGTTGGATCTCTGCCTGACTGCTGGGTGGTTGCTCGCGGTCGACGCCCGTGTTCCTGGACTCGACTATTTTTTTATTTCTTTTTTGTTTTATGTTGCAGGTAGATTCGCATCGACACTCGTCGCCACTGTTAGATCCGTGGTTAAGTGGATAAATAATTACACGGATGCTGTACATAAGCAAATAACAGGTCTTTACTGGAGGTGGGTAATCTCTAGACTGGGGTACAGAGGCATGTGCACAGCTTATATACCGGTGTGGTCACTGCCGGTACTAGAGTATACAGGAGCTGTAAAAAGTAGTTCTAACTTAAAGCACATACACTAAAGAGGGGGTGAGAATCAGCACCTTCAGGGGAGGGGGGAGTGAGTCAGCAGCTTTCAGAGATCGGGGAGAGAGTCAGCACCTTCAGGGGAGAGGGAGAGATTCAGCACCTTCAGGGGAGGGGGCAGAGAGTCCGCACATTCGGGGAGGGGTGGGAGAGTCAGCACCTTTCAAGGAGGGGGGATTGAGTCAGCTCCTTCAGGGGAGGGGGAGAGAGTCAGCACATTCAGGGGAGGGGGGAGAGAGTCAGCACCTTGAGGGGGCAAAAGAGAGTCAGCACCTTCAGGGGAGGGGGGAGAGAGTCAGCACCTTCAGGGGAGAGGGAGAGATTCAGCACCTTCAGGGGAGGGGACAGAGAGTCCGCACATTCGGGGAGGGGTGGGAGAGTCAGCACCTTTCAGGGAGGGGGGATTGAGTCAGCTCCTTCAGGGGAGGGGGAGAGAGTCAGCACATTCAGGGGAGGGGGGAGAGAGTCAGCACCTTGAGGGGGCAAAAGAGAGTCAGCACCTTTCAGGGATGGGGGAGAGAGTCAGCACCTTCAGGGGAGAGGGAGAGATTCAGCACCTTCAGGGGAGGGGGCAGAGAGTCCGCACATTCGGGGAGGGGTGGGAGAGTCAGCACCTTTCAGGGAGGGGGGATTGAGTCAGCTCCTTCAGGGGAGGGGGAGAGAGTCAGCACATTCAGGGGAGGGGGGAGAGAGTCAGCACCTTGAGGGGGCAAAAGAGAGTCCGCACCTTCAGGGGAGGGGGAGAGAGTCAGCACCTGCAGGGGAGGGGGGAGGGAGTCAGCATCTGCAGGGGAAGCGTCTAGAGGCAGCACCATCAGGGGAGGGGGAGAATCAGCACCTTCAGCGGACGGTTGGAGAATCAGCACCTTCAGGGGAGGGGCAGTGAGTCAGCACCTGCAGGGGAGGGGGGAGGGAGTCAACACCTGCAGGGGAGTGGTCTAGAGTTAGCACCATCAGGGGAGGGGGAGAGAGTCAGCACATTCAGGGGAGGGAGAGAGATTCAGCACCTTCAGGGTAGGGGGAGAGAGTCAGAACATTCAGGGGACGGGGACAGATTCAACACCTTCAGGTGGGTGGGGGAGAGAGTCAGCACCTTCTGGAGATGGGGAGAAAGTTAGCATTTCAGGGGAGGGGCGAGAGCGTCAGCACCTTCAGAGGAGGGGCGAGAGAGTCAGCACCTTCAGGGGAGAGGGGAGAGAGTCTGCACCTTCAGTGGAGAGGTGAGAGTGACAGCACTTTCAGGGAGTGGGGAGAGAGTCAGCACCTTTGGGGAGGGGTGAGAGAGTCAGCACCTTTCAGGGAGGGGGGAGAGAGTCAGCACCTTCAGGGGAGGGGGGAGAGAGTCAGCACCTTCAGGGGAGGTGGGGAGAGAGTCAGCACCTTCAGGGTAGGGGGGAGAGAGTCAGCACCTTCAGGGGAGGGGGTGGTGCGAGTCAGCACCTTCAGGGGAGGCGGTGGGGGGAGAGAGTCACCATCTTCAGGGGAGGGGGAGAGATTCAGCACCTTCAGGGATGGGGGAGAGAGTCAGCACCTTTGGGGAGGGGTGAGAGAGTCAGCACCTTTCAGGGAGGGGGGAGAGAGTCAGCACCTTCAGGGGATGGGGGAAGAGAGTAAGCATCTTCAGGGGAGGGGGAGAGCGTCAGCACCATCAGGGGAGGGGGAGTATCAGCACCTCAGGGGAGAGGAAGAGAGTCAGCACCTTCAGGGGAGGAGGAGAGATTCAGCACCTTCAGGGGAGGGGGCAGAGAGTCGGCACCTTCGGGGTGGGGTGAGCGAGTCTGCACCTTCAGGGAAGGGGGAGAGAGTCAGCACGTTCATGGTAGGGGGCGAATCAGCGCCTTCAGGGGAGGGGGAGAGAGTGTCAGCACCTTCAGGGGAGGCGATGGTGAGAGTCAGTGCCACCAGGGGTAGGGGGAGATAGTTAGCACCTTCAGGGGAGGGGGCAGAGTGTCGGCACCTTCGGGGAGGGGTGAGAGAGTCAGCACCTTTCATGGAGTGGGGAGAGAGTCAGATCCTTCAGGGGATGGGGAGAGAGTCAGCACCTGCTGGGGAGGGGTCTAGAGTCAGCACCATCAGGGGAGGGGAGAGTCAGCACCTTCAGGGGAGGGGGAGAGAGTCAGGACCTTCAGGGGAGGGGAGAGAGTCAGCACCTTCAGTGGAGGGGGGAAGAGAGTAAGCATCTTCAGGGGAGGGGGGAGAGTGTCAGCACCTGCAGGGGAGGGATCTAGAGTCAGCACCTTCAGGCGAGGGGCAGAGATTCAGCAACTTCAGGGGAGGGGGAGAGATTCAGCACCTTCAGGGGTGCAGGAGAGAGTCAGCACCTTCTGGGGAGGGTGCGAATCAGCGCCTTCAGGGGAGGGGGAGAGAGTGTCAGCACATTCAGGGGATGGGGTGGTGAGAGTCAGCACCTTCAGCGGTAGGGGGAGAGAGTTAGCACCTTCAAGGGAGGGGGGAGCAAGTCAGCAACTTCAGGGGAGACGGGAGAGAGTCAGCATCTTCAGATGAGGGGAGAGATAGTCAGCACCTTCAGGGGAGGGGGGAGAGTCAGCACCATCAGGGGAGGGGGAGAGATTCAGAACCTTCAGGGGAGCGGGGAGAGAGCCAGCACCTGCAGGGGAGGGGGAGAGAGTCAGCACCTTCAGGGGAGGGGGAGAGAGTCAGCACCTTCAGACGAGGGGGAGAGAATCAGCACCTTCAGGGGAGGGGGCTGTTATGTATTGTGTGTTCTATTGTGTGTTCTCCTCCCACCTGTGGTGGCGCTGTCACAGGAGATAAATGGTTGGGTATTCTCTCGGTTAAGTTTAGCTCTCTTTGTTCGGAACTTGCCAGAGCTTCCTTCCTTCCAATAAAGCACTTCATGTTTGAATCTCTGAGTTCTGAGTCCTAAATTGTGGCTAGGTAGAAAGGTACCGACACAACAATTGGCAACGAGTGGCGGATGACTCTGCGTACGTTACGGGTGCAGTGAGTAAACAGAAAATTTAATTTGAAACGTGAGATGGCTACTATATTAGGAAACATCTGTGATTTTGATGAAAATGTGGAGCAATGGAGCGCATATACGGAACGTTTTGACTATTTTGTATTGGCGAATGTGGTGGCAAATGAATAGGTCGTGCCTACCTTTTTGAGTGTAATCGGGCAGAAAACTTTCAATTTACTTCGCAGCCTCATGCAGCCAGATAAGCCAGGAACTAAAACATATAAGCAACTAGTGGAAATTCTTGGAGCACATTTTTCACCAAAACCTCTTGTTATTGCTGAGAGATTTAGATTTCACAAACGGAATCAAGAGGAGGGGGAATCAGTGACGATGTTTATTGCTGCTTTAAAAAGGTTGTCGGAACACTGCCAGTTCAAGGAGGTGCTGAATGACACCATTAGAGACAGACTTGTGTGTGGTCTGCAAAATGCAGCCACACTGAAGCGCCTTCTTACTGAGGACAACCTTACTCTTGAAAAGGCCATTGAAGTTAGTGTCTCCATGGAGATGGCGGAAAAGGAGGCTCACCAGTTGAGTTCAACAGGGAGAGTTCACAAGGTGTCGTCTGAGCCTAAAGGTGCGCGGAACAGCACATGTTACCGTTGTGGGAAAATGGGCCATCACGCTAATGACTGCTGGTGTACGGAGCTGGAATGCCGAAATTGTGGCAAAAAGGGTCACATTGAACGCGCCTGTAGAGGTAAAAAAAGAACAGACAGAGCTGGGAAGCATGGAAGCAAAATGTCTGTATTTGGACCAGAGAGGAAAAAGAGTGTTCATTCAGTGCAGTATGATGGAACAAGCAAAACAGAGGGGCGCGACACCTCTGAGGATGAAGAGGTGCACATACTGACGGTTGTAGGTGGTTCAAATGGCTACTGGGTGTCACCACTGGTGGAGGGACAATCAGTGCGGATGGAGGTGGACACAGGCGCGGCTGTGTCCCTTGTTTCAGACACTGTCTACAACAAAATGCGAAAGCATCTTACCCTTCAGCCAACAAACATTGTGCTAAAGACGTATACCGGCGAACCTGTGGCCATGAGAGGCGTCATTGAGGTGACAGTTAAATTGAACGGACAGACTGCAAAACTGCCACGATATGTGGTAAAGGGAAATTACCCATCGCTACTGGGACGTGCGTGGCTAGAGAAAATCACGCTGGACTGGCCTGCAGTCCGCATGATGTCAAAGGGGGAGTCAGGTCTGACTGCAGTGTTAAACAAACATGCAGAACTCTTCAATGGGGAACTTGGGAGCATGAAAAAGATCAGCGTGAGATTGGACATTAAACCTGACAGCAAGCCGAAGTTTCACAAAGCCCGACCTGTACCCTATGCAATTAGGCCAAAAGTTGAGGCTAACTTGGAGGCCTTAGTCGAGAATGGAGTCCTGGAGCCTGTGAGCGTGAGCAAATGGGCCACACCCATTGTTCCTGTCCTGAAAAGGGATGGATCTGTTCGAATCTGCGGGGATTTTAAAGTGACTATTAACCCGGTGCTGTCTGTGAAACAGTACCCTCTTCCCCTCATTCATGATCTTTTTACGGGCCTGGCCGGAGGGCAAAAGTTCAGCAAAATAGACTTATGCCAGGCTTATCTACAAATGCATGTCGATGACAAATCAAAGGAGCTGCTGACAATTGTGACACACAAGGGGCTAAACAGGTACTGCCGCCTTCCGTTTGGAATTACGTCGGCCCCTGCTCTATTCCAAAGGGCAATGGATCAGATTTTGAGTGGACTGCCAGGAGTCCAGTGCTACCTGGACGACATCCTTGTCACTGGGACAAATGAGGAGGATCATCTTCTGAACTTGGATGCGACACTACAACGACTGAAAGAGTACGGACTCAGAGTTCGTAAAGACAAATGTGAATTCTTTCAGTCTTCAGTTGAGTACCTGGGGCATGTGATTGACGCTACTGGCCTGCATAAGGCACCGCCAAAGGTCAAGGCGATCGTGGAGGCCCCAGCACCCCAGAATGTGAGCCAGCTAAGTTCATTTCTGGGGCTACTTAACTACTATGGGAAGTTTATTCCAGACTTAGCAACACTGCTGAAGCCGTTACATCAGTTGCTATGTCAAGGCAAAACATGGAAATGGACTGAACTGTGCAACGAAGCTTTCGCCCAAGCAAAGAAAGCATTGCTGAATTCGGAGGTCCTGACACACTTCGACCCAAAGCTACCCATGCAGCTAGCATGTGATGCATCACCATATGGTGTGGGAGCAGTCATATCCCACATCATGCCTTCGGGTGAAGAGAAACCTATCGCCTTCGCATCACGCACCTTGAACAAGGCCGAGAGTAACTATGCACAGATCGAGCGCGAGGCCTTGGAAATCATTTTTGGAATTCGAAAATTTCATCAGTACCTGTTTGGGAGAAGGTTCACACTCCTGACAGACCACCATCCATTGACTTCAATCTTTGGGCCCCACACCGGAATTCCGTCTCTCGCTGCAAGCAGGATGCAAAGGTGGGCTTTACTGTTGTCAGGACACACATACAACATCAAATATCGCAAATCAGACTTGCACGGCAACGCAGACGGTCTCTCCAGGCTACCCTTGCCTGTTACTCCCCCAGAGCCTCGTCAGATAGACATCTTCTACTTTAGACAAGTGGAGGGAGCACCTGTCACTGCAGTTCAGGTGCGAAGGTAGACCCGCAACGATCCAGTCCTGTCTGAGGTAATGGACGATGTCATTCGAGGGAGAGCTATAGGAGATTCTTCTAGTTTGAAACCTTACGTTTCAAAAAGAAATGAGCTCTCCGTCCAGGCAGGTTGTCTTCTTTGGGGAAGCTGTGTCATCATTCCGCCACCTCTGAGGGAACCTATACTGCAACAACTTCATACAGGCCACAGTGGGATGGTTCGGATGAAGGAAATGGCAAGAAGCTACTTCTGATGGCCAGGTCTCGATGGGAATATTGAGGAGAAAGCCAAAACATGTTCCACATGTCAAAGGGTCCGGAATGTTCCACAGCTGGCAACCCTACACCCCTGGGATTGGCCTGCAGAAGTGTGGCAGCGAGTACATGTGGACTTCGCCGGTCCTTTCGAAGGGAAGATGTTTATGGCGGTTGTGGACGCTCATAGCAAGTGGCCAGAGGTCGCTGTGATGAGGTCTACCACGGCAGAGAAAACAATTGAGAAACTTGGTGAGATGTTCAGCCGTTATGGCTCACCGGAACAACTCGTAAGTGACAATGGTCCTCAATTTGTATCACAGGAGTTTGCAACCTTCCTGCATGTGAATGGTGTCCAACACATCAGGTCTGCGCCCTATCATCCCTCTACTAACGGCCAGGCAGAAAGGTTCGTGCAAACTTTGAAGCACGCCTTGAAGGCATCGCAAGGTCAGGGCTCAATCCACCAACGTCTGAACAGCTTCCTGTTGTCCTACAGGAACGAGCCGCATGCCACAACCAAAACTTCCCCCGCTTTGCTCATGATGAAGAGGCAGTTGCGGACAAGTTTTGACTTACTCAAACCTCCAAGGGCAGAGCAGGTTGTCCATCGTCAACAACAAGCTCAAGTTGAAAAGAGAGAGAAAAGAGCCAAGGAGAGACGGTTTCATCCGGGAGAGCACGTCCTAGCTCGAAACTACAACACTGGACCGAAATGGGTTCCTGCTACGGTGATCGCGCAGACGGGCCCTGTGTCTTACATGGTTGAGACTGCTGAGGACGTCGTCTGGAGAAGACACACAGATCAACTGTTGCTAGGAGCAGAGACAGCCACAGAAGCTCCAACGGCTGGTTGGCCTGAACTGTTTCCGGATGATACCGCAAACCAGCATCCTTTGCCACAGTGCTCTTCTCCAACACAGGAAGTCAAAGAGACTGTTCCACCTGTGCAAACTCCTGACTTTCAACTGACACAGGCACCTTCTCCATCCAGGCCTGTGTCAAAGCCTACTGCTGTGGAAGCCAGCGATGACCGCCGGTATCCTGTCAGAGAGCGGCGGCCTCCAAGACGCTTGGATCTGTAGGCTTAGTGACTTACCCACAAGACTGGGGCAGAATAAACCCCAGGGTAAAGTCAGGGTTTGAGGCAGTCTACCTCTACCCTAGGTTAGTTGAGTGTATTGAAAGTAACTTACCTATTGAGGAATAATGTGGACCTTCCATTTAAGAGGGGAGGAAATGTTATGTATTGTGTGTTCTATTGTGTGTTCTCCTCCCACCTGTGGTGGCGCTGACACAGGAGATAAATGGTTGGGTATTCTCTCGGTTAAGTTTAGCTCTCTTTGTTCGGAACTTGCCAGAATTTCTTTCCTTCCATTAAACCACGTCATGTTTAAATCTCTGAGCTCTGAGTCCTATATTCTGTCTAGGTAGAAAGGTACTGATACAACAGGGGCAGTGAGTCAGCACCTTCAGGGGAGGGGGAGAGAGTCAGCACCTGCAGGGGAGGGGGGAGGGAGTCAGCATCTGCAGGGGAGGGGTCTAGAGTCAGCACCATCAGGGGAGGGGGAGAGAGTCAACACATTTAGGGGAGGGAGAGAGATTCAGCACCTTCAGGGTAGGGGGAGAGAGTCAGCACATTCAGGGGAGGGGGACAGATTCAGCACCTTCAGCGGGGTGGGGGAGAGAGTCAGCACCTTCAGGAGAGGGAGAGAAAGTTAGCATTTCAGGGAAGGGGCGAGAGAGTCAGCACCTTCAGAGGAGGTGGGGCAGGGAGAGTCACCATCTTCAGGGGACGGAGAGTGAGCCAGCACCTTCAGGGGAGGGGGAGACATTCAACACCTTCAGGGGTGGGGGAGAGAGTCAGCACCTTCAGGTGAGTGGGGAGAGATTCAGCACCTTCAGGGGAGGGGGGAGAGAGTCAGAACCTTCAGGGAAGTGGGAGAGAGTCAGCACCTTCAGGGAGTAGGGAGAGAGTCAGCATCTTTGGGGAGGGGTGAGAGAGTCAGCACCTTCGGGGTAGGGGGGAGAGAGTCAGCACCTTCAGGGGAGGGGGTGGTGCGAGTCAGCACCTTCAGGGAGGGGGAGAGGGTCAGCACCTTCGGGGAGGGGTGAGAGAGTCAGCACCTTTCAGGGAGGGGGGAGAGAGTCAGCACCTTCAGGGGAGGGGGGAAGAGAGTCAGCACCTTCATGGGAGGGGGAGAGAGCACCTTCAGGGGATGGGGAGAGCGTCAGCAGAATCAGGGGAGGGGGAGTATCAGCACCTTCAGGGGAGGGGCAGAGAGTCAGCACCTTCAGGGGAGGAGGAGAGATTCAGCACCTTCAGGGGAGGGGCAGAGAGTCGGCACCTTCGGGGAGGGGTGAGAGAGTCTGCACCTTCAGGGAGGGGGGAGAGAGTCAGCACCTTCAGGGTAGGGGGTGAATCAGCGCCTTCAGGGGAGGGGGAGAGAGTGTCAGCACCTTCAGGGTAGGGGGTGAATCAGCGCCTTCAGGGGAGGGGGAGAGAGTGTCAGCACCTTCAGGGGAGGGGATGGTGAGAGTCAGTGCCAACAGGGGTAGGGGGAGAGCGTTAGCACCTTCAGTGGAGGGGGTAGAGAGTCGGCACCTTCGGGGAGGGGTGAGATAGTCACCACCTTCAGGGGAGGGGGGAGAAAGTCAGCACATGCTGGGGAGGGGTCTAGAGTCAGCACCATCAGGGGAGGGGAGAATCAGCACCTTCAGTGGAGGGGGGAAGAGAGTAAGCATCTTTAGGGGAGGGGGAGAGATTCAGCAACTTCAGGGGAGGGGGAGAGAGTGTCAGCACCTTCAGGGGTAGGTGGAGAGAGTTAGCACCTTCAAGGGAGGGGGTAGTGTAGTGTATGTATCCGTCTACCTTTAAGAAAACCATTGTATGTAACCGTTCACCTTTAAGAGAACTATTTTAGGTGTGGCACTACTTTGTTGGCTTCTGTATACTGTAATACTGACGGTGACCACACCGGTATATAAGTGCTGTGTCAGGATTTATTTGGCAGATTCGCCCTGACCTTCGAATAGTAAAGTCCTGTTTTAAGTTACTCTGGTAGTCTGTGTATTAATTAACTAAACAACTCACAGACTTTACAGGTAGAGAGTCTGCAACTTCAGGGGAGGCAGGAGAGAGTCAGCATCTTCAGATGAGGGGAGAGAGAGTCAGCACCTTCAGGGGAGCGGGGAGAGTCAGCACCTGCAGGGGTGGGGGAGGGAGTCAGCACCTTCAGGGGAGCGGGGAGAGAGTCAGCACCTTCAGGGGAGGGGGAGAGATTCAGAACCTTCAGGGGAGGGGGGAGAGAGTCAGCACCTTCAGGCGAGGGGGAGAGATTCAGAACCTTCAGGGGAGGGGGGAGAGAGTCAGCACCTTCAGGGGAGGGGGGAGAGAGTCAGCACCTTCAGGGAAAGGGGAGAGAGTCAGCACCTTCAGGCGAGGGGGTAGAGGGTCAGCACCTTCAGGGGAAGCGTCTAGAGTCAGCACCATCAGGGGAGGGGGAGAATCAGCACCTTCAGGGGATGGTTGGAGAATCAGCACCTTCAGGGGAGGGGCAGTGACTCAGCAACTGCAGCGGAGGGGGGAGGGAGTCAACACCTGCAGGGGAGGGGTCTAGATTCAGCACCTTCAGGGGAGGGGGAGAGAGTCAGCACATTCAGGGGAGGGAGAGAGAGTCAGCACATTCAGGGGAGGGAGAGAGATTCAGCACCTTCAGGTAGGGGGAGAGTCTCAGCACATTCAGGGGAGGGGGACAGATTCAGCACCTTCAGGGGGGTGGGGGAGAGAGTCAGCACCTTCAGGAGAGGGGGAGAAAGTTAGCATTTCAGGGGAGGGGCGAGAGAGTCAGCACCTTCAGAAGTGGTGGGGCAGGGAGAATCACCATCTTCAGGGGACAGGGAGTGAGCCAGCACCTTCAGGGGAGGGGGAGACATTCAGCACCTTCAGGGGTGGGGGAGAGTGAGCACCTTCAGGTGAGGGGGGAGAGATTCAGCACCTTCAGGGGAGGGGGGAGAGAGTCAGAACCTTCAGGGAAGCGGGAGAGAGTCAGCACCTTCATGGGAGGGGGGGAGAAGAATCAGCACCTTCAGGGGAGGGGGGAGAGATTCTGCACCTTCAGTGGAGGGAGGAGAGTGACAGCACCTTCGGGGAGGGGTGAGAGAGTCAGCACCTTTCAGGGAGTGGGGAGAGAGTCAGCACCTTCAGGGGAGGGGGGAGAGAGACAGCACCTTCAGGGGAGGGGGGGAGTGAGTCAGCACCTTCAGGGTAGGGGGGAGAGAGTCAGCACCTTCAGGGGAGTGGGTGGTGCGAGTCAGCACCTTCAGGGGAGGGGGAGAGTTTCATCACCTTCAGGGAGCGGGGAGAGAGTCAGCACCTTCGGGGAGGGGTGAGAGAGTCAGCACCTTTCAGGGAGGGGGGAGAGAGTCAGCAACTTCAGGGGAGGGGGAGAGAGTCAGCACCTTCAGGGGACGGGAAGAGCGTCAGCACCTTCAGTGGAGGAGGAGAGATTCAGCACCTTGAGGGGAGGGGGCAGAGAGTTTGCACCTTCAGGAAGGGGGGAGAGAGTCAGCACCTTCAGGGTAGGGGGCGAATCAGTGCCTTTAGGGGAGGGAGAAAGAGTGTCAGCACCTTCAGGGGATGGGGGGGAGAGTCAGCACCTACAGGGTGGGGCGCAGAGTGTCAGCACGTTCAGGGGAGGGGGGAGAGAGTCAGCACTTTCAGGGGAGGGGGAGAGTGTCAGCACCTTGAGGGGAGGGGAGAGAGTCACCACCTTTAGGGGAGGGGGAGAGAGTCAGCACCTTCAGGGGAGTTGGGAGAGAGTCAGCACCTTTAGGGGAGGGGGGGACAGAAAGCAACTTCAGCGGAGGGGGGAGTCAGCACCTTCAGGGGATGGGGGAGAGAGTCAGCACCTTTCGGGGAGGGGGAGAGTATCAGCACCTTCAGGGGAGTGGGAGAGTCAGCACCTTCAGGGGAGGGGGGAGAGATTCAGAACCTTCAGCGGGGGCGGGGGGAGAGTTAGCATCTTTAGCGGAGGGGGAGAAAGTCTGTAGCTTTAGGGTATTGCGAGAGAGTCAGCACCTTCAGTGGAGCGGGGAGAAATTCAGCACCGTCAGGGGAGGGGGAAGTGTCAGCACCTTCAGGGGAGGGGGAGAGTGTCAGCAACTTCAGGGGAGGGGGAGAGTGTCAGCAACGTCAGGGGAGGGGGAGAGAGTCAGCACCTTCAGGGGAGGGGGCAGAGAGTCAGCACATTCAGGGGAGCGGGGAGAGAGTCAGCACTTTCAGTGGAGGGGGAGATTCAGCAACGTCAGGGGAGGGGAGGGGAGAGTCAGTACCTTCAGAGAGGGGGGAGAGTGTCAGCACCTTCAGTGGAGGGGGAGATTCAGCAACGTCAGGGGAGTGGAGGGGAGAGTCAGCACCTTCAGGGGAGAGGGAGAGAGTCAGCACCTTCAGGGGACGGGGAGAGATTCAGCAACTTCAGGGGAGGGGGAGAGAGTCAGCACCTTCAGGGGAGGGGGAGAGTGTCAGCACATTCAGGGGAGGTGGAGAGAGTCAGAACCTTCAGGGGAGGGGGAAGAGTGTCAGCACCTTCATGGGAGGGGGAGAGAGTCAGCACCTTCAGGGGAGGGGGGAGAGAGTCAAAACCTTCAGGGGAGGGGGAAGAGTGTCAGCACCTTCATGGGAGGGGGAGAGAGTCAGCACCTTCAGGGGAGTGGGGGAGAGTCAGCACCTTCAGTGGAGGGGGGAGAGTCAGTACCTTCAGGGAAGAATGGCCGAAATTAGCGTGGTAGAATTGTCGTTTAAGAGAGGAAGATCTTGTACTTTTGGAGTATCCGATGACATTTTCAGGACGTCCAGGGAGAAATTGGGTGGAGCCTCAAATGGGGCGCCAAGCTTGCCTGGGCGCCAGATTTAGCGCTGCGATCGGAGCAGCAGCGATCGCCGGAAATTCAGCTTGAGCGCCCCAAGAGCGACACGAGGCGAGGCTCGAGGCGCTCCGCATCCCTCTTAGGGCGCTGAAACTGAATATCGCAGCGCAACGTGCCACAGTGCCACACGCTGCGGCACGGTGCGCTGCGGTACTGCAGGCCTTCCTCCCATTCTTAAGGGGGAGGGGCCTGCACCAGCGCGATGAGCGATCGCGAGTGCCAGCAAAAGAGCCCGGCACCGAGGAGAAGTGCCGGGCTCTCGGAAAACAGCCGGCAATGCCGCGGTGGAAGAACAGGAGGCCGGGGACGGAGGTGCTGGCAGGCAGCCGCTGAAAAAAACTGCCGCCCCGCACCTCCACCTTAATTTGCATCACTGCCGCCACAGGTAGGCCCCGTGGACCGGGCGCGATTAACGAGCGGCGCTACAGAGGCGGTCGCTGCCAAATATCGCGATCGGGGCAGTAGCGAGGCGCTGCGCACACCGATGACATCATCGGTGGCGGCGCAGCACAACAGGCTAACGCCGCCATTAGCGCCCCAGCTAAATATCGCGGGAGGCGCGGCCAGTGGCGCTAAAGCCACTGAGTGCCCTCTTTAGGCGCTAACTGGTGGCGCAGCCCACCAAATTTCTCCCCCAGTGACTTTATTTGAAGTACTGTCGCTGTTGTTTTCTAGGCAACCAGCCATTTCGCACACAGCAAGGTGCCATGAATAGCAATGACCTGAACAACTATTTACTATATTTTATTCTTCTGATGCTTCACTGTGGAGGGTTGAAGTCACCCGGTCAGGGGAGCATGCAGGCTGGACGTGAAGGAATTGATTAGTCGGACATCTGCCCTGACTAGTGGTAAAGGGCATGTTTACTGCCCATTACAAGAGCAAAACAAGACTTCTTTTGTTCTCTCAGAGTATTCACTGGTTTTTAGTAAATAAACAGTGGAGATTGGCAAGGGGCAAAAAATGCCCCAATTACAATCTGCAAACAAATCACTTCAGCATGCTCTGTGTTTGGAAGAGGAGGTGGGAAGATGCCAAGTTATAAACTTGCCTCAAAATTATTTACTTTTACTTTCTTTTGGGTAGAAACCTGAATTAGATTCAATCCAGGAAATTTGTAACTGAGGAGCAGAGAGAGGCGGGACAGACTTAAAGGCAGAATAACTTTGCGGAAGTAAAACAGACTGAATTTTAGGAGCAATCGGCTCCCTTGCCAAAAAATGAAAGCTTTGTTCCTGTTTAAGGATTCCTCATTACCACATGTGTTTCTAATCTATTCACCAAGTACTGTAGAATTGTGCTGCATTTTTAAAATTTGTTTCTGGGATGTGGGCGTCGCTGGCAAGGCCAGTATTTATTGCCCATCCCTAGTTGCCCTCGAGAAGGTGGTGGTGAGCTGCCTTCTTGAACCGCTGCAGTCCATGTGGTGTAGGTACTCCCACAGTGCTGTTAGATTAGGAGTTCTAGGATTTTGACTCAGCGACGATGAAGGATCGGCGATATACTTCTAAGTTAGGATGGTGTGTGACTTGGAGGGGAACTTGGAGGTGGAGGTGTTCCCATGCGCCTGCTGCCCCTGTCTTTCTAGGTGGAAGAAGTCGCAGGTTTGGGAGGTGCTGCCGAAGAAGTCTTGGTGAGTTGCTGCAGTGCATCTTGTAGATGGTACACACTGCAGCCACGGTACACCAGTGGTGAAGGGAGTGAATGTTTAAGGTGGTGGATGGGGTGCCAATCAAGTGGGCTGCTTTGTCCTGGATGGTGTCGAGCTTCTTGAGTGTTGTTGGAGCTGCACTCATCCAGGCAAGTGGAGAGTATTGCATTATACTCCTGACTTGTGCCTTGTAGATGGTATAAAGGCTTTGGGGAGTCAGAAGGTGAGACACTCGCCGCAGAATACCCAGTCTCTGACCTGCTCTTGTTGCCACGGTATTTATGGGGCTGGTCCAGTTAGGTTTCTGGTCAATGATAACCCCCAGGATGTTGATGGTGGGGGATTCGGTGATGGTAATGACATTGAATGTCAAGGGGCGATGGTTAGACTCTTGCTTGTTTGAGATAGTCATTGCCTGGCACTTGTGTGGCACGAATATTATTTGCCACTTATCAGCCCAAGCCTGAACATCGTCCAGGTCTTGCTGCATTTGGGCATGGTTGGGCCTAGGACACTGCCCTGAGGAACTTATGAAAACATATCAATGGGCGCAAAATTGGGATCGTTAGCGCCCGTTTTGGGGTATTACAGCTGCCCTTAGAACGCCAAAATGGTGTCCACGGAGCATGCACACACTCATGGGGTGAATTGCACCAGAAGCTATATTGGTAAGGGCGTTAGCGTGCATGCAGTGAACGTCTGCCGTAATTATGCCTAGCAGGCAGATAGTGGTGTCAATCAGCGTGCAACACTGGTTTGACACCAGCAGTGGCATTTTGGAGCCCAATGCTCCAGCTAATGCCCTCTCTTAACCTCTTACCCCCGTACAGCTGAACACGCGTTCAGCACCAGGAAGGACCCTCCCCCACCACCAACAATATTTAAAGTGATCATCACCTACTTACAGGTTATTCTGGCTACTGCGATAATTCTACAAGTGCTTTCTATAGTTGTTTCAGGCTGCAAAATTCTACAGGGTGTGGTGTGGCAGGTGGCTTCAAGGCTTCTGCACAAACCACTTGCACTAATAGGAATTCCCCATGGGATACAGCATGACTTGGAGAATGAACAGAGGGCACACAGAGAAGGACAAGCTGATGGAAGAGGGAGGAGGAGGTGGGGGAGAAGGGCTCTCAGCAGGAAGCCATATCCGCCCAGGGTATTCAAGGAGCAATTCTCCTACCTGAACATCAGCGAGGAACAATGTGTGAGACGTCTGCGCTTCAGTAAGGATGTCCTCAATGAAGTCTGCCACCTGCTGCAGCCACAACAGCAACATTAGAGCAGGGAAAGAACCGCATTGCCAGTGGCTGTGAAGCTGACCATGGCGATGAATCTTTATGCATCTGGCTCCTTGCAGGCAGGAGCTAGAGATATTTGCAACATCTCGCAGTTTGCATAAGGGAGGTCACTGAGGATCTGTATTCAAAGAGAGCTGCCTACATTTCATTCTCTCTTGCCAGAGAGCAGTAGGTGGGGCGAGCATGTGGCTTCGCTAGGATTACAGGCTTCCCCATGGTGCATGGTGCCATTGATAGCACGCACATCGCTTTGCAGTCACCGCATGTCAACTCTGACATATAACACAACCAAAAGCGATTCCACTCCCTCAATGTCCAGCTGGTGTGTGACCATAGGCAATGGCTACTGGTTGACAAGGGCTATCCGCTGACGACATGGCTCATGACTCCTGTGTGCAATCCACGCACATGTGCTCAGCATTCATACAACAGAAGTCATGCTGCCACATGGAATACGATAGAGCAGGCCACTGACGTGCTGAAACAATGCTTCCGCTGCCTGGACCGCTCTGAAGGAGCCTTTGCAGTACTCAGCAGAGCGACTGTCGAGATACATGGTGGTCTGCTGCATGCTGCACAACCTCCCAATCATGAGGAATCAGCCTTTGCCATCAGCTGAGCAGCTGTTTCAGGAGGAGGAAGGGAGGAGTTAACCTAGACTGCCCATTTCTGCCCAGGCTGTCCGTGAATAATGCATTCAAGTGCAATACCAGTAACCACAAGCCAAATTTCCCATTCACCAACAGTCCCACACCTCACCTTCGCTCTGTCACTGACCATCACAGCATCATCTTGGCCACAATGCATAAATAAAAGCCAACACAAAATAAACATTCCAACCCAAATTTATAAATCAAACCATGCCATCTTGCATACAAATATAAACTAATCACCCTTGTGCATTCCCATAGTGCCTGTCTTCCATGTGCCTTTGCCTGCCCTCATACTCCTACACAGTGCTACCCCAGTGGCTGCAGCATGGCTGCTGGAAGGCTGCTGACTTTCAGTGGGGAAGACTGCAGATGGCCTTGGAGGATAACCTCGAGCAGCTCTGGGCCTAGAAAGCCCGGCTGTGGACTGCAGGGAGACAGAGGAAAGGGAAGCAAGGATAGAAGCAAAAAACAGGAAGGAGAAAAGCAAAAGTGGAAGGCAGAGAAATCAAGGGTGTAAATCAATCAGGGCCACAGTAAATAATAATTCTAAAAGGAATAAGAGTGTTAAAAAAAAACAAGCCTGAAGGCTTTGTGTCTTAATGCGAGGAGCATTCATAATAAGGTGGATGAATTAGCTGTGCAAATAGATGTAAACGGATATGATATAATTCGGATTACGGAGACATGGCTCCAGGGTGAGCAAGGCTGGAAATTCAACATCCAGGGGTATTCAATATTCAGGAAAGACAGGCAAAAAGGAAAAGGAGGTGGAGTAGCATTGCTGGTTAAAGAGGAGATTAACACAATAGTAAGGAAGGACATTAGCTCTGATGACGTGGAATCTGTATGGGTAGAGCTGAGAAAAAGCAAGGGGCAAAAAATGTTAGTGGGAGTTGTATACAGACCCCCAAACAGTAATGCTGCGGTTGGGGATGGCATTAAATGGGAAATTAGAGATGCATACAATAAGGGCACAGCAGTTATCATGGGTGACGTTAATCTACATATAGATTGGGCTAACCAAATTAGTAACAATACCATGGAGGAGGAATTCCTAGAGTGTATACGGGATGGTTTCCTGGACCAATATGTCGAGGAACCAACTAGAGATCAGGCCATCTTAGACTGGGTATTATGTAATGAGAAAGAATTAATTAGCAGGCTTGTTGTGCGAGGCCCCTTGCGGAGGAGCGATCATAATATGATAGAATTCTTCATTAAGATGGAGAGTGAAGTAGTTGACTCAGAGACTAGGGTCCTGAATTTAAATAAACGAAACTACGATATGAGGTGCGAGTTGGCTAGGATGGATTGGGGAATGTTACTTAAAGGGTTGACAGTGGATAGGCAATGGCAAATATTTAAAGAATGAAAGAATGAACTGCAGAATTTGGTCATCCCTGTCTGGCATAAAAATAAAACAAATACAGGTCGTTGTTGTAGTTGCCCCATCGAAGTCCCCTTCTGAGTCCTCTGCAGCAAAACTCATGTGCGACCTCACCCTCCAGTGAGCTGGCACCTGCGTAATCCTTGCCTCCCTCCCTGGCTGCAGGCCACTCGTGCATGTGTCTCATCAAGTGTGGATTCCGTGTCTATGCTAGCCTCTAAATTACGCGCAGTGCCAGTATCTGAGCTGGTGGCTGCGAGTGTCAAATCGAGTGACGGTGTTTCTTCTTCATCAGTGTCTTATTGCTCTTCCACCACTGCCTGGCTAGATTGTACTTCTTGTGTATCTGAAAGGAGAAAGGCACAAGGGTAAGCTTGGAGTGAGGGGAGGGGGGGTAAGTAGGAGGGGCATGCTTACATCATCTGCAGCTTGTAAATCAGAAGAGGATGTGGAATGAGGGAAAAATGGCATGCCAGAAGCCGGATTAGGTATGAGGATACCGTCATTCTTGATGGTTTCAGCCCCCTCGCTGGCCACGGACTCAGCAATGGCTGCTCCAATAATGGCCAGCATGTCTCCTCCATGGGGTTAGGACATGCAGGCACACCTGTCCCCCACTGGTTAGCTCCTGCTGCCTCCGGTTGTGTGCCACCTTCTCCTGCAAGAGAGAGGGATGTGTGTCAGTGAGTGTGGTGCAATGTGTTTGGGTGATGTGGCTCTCATGGTTGAATAGTGGGCAGTGTGTGCAAGCTATGAGATGTGGGTGTGAGGTTTGCTGCTGTGGTAAGTGTGTGAGTGTGAGGTGAAGCTTTGAATGTTTGGTATGAGTCCTGATTGATAGAGAGTGTTGGTAGGTGAGTGATGGGGCTGTGGTTAATTGAGCAGTGGTTGTAGCTACAGGTGTGGTTGGTAGGATATGGCATTTGAAGAAGTATTCACTGACCTTGACCACTCGTGTGAGGTCATTGAACTTCTTGCGACACTGCATCTGGGTCCTCAGGGCTTGACTTCTGGCATTGACTGCCATGGCTATCTATTCCCACTGCCTTCTGAGCATGTCTGGAGAGCCTCCTGGTCCCCTGTGGATACAAGACATCTCTCCTACTTTCCACCTCCTCCACTAAGGCCTCCAGTGCAGCGTCCGAAAAACTTGAAACCTGCTCTCTCCCATGTTGTGCCATACTCACTGTTTCCCAAGTCAGATTCACTACCTGCATGACTCCCAGAACCTGCTCCAGCCACAATGCACCTCCTCTTTAAGAGGTGCAGGCTAGCTGTAAGCAGTGCAGGCTACATTTAACTGGTGCTAGCAAGATGGTTTTAGCCCCCTGTTGATGCATCGAGCCAATGAACAGCACAGTTAGTGCTAGTTGTTCGTAGAAATCATTATAATGAGCAGACAGCACGAAGTTGGCGTGCTGCCTGCATTTCAAACAACGAGCGTGGGTGAATCGCGCATCGAGATCCCCGTAACCTTTTTCGCGGGCTATCCAAATTAGCCCCAATCATTTCTGGACTTGCTTTCACATGAACAATTATTCTTTGAGAAGAAAGCACCGATCCAAGTCAGGCTGGACTCCTGACTGTAGTGCTCCTGCTCAACTCTGTCCTCTGCAACACGTCTCACAGTCAATGTAGAGAGAGAACTTGCATTTATATAGTGCCTTTCACAGCCTCAGGTGTCCCAAAGCAATTTAGAGCCAATAAATTACTTTTGAACTGTAGTCACTGTTGTAATGTTAGAAACGAGGCCAGCATTTTGTGCACAGCAAGATCCCATAAACAGCAATGAGCTCATGACCAGATAATCTGTTTTTAATGCTGTGGGGTAGAGAGATAAACATTGGCCAGGACACCAGGAGAACACTGCTCTTCTTCAAAATAGAACCATGGGTTCTTTTACGTCTACCTGAGAAGGCAAACGTGGCCTCAGTTTAACGTCTGTAAGAATTCACAATAATTTACAGTTCTGAAGATTAATTTTATTGATTAAAGAATCCCTGGGCGTTGTGCTTTTAAATTTCCAGGGATAAAAATGGCTGTCACCCCACATGGCCGAAGACAAAGGACTTGGAAAGCAGCTTTCTGTGTCTGGAAGTAAGGTTCAATGGAGCTGCCAATCAAAGGGGCATCTCCACCCCCCCTGCAGCAGGACAATCGATGCCTGTTTACAAAACGTTCTACAATGTTGACTCTAAGATTGAGTGCTTGAAACTGCCAGCATGAACAAAGGAACTTTGTTTGCTAAGCACTCAAGACTGTCAATCAATTGTGGTTCCATTTGACCACAGGACAATGCCTTGTTTACAAAGCAATTGAATGCTATTAGCATTTGTTTGTATATCGAGTGGATACATCTAAACTGCAGAAGAGACTTTTGGATCTTGAATGGGAACCATTTAAGAACTGAATGGGTTTAAATCACCTAGCATTCTGGACAATAGAGCAGTTGTATTTCCCTTTTGTTTCAACCCAGGGAGCTCCGGAAGACACATTAACCCAGTCCAACCACTCTGAGTTAACCAATCACAGCTCTCTCTTGTGTATTGGACCCTTTGGGTGGGAATTTTGCACACAGCCCTTGCAAGGCAGAATGGCAGGGGGCTCACCAGGTATATAAGATAGCTGCTGAGAAGCTATCACTCTTCTTTACTTCCTGGGACCAGAGGTGAGCAGGGTGTTCTGACTCCTCGGCAAGGCAACCTAGCAGGAGTTAGGGGGTGGTGATTTAAGGGTAATTGCTAAGATTGTTTAAGTAACATTGGAGCCATTTTATCCCTCGTTTTCACCATCTGCAACCCCCTGTTATATAGTTTTACTGTAATTACTGTGTTCGTGTGGTATAGTTTATTCTTTTGATTGTAGTTTATTTAGGTAATAAAACTTGATTTTTCTCTCATCCAAACCACTTGTCCATTTTAATATCATTAATTATAAGTTCCTCCACTCAGAACTGAAGGATGGGTAGCGATTTGAAACCGCTGTTTGTAAATTGGTTTAGAGTGCAGCAGCAAAAAGGCTGCTGACCAGGTGAATTACTGTAAACCAGGTAAAAGGTTGGAATTGGTCAGAGCTCAGAGGCAAAGGCTGCTGGCCAGTTAAATTACCATAAACCAGTTAAAAGATGCCCCCCTTACAAATGGCGAGCCAGGTAGGAGTGGAGACAGTTTTTGATTTAATAAGTGGTCTGGATCTGGAGAAAGCATCAGCTATAGTTTCTCTCATTTTCAGTATGTGGGTAGCCCTGCGGATGTTAGCTGCAGCGTGTAGGCTGACCTATCAGGGTATAGGTGGCTGGGTTAGGAAGGGTGAGATGAGCGTGCAGGAGGAGGTTAAAGAGGCCAAGAATCAGGAGTCCCAGTGTAAAAAATGCCAGGCGGAGGTAGAATGCCTCATAAGAGAGGTGGATGAGGCCAGAGCTAGTGGGATGAGGGTGTGGGAAAAAAATGCACGCCTCACACTAGGGGTCACGAAATGCCAGGCATTTATAGAGCGCCTTGTGCAGGAAGTAGCAGAGGCTAGGGCCAGAGAGATGAGGCTACAAGAGGAGAATGCACACCTCACCCAAGAAGCTAGCGAGGGAGAGAGCCATGCAAGAAACACGACAGAGTTCCTAAGGTATCAAATCATAGAAGCAAAGAGGAGCGAGATGAGACTGCGGGAAGAGAATGCCCACCTCACCTCAGAAGTGACAGAGCAGGAGGAGAAGTTTAGGGAAGTAAAGGCAGCTTATAAGCTGGCCTGCGCCCTAAGGTTTGAGGAAGCAGATCATGGCCCCTGTAGGGCAGAGATAGAAAGCCTTAACATGGCTTTAAAGGCATCAAAGGGGATGATTTGTCTGATCAGCCCGAAGGCAGGTCAGCTGGACTTTACTGGCAGCCCAAGTAAAACCATCCCACAGGCAGCACCCAGAACGGTGCTGGATTGGGAATTAGAGACCCCAAGACCGCAGCCCACAGCTCCGAGTCTTGAGGAGCTCTGGCAGCGAGGAGGGGTGGACAATGGGGTGGTAGGAGAACTCCAGCAGGTCCCGCTAGGCAGGCGGGGACCAGGACCAGTGTACCCCCTCCAACAATGGAGGTACGGTCCACCCGTGAGTAGTGAGCCTGAGAATAGGAATCCTCAGCCCACAGCAAGTTCAAGTTCCCAGGCAAGCACTGTGGCTTGTGTGGGGGGAGGAGCCATTCATGTTCAGAGTAAGCTGTTTAAGCCAGGGAACAGGGAAGGAGAGTTCTGGGACCCCTGTAGAGCAGGTCCAGTAGCAGAAATCCGGGACAAGGGAGGCACACGGGGGATAGTTTTGGCCCCAGACGAAAGGCAGGTCCAAAATTCCCCATTTAAAGCCACCTGGGTGAGGGAACATGAGTTTGCTGTCCATGCAAGTTCAAGTTTACAGCCTACAAAGACAGGCAATGTGGCTTGCTTCCAGGGACAGGTTGTCCTGCCCACAAATTGGGACACTTCCTCACCTCAGTGGGACCAAAATTTTGGCAAAAGCTTAAATTCGAACCAAATTTTAAATTTGAGCAAGTTAGGTGGCTCAGAAACAAAGAAACAGCAGCCTGGGATTAGAAATCAGCAGGCTGCTGCCCATTCATTCACTGAAACTGCCTGCGCATGCGCAGGCGCTGGTCTGGAGACAGGAATCCCCCAGTCTTCCGAACAGCAGATTCACGCAGGTGCAGTGGCCTGTTTAAAGGGACCAGCTTCTCAGCCAGCTTCTAGAGCGGTCCCCCCCATGATGTGGGACCCTGGGGGGGCAGGGATAGCAATCCCTCTTGCAGGAGACATATGGAGGGAGCTGACACCAGGTTTTAAACATGGGGAGGAAAATTTCCAGCCACCAGCAGCGGGTGGTGGGAGTATACCTGCCCCCAGCACAGGAGTGGGCAGGGAAGAGCAGACAAACCCAGAGAGAGATTTGCACCGGCAGGCTGCCAGGTACATTATACAGTGCGGGCTATTTGGACATGGGGGAGAAGGTTCCCAGCCAGCTGGGGCTGTGACCCAAGCTCAGGGTCCGCCAGCCAAAGTTTCCCCCATAGAGACACCCCTCAGAAGGTCTCAGCGGGTGCCCCAGCCTAAGAAAGCATGGTCACCCACTTTACAGTGGAGTAGGGCGGTCTCCCGAGCCAGGGAGAAGCCAGAGAACAGAGGCCCCCACTCAACAGCCATAAGCTGCGAGGGACCAGAGACAGGAGGCAGTCCAGCTTCGCTGCAGCCAGCAGCAATCTGCGACGAGGTCAGAGATTAGCCTGGCCGCCCGGAGACGGGTGGCATTTGTATTATAGCTTTGTATTGATTGCGTTTTAAGATGTATTTTAAGTTTAGAATGTTTTCAAAAGTCTTAAGTTTAAGTTTAAAGAGTTTAAGTTTACATGTGTGCCAAGGGTTTATATTTTGGTCCGAGGTCAAGGGACCCGACCATGTCTCCACCTAAGGCAGCAGGTCAGTGAGACCTGGCTGCGTGTCCTTTTAAGTTTTTGCAGGAGATTGGACAAAGAAGCTGCCCTGTTCGCCCAGCCTGAGTTGGGCATCGAATGACGATACGGATACGGAATGTTGGGGATCACCTCACCACTGGACGAATCCAGGAGACCCAGCAGCAATCTTCGGGAAAAACCGGACAGAGTCCGGAGGAACTTGCCTACTCCTCCTACAGGGAGGAGATGGCCCCAGCTGGGTGGGGCACGGCCCCCAACCCAGCACTATTCTGACCGAAGTTCACTTGCGGGAGACCGCGCTGTTGAGGAGTCATGATGGGGAAGCGTGGGCGCCTTGTGTGATAGGGACGTGTTCCTCGGGGGTGGGTGGTGATGGCCTGGGAAAGATTATATAGAGGAGGGGGAGACCCAAGAGTCGCGTGAGTGTGTTCGGGGAAGGGAGGAACTCACCCGGGGCCCACGGGCTAGGTTAAAGGGTAAGTGTGGCTGGGGAGGATGAGTGGGTGGCCGGATCTGGGATCCAAGTTTGTGTGGGGCCAGGGAGAGCCACCACACAGGCACCCATCATTTTTCTGCAGCCAGTCGAGGGAAGACGGGAGGGGGAGGGACTGGGAGTCATGATCCCATACTCCCCGGTCTCGGTCTGTGCCAAGGTAATTTTATACATGAGGGGTACCCCGCCTCCACTAAAGGACAAGGGAACGGCTCGGGGCTGGTGGAGCAGGCTGGTCTGTAAATCCATTCTGCCTGTTTTAAAGTTTAAGACAATCAAAAGGGGGGTGGAAGGTACATTTACTGCCCGGATGGGAGGAGCAATACCAACTTGAATTTTGCGACCCATCATCGGCACGTGATCGTCAGCATTTTATTTAAGCATGTTGTTTCAAATGTTTAATGTTTTTTTGTATTTTGTGTTACAGCCCCAAGTTGAGCAGAGGCGTAGGATCCTCTCCGTGCTTGGGATCATTTTGTGACAATCCAAGTTGAGCAGAGGCGTAGGACCCTCTCCGTGCTTGGGATCATTTTTATTACATTTTGTAATAAGTTATAATGAAAAAGGTGTTTGTAAATTTGGATTACATTGTATAATTTTACAAGCGTGTAGGGGTATGAGACCCCTTATTGTAAACTGAAGTATCTGTAAGATGCCAACCGTACCATGGTATTTTTTCTTGAATTTAAGGGGAATAGACGGGATGGGGATCAGTGGCAGATAGCTATTAGGTAAATACAGGGGATGGTTGTTTGTGAGGGGTCAGAAATTATTGCTAATTTCTTCAAGAGGATACTACAAGCAAGCTGGAAGTATCCAAGGGCGGACTGTAAGAATTCGCAATAATTTACAGTTCTGAAGATTAATTTATTTGATTAAAGAATCCCTGGGCGTTGTGCTTTTAAATTTCCAGGGATGAAAATGGTTGTCACACCACATGGCTGAAGACAAAGGACTTGGAAAGCAGCTTTCTGTGTCTGGAAGTAAGGTTCAATGGAGCTGCCAATCAAAGGGGAGTCTCCACCCCCCCTGCAGCAGAACAATCGATGCCTGTTTACAAAACGTTCTACAATGTTGACTCTAAAATTGAGTGCTTGAAACTGCCAGCATGAACAAAGGAACTTTGTTTGCTAAGCACTCAAGACTGTCAATCAATTGTGGTTCCATTTGACCACAGGACAATGCCTTGTTTACAAAGCAATTGAATGCTATTAGCATTTGTTTGTATATCAAGTGGATACATCTAAACTGCAGAAGAGACTTTTGGATCTTGAATGGGAACCGTTTAAGAACTGAATGGGTTTAAATCACCTAGCATTCTGGACAATAGAGCAGTTGTATTTCCCTTTTGTTTCAGCCCAGGGAGCTCCGGAAGACACATTAACCCAGTCCAACCACTCTGAGTTAACCAATCACAGCTTTCTCTTGTGTATTGGACCCTTTGGGTGGGAATTTTGCACACAGCCCTTGCAAGGCAGAACGGCAGGGGGCTCACCAGGTATATAAGATAGCTGCTGAGAAGCTATCTTGGGACCAGAGGTGAGCAGGGTGTTCTGACTCCTCGGCAAGGCAACCTAGCAGGAGTTAGGGGGTGGTGATTTAAGGGTAATTGCTAAGATTGCTTAAGTAACATTGGAGCCATTTTATCCCACGTTTTCACCGTCTGCACCCCCCTGTTATATAGTTTTACTGTAATTACTGTGTTTGTGTGGTATAGTTTATTCTTTTGATTGTAGTTTATTTAGGTAATAAAACTTGATTTTTCTCTCATCCAAACCACTTGTCCATTTTAATATCATTAATTATAAGTTCCTCCACTCAGAACTGAAAGAGGGGTAGTGATTCGAAACCGCTGTTTGTAAATTGGTTTAGAGTGCAGCAGCAAAAAGGCTGCTGACCAGGTGAATTACCATAAACCAGGTAAAAGGTTGGAATTGGTCAGAGCTCAGAGGCAAAGGCTGCTGGCCAGGTAAATTACCATAAACCAGTTAAAAGATGCCCCCCTTACACGTCTCATCCAAAAGTTGCCACTTCTGACAGTGCAGCATTCTCTCTGTACTGCACTAGAATGTCAGCCGAGATTATGTGCTCAAGTCTCCAGAGTGGGATTTGAATCCACAACATTTTGACTGAGAGCTGAGAGTGCTACCCACTGAGTCAAGGGTCATAGCCATTGGTCCCCACCTCCCATCTCCCCATCCCCTGCTCACTCACTAAACACTTCCAACCTCCAATGGCCACCAACCTGCATTAGATCTGCAGACAAGATTCCTAACAACTGGAGGTCTTAGGGCAGGGGTAGGGGGAGTGCTGTCTATGAGGACAAATTGTCCAAAAGCAATTAAATCAACCAGGGATCGGTGAGGCTGCTTTTCGTCTCCAATAGCTCTTGAAGTTCTACATGACCTTAGGATCAATCTGAAGCATTGAATTGTTAGAGCTTAGATAAACCATAAATTTTATACAAACTATATAGGGATGGCAGCAGAAATGATGCAGAAAGGATTCTTTATAAGAACAATAAGAAATAAGAGCAGGAGTCGGCCATATGGCCCCTCAAGCCTGCTCCGCCATGCAATAAGATCATGGCTGATCATCGACCTCAACTCCACTTTCCCACCAGAACTCCATATCCCTTGCTTCCCCTAGAGTTCAAAAATCTACCTCTCTCAGCCTTGAATATACCCAAAGACTCAGCATTCACAGCCCTCTGGGGCAGAGAATTCCAAAGATTCACAACCCTCTGGGTGAAGAAATTCCTGCTCATCTCAGTCTTAAATGGCTGACCCCTTATCTTGAGACTATGCCCCCTAGTTCTAGACACTTCAGCCAGGGGAAACAACCTCTCAGCATCTACCCTGTCAATCCCCTTCAGAATCTTGTATGTTTCAATGAGATCACCTCTCATTCTTCTACACTCCAGAGTATAGGCCCATTCTACACAATCTCTCATCCTAGGACAGCCCTCTCATCCCAGGAATCAATCTAGTGAACCTTCGTTGCACCGCCTCAAAGGCAAGTATACCCTTCCTTAGATAAGAAGGCCAAACTGTGCACAGTACTCCGGTGTGGTCTCAACAAGGCCTTGTACAATTGTAGCAAGACTTCCTTACTCTTGTACTCCAACCCCCTTACAATAAAGGCCAACATGCCATTTGCCTTCCTTATTGCTTGCTGTACCTGCATGCTAGCTTTCTGTGTTTCTTGCACGAGGACACCCAAATCTCTCTGAGCACCAACATTTGAAAGTTTCTCACCATTTAATAAATATTCTGTTTTTCTATTCTTCCTACCAAAGTGAATAACCTCACATTTCCCTACATTATACTCCATCTGCCACCTTACTGTCCACTTACTTAGTCTGTCTATATCCCTTTGCAGACTCTATGGGCTGAATTTTCATTGAAGAGGCGTGTAGGAGACGGGACTACAACTTTTGGGGTTGTAGTCCTGCCTCCATCGAGTTGTGGCCAACCCATGCGACTTTCACTTGATTGACCTTGTTGAGTCCGCCCAGCGGGCTCAGCAGGCCAATTAAGGGCCAACTAGTAACAGGTGTCGTTACAGATTGACATTTCATCTGTCAAAAGCATTTGACAGATGAAATATCAGCGTTTGAAGCTGTCAAACACTGACAATCTGTACTCCAAGTTAATTCCTTCCTCTCAAGCTGATTTAGAGATCTCTGGAACAGAAAGCTGAATGCTGCAACTTTTGACAGCTTGCGGCCATTCTGCTTTCTGTGCCGGTGAGATGAGGGACTCCCGAGACCTGAAGGAAGGAAGGCTGTAAAGGTAAGTAAATGTAATTAAACTTCTTTAAACACTTTACACACACCAAACACACTTACCACTGCACACATGCACCCATCACTCACCTGAGTTGGAATAAACGGGTCGTTTTCCGAGGGGCAGGTGTAGTGTACGTACCCGTCTACCTTTAAGAGAACTATTGTATGTAACCGTTCACCTTTAAGAGAACTATTTTAGGTGTGGCACTACTTTGTTTGGCTTCTGTATACGGTAATACCGATGGTGACCACACCAGTATATAAGTGTTGTGCCAGGAGTTATTGGGCAGATTCGCCCTGACCTTCGAATAGTAAAGTCCTGTTTTAAGTTACTCTTGGAGTCTGTGTATTAATTAACTAAACAACCCACAGACTTTACAGTGGCGACGAGTCCGATCGTACCCTGCGGCAACAATACTTCCGAAGCAGTTAACGAGCGTCGAGAAGAGGCAACCGCCCTCGTCATTCTGCTGGGAGAAAACTCGAGTCTGCAGAGCTGGAAAGGAGGAAGAATTCAGAGACAAAGACTTCCATCAGCAACAGGTACTGACTGTCCCTTCTGCCACGGTGAGGAGTGAGCCGATCAGCACGAGAAGCAAGGCGGCCACGGTGACTGTGAGTAAGGGAAAAGTAAAAAGAATAACCGGAGGATAAGGGCGGTGCACTCGACCACGGTCGAGGGGGAAAGGAGCCGGACAGAAGCCGGGCCCAGAGGCGCTGAGACTGGGGCAGCGTGGAGCAAGGAAGCCACGGTACTAATAGGCTGGGGGACGCAACGGTGTCGTGAGACAGCTAGACCGCGTCCGGCAGGAAAAGCCGGGCAGCGACCGAAGCCACGAAGCGCTGCGACCGGGAGCGTAGGCACGGGAAGAGATAAACTCAGCCGCAGCCGGGGAGGGAAGCACCGGACTGCGAGACGGCTGGGAGAGGCGTTTGGGAGCCGAGCGAGCGGGAGAGGCAGAGCCGACCAAGGGAGACTGCGCGAGAGCCAGTCCAGCGGCTGAAACTGTTCTCCGTCAACGGGGTGTACCCAGCGCCGGTAGAGCCGAGAGAGCGGGAGAGAGACCGAGCCCGAGCAAGGGGAACTGAGCGAGAGCCAGCCCAGCGGCTGAACCTGTTCGCCGTCAACGGGTGTACCCAGTGCCGGTTGCCCTGCCGAGAAAAGGGAAAGCCCTGAAGCCGACGCGCAGGCTGTGAACCTGAAAGCCAGTGGCCGTCGCCTGTGGGGGAAAGTGTACCCCTCCCGCTAGGGAAGAAACGCGGGAAGCCGCCATTAGGCGGGGAAGAAGACAGAAGCGGGAAACCGCCATTGAAGTGGGCGGGGAGAGAAGATAAGCACGGGAAACCGCCATTTTCGCGGGAAAACCGCCATCTTAGAAAAAAAAATAAGTTAAAGAAATAATTCGGGGTGTTATCAGAAAGAGAGGAAGATGCCTAAGCGTGGTAACATCAACGATTTTAATGCCAAGGTAGAAGACTGGGCCATGTACGTGGAACGCATCGAGATCTATTGTGAGGCCAATAAAATAGAAGAAGATGACAAAGCTATAACCTTGCTAAACTCGATGGGCGCGAAGACATACGGGCTCTTGAAGCATCTACTATCACCAGCTAAACCGGCGGATCAGACTTTCGATGATATTGTGGCTGTTCTGAAGGATCACTTGAACCCCACACCGTTGATGTTGGCGGAACGATTCAAATTCTATGCGAGAACACAACGGAAAGACGAAAGCAACGCAGAATACTTGGTCGAACTGCGTAGACTAGCGAAATACTGCCAGTTTGGAGGGAATCTGACAGAGGCATTGCGAGATAAGTTCGTGTGCGGGTTGGCAAAGGAAGGAACGCAAAAGTGACTACTCGAAGAGAACGACCTTACACTTGACAGGGCTGTCCTTATTGCAGCATCGCACGAAGCCGCAGCGAAGGGAACTGCAGAAATGCAGCTAAAGACAGCAGCACTAAGTGTGGATCAAATTACCTCGACAACAACAAAATGCTATCGTTGTGGGAAGACAACACACGACCAGAACCAATGCTGGTTTAAGAACCAGGAATGTAGGAAATGTGGCAAACTGGGTCACATAGCTAAGGTATGCCGGTCAGGGAAGAAGACCAACAACCAAAGGACCAACAACCAAAGGAAGCCATCACAGGAAAAGTACAACAAGGTACACAAGGTGGCTGAGAAGAGTTCAGACGAACAGAATTCAGACTCAGACCCAAACAGCCAGGAGCTGGGTAGTCTGAGAATTCACAATGTGAGTAAGGAAGCTGACCTACAAACTATCTGGGTCATGCTAAAAATAGCTGGAATCCAAGTGAAAATGGAGTTGGACACTGGATCAGCTCTATCAGTCATAAATCGAAGGGATTACCACCGGCTATTCTCACATATACCCTTAAGAGATACCAAGTTCGTATTGCAGACATGCACGGGGCATAAAGTGTACCCCATGGGAAAGATAAGAGTCAAAGTGAGAGATAGGGGTAAAGAACACCCAAGAATGAACTTATACGTACTACATGAGGGAGGACCACCACTTCTAGGATGGGAGTGGATCAAGAAAATAGACATGGAATGGCACTATCTAAAAGCCATAACGAGTGAGGACTCGGTGCAGACAATCAGCTCAGATTCTGAAACGGATGACGATAAGACCAATCCAAATATGAAAGACATGGCAGAACACGAAAGACAAGATGTACAAGAACTCATAAAAATATTAAAGGAAACCCAAGACAAATATGGGGCGGCAATGACCGAGATTCAACAACTTGAAGAACAGATTCAACTGGGAATCCGTTCAGTGGAAGAAAAGGGAACTGTAAGAAACACAGAGACTGTAAGAATGGCCTCTGAACATGAGCTAGAGAGCATCAAGGCGCAACTTCTCCGCGCGCTGGAAGCCAAAGTACAAGAGGAAAAGAAGGTGAAAGCATTGGAGGAAAAGGTGGATGAAATGGAGAAGACTCTGACCCACAGTGTTCCCGTGGAAGAGTTAACGGTCAGCCAACTCCTTCATATGCTGAAGGACAAGACTCTACAATGGGAACAATCTGAACACGAGCTTCAATCTTCAAAGGGAAGGAGTTCGGAGCTCTCAAAAGTTATGGAAATAGCTGAGGTTGCAACACAGATTTTACAGGGATGCCAAAAGTACGCTGAATCACGTCAATGTGAACAGCAGAATGTTGAAACAGCTGCTTCAGTAGAAGGATTGAATAGCCTGATCAATCAATCCCCGAGGGAAGGGGAAGTATTGAAATCACAAACGAGGTCATTAGTGAAGGATTTGCAGGAAACCCAGGAAGAGCGGGATGAATATGAACGCATGAAGAAGTCTCTTCAGGAAAGATGTCTAGGGAGGGAACAACAGTCGGCTAACGTCCAGTTGGGTACGGAAGAAGTAGCAGGCCCTCTCGCTAGACTAGCTCAGGACGACACCGAATATTACCATGACCTGTTGAGTGACACGGAATATTACGATGACTTGGTCTGCCCAGCTTGTGATGAAAACTCCCAAAGTGCCGAAATCAGGATGAAGCACTTAAAGTCTAAGGAGCAGAGGGAGATGGTGGCGCTACAGCTGGCAGCGGATAAGGGAGCCCCGAGAGTCTCCAAGAAGCAGAAAAGAAAAAGACGAAGCAGAAGACGATAACCATCTAAATCATTATCACTTCTATCAGATCATGCACGTGGGCCCTACGAAGGGGGCCAAATCAGTTGGAAAGTAGGAAAAATTACCAAGGCAGTCCAGCTGTTTGTAAAAGTCAGCACTGCTGGTTCAGCAGGACGGAAGTTCAAGCTGTTAAGCCAAGGGAAAGACTATTGGATGAGCCACACTAGAAATGTGAACCGGCTACACCACAGAGATGTTGTTCGGACCGAGTCAAGACCAGAGACTGAATCTGTGAACTGTTCCCGCAGAGACTGAATCTGTGAACTGTTTCCCGCAGAGACTATATCTGTGAATTGTTTTACATGAAGTTGATTATATGTTATGTTTAATGGGGAATAAGTATGTTGTAAGCTAAAAAGGGAGGATTGTAGTGTATGTACCCGTCTACCTTTAAGAGAACTATTGTATGTAACCGTTCACCTTTAAGAGAACTATTTTAGGTGTGGCACTACTTTGTTTGGCTTCTGTATACGGTAATACCGACGGTGACCACACCAGTATATAAGTGTTGTGCCAGGAGTTATTGGGCAGATTCGCCCTGACCTTCGAATAGTAAAGTCCTGTTTTAAGTTACTCTTGGAGTCTGTGTATTAATTAACTAAACAACCCACAGACTTTACAGCAGGCAGTGACTAGTGGGGTACCGCAAGGATCGGTCCTAGGACCCCAGCTGTTCACAATATATATTAATGATCTGGACGAGGGAATTGGATGTAATATCTCCAAATTTGCAGACGACACAAAGCTGGGTGGGAGGGTATGCTGTGAGGAGGATGTCATGAAACTCCAGTACGATTTGGACAGGTTGGGTGATTGGGCAGAAACATGGCAAATGCACTATAATGTAGATAAATGTGAGGTTATCCACTTTGGTGGCAAAAACAGGAAGGCAGATTATTATTTGAATGGCAATAGATTGGGAGAAGGGGAAGTGCAAAGAGACCTGGGTGTTCTTGTGCACCAGTCGCTAAAGGTAAGCATGCAGGTGCAGCAGGCGGTTAAGAAGGCAAATGGTATGTTGGCCTTCGTAGCAAGAGGGTTCGAGTACAAGAACAAGGATGTTGTGCTGCAGTTGTACAGAGCCTTGGTGAGACCGCACCTTGAGTATTGTGTGCAGTTTTGGTCACCTTACCTGAGGAAGGACGTTCTTGCCATGGAGGGAGCGCAGCGAAGATTCACCAGGCTGATACCTGGGATGGCAGGAATGGCGTACGAGGAGAGATTGTGTCGATTGGGCTTATACTCACTGGAGTTTAGAAGATTGAGAGGGGATCTCATCGAAACCTATAAAATTCTGTCAGGTCTGGACAGACTAGATGCAGAAAGGATGTTTCTGATGGCCGGGGAGTCCAGAACCAGGGGTCATAGTCTAAGGATAAGGGGTAAGCCATTTAGGACTGAAATGAGGAGGAATTTCTTCACCCAGAGAGTGGTGAACCTGTGGAATTCTCTGCCACAGAGGGCGGTGGAGGCCAGTTCATTAAATATATTCAAGAAAGAGTTGGATATATTTCTTGAGGCGAAAGGGATATGGGGATATGGGGAGAAGGCAGGGACAGGGTACTGAATTTGGATGATCAGCCATGATCTCATTGAATGGCAGAGCAGGCTCGAAGGGCTGAATGGCCTACTCCTGCTCCTATCTTCTATGTTTCTATGTTTCTATGAACACCGGACATCTTGAACCCTCCAAGCCCTTCAGCCCGACAGTCCGCCTCGCTAAGTTGGCGTGGTTTGGCGCCGTTGGAAATCCCACACTTCAGCAATAAAAATAGGGATTAGGATAAAAGCTGCCTGTTAACTACTTGTTAACAGGCAGTTAATTGGCACTAATCCTCTTCCTGCCTCGGGGAGGCGGGTCCCAGCATAGGTCGGGTATCTGCCTCCTTTGAAACTGGCATGGAGGTGGGTTGGGGGTGGGATGGGTTTGTGCCCCCCGATTTTGAGATTTTAACCCCCCACATGCCTTCAATCCCGCCTCCACGGCCCAATGAAAATCCTGCCCTTTGTGTTCTCCTGACAGCTTACTGTCCCACCTAGCTTTGTATCATCAGCAAACTTGGATACATTACACTCGGTCCCTTTATCTAGGTCATTAATATAGATTGTAAATAGCTGAGGCCCCAACACTGATCCTTGCATTGATCATCTTTCCCTTACGCATGCATCTACAATGTGCTACCCCTGTGGCTTCAGCAGAGGTAGAGGCAGCCTGCTCACTTCCCTGCAGCGACTCATTAAGCACTTTTGCCAGACGTCCCCTGGGTCTTGGAGCCTGTGATGGCCCCAACAAAATCTGCTCCTCCTGCGACTGCGCAGGGGCAGACACGGCCATCGCAATCTGAGGAGGCATCTGAGGCTCTGACTGAGAGGGAGGCAATGGGGGAGAAGTGCGAATGCTTTGAGAGGAGCCCACACTTCCATGTCCTCTCTCACCATCATCCCTTTCATGGGCCACCCACACTTCCCTGTAGCAAGGAGCTGGAGAGTATTTGCTACACATCAGTGGGGCAATGAGGACCCAAATGTACATTTACATCACTCCTAGAGAGGAGGTCTATGAGCACCTGCCATCCATAGTGACTATGTGCTCCTGTGAGTGGCGCATTAGCTGCTCCATGCACGTAGCCATCCTTTCCATGGAGGAGCCCACAGTCGCCATCACCTGTGGCATGGTAATGCTCATGTTGGAGATGGACTCCTCGATTCTCTGCACATTTGCAGACATCGCATTCGCAAAACCTGTCAAAGCCTCCTGCACTTCTTGCTGCACTTCCAGGATCGCTCTCTTTCTGGATGGCCCCCGAGGCTCAGCGTAAGCAGGCAGCTGAGCAGAGCTGGGAGCGTCCTGTGCCCGCCGGAGGGCGTACAGAGGGTGTCATCTGAGAACCTGGGGGCAGCCCTCTGTCTCTGTGCAGTCATGTTTGCAAGTGTTTGGAGCACTCAATTGCTGCAGTACAGTGCCTGCACTATCCTAAATGAACATTCAACTGCAATGTGGCCATGGCTCCTTTAAATATCCTGGCTGAAAACGCATCATCGATGACGTCATTAGACCCACACCATTTAATAGGGCCAGGTAACACGCAGAGCTACCTTCATTGGTGCCATTAACGAAAAGTTGATCTCAGGAGTGGAATGGAGTTAGCAGCGGGGTCGCGACCTGCCACGGCGACTGCCCACACCTGACCCCCTCAGGTACAGAAAATTCCAGCCAGTGTTTATGCTCCACACAAGCCTCCTCCCACCTTACTTCATCTCACTCTATCAGTATACCCTTCTATTCTTTTCTCCCTCATGTGCTTATCTAGCTTCCCTTTAAATGCTTCTGTGCTATTCACCTCAACCCACTCCCTGTGGTAGTGAGTTCCACATTCTCACCACTCTCTGGATGAAAAAGTTTCTCTTGAATTCTTTATTGGATTTATTAGTGACTATCTTATATTTATGGCCCCTAGTTTTGGATTCCCCCATAAGTGAAAACATCTTCTCTGCATCTACCCTATCAAACCACTTCATAATTTTAAAGACCTCTATCGGTTCACCCCTCAGCCTTCTCTTTTCTAGAGAAAAGAGCCCCAGCCTGTTCATCCTTCCCTGATAGTTACAACCTCTCAGTTCTGGTTTCATTCTTGTAAATATTTTTTGCACCTTCTCCAGTGCCTCTATATCCTTTTTGTAATATGGGGACCAGAACTGTGCACACTACTCTAACCAAGGTCTATACAAGTTCAACATAACTTCCCTGCTTTTCAATTCTATTCCTCTAGAAATGAACCGCAGTGCTTTGTTTGCATTTTTTATGATGTTGTTAACCTGCATTGGTACTGTTAATGATTTGAGAATGTTTACCCCTCGATCTCTTTGAACCTCTACAGCATTTAGACTCTTATTTTCCAAGGAGTATGTGGCCTGCTTCTTCCTCCTACTAAAATACACCACCTTACACTATACTATATTCAAATTTATTTGCCATTTACATGCCCATTGTGCAAGTTTATTTAACGTCTACATTTAAAACAGTGCAATCAGCAGCCCTTCAATTACCGTCTGTATCTGGCTGTCAGGGGGTCTGGGACAGAGACAGATGTGACTATGAGCGAGTTTGGTCTTGTGAATGGGCACCAGTTGGGGATGATTGTGGGCCCTTGTTGTAATGATTCTCAAATCACCAATTAGCACAAAGTAACTAATGAGTGAAACTAACTGAACCCCGGCAAGATCGCATGAAGTTTCTACAATGATTTGGCAGCAATCTATAGCCTCTTGTTTCCTGGCATTTTTATGTGTTTTAGCACATTAACAAATCTGTCAGCATTATCTTGTAATAGCTTGACTGTTGTGAATTAACAGTTTGCAATTGCAAGATTTCTGTGGAGGAAATAACTTATGTGTTTCTGCTACCACAAGCCAAGCCATCTTCTGTATGAATATATTAATCAAAGCAACTTTCATTAACAGAAATCCCAGCACCCATGCCAGCTGCATACAGTTGGTATCGTTCCTCAGCATCATTGACATTACACTATCAGTATTGAGAAAAGAGGAAAAGGGCACATGGCACCGAAGTGATAAACAAGTTGCTAGTTAAATAACCCTCTCAAATTTTACAAATAAATTCGGGTGTTCCACAGATTAAAGTGCAGTTAACTATACCAGAGTACCCCAAAATTCCACGGGTACTGATCTCAGTGGTTGTGGCAAGATTGCTCCTGCCGACGCCCTCTGACCCTAACAACTGCCAGAGTTCATAGGTCCAGTAGGAGGGCATCTCATTGACATGGAGCTGGCAGACACACATACCTCTTCTTCAGCGCCAGCGGAAATTTCTTGAGCTGCCTGCCCACGGCGAGGGTGTATTGCCCAGACACCCTGTAGGGTTCTCAAAATTCCCGCATTCCCCAAAATTATGGATCAAGGGATTCTGTTTGGACAAGTTATTAAAAACAGGGTACACAAAATGGCTTCTCCAACCTCGTGACCAAAACCGACAGGATTTTTAAAGCAAGGCCCTGATGACAGGCAGGCCCGGAGACAAAACTTAAAATGCAGGAATCTGTGAAAGGACTCTGTGGGGCCAGACAGCCAAAGCAAACAAAGAATATGCATTCATTCGCCTTGAAACAGATCAAGCTAGAATGGGCCTAAAATCGAGGCCATTAGGTTTCTGCATATTTAATTGGTAACAGCTCACAGTAGCCATCAAGTCAGGATGGGGACTGTTAAGTATGTGTATTGTATTGAACAATTAACACAAAGGCTTAAACGTATAACTCAAACAGGTCTTTACTGGTTGGAGGTAGGGACTACACGTAGGCCTTTACTTCATGCCCACAGGCGGGAACTGAGGGGGATCAGTACCCACAGTACTATTTATACCCCTATGGCCAGGAGTGGTACTGCGTATCACTACGCCCAACAAGTAGTGCAGTCCTGTCCATAGGTTCAAAGTAACACACATATTACATACACAACATTCCTCCCTTCCTAGCTTTACAGTCATCTCCCCATTTAACATAACGTAATAACATATATACATATATAACTTCAGGTTTACATAACAGAATAACATAGATACATAGATAACTTCATGTCAAAACAGATCACAGATTCAGTCTCTGCGGAAAACAGTTCACAGATTCAATCTCTGTGGTGGAGTCGGTTCACGTTGCTGGAGTGACTCATTCAATAGTCCTTCCATGGATTTAACAGTTTGAACTTCCGAACTGAATTGGCTCCGTTCGGAGGGACCACGTGTGTGATCTGGTAGAGGTAATAATGGTTCAGATGGGTCATCTTCTGTTTCGACTTTTCCTTTTCTGCTTCTTGGAGACTCTCTGGGCTCCACTGTTAGCTGCCAGCTGCATGCGCAGTTCCTCCTTCTCTCCCTCCTTTTTCCGTAGTAGAGCCACCTTCTCCCGATGTTCCGTAGACTTTCGGTGCTCCTCCATGATTTCTGTATGGTGGGAGTCGAAGTTACAAGTTGGGCAGGACAGGACATAGTAATATTCGGTGTCGTCCTGATCTAGGCCAGCGAGAGGGTCTTCTATTTCCTCCATACCCAGCTGGGCGTTAGCCAGCTTTTGTTCCAAGTCCAGACATCTTTCCTGAAGAGACTTCTTCATGCGTACCTCTTCATCCAGCTTTTTCTGGGCTTTCAGCAAGTCGTTTACTAATGACCTCATTTGAGATTTTACTACTTCAACTTCTTTTGGAGATTGATTGATCGGACTATTCAATCCCTCTACCGGAGCAGCTGTTTCAGCGGTCTGTTGTTCTACGTTGACGTGAGTCAGCGTACTTTTGGCATCCAAGGGCTGCTCTGTTGCAGTCATCTCAGTCTGTGTTGCCACCTCAGCTCTTCCAATAACCTTTGAGAGCTCCGAACCCCTTTCGTTTGAATATTGAAGTTCGTGTTCAAGTTTTTCCCATTTCAGAGTCCTGTCCTTCAGCATATGCAGGAGTTGGCTGACCGTTAACTCCTCTGACATCAGACGTTTTGTGTGCTCCTGCTCCATTTTCTCCATCAGCTGCTTCTGTTGTCTTTCCAGATTCTCCAACTCTATATCAAAGAACTCTTTAGTTGCATTCAACTCTTGCTCAAAACGGCGAAGCATTTGTTCTAATTGCTGTTGTAGTTTGAAATGGAGTTGAGTTCGAGCCCGGTGTCCCTCAGAAATGGGCACATCAGTAGACTTGCCAGACTCAGAATCCACAGTTAAACTATGTTGTTGTTGCTCAGTGGAATTCTGTGCTGAAACTTTGTCTTTTGCACCTGAGTTGGGCTTACCATCATCCGTTCCAGAGTCTGGGCCGACTATCTTCACCGAGTTCTCACTCGTTATTGTTTGTAGGAAATGCCAGTCCATATTCATTTTCCTAATCCACTCCCGTCCTAGTAGTGGAGGACCTCCTTCAGATATCACATATAAGTCCATTATTTGACTGTCTTCGCCCTTGTGGACCACTGCAACCTCTATTTTCCCGATGGGGTACACTCTTTGCCCCGTGTATGTTTTCAATATAATCCCCGTATCCTGTAGGGGAATATGTTGGAATAACTTTCCGTAATCTTTCTTATTTATGACCGTCAATGCCGATCCAGTGTCCAATTCCAGTTTTACTTGGACTCCTTCTATCTGAAGAGTAACCCAAATTGTCTGGAGGTCTGCACCCTTACCAGCGTTGAGTACTCTTAAGCTAGCCAGTTCATTACAGCTTAAGCTAGCCAGTTCATTACTGCTAGCGTCTGAATCGGACTCCTGTTCGGTCACCTTGTGTACCTTTGCGTATTTTCCTTGCGGTGACTTCTTGTTGTTGGTCTTCTTCCCTGACCTGCATACTCTAGCTATATGTCCAAGCCTACCACAAGTTCTACATTCTTGGTTTTTAAACCAACACTGGTTCTGATCATGCGTTGTCTTTCCACAACGATAACATTTGCCAGAACTCACACCCAATTTGTGTGCACTGAGCTCCGGTGACCGTAGCTGCATTACTGCCGTGCCTCTCGCTGCGGCTTCGTGTGCTGCTGCCATAGTGACCGCCTTCTCAAGCGTCAGCTCATTCTCCTCGAGCAGTCGCTTTTGTGTATCCTGTTTAAATAAACCACACACAAATTTGTCTCGAAGTGCCTCTGTCAGTCCCGTTCCAAACTGGCAATATTTCGCTAATTTACGCAATTCCAGCAAATAATCAGCATTGCTTTCATGCTGCAGCTGCCTTCTGTCGTAAAATTTAAATCGTTCCGCTAGCATCAGCGGCGTGGGGTTTAGATGATCTTTCAGGACAGTAACAATCTCATCGAACGTCTTATCCGCCGGTTCATCTGGTGATAACAGGTGTTTCAATTGCCCGTATGTCTGCGCACCCATTAAATTTAATAATGTTAGTGCTTTATCAGCCTCACGAATTTTATTGGCCTTACAATAATTTTTAACTCGTTCAACATATATGGCCCAATCTTCGATGTCACGATCAAAGTTGCTAATATTCCCATGTTTAGGCATTGTAGTACTTTATCAGATTTGCAATTTCTCAGATTTTTTTTTTTTTTTTACTGCTATCCAAGATGGCGGCTTCCCGCTCTTGCCGTCGTCCTCCGCCCACAAAATGGCGGTTTTCCCGCGCTTGGCGGTCTTCACCCGTCCCCCGACGCCATCTCCCTTCAGCCCCGAGTGCGGCCCTTATCTCCGCCGTGATCGATGGCCCGCGCTTTTCACCGCGGCTCTCGCGCCTTCAGTGCCTGCCGACGCTGCGCCTTCCAGCCCGAGTGCGGCCCTTATCAGGGATTTCGATCGATCGCCCTTCTACCTCCGACTTCCCCCAGCCCTGTCTTTGCAGCCAACGCTGCTTGGCTTACCCACCACCGAGGTTGAAAAAGCTGCAGGATGTCTTCTGTCCTCCCGTTTTCAGTCGCTGATGGAGGCTTCAGGGTCCTAATGCCTGTCGCTTCCAATGGGGTGGTGAGATTTGAAACCTCTCTTCAACGTCCTGTCTGTGGACGAAGCCGCCGTGGAATAACTGCCGCAGGGTAAGAACCTGACTCGTCGCCAGTGTTAAGTATGTGTATTGTATTGAACAATTAACACAAAGACTTAAACGTATAACTCAAACAGGTCTTTACTGGTTGGAGGTAGGGACTACACGTAGGTCTTTACTTCATGCCCACAGGCGGGAACTGAGGGGGATCAGTACCCACAGTACTATTTATACCCCTATGGCCAGGAGTGGTGCTGCGTATCACTACGCCCAACAAGTAGTGCAGTCCTGTCCATAGGTTCAAAGTAACACACATATTACATACACAACAGGGACAATTAAGTTTCATCCATGACAAACAACAAGGACATCGAGGCCATTAGACCCGGAGATAACCACTCCAGAAGTCGTTAAAGTAAATGACTGTAATCATTTTAAACGAGCCCGCCAAAAGTTAGACAAAGGACTGACCTGATATTGGCACGCAGATAAGGAGTGAAGAATGGGTATAATTGTAGACCCATCAGTGGTGATCGCTCTCTTATCTCTGGCTCTTGACTCTTGCTCCTGCCCTCATCTTGTGGCCTTGGCCTGCTGCCTCTCATTCTCGTGCCCTGGCCTCGTGGCGGGTTCTCTTCTCGCTCCCAGCGCCGCTCAACACCAAGGACGCCCATTACTCCGGGGGCCAAACGCGGGAGGAGAACAGACCCAATTCGAAAGCACACAGGACACACAGGCCACAAACGGGCAGACAAGATGAGATGAGATGAAGAATGCGGTAAAAGCAGAGAAGGGCAGCGGAAAGACACGTTGGGGGACAAACGCCTAGTTATAAGCTAGCGTTTTGAAGAAATAAGTTGGCGTTTACACGCATGGACAGTAAAACCCCAGAGTCATAGTTCAGGCTGAAGAATAAACTGGTGTTCAAAGCATGGGTAGTAAAATCAGTTTGACGGTGTAAGCCGCCAACCGAGCCCCAACCATTTTAAAAACTCGTCAGCAACCAAACCGCCCTAGGAAGAAGAAGAAGACCCATCGTGACTCGACGACGATGTTAGCTGAGGAAAAGGAGGGTGCTTCGCATAAACAACTTCAGCACCGCACCCTGAGACCACGTGGCGACGGGATACCCCAAAGGACAGAAATGGTGGACCTCAAAACCAACCCAGTTAAAGCAACAGGTTTTGGATTGGTGAGCATGAATTCCTGGCCCCTCATAGCTTAATCTAGTTAGGTATAGGGGGTGGGATAAGGATAAGGGGATTTTTAATGTATTTGTTTCCCTCGATGTGCCATGTGTTCCCCATTCCCATATAATGTAATTGTTTATGCCTGTATTCGTACCAGTATTTCTCATAAGATTGTGTTTTATTCTGCTTTAATAAAATTTTGGTTTTCTTGCACCAAACCACTTGTCTACTCGATTTTCTGTATCGCCGCCTGTACCTAGGTCTGGTGTCTAGAACCCGGGGGTGTGGGACCGATTCGAATCACTCAGAGGACAGTCAGAGGTGAAGCTGACTGGGCGCACGCCACCCCCTACAGAAATGGCAACCACAGCAGGAGTCCGGCAACAGGGGTGCGATACAGTAGATGATGGTTCGGATGAGCAAACCATGATGGAGGAGAGGATTTCTGATTATATGTTTAGTAAGGTGAATATCACAAAGAAGTGGATCACCACTCTGTTAAGGGCTGGGCATCCAGTAGATGCAGCAGCCAAGTGGACAGAGGGGAGGGAGCACAACAAATCCCTCGCGAAGGCAGTCTGGCTGATGTGCTTCAAAAAGCAGGTCCAGCTTCTGGACAGGCTCGTTGCAGCACAGGCAGCCGAGTTAAAGGAGTCAGCCCTGGAGATCCAGGACAAGGCTCTAGCAGGATAGAAGTTACTGGTAGCATTGCAGGCCCTGAATCAGGAAAGGGTACATTTAATGGGAGAACATAAGGCCAGGTTGGAATGCCTACGGTGCCAGGTCACCGAAGCCAAGTGTAATGAGTTGAGGTTGTGGGAAAAGAACACCCGCCTAGCAAGGCAAGTGAGAGAACAGGAGGAGAAGGTAAAAGAGGTAAAGGCTGCTTACAAGTTAGTGAGCGAACAGGGGTTTGAAGATGCAGATCATGGCCCCTGCAAGGAGCAGATAGAAAATCTGAGCCTGGCCCTGAGGAAGGCAAAAGGCATGGTGTGCCTCATAAGCCCGAAGGCAGGCCAGGCGGATTTTATGGGGAACGAGGGGAGGACAGTTCAAACATCACTGGTAGTACCCAGGGATGACCCGGTTGAGGAACAGGAGGTCTCACGACCACCACCCGTAGCGCCAGGTTTCAGCGAGGTCTGGCAGCAAGGGGGGGTGGAGTCAGAGGTGGGAGCGGAGGTGGAGCAACCCCCGCCAGAGAGGCCGGAGCCGGGACCGATGTGCCCAGCTCGGCATCGGAGGTTTGGCCCACCCGTTAATGGCGACGATGAGGGACCCCTCCAAAACCAGTTCGTATTACCCTATAGCACCCAACAGCTTAGGGCTATGGTGAGCCATATCCCAAAGCTCTCCGAAAAGGGGAACCCCTCAATCCACTTCATGGAAGCAGAGCAGGCAGCCAGCATCAATGACTGCGATGGCGCTGAGCAGGCCAAAATGCTGCTACTCTCCCTGGAGTGTAGGCTCCTCCAATCCCTCTCTGACGAGTGTAAGAAGGGGCAGTGCGGGTATGAGGAGCTCAGGGATGAAGTTCTGGAGGCCATGGGGATGAATGAGGGAAGTCCTTTCTCCCGTGTGGAGAAGATGGTGCAGCTCGCAGGGGAAATCCCGCAAGCTTTCGCGGACCGGTTATGGCCGGTGTACCGGAGTGCCTGTCCGGGGACACCTAAATGGGTGTTCCTGAACGGGGATCCACTGGCTCATTGGCTCCATTGCCTGGTGGCAAACAGCTTGCCACAGGTCCGGGCCAAGGCGGAAGTCTGGTTTGACCCCAAGAATCCCCAGATCACCGAACTTACGGTGATCAGACAGTTAACCCTAGCCTATAGAACAGTAGGGGGACCGATGCACACCCACCCAAGGGGAAGGTGCTTGAGGTAAAACCCGGACAGGCTAGGAAAGAGTGGCATCAGGAAGGGAATAACCCCCCCAACACAAAGACGAATTGTTATGGGTGTGGGAAGGATGGTCACTGGCGGAAGGAGTGCAAAAACCCTTGGAAAGATAACTGATGGGCCTTCAATAACCACAAAACTAGAAGTTATAGACTTAAACAAGTTGGCTTTTAATCACTAAGATCAGAGCTAACATCTCAACACGCCGACTGGTTCACAGGAATGAGTCATACAGATCCTGGGATCTTTATGTAAGAGAAGTCAGGGGCGGAGCCAAGAGCCAAGACCTGGAACCTCCCAGGTTAGTCGGGAAAGAGGAAGTGAAACTATACACAGTGGGGGAGGGTAATATACATGAGTGCAAAACGAATACAAGATCAAGACAAACAGATTTCTTTACAACACAAGGGAAAGAATTCCACGGCCCCAGCCCAAAAGGCAGAGGCAGAAATCACTCCCGCAGCGGTCGAGTCATTTTTGGACACCATGAGGTCCCTATTGACTGGCCACGGGAGAGTAGCAGCCACTACCGGTGCTCTGACCCCATCAGCCCCATCCAACCCACAGCCCTGATGGGAGCCCACGCAGCCTGTTTACCTGTGTACCCTTCGCTACGATGAATGGAAAAGACCCCTCGTGGAGATGGAGGTAGAAAAGGTGAAGGGGACCTATCTGTTGGACATGGGGGCATCATGCACCGTGGTCCATTCAGCTAACCCCACCACCTCACCTCTATCTAATGGGGTCCCATACAGTCTGTCGGAATTCACAGGCAAAGAATAGGCCGGCTCATTTTCCATCCCACTCGCCATTCGTTTAGGACCACTCCGCTCTAAGCGGACCTGTGTCCTAATGAAGTGGGAAGTGGAGGGTGGAAGAGGGGTCCTGGGAGCCGACTTTATTGTAGGCCACGGGATCCTGGCCGATTTAAGAAATCATTGCCTATGGGGGGCAAGTACAGGAAAGGACGGCGAGGTAGTAGTAATCCCAGGGAAAGAAGGGAAGGGGACCCTATGCACCATGAAGCCTAAAGAGGGTTATAACCTCGAGCTCATGGCCAGTACCACCCCAAAGGAGTTCCAGGCATTTGTGCAGGCCCACCTGGCCACATTTGCCACACACAAACTGTTAGATCCGTTGTTCAGTGGATAAATAATTACATGGATGCTGTACATAAACAAATAACAGGTCTTTACTGGAGGAGGGCAATCTCTAGACTGGAGTACAGAGGCATGCGCACAGCTTATATACCGGTGTGGTTACTGCCGGTACTACAGTATGCAGGAGCTGTAAAAAGTAGTTCTGACGTAAAGCACATACACTACACAAACACGACTGCGGGAGGGTCAACGGGTTTGAGGTCAGCGTAGACGGGGACCCCATGGCCCGACCACAGAAACAGTATAACTTCCCCAGGGAAGCAGAGCCAGACATGGATGCAGCCATGTCCTCCTTAGTACAGCAGGGAGTTCTGAGACCGATAGCCACCCACGTAAACTCTCCACTGTGGCCGGTTAGAAAGCCAGACAATTCCTGGAGGGCCACGGTGGACTATCGGGTGCTCAACAGCAACATCCCAGCCTGTGCACCCACAGTAGCAGCAGTTGCCGACCTGCTAGGAAGTATCCCAGCATCCGCGACCACTTTCACGGTGCTGAATATGTCAAACGGGTTTTGGTCCATCCCTTTAAGGAGGGAGGATCAGTACAAGTTTGCCTTTATGTTTAAAGGGCAACAGTACACCTGGAACTGTTTGCCTCAGGGCTTCCACAACAGCCCCAGCATTTTCCATCAGTGCATGGCAAACCGTTTAAAGGATTTCAGTCAGCCCAGACAGTTGGTACAATATGTGGATGACCTGCTCCTGTTCACTGATTTGAGAGAGGAGCATGGCCCACTACTGGCTGAACTGCTGGAGCTGCTCAGGCAAAAGGGTTTTAAAGTAAACCCAAAGAAAGCCCAGATCGGCCAGCAGGATGTGAAATTCCTGGGCCTGACCATACGCGCTGGAGAAAGGGCCATAGATAAGGCTAGGAAAGAAGCGGTACACGAGTTACCAGTCCCCAACACAGTCACGGGTGTGAGGTCATTTCTAGGGATAACCGGGTACTGCAGAGACTTCATTGAAGACTATGCAGCCATAGCAGCCCCTCTGCACCGACTCCTACACAAGGGAGTGGAGTGGGCTTGGGATGAGGGTTGCCAGGCAGCATTTGTCAGGCTCAAGAAGGACTTGCAGACCGCACCAGTTCTTGGGGCCATAGATGGGGGGAAAGAGTTTTTCCTGGAGGTAGCAGCCAGCGGGGACAGCCTGAGTGCTGTGCTGCTCCAAGAGCGGCATGGCAGGCTGAGGCCAGTGGTCTACTCCTCCAGGATACTCGCGGATGTGGAGAAGAGCTACTCCAATTGTGAGAGGCACCTCTTGGCCACACATTGGGCTGTGGAAAGATCACTGATCTTCACAGGCACCTTTCCCATCAACCTCCTCACCCATCACATGCCCACCCAGATGCTCCTGGGTGGGAGGATCAAAGATGAGACAGTGAGCAGTGCCCGCATTGCTCGCTGGGCCTTGCTTCTCTAACAGATGGACTTAAAGCTGAAGGGTCTCTGCGAGCCAAAGCTCGCAGCCAACCTGGTATATCCTGGAACAGCCCACCGGTGTTCCATTGAAGGGGTTTGGGAAGTGGACGTAGGTTTACGGGCCGGGATACACCCCACAGGCCGCGAGATCTATGTGGACGGCTCCAGCACGGTATCTGCTGGCGAGTGTGTCACGGGGTGTGGAGTTTATGACCCAGCGGCAAACATTGTCCTGGCAATTAAGCTCCCCAGCACCATGAGCGCCCAGCAGGCTGAACTGTCTGCGGTAGTGTACGTCGTTACACACCCCAAAATCTTCCCCACCCCATACACGATTTGCTCGGACAGCATGTTTACGTGCAATTCGTGTACGGAGTACCTGGCCATCTGGTCCCGCCGCGGTCACACCTCCGCTGACAGGAGACCCCTCACAGTGAAACCCCTGCTGGAAAAGATCCTAGCAGCCGTGGGGGAGGAAGGGGAGGTTTTCATCCATAAGGTGAAGGCCAATTCCTCCACAGAACCCCGCAGTCAAAGCAACCAGCAGGCTGACATGCTCGACAATGAGGGTGCCCGCACAGCCCTTTCTGGGACCCATATGGGTCCAGACCCATGGCAGCAGTCAGAGGTAGGGACGGGACCCAAGGGAGTGCAGGGGTAGCTTTAGCCCCTTAAGACGGTCCAAACCCAAGACCCCGTCCTCAAGGCGGCCCTCAGTGCAGTGACTGAGGGAAAAAGGTTAGAGGGTCCTTACGGCACAGCAACTCTCTCCCTGAAAGAGGGCATGCTGTTCCGGGGGGAACAGTGGGTTGTGCCGCAGCAACACTGGAGGAAATTCCTTCAACTGGCCCATGAGGGTCCAGGAGCGGGACATCCTGGGACTGAGACCACCTGGCAACGGGTGGAACAGGCGGGATGGTGGCCAGGTCTCAGGGAAGATGTCTGCGAGTTCTGCGCCGGCTGTCTGGTGTGCGCTGCTAACAACCCTGACCCCCACAAAAGGAAGGTACCTATGGGACACATCAGGATGCGAGAGGGTCCATGGCAGTCGATACAGGTCGACTACATCGGGCCCCTGCCCACCGCCCAGAGAGGCTATCAGCACTGCCTAGACCTCACACAGAATCCCCATAGTGCAGATAGAGGCCATTTCGGCCCATCGAGCCTGCACCGACACATATCCCACCCTATCCCTGTAACCCCACGTATTTAATCCCCTTAACACGAAGGGTCAATTTATCATAGCCAAATCAACCTAACCCGCACATCTTTGGACTGTGGGAGGAAACCGGAGCACCCGGAGGAAACCCACGCAGACACAGGGAGAATGTGCAAACTCCACACAGACAGTCGTCCGAGGCCAGATTTGAACCCGGGTCCCTGGTGCTGTGAGGCAACAGTGCTAACCACTATGCCACCGTGCCCCTGGTAGATGTGTTCACGAAATGGGGAGAGGCTTTCCCCTGCAAAACAGCCACAGCTCTGGGTACTGCCAGGATCCTGGTCCGGGAGGTGTTCTCGCGGTGGGGGCTACCACAGTATGTGGAGTCCGACAAAGGGAGTCAATTTACCGGGCAGGTAGTGCAGAATACCCTTATGCTGCTAGGCATCGAGGGGAAGTGGCCTGTGGCCCACAACCCACAATCATCAGGGATTGTGGAAAGAATGAATATGACCCTAAAAGAAAGGTTGAGGAGGGAGACGGTGGACTCACCTCAAAAATGGGCCGAGGTCCTACTGTTGGTTCTGATGGGGATCCGGGCCAGCCAGTCAAAAAGCACGGGGTACTCCCCGTACGAGCTGATGACTGGCAGGGTTATGCAGACCCCCACCCATGTACTAGCCCCAGTGCTCACAGAGGGTCAGCTTGGAGAGGTAAACCGGGACAGGTTCGCCCGAAACCTCTTCGAGCACCTTAAGCAGGTCCATGAGCAGGCAGCTGGGAACATGGGAAAGCAGCATCGGAGTAACCGATTGCTGCTGGAACCCCGAAAACACCACAAGTGGGAGGTAGGAGATCAGGTCATGGTGAGGAACTATGCCCGGGCAGGGAGTCTGGAACCATTATACATGGGGCCCTACAGCATTGTAGACAAGGCAAGCCCCATGGTATATGCCGTTAAGATGCCTCGGCGCACCAAATGGTTCCATATTAATCAGTGTAAACTGTTTAAACCCAAAAAGAGAAAACAGCCAGTTGGGGTAGGGTCTGAGGATAGAAATCCTCAGCCTGCAGCGGGAGCGAGTTCACAGACTGCACAGGCAGGCATTGTGGCTTGCTTAAGGGGAGGGGCTATCCCGCCCACCGATTGGGACACTCCCCCATTCTTCTGGGCTCCAGATGAGGAGGGACCCGAGGGCGAAGACCCTGCCCCTAACCCAGGTTTAGAGGAGGAGGGACCTGAGGTCGTAAACCCCGCCCCAGACCCAGATTTGGGACCTGAGAGTGAGGACCCCCAGCCAGCGGCAGTGGGAAGCCCACAGACCGCACCGGAGGGGGCAGCGGTTCGGGTTAAAGGCCCACCAGCCAAGAAGACCCTACCCGCCAAAGTCCTCAGAAGGTCCCCACGGATGCCCCAGCCAAGGAAACCATGGTCACCAGCTCCCCATTTTAAAGGGACAGCCTCCCGAGTCACGGGGAAGTCCAAGGACAGGGGTCCCCAGCCGGCAGCCACAGGCTGTAAGGGACCGAAAGTACAGGACAGTGCGGCCACGCCAAAGGGAGCAGGAAGGGAGCAGTGTGCCGCAGTCCAAACAGAGATTAGCCTGGCCACCCAGAGACGGGCGGCGGATGTACATAGTTTTACGTAAGTGTGATATTGTTAAGTTTAGGTATTTAGTTTAAGTATTAAATAAGGTGATGAGTAGTTTAAATAGTAATAGTATTGTTAAGAGTGTTTTTATTTAAGTCAAGGTCGCGACTCGCGAGACTCGACTATGCTTCACCCAAGCCAGAGAATCTCCTCGGGACCTGGCTGTATGCTCTTGTGTCTCTTTGCAGAGAGGATTTCAGAATGAAGGGGGGCATGCTACTACTCGCCCTGATAGGGATGAGCGTTGGAAAGCGAGGTGACATGGAGGACTCTCACATCTATGGGTGCTCGGGAGATAAAGCACCAGCGGTGACTGCTGGGAGCAGCGAACAAGGGGTGGAGGAACCCGCCATCTACGCCCATGAGGAAAGATGGCCCGGGTGGTTGGGATCCAACTCCACCCGGTACTCCAGCCAGACCTGGTTCACCTACGGGGAGGCCTCCCTCCCCTGCCCCAGCATACAGGTTGTGGCCTCAAGAATCGGGGTCACGGAGGGGAAACGCATGTGCCTGACTTGCAAAGGACAGATTCCCCTGGGAAGGTGGTGGTGGCTCAGGAAACTGAGCACAGACATGGGGGACCGTACAGCTGACTGGGAACTAATGGGGAACGACACCCACCGGACAGTCACCGGGACCCAAGAAGGGACTAGCGTATGTTGGGATAAATGGTGGGTGTCGGAACAGGGAATCTATGTCTGTATGTGGGGGTCAAAAAGGGCCTGCCCCACGGGCATATCCATCATCTTCTCCGCATCATGGCAGGATAAGGGGAAGGGCGTGGAATGGGATTCCCACCTACACACCTGCATAGTCCCACGTTACCCAGCCCCAGTTAAAGCCACTGAGCTAGTGGCATGCACTCAGAAGCCCCTGCCCATGACTCAGGCAGCAAGGACACGCAGAGAGGGGTGCTCTACCACCACCAAGGGACCAGGGAATGGGCTGGTACTAGTACCGACGGTTCAGGTACTATACCAGGGGGTACACTACGTGGTAGCCTCCGTGATTTTAAATCTCACCGAGGTACACTTACCGGAGTGGTGTCCCAAAGAGACAGAGCAGATATACCAGGCCCTGTTAAAGGACATGTTTAAGAAGTTTTACGAGTTCGATTTCGCTAATGTAGACAAAACTAAACTGTACACCACACACCGCGAGTACTTTGGTGATACGGGGAGACAAAAAAGGGGAGTATGGAATGATGTTCTTACTGCGTTTAACACAGGGTCCTCTGTCATCAACAGTCTGGATGACATAGACCCAGATAAACGGTTTAAAAACACAGTTAAGGAAGGTATTAATGGATGAGAACAAGGTAGTAGGCTCGGAGTTACATAAGGACCAGGCCATGACGGTCCATTTAAAAGAAATAATAGCCGAGCTGGAGAAGCACACAAAGACTGTAAATGCCCTCATAAGAGAGGACAGAAATGCTTCTGACCAGGCTGCACAGAATGAGGTGTGCGTGCTGTATGGGGCGTGGTTGCTGGGCGAGGGCCGCAGTAACCTGGAGGATTTAAAACAAGGTTTAGTCCCCTCCTGGATCAGCAACAAATACCTTGCAGCCCTCCATCCGTTTGAGAATGCATTAAGCCCGTGTCAACTCCGGCTAGCTTCTGAGGCCTACCCATTCCCAGTGGATTGTGGGCAGTCCAACCACACCATCATGGGTATAGTAGTGAGAGTGCCAGTCATGGGTAGGACAGCCCGACCCGCACCGGTATACAGGGTAGAGAACATTGGAGTCATTCAAGGGGGTGCACACATTCGTTTCACAGCGGTCCCACCCTACGTCATAAAGTGGGAGCACGCTATGACAGGTACTGACCGCTCGGGGTGCCAGAGCCGGGGAGCACACATAATACTGTGTCCCCAGCACTTGAACGCCTATTCAAAACCACAGTGCGGGTTTAAAGCTGTTGGCGCAAAACCTATAAATTGTACCATGGAGGCAATGACACAAGGCCATGTTCCCCCACAGGTAGCATGTATAGAAGGTGGGACATATTGTGTCACCACAGGTGCGCCCCACTACCAGCATGGACAGCATAGCTGGTGTCGGGTAAGTGACAGCAGTTTCTGCTTTAAACCCGAGGCAGAAGTTCAAGTGGCCCAGAAACGAATTGTCCCCATTCCTGAACCCTCCACTGTTCACCTCACTGTAAAGAAGAATTTTACCAACCTGCAAAAGTATGTAGCGCATTTTGGCTACGAAATCCCCCCTCTCCCAGAACACCTTAGCAAGATACTCAAAGCAGTTATAGTCTCGCAGAAACATTTCTACACGTTAGAGCAGAAAATGGTAGAGATAGGGGCTCAGATATTGGACGTTGTGATCCCACCCTGGTGGGACATTTTCAATAACATAGAGGTCCCTTCGTGGATTAGGCTGGCTTCCCACATCCTTGTGGTGTGCCAGCTGGGGATAGTATTGTACTTAGTATGCACTCAGTGCAAGGGAAAAGGTCAAATACAAGAATTCCAAAACCAGAGGACCTGGAAGGAACATTATGTTAAGGTGGAGGGAGATACATCTGTTTGAATCTTTTTTTTTGTATTTCTGATTAAAGATTGTTGTTTCTTTTTGTGTTTTGTTGTTTTTAATAAAGATTTTCATCGTGTTGGTTTAATAAAGATGTATGTGTACCAAGTGGTGCAGGGGTGTTGGACCCCTCCATGCTTGGATGTGTGTAAACGACTGTAATTATTCTATGTATGCTTATGTACACTACATTTTTACTGAATGGGAAATGCATGTGTTGTGGGTATCTTAGATAGGTAATTACAGGGGAAGATTGACTATGGAGGGTCGGAAATTTTGCTCACCTTATCAGGATGATACTTAAAGCGAGTTTACTATCAACAGGGGCAGTGTAGGGTTCTCAAAATTCCCGCATTCCCCTAAATTATGGATCAAGGGACCCTGTTTGGACAAGTTATTAAAAACTAGGGGCTAAAAATTCAGTTGGGCGCCATTTGGGGCACCAAGCTCGCCTGGGCGCCGGAATTACCGCTGCGAGCAGAGCCACTTGCGCCATCCGGATATTCAGTTTCTGCGCCCCAAATGGAAGCGGGCCGCTAATCGAGGCTTCCCGCGCCCCGCTTGGGGCGCTGAAGCTGAATATCGGCGCACTAAGGGCCGCAGCGCCACACGCTGCGGCACGGCACGCTGCGGTACTGCAGGCCTTCCTCCCACTGTTAAGGGGGAGGTGCCTGCAACAGCGCGATCCCCGCTCGCGAGTGCCGGCAAATGAGTCCGGCACCAAGGAGAAGTGCCGGGCTCTCGGGAAACAGCCGGCAATGCCACGGGGGGGGGGGGGGTTAGGAGGCCGGGGACGGAGGTGCTGGCAGGCGGCCTCCGAAAAAGTGGCCGGCCGCACCTCCACCTTAACTAGCGACACTACCGCTACAGGTAGGCCCCTGTGAACCAGTCGCTCCTTGCGGCCGGCGCTGAAGAGGCGGGCGCGACCTAATATGGCGTTCGGGGCAGTAGCGGGGCGCTGCGCACACCGATGACGTCATCGGTGGCGGCGCAGCGCTACAGGCTAACGCCGCCATTAGCGCCCCGCTAAATATCGCGGTAGGTGTGGCCAGTGGCGCTAAAGCCACTGAGTGCCCTCTTTGGGCGCAAACTGGTGGCGCAGGCCACTGAATTTCTAGGCCAGGGTACCCAAAATGGCTTTTTTACCCTCGTGACCAAAACCGACAGGATTTTTAAAGCAAGGCCCTGATGACAGGCAGGCCCGGAGATGAAACTTAAAATGCAGCAATCTGTTAAAGGACTCTGTGGGGCCAGACAGCCAAAGCAAACACAGACTATGCATTCAATTGCCTTGAAACAGATCAAGCTAGAATGGGCCTAAAATCGAGGCCATTAGGTTTCTGCATATTTAATCGGTAACAGCTCACAGTAGCCATCAAGTCAGGATGGGGACAATTAAGTTTCATCCATGACAAACAACCAGGACATCGAGACCATTAGACCCGGAGACAAACACTCCAGAAGTCGTTAAAGTAAATGACTGTAATCATTTTAAACGAGCCCGCCAAAAGTTAGACAAAGGACTGACCTGATATTGGCGCGCAGATAAGGAGTGAAGAACGGGTATAATTGTAGACCCATCAGTGGTGATCGCTCTCTTATCTCTGGCTCTTGACTCTTGCTCCTGCCCTCATCTTGTGGCCTTGGCCTGCTGCCTCTTGTTCTCGTGCCCTGGCCTCGTGGCGGGTTCTCTTCTCGCTCCCAGCGCCGCTCAACACCAAGGACGCCCATTACTCCGGGGGCCAAACGCGGGAGGAGAACAGACCCGATTCGAAAGCACACAGGACACACAGGCCACAAACGGGCAGACGAGACAAGATGAGACGAAGAATACGGTAAAAGCAGAGAAGGGCAGCGGAAAGACACGTTGGGGGACAAACGCCTAGTTATAAGCTAGCGTTTTGAAGAAATAAGTTGGTGTTTACATGCATGGACAGTAAAACCCCAGAGTCATAGTCTAGGTTGAAGAATAAACTGGCGTTCGAAGCATGGGTTGTAAAATCAGTTTGACGGTGTAAACCGCCAACCGAGCCCCAACTGTTTTAAAAACCCATCAGCGACCAAACCACCCGAGGAAGAAGAAGACCCATCGCGACTCAATGATGACGTTAGCTGAGGAAAAGGAGGGTGCTTCGCATAAACAACTTCAGTGCCGCGCCCTGAGACCACGTGGCGACAGGATACCCCAAAGGACAGAAAGGGTGGACCTCAAAACCAACCCAGTTAAAGCAACAGGATTCGGATTGGTGAGCATGAATTCCTGGCCCCTCATAGCCTAATCTAGTTAGGTATAGGGGGCGGGATAAGGATAAGGGGATTTTTAATGTATTTGTTTCCCTCGATGTGCCGTGCGTTCCCCATTCCCATATAAGTGTAGTTATTTATGCCTGTATTCATACCAGTATTTCTCATAAGATTGTGTTTTGTTCTGCTTTAATAAATGTATCTCCGCCTGTACTTAAGTCCGGTGTCTAGGACCCAGGTGTGTGGGAGCAATTCAAACCGTTCAAAAGACAGAGGTGAAGCTGACTGGGCGCATGCCACCCCCTACAACCCCCCACCCTGCCAACCCTGGGCAAAGCGGCCAGTCCACTCGCCAGGTCTGAACCCCACCGGTGGCGGTAGTGGGTGTCTGTGCCCTTGCAAGGCCAGCACACACCTCATCTCACTCAGGTGACGGGCCACCACTGATACGCAGCCAAGTCCCCATCCAGGACCAGGAGCTGGAACCCCCAGTTTTACATAGCACCTTTCACGACCTCAGGATGTCTCAAAGTGCTTGACGGCCAATAAAATATTCTTGAAGTGGAGTCACTGTTATAATGTAGGAAACGCGGCAACCAATTTGCACACAGCAAGCTCCCACAAACAGCAATGAGGCTGATGTAGGGGCAGTAACTGTGGAAATGGAGGGGAATGGGGTGGAAAAGTAAGTTATACCCCATGACCCCACTTAAATGTGTTGGAACAGGCTTGAGGTGGGCCTTAAAGGGAACTGGTGATTTTTGGGAGGAGAATACTGGTGCATTTTTTTGAGTTGGATTTGAGGTCATAGCCTTTAAGAATGCATGTTCCACTGTTTATTGCCCCACATCTGTTCCAAAATAGGCAGCAATTCAAAGGAATACCTCAGCCCCCATTGTACTATTTAAAAAAGCGGAGGGCGCTGTCCTGGTGCCAGGGTCAACATTCCTCCCTCAACCAATACTGCGGAAAACAAATGAACTCCGGAGAGTGACTCACCTCCTGACTCCTGACTCCTCACCTCTCCACCACCTACAAGGCACAAGTCAGGAGTGTGCTGGAATACTCTCCACTTGCCTGGATGAGTGCAGCTCCAACCACACTCACAAAGCACAACACCATCCAGGACAAAGCAGTCCTCTTAATCGGCAGCCCATCCACCACCTTAAACATTCACTCCCTCCACCACTGGCACACCGTGTCTGCAGTGTGTAGCATCTACAGGGTGCACTCCAGCATCTTCGGCAGTAATTCCTAAACCCACGACCTCCAACACCTAGAAGGACAATGGCAGCATCTGCATGGGAACACCATCACCTTCAAGTTCCCCTCCAAGTCACACACCATCCAGACTTGGAAGTATATCGCCTTCATCGTCGCTGTGTCAAATCCTGGAACTCCCTCCCTACAGCACTGTGGTGATACCTTCACCACACGGACTGCAGTGGTTCAAGAAGCCGGCCAGCAACGCCCCTATCCTGAGAATTCTTTCATTCAATCTCAGTCCTTAGGCGGGACTTGGTCTCTACGAGGACTGTGCAATGGTCACCCCTACCAATACCAACATGGACAGATGCATCTGCCACAGGTAGATGTCTGAGGGCCAGGTCAAGTCTGTTATTACCTCATGAATAACAAAAAAAGTGGTCATTTATCTTATTGCTGGGATCTTGCTGCGTGTAAGATGTCTGTCACATTTGCCTGTTTATGATGCTGCATTTAAAAAAAATCTTTTCTTTTGTTTTATATTTTGTCAAAAATTAAAATAACAAAGCATTAAATAAATTAATAACATTGTTTTCCAAAACTATCTCCAGCATTGGCTACTGAGCTGTGGGCAATCACTCACAGACCACACTCTGGACACCGAGCCCTGTCAGACACTGTGGAACACGATGCTGCTCAAACAAATCCCATAGACTGTTTTCCTAGGACTCGGGGGAGCTCTGCATGGTGCCATCACGGTGCCGCACATAGGAGAGTGTCTGGTCTCTTTATCTGTGCAATCAGCAGGTTAAGCACCTACTCTGCCAGCTGTGCCCAGCAAGGCCGCACTATTGCCACATGCATGGCTACACATTCTGAATGAACTAAAGTACATGTGGGTGAATTCATCGACTTCTATCAGCGGTGAGTTCCGTTCAAGAGCAGCACAGGTTGGAGAATTGTCCACACAACTTAGTGGTAACTAGGCAATTAAGAGTCAACCAGACAGTTTGGCGCTGGAGGTAGATGTGGTCTATACCAGGGGTGGCAGTCTCCCTTCCCGACATTAATGAACCAGTTGAGTTTTTATGATCGTCTGTCAGCTTCCAGGTCACTTTCTGGTGCCAGCCGGAATTCCCCAGAATGATTGAATTCAGTTTTACAACTTGCTATAATTGGGATTTGAACTCACAACCTTTAGGTTGCAAATTCTATACCATAATCACTGCAGCATTCCACCATCATAGCCAATTTCCTTGAACTGACGATTTTGCTTTCTAACACAGAGGCCTAGAAATTCAGTTGGTTGCGCCAGCCGGTAACGCCATAAGAGGGGTATATTTCCAGCGCTAGGCACTTAGCGCCCGGGCGCAGACCGATCTGCGCCAACGCCCAAATTCAGTTGACATTTAGCGCCGGCGCAAAGTGTTTGCGCCCGCTCAGCTGCGCGCGCAGCTTATGACGTCATTTCGTCGTGCAACGCTGTTTGTGCGCCCCAAACCGGAAATTCAGTGGCGCCCGCCCAATGTGGGCGTGGCGCTGCTAAGAACTGTGAAGTGGAACGCAACAGAGGCCCTGCGGGCCTCGGGGAGCGCTAATTAAAGGGCACTTACACTGACCTATAAAGCCCAGCCATTTTGCTGCAATGACTTTACTGCTTTGGGTTTCTGGACAGAGACCAAGGGACAGAGCTTACTGATTTGGGACAACATAGGAGAGGTATTTTTGGCTTCTGGCCAGTGCTTTGACATTTGATTCATTTGATTTCACTGTTTTCAACTTTATTATGGGGGCTGTATGGGGGTCCAACCCTCAGTTGCAGCATTATGTGCGAAGGGCTCACAGACGCTGTGAGAGAGGGCCAGCCATGCCTAGACGCAGAGGGGCCATCAGGCGTCGTCAATGTAGGCATTACCCACTCAGGCAATACCGGCAGCAGGTGTCCTATCTCACCATGACTGCGGCGCATTGTGTTAAGAGGCTGTGCTTCAGAAGGGAGGTGGTTGCAGAGATCTGCCAGCTGCTTCACAGAGATCTGCTGATGTGCAGGACGTCTTTCTCGGTGGAAGTGAAGGTCACGGTGGCTCTGAACTTTTATGCAAGCGGCTCCTTCCAAGCCGCTGCTGGGGACATAGCGAACATCTCCCAGTTCGCCGCGCATCGCTGCATCCGGCAGGTCACCGATGCACTTTTCGCGAGGAGACACCAATTCATCTCCTTCCCCATGACCGGACAGAGGCAGGAGCAGCGTGCAGTCGGATTTGCCAGGATCGCGCGCTTCCCCATGGTGCAGGGCGCCATTGACTGCACGCATGTGGCTATGCGGGCACCTATCCACAATGCCGAGGATTAACGCAACCGGAAGGGCTACCATTCCCTAAATGTACAGCTGGTGTGTGACCACAGGCAGCGCATCCTAGCTGTCAATGCCCGCTTCCCAGGAAGCAGCCACGATGCATTTATCCTGCGCCAGACTACTGTGGCTGACATGTTCGAGGCACAGCCTCCACCAAGGGGATGGCTTATCGGGGACAAGGGCTACCCTTTGTGTACATGGCTCATGACCCCGCTCCGCGCGCCCAGGACCCCAGCGGAGGAGGCATACAACGAAAGCCATCAAGCCACAAGGAACATCATAGAGCAAATGATAGGCGTCCTCAAGCAACGGTTCCGCTGCCTGGATCGTTCCGGCGGATCTCTACAGTATTCGCCGGATAGAGTCTCCCAGTTCGTCGTCGTGTGCTGCATGCTGCACAACCTGGCTATCCGCAGGACTCAGGCACTGCCACCTGACATTGCACCACCACCTCAGGAGGACGAGCAGGAGGACCATGAGGAGGAGGAGGAGGAGGAGGAGTATCAGCCCAGGAGGGAGCCACAAGGTCCAAGGGCCGTCCGCCGGGGGCTTATTGATCGACACTTCTAGGCCCCCTGTCAGGGAATGGGCTGTGGCAATGAACGCACCTGAAGGCAGCCGCACCGCAAGCCCTCAGCCGGTTAACGCAACAACCACTTGAAAGATGACACCTGGACATGCTGAATAAATAAAAAGCTTTATTTCACAAACTCAGGGCCCTTCCCACATGAAACAGAAAAACAGACAAGACCCCCAAAAAACAGTCAAAAACATCTGTCACTCCCAAAACCTGGGGAGGACTAACAAAACTTGCCCATCCAAATGGCCTTCATCATCGGCCTTACAAAAATAAGCCCCCCCCCTCCACAACACAAACACCCCCCTAAAAACAAAAAATGCCTTGATCCTCGGCCTTACCAAAATAATGCCCCCCCAGAACACAAGCCCCCCAATATAAAAAAACCCGCTATCACCACACTCTAATGGGTGTGCCGAGAGGGCGAGTCCTTAGACAGGCTTCTCTGGCCCCTGCCCGACCTGCTGCTCCGCCTCAACCTGGGCCCTGCGCATGTGGCAAGGCTGGGGGAAGGCTCATGAGGGCCACAATGCGTGTCGGCAGATGCCCTTGAGGGTCGGCCTAGACGAGGCCTGGCCCAGGAGGGGCCGGCTGCTGACTGCTGCAGCTGTGGCTGGCCAGCATCAGTCTCAGCAGCAGCTCATCGCACCTTGGCTGGGGGAGTGGCAGTGTCGGCTGCACCAATGGGGGCAAGCTGGCTGATGGCAGGCGCGCGCTGCTCGCCAGAGACACTGGCACTCGGCCGGGCTGGAAGTGCAGCAAGCGCAGCAATCTGGTGGAGGCCAGACCGCTGTGCTGCAGCAGGGCGGCGGGTGCCCTGGCGATGCTTCCACGCCACAGCGAGTGTGGCAGAAGTGAGTGCCCGAACTGCCCTGGTATGTGCCCGCATCAGCTCTGCCAGTGTCTGGACGGCACCACTCATCTCGCGAGTCGCGTCCTGGGCTGCCGCGAGTTGCTGGACACCCCTGTCGTGCGCTGCCGTGAGTTGTTCGACCCCCCTGGCCTGTGATTCCCCGAAAGCGACCACACTATGAGCCAGGGACTCAATGGCCTGAGGCATCTGTTGCACAACCCCCATGAACTCCTGGTGGCGCCGCTCAGACGCCGCCGACATCTCATCGAGGAGGCGCACCTCCTGGGCGAGGACCGTCTCCGGACTGGAGGGCGGACTCTCCCTCTGGGGAGAAGGCCGCCGAGCTGGCCGACCCTTCCCGCGTGCCTCGAGCCCACTGGACCCAGGATCTGCCCTCCCCTGCAACACCTCCCCCCTCTGGGGAGAAGGCCGGTGTGCTGCCGGACCCTTCCCGCGTGCCTCGAGCCCACTGGGCCCAGGATCTGCCCTCCCCTGCAACACTTCCCCCTGGCTCTCCTGCAGGCCAGACGTCTCCCCTCCATTGCCATCCCCTGGCGCGGATGAGGCTTCCCCCGATGTGCCGCCTTCCTCCTGGTCCTCGTCGTCCTCCTCCTCCAAGGGCCTGGCACTCTGAGCTTCAGGGACCACCTCCTCCTCACCAGCTGAAAGCAGGAAGGCACAAGAGTAGCTTTAGAGTGAGGACAGGGCGTCAGCGAGGGAGGCCTGAGTGGTGGCATTATGCGCATTTGTCGGTCAGTGCGAAAGGATGTAGATCTGAAGCGCAAGGGCAACGACAGAGGTCCAACCGGTCATGTCCTTACCAGTGGGTCCCAGTACAGGGTCCGCATCTCCGATCGCAACAGGGCCAGTCACCCGGGCGCGCATGAGTCGAGCCACGCTCTCCTCCAGCTCACTGAGCGGCTGGTACTGGGGACGGCCTCCCCCGGTGGCAGACTGGCTCCTCAAATTCCGCGCCAGCTTGGCCTGCAAGAGAAAGGACGGCCTCTAAGTACAGTGTGGTGCCCTGTTGCTGTGTGCACTGCCTCCCATGGTCGAATAGCTTGGCCAGTGTGGTGCCCTGTTGCTGTGTGCACTGCCTCCCATTGTCGAATAGCTTGGCCAGTGTGGTGCCCTGTTGCTGTGTGCACTGCCTCCCATGGTCGAATAGCTTGGCCAGTGTGGTGCCCTGTTGCTGTGTGCACTGACTCCCATGGTCGAATAGCTTGGCCAGTGTGGTGCCCTGTTGCTGTGTGCACTGCCTCCCATGGTCGAATAGCTTGGCCAGTGTGTTAAGTGCAGAAAGTGCTATTGATGATCATGCCAGTGCCATTGCTGCGGGAGGAGGGCTGCCCATTAGTCCTTTGAGGTCCCTTTGCCCATAATGTGAGGTGCACATGCAAGGATGAGGAGGACACTGGAAAGGGTACTCACCTTCACCATCCGAGTGAGGTCGTTGTACTTCTTGCGGCATTGGTTCGCACTCCTGGGGACATCGCAGGTGGATGACACCCTGCGGGCGATTTTCCTCCAGGCTTTCCTGTACTGGCTCCTGGGAGCCTTCTTGCCACTGTCCGGGCACAAGATCTCTCTTTTGTTTTCGACACCATTAATCAGCACCCTCAGAGCATGCTCTGAGAAGCGCTGCGCTCGTTCACGGGCCCTCTCCATGGCTCCAGGCGCTATTTTGGCCCACCAGCAGTGTTGAGGCCTAGCTGCAGGGCTCCAGTATGCAGGGCGTGGCAGCAGTCAAAGTCGACCCTTCCCCCTTTAAGAGCTGGCCGGCGTCAGGGTGTCTGCTGTCAATCAAAACATGACCGCACCTGCGCTGCGCCCGGCCTCGGCGTTATCAGGCCGCATCGCCGGCTTAGCACCTGAAGAGAGCATTGCAACGCCAGTTTCAGCGCTCGGCCAAACTCTTGGCCAACTCTACTGAATTTCGGCGATGTGGCCTACACTTTCCGGCGGGCGCTAACTTTAGCGAACGCCCGACTTTAGCGCCCCAAAAGTGTCCAGACTGAATTTCTAGGCCAGACCCTGAGGATCTCACAGCATCATTTCTGGAGTTAAGAATGAAATGTTTTCACTAATTGACTGCCCACGATCTGAAGATGTTTTTTTAATTGCACCAAAACACTGAAAATCAAAAATCTCACATAAAACAACTGATTATGGGCAGAATAATTACATCCAGAGAGTGCATGGGCCAGTGATCCCAACAATTACACTAGGATCGCCCCTGCTGGTGACCTCCGGAGCTGATCCTGCTTGAGTTTGTGGTCAGTGCAACACTGATCCTGCTGGAGTTTGGGGTCAATCCTGTGCTGACCCTGCTGGAGTTTGGTGTCAGTATGACGCAGACTCTGCTGGAGTTTGGGGTCAGTGCGACTCTGACCCTGCTGGAGTTTGAGGTCAGTCTGCCGCTGATCCTGCTGGAGTTTGGGGTCAGTGCTGCGCAGACTCTGCTGGAGTTTGGGGTCAGTCCAGCGCTGACCCTGCTGGAGTTTGGGATCAGTCCAGTGCTGACTCTGCCGGAGTTTGGGGTCAGTGCGACGCAGACTCTGCTGGAGTTTGGGGTCAGTGTGACTCTGACCCTGCTGGAGTTTGGGGTCAGTCAGCTGCTGATCCTGCTGGAGTTTGGGGTCAGTGTGGTGCTTATTCTGCTGGAGTTTGGGGTCAGTGCGACGCTGACCCTGCTGGAGTTTGGGGTCAGTCCGGCACCACCTTCCTTGACTGGACACAGCGAGTACCCGTGCCACCAGGGGCACATAATTTGTCCAACATGTTAGAATTCCCGGCAACCGCTGCCATGTCCGAGGGAATGTCAAACTGGGAAGAGCCGAGCTTTCTGAATTCCAAAGCCTTACTAGATATGAATATTGGCATGACTTTTACAAAAACACCAGGAAGAAAAGAATCGGTGTGTGTTGCCCACACAACTTGACCAACCACTGGATGCTTTGGCTCCCTCACCATGAAGCTGATAAACACTATCGTCTTTTTCCAGCCCACGTCAGTATTTGGAGGGGGGGGGGTGAAGCGGGGGGAATCTTTTATTAACTTAACCTTATTCCGTGCTATCTTTTCAACAACATATTTTAGATGAGTGTCTATGACTATCAGTTTAGCTCATTTGGTAGCACTCATACCTCAGTATCAAAATTCTGTAGGTTCAAGTTCCATTCCAAGACTTGAGCACATAATCAAGGCTGACATATGAGTGGGTTACAGAGGGAATGCTGCACTGCCTTTCAGATGGGATGTTAAATAATGGCCCATTGGCTGGTTTAGGTGGATGTAAGGGATTGACTGGTCATTTAGCTCAATGCTCTTTGCTATGCACAACTTGGCTGCTGTGTTTGCATACATGGCAACAGTGATTATACTTAATTCATTGGCTGTGAAGCACTTTGTGACATCCCGAGGATGAGAAAGGCCTTATATAAATGCAAGTTTGTTCTTTGCATCACAACATACTTTCCACAGTTTGTTTATTCCTGGTTTGACCCAGCCAACATTTATCAAAAAGCTGGAAAGGACATCAAGAAACGTCTCCATATCCCACTCTGAGCTGGGTAATGGACAGCTCATCCATCCAATCAGGAGCCATGCCAAGAGCCTGACTGGATGATTGACAGCTTGTCGCCGTCCTATGGAAGATGAGGTGGCTGGCTCCTGCCTGCGATACCGGTTGTCACCAGCAGCAGTTTACTGTTACCCTTCAATGGTTCGTAAATGGTGAGCTTTGTGATCTGGTACTGAGGCCAACTGAGTTGCTGCACATTTTCTCTGATTAAGCCCAAACTGATCTGTCCTGCATCATTTAGTCAATGGTGCTACCTTGTTTTCAATGATTGAAGTTGTAATGTATATACCTTTAAGGGTGGAACTATCTATTACAGCTCATGTATACTGCAGTACCGGCAGTGACCACACCTGTATATAGCACTGGGTAGTAATCTGTACAGATCAGATCAGTGTGAGCCACGTTGGGTAAACACCTGTTGTACCGTTCTCCTGCAGTCTGTGTCTTATTATACACAGACACAACATTGGCGACAAGGCAAGTTCGAACCTACCTGCAACTCTGCATCACCTCCCGGGGATTCATTCCTGGAGATCAGTGGAGTGGAGGTCAAGGCCAGAGACTCGGGCGTCGACCACGGGCAACCGCCCAGTCATCCAGCAGAGACTCGAGAATTGCGAGGGAGGCTGTCGAGAGCCAGGCTTGGCTTTCCAGTCAAGGTGGCCCAGCGAAACGGGCTGGCAACAGGTAGTGCGCGGACCCTTCCCAGACAGCGGCGGGCTAGAGCCCGACCGAGCAGCACAGCAAAGGGCCGAGCAGCGTCGACGGGGGAGAGAGAGAGAGGGCAGAGCGCAAAAGGCGCAGCCGGTGTTCAGGGGCCGAGCAGCGTCGAAGAGAGGGAGAGAGAGACGCGCAGAAACCCGCGAGGTGCCGCCATTGCCACGAGGACCGCCGAGAGCGGCATTGGCAACAGCACAGGAGAAGCGCGTGAAACCTACAGGGTCCCGCCATTGCCACGAGAACCGACGGGAGCAGCGTTGGCAGCAGCGGGGGAGGAAGGAAAGCGTGGGAGATGCCATTTTAAGCCATTGGGAGATGCCATTTTAAACCACACCCAAAATGCCGAAGAGTGGCAGTATCACCGCATTTGACAATGAAGTCGAAGATTGGACTACATATGTCGAACGAATAGAGGTGTACTGCAAGGCAAATGAGGTGCCAGATGACAAGAAAGCGTCGGTATTGTTAAATTTAATGGGTGCAAAGACGTATGGTTTATTACGAAATCTAGTAACCCCAACGAAGCCAATGGAAAAGGGTTTTGAAGACATAGTAACGGTACTACAGGAACATTTAAACCCCATACCGCTGCTGATAGCAGAAAGATTCAAGTTTCACAAACGGAACCAGCATAAGGATGAAAGCAATGCTGATTATTTAACAGAACTGCGCAAACTATCGAAACACTGCCAGTTTGGAGCGGGACTGGCAGATACCTCAAGGGACAAGTTTGTGTGTGGGCTTGAAAATGAAGGAACCCAGAAACGGCTTTATCTGAAAAGGACCTTACGCTGGAAATGGCTTTCAGCATTGCGGTATCATGTGAAGCAGTAGCACGGGGTGCTGCAGAGATACAACAGAGACCACAAGAATATGGCACAAACGAAATGTCATATGGAACAGAGAAGTGCTATCGCTGCGGCAGAACAACACACGACCAGAATGATTGCTGGTTCAAAGACAAAGTGTGCAGACAGTGTGGAAAAGTAGGACACATAGCACGAGTCTGCAGGTCGGGAAAGAAAACCAGCAATAAGAAACCTACCAAAGAAAAGTACAAGAAGGTACATATGATGACGGAGAATAGTTCAGATGAACAAAAGAGTGATAACGACTCCGAAAGCAGGGAACTGAGTTGTCTGAAACTACATAATGTGATCACAATGGAGGATCACCGAACCATTTGGGTCACTCTCAAGATAGCAGGAGTCCAGGTAAAGATGGAATTGGACACAGGATCAGCCCTAACAGTCATAAACCGACGGGACTACGAGCGGCTATTCTCACACATACCCTTGAGAGACACAAAAATTATTTTGAAGACGTACACGGGGCAAAAGGTCTACCCCAAAGGAAAAATAAGGGTGACCGTTACATATAACGGTAAGGAAACAGCAAAACTAGACCTGTATGTATTGCAAGATGGAGGACCACCATTACTGGGACGTGAATGGATCCGGAAAATACAACTGGATTGGCATTCCATACAGGCACTGACTGTGGCTGACAAAAAGGATGATGACGTCACACCTGGCCGACTGTCAAAGATCCTAACTGACGCAAAAGAAGTGTTCCAGCAAGGACTCGGAGCACTAAAAGGCATGACAGCGATGATTAAAATTGAAGAAAACGCAAGCCCAAAATTTTTTAAGGCCAGACCGGTACCTTATGCGATCCGCCCAGCCGTCAAAGCAGAGCTGGAGAGTCTGGAATGTTCAGGTGTACTGTCCAAGGTAGACTGGAGCGAGTGGGCTACACCCATCGTCCCTGTGATGAAAAAGTCATTGAGCAGCACGCCTGGGGAACCAAGCAAGGTTTGCATCCGTGGGGACTTTAAGGTAACAGTGAACCCGGTCCTTCACACCGTACAATATCCACTTCCGCAGATTGAAGATATTTTCGCCTCGCTATCTGGAGGGAAACGCTTCAGTAAGATTGATCTGGCCCAGGCGTATCTGCAAATGGGGGTAGAAGAAGCATCAAAAAAATACCTCACAATCAACACCCATAAAGGTCTCTACCAATACAACCAGCTGATATTCGGGGTAGCATCAGCTCCGGCTATTTGGCAGAGGGCAATGGAACAAGTCCTGCAAGGGATCCCAGGGACCCAGAGTTATTTGGACGACATCCTGGTCACGGGCGAAAATGACAGTGATCACCTTGCCAACCTGGAGCAGGTGCTCACTAGATTGCAGGAATATGGGCTCTGAGCTAACCGCCCTAAATGCGAGTTTTTTAGAAAACAGATCTCGTATTGTGGCCACGTTATCCATAAAGAGGGGTTACATAAGTCCCCAAAGAAGATTGAGGCAGTAGTCAAGGCTCCAGCACCGAAAAATGTGTCACAACTGAGGTCGTTCCTCGGACTGGTAAACTACTACCATAAGTTCTTGCCAAATTTGTCTACAATACTACACCCACTGAACACCCTACTACAAACTGGGGTGCCATGGAAGTGGAGTGACGAATGTAGACGAGCTTTCCAGAAGAGCAAAACACTAATCACATCGAAAGAGGTATTGGCCCATTACAACCCAGCATTACCAATTCGGTTGGCATGCGATGCGTCACCCTACGGCATTGGAGCGGTGCTGTCGCACAAATTTTCGGATGGCTCAGAGAGGCCAATAGCCTTTGCGTCACGATCACTAACCTCAGTCGAGCGTAACTACGCCCAGATTGACAGGGAGGCCCTCAGCCTAGTGTGGGGAGTGAAAAAGTTCACTCACTATCTGCACGGGCAGAAATTCACCTTGCTGACTGATCACCAGCCTCTTGTTTCCATTTTCAATCCAAAGAAGGGCATTCCGGTGATGACTGCACAACGACTACAAAGATGGTCCCTTTTTCGAGGGGCGCACCACTATGAGATTGAATAGAAGGGCACAAAACAGCATGGAAATGCTGATGGGCTATCACGCCTGCCACTGCCTACTGCGGAGGAAGCACCAGCAGTGGATCCTGTGGAAATATTCCATTCGACCATAGTTGAATACCTACCGGTAACTAACGCTTGTATCAAAAAGGAAACCCGAAATGACCCGACACTGTCTCGGGTATATGATTTGACGCTGAAGGGATGGCCAGCACATGGCGACTCACTGTTGCCAGCATTCTCGACAAGGAGAGAACAGCTGTCAGTGTGCCGGGGGACCTTGATGTGTGGATCCCGAGTGGTAATTCCACCCAAGTTAAGGGATAGAGTGCTCAATGAGCTTCATGAGGATCACCTGGGAGGGGTAAAAATGAAAAGCCTGGCCAGGGCTTATATGTGGTGGCCGGGAATCGATAAACAAATCGAGGACCTGACCAAGAGCTGCACAGGATGTCAGAAAGTCCAAAATGCACCACCACAGGCCCCTCTACACCCATGGGAGTGGCCCTCATCTCCATGGCAACGGGTGCATAATGATTTTGCTGGTCCATTCATGGACTCAATGTTTTTAATAGCCGTGGATGCGCACTCGAAATGGCCTGAGGTCATCAAAATGTCCTCCACCACCATGGAGAAAACTATTGCAGTCCTACGGACCATTTTTGCCAGGAATGGCTTGCCAGAACAGATTTGCTCTGATAACGGACCACAGTTTGTGTCCAAAGAATTCCGGAGGTTCTTGAAAAAGAATGGGGTAAGGCATTACACATCCGCCCCGTATCATCCAGCCACAAATGGATTGGCTGAGAGGTTCGTATAAACCTTTAAGAAGGCAATAAAGGCTATGTACAATGACAACATTCCGCTGCAGCACAAGGTGGACAATTTCCTGTTCGTCTACCGGAATGCGACACATGCAATCACCAACCAGGCCCCAGCCATGATGTTCTTTAACCGAAGGTTAAGATCTTGCCTGGATTTGCTCAGACCAAACGTACGAAGAGATGTTGAGAGTAAGCAATTCCAGCACATCCATGAGAAGCCAACAAGGAGCTTCAATATAGGGCAACCAATCTTGGCCCGCGACTACCGAACAGAAAAATGGCAGCCAGGAATGATATGCACACGGCAGGGCCCACTAAATCAAATCAAATCAAATCAACTTTTATTGTCATTGTTAGTGCACAGGTGCAGTACAACGAAATGTAGGCT